>NC_086318.1:234400379-235600379 GCF_036172605.1 Pelobates fuscus
TACAGTTAGCTGTAAATGCTTATACGAGAGGCTCATAGTTTAAAGTAACAGCGGTGGAGCATTAGGTTAAAAGTTGGAAGTATCGATCAGTGAGCGATAATACAGGCTATGGATCAGAAGATCCAGTTGGGAACATGCTAAAATATTAGAGGTCATACAGTTGGTTTCACCTGAGTAGACAGGAGGCTCACAGTTTAAATCAGAATAGGCAGAGAAGTAGAGAGTCTATAATGCCTAACCCATCACTATTCAATCAAGGTACATTTATCTCAGTATTGCTATGTAACTAGGCGTAAACTATGACTAGATGCTAAGAGATACACAAACATGAGAAATGATTACCAGCAATCGAATAAAATAATAATAAAAATAAAATATAAAGAGCTGGAGGGACATCATCTGCAAAATACTAAACCAGGCACAAGGTAGTCTGTTGATGTTATGAGAAGGGGCAAATACCACCAGTGGTCTGCCACTCGGGCTAGTCCTCATCATGTCCAGTGGCAGAGGGCCAGGTCTAGACCCAGAGTCCCGCTTGCTTTCGCCGACGTTAAACCGCTGATCTGAGTCTCTGTGTTGGCTATGTTGCTTTTGAGGGCCGCTCGTCCTCTGCCTGAGGCCTTGATGGGCACTCGCGCCTGTGTGCCATTGGACCCGTCGTCAGGACCGTGGGCCCAGGGTTCCGCCGGGCCCCTAGCTTCTCCCTGGGTATATGGCAGGCTGTGGGGGGGGGGGTTCCTCCCGATGAGCACCCAGCTCAGATGAGACGCGTGCGGACCTCTCAGCAGCGAAGTATCCGTGAGCGGTATCTGTTAGGCTCTCTGCCCCGGGTGTCTGTGTCTGTACCTGAGAATGTCTCGGGTGCCGGCGCTGATGGTGACTGCAGGTCATCCCGCGGGTCTCCGCCATCTTGTGCGCGGGTCTAGGCTGCATGTTGGTGCACGTGTGTGGGACTGGTAAGCGTAAGCTCTGCATCTGCTATTCTTTGGGCATTAATGCTGTTTCAGAGTGTGGGTCGTGAGGTTCAGGCGATCCTGCGTACCACGCCAGGTCGTTTCTGTAGTCGGCTATAAATGATCACCGCTCTTGTGACCTCCGCCATCTTAGCCACGTGTCTGAGGCCTGCATGATGCTCCACCAGCTCCTCCGCTAGTAGTCCAAAGCTTGGACCGGGATCACCCCCCCGGTCCGATGGGGGGGGAGACAGGGCCGGGTCCGCCGATGCGCCCTGCGTGCTCCGGGCTCCGTAGGGCAGGATAGTGGAGCGGCGGCCGTCCACTCCACTCACCGCCAGGCAGGTACCCTTTGATTGCTGCGGGGCACCCCTCCTCCGGGGGACTAGAACTCCTCGAGCAAGCCTCTCCCCGGCTCCGGTGGCCCGTGTGCTTTGCAGGTCGAGGTTGGTGGTAATTGTTTGCAGGTTAGGTACCGATTTTCGGGCAAATTTTGCATTTTGTGCAGGAGCTGTGCTTGCCTGCGACCGCTTGGCTCGGCGGCCCGGCCCCGCCCCCCCTCTTTCATTGTTCAAACTGTGCTCAACTCCTGATGCATGGAGAAAAGGCCTTCAAAAGCCTCTGCTATTGTGTACATATAGTTTATACTAAGTGACCCATAGGTTGAGGATGCGGTGTAGTTGTAAGCGGCAGTGGAGGAGGTAGCCAACACTGTTTATATATATTTTTTTATTTTAATTGGGGGGGGTCCCCAAAATATTGGGACATACAAAAAAAAAAATAAACGTGCGGCCTGCGGTTCATTTCTTGCAGTCCTGATGCATGGAGAAATGCTCAACTCCTGATGCATGGAGAAAAGGCCTTCACAAGCCTCTGCTATTGTGTACATAGTTTATACTAAGTGACCCATAGGTTGCTCAACACCAGAGGGCGTGCGGTTACCCTGCACCAGACCCTGCTCATCCATTCCACACTGTGACTCCTAACTTCTACATCAGGCATACTGGGTCCCGGTCGTCCGACCGCCGCCCAGACAGGGTCTGGGTCCCGGTCACCGGACTGCGAAACTGCGAATGGCTTGTTATATTTGTTATGGTTCTTTTTATCGCTTCAACTGTTACTTGGATAACTGTGGGAATTCTAAAGATAATATATGCCGACGAGCGCTAGGGGACGTTCGCTCCGCTTTTGCACCCTGTTCCCTCTTATGCTGTGCTGGTGCCTCTGTGCGACCAGCGCCTCTTCCTCCAAACTGCACACGTCACTCACATGACCTTGATTCCATGTGGGGTCTAAGACCTCATCATCCTCCACATCATCCTCCACCCATTCCTCAACCCTGCCCTTCTTGCCGGTATGCACACTGCAGAAAGCCACAGCAGTTGGCACCTGTGTTTTTCCAGCATGTAAAGTCTGCAAAGGACATATGGAAATTGTTTTAGAATTGTATCCAGGCAACAATTTTCCCTATAAACTGACTTGTGAGGGTATTGCCCCGGAATTACAATATTGTTTAAGTACCTCGGGTATTGATAACTGGTTTAAATATAGCAGCTGGTTATCTGGTAGTTTCTAGTGTAGAAAAAATCAATCACTAAGATCTGTGTAACAAATGTTGTAGGTGTAAAACAATATTACAAGTGACCGATGTAGTAAATTCGAATCAAAGTTACGCTTCGATTTGACTCAGATATGAAGAGCAGGCCCCAAAATGTACTATTTAGCAGATTAGCAGCAAAACAATTAGAATGTTTACAACTGTGCTGTATGCGCACTATTAGACGCTTCTATTTGACGCTTCTATTTGACGCTTCTATTTGACGCTTCTATTTGACGCTCATATGAAGTGCACGCCCCGAAATGTACTATTTAGCAGATTAGCACCCAGAAAATAAGAATTTCTAAAACTGCAATGTGACAGCAGTATTTGATGCTTCTATTTGACTCTCAGATATGAAGTGCACCCCACTAATGTACGAGTTTGCAGAATTATTTCCCTAAGATGTCCCTCACAGCGGCAGCATCCTCTCCCTACACTAATAAGACCTCATGTGCATGCGGCGCTACGCTACTCCAGCTTATATATATATATATATATATTATATATATATATATATATATATATATATATATATATATATATATATATATAGAGCCCGGCGGGAGTGGGTCCCTGAGGGTAGGGGCACCCTCGTGCCAGGAAAACGAGTATGTTTTCCTGGCACTAGAGTGGTCCTTTAAGAAAAAGTAAGGACTATTTCTCTTATGGAGGTTTCCTCTGCAGTGACCAGCGGAGGAGCAAAGTGTGCTTCGTTTCCGGTGGTCACAGCAATTTTCCCATGATCTTTAGCTTTCCTCCCTGTTCCCACGATGCCTCCTGTCAGTATTGCGGAACGTCCTGTCACTTAGACAGGACGCCGGCAAAACTACCGAATTGCGTTCTAACAGTTTCTCCATTCGTGTTATTATAACGTGAAATTCGGGACTTTGTTCGTATCGGAATTTCATTTGAATGAATGAAACTCCGATCCTATTCATTGCCGCGGCTGCATCTTGCAGCCGCTTAGTAGATAACACCCTAATTCCCATGGTATCAAGGAGTTATCTACTAAAAGGCTGAAAGACTTACGGCTTACGGACCCCTAGTCACCTTTGATGGGGGGGGGATTTGTCTTAGGGCCCCCACCTGCAGCCCAGGGGTGGGGACCGGGGGGGGAGGACAGTAGCCCCCCCCCCCCCCATTGTAATCAACCAAACTTACTCCTATGAAAGGGTTATGCCAACAGAGTGGAATTGCAATATAATAAAGTAACAATAAAAAAATAAACATTTCACAGTTAATGACATATGAAAATGTATCAAAACAATCTTTGATCATCAAGGTAAAAAACAAACAGCCTCTGTGAGAAATATTAGTATTGTATAACTCATAATCAAAGAACTTCTGGAAGAAGTTTCTTAACCCCCAGAACTATTTAGGAGGGTCCTTGGCTTGGTGATCTGTAAAGATCAACAGAATTAATATAAATATATAAGCGAAAAAGAAAACAAAAACACAAAAAATTACTCTAATTAGAGAAACCAGAGAAATACCCTGCCACCACCAGGCCCTATAAATAAACCTGGGGAGGGAGGGATGGGCGCTCAACGATTCCTGCAAACTCTACTTTGTCCCTCCGGGAGGCATAACCACCTAGCAAAGCTAGTGGGTTGAATAGCACGCACCTGGTGGTGGTCCTAAGGGACTGTAAACGTTCCACTTCAGTTGGCCTCCAGTAAAACTTAACAAAAGTCTTACTGGAGGACCATGTTGCAGCTTTAAGGATAAAAGGAAGAGGAAGGCCTCTCGCTGCTGCGTTTGAAGCTGAAGTCCCTCTGATAGAATGACCCTTAAAAACCATGACATCAATACCCGCTGCAGACATAGCGTACAGTATCCAACCAATAATTGTGTTAATCATAGCTAGCTGAAAAGATTTTCTGGAAGTCATAAGTAATTGCATAAAGTCTTGTCTGACTGGGGCAGAAAGATTCAAGTATGAATTTAACAAATTAACTAAATAAAAACTCGGCTCAGCAGAATCCTGCATTAAATCTAGTTCTACAGGACCCAGGAAAATATGGGAAGACTTCTGTCTCCCTTTAAGGATAACATGAAATCCCCCTGGAGTTTGAGACAACCATGGTTCGACAATATTTAACTGGGTTAATTCTGAGCCTCTAGCTGCCAGAGCTAAAGTTAGAAGGGATGCCAATTTAATCGCTGTCCATTTTAGGTCAGTCTGGTCATTGTCCAAAGAATTAAGTTAGTTTAAGAAAAGGTCCACATCCCAAGTGGAAGTGTATCTCAGAGTTAAAGGCCGGCAGACTGATAGACCTTTGAGTAACCTGAGGTAAAGGGCGTCTTGGGTCAGATTAGGGATTAGAAAATGTAATGCAGAACTATACATCTTAATCGTACTCACCTCTGACCCTGAATGATATTTGAGCGTGAGGAATTCCAAGGCGAACGGAATTGTGTCAGATTCATGGGAAAGGTAATTAAAGGAAACTTCCTCGATCTGTTTGTATCTTACCCTGGTCCTGCGCCATAATGAAAAATTAACTATGTCTAAAACCCAGTCAGACAGAAGAGGATGCGTTAAAAGCCTAACACATAAGTTGGGGGAGCTTGGTTAAGAGATCCCTGGTGCCTAGGAAGCAATCCGCTGTCCAGCCTAATGGAACCTTTGGTCCCCTGATTAGAGGTTGGATTAGGGGGTACCATGGTCTGGAGGTCTAAATGGGGTACACTAAACCCAGATTGGGCACCCTGTCCCTGCGAAGTTTCTCCAACACCTTCATCAGAATAGATGGAGGGGGGAAACCGTAAAGGCCCGTAATGTCTGTCCATTGGAAGGACATCGCATCCATCTTGAAAAGCTCCTTTTGCACAAGGCCTGGTTAAAAATTTTGGAGTCTGAGCCGAGGTCAGAGATGCATAAAGATCTGTCTCTTGCCCAATCTGCTCTCTGCTCTGTAGCCAGGGACAAACGCTGGCGGGACAGGGAAGCCGCCAGTTTGTTTGCCTCTCCTGGTACGTGAAATGCCAAAATGCAAACTTTTTGAACCAGAGCCCAGGACTACAGGTCCAAGGTTTCTAGGCAAAGACCTTTTGACCTTGTGCCCCTTCTGTGGTTGATATAAGCTACCGCTGTCCTGTTGTCCGATTTAACCAATACCGACACACCTAAGGGGTTCGACGGAACGAGGCCTTAAAGGGCTAATCTGATTGCCTCCAACTCTAGTAAATTTATGTGAAGAAGCCTTTCTTGAACTGACCAAACTCCTCTTATCGTGCCTTGGGCAGAGAACGCACCCCATCCCTTGGTAGAAGCATCTGTGGTCAAAGTGAACTCAAAAGGCTCTTCCAGAAGGGGGCGAGGAAGTGGACTTGCCCCTTCAAATATCTTGTTTAGCTCTTTTCTGACACTCGTGGGAAGGACCACCCTTGACCCCCCCACTGGCCAGCCACAGCTGACTTTGTCTGCACAGCAAAGGGGAAACATCATAACCCGGTGTTAAAGCTATCAGCCTCCCAATAGTCTTTTTCTCTCTTAGCTATTTCTCTTATTTTAAAAGAGCTGAAGTTAACTGATCTAGGATTTTTTCCCCATTTGTCTCGGGGAACACTCAAGATCATATCCATAGTGTTCAGAATGAAACCCAAATAGGATATTCAGAGTAGGGACTAGGATGGATTTTTGCAGATTTACAATAAACCTCAGATCCTGTAATAAGGAAATTAGGTAATCTCTCTGCTGAACGAGAGTATCTACCTCTGGATTCAACAACAGGATGTCGTCTAAGCAATAAAGGCATAGAAATCCTCTTTGCCTGACGTGGGATATAATAGCTTTCATTATCCTGGAAAATGTGTAAGGTGCGTTGGTTAGGCCAAACACCATTACAGTCCAGTGATACATCTGGTCCTTCCAGCGGGATCTGAGAAAGTGCCTGTATTTCATAGCGATAGGAACTGAATGGAAAGCATCTTTGAGGTCTAATTTTATGCAGAATATTTTTTTTCTGCACTAGGCCTGGTAGGTCTGTTAATTCCTAAATCTTTTCCTCATTAGGAGAGAGGAAACAGTCTTCCAGAATGCTACCTGTTGCAAAGGACAGTGGAACAGCTTATGTAGCTCTGAGTGATTTACTGGGCTGCTATACTAACTATATTTGAGTGAAACGCCGCACTATCAAATGATTCATTTATGTACACATGAGTGGTAATATGCATGTTTTTTAGTGTGCTCTCACCAACTTATTTATGATTTTATATAATCCACAAGTATTACATCAATGCTATGTTAGGAGTGACAATCACTTCCACAGATCTAGGTACGTACATATAGAGCATGTAGAGGACATATACTGAGGCTGTGTTTTCACAGCAACTCATAGATCAAGCTTATAGAGAACACACACTGAGACAGAGTCTTCAGACCAACTCATACATAAACAATATAGTGGATACATACACTTTGGCTGTGTCCTCATAGTAATTCATACATAGTGCATACATATACTGAGGCTGTGTCCTCATAGTAACTCATACATAGAGCATATACTGGACACACCCACACTGAGACGGAGTCTTCAGACCAATTCATACATAGAGCATGTAGCAGAAACATACTGATGCTGTACCACAAACCAGATCATGTACAGATACTGAGGCCCAGTGGTCTCATATGCGGGATATTTTCTTCCACTCTCTGGAAAGGCCTGCTTATTTGCTATAATGCACAGCAAGCAATGCCACATGCCTTGATGGAACCAGTGTCTGTGGGGACTTAGAGTTAGGTTTTAAACCTGTCATATACATGTGTGTACTTTAATCAGTCATCCAAGAAAGTTCTCTCTTACCTTGGTTATATCTCGGTCTTCAGGACTGTGGAAATCCAGCAGACTTTATACAGCCAGGCTATCCATTATTAGCACTCTTTTGCACAATGCCTCTTTTCATGTATAAATTTACCTAAATGCTCACCACACAAATTTCTTAAATGTGACCTATTTGTTAGAAGGAAACCTAATGTAAGCAGCTGGGAGGGACTGAAAGAACAGAGACCAATGTGCCTATACTAGTTTTAATCTAAATTACTAATGCACTTACCTGAACAGCTGCAGGCCTGTGTTTCAGCGGCAAAATGGGGATTTGAACAACTGACAGCCTAAACTGTTGAACCCCTTAAGGACACATGACATGTGTGACATGTCATGATTCCCTTTTATTCCAGAAGTTTGGTCCTTAAGGGATTAAACTATAGGCTTCCATCTGTACCCCAAATGCCGTTTATCATCACCAGTGGGAGAAGGGAGAAGAGAGAGAGAGACGGAGAGAGATTGAGATTAAACCCCTGGGTGCTGAAGGAGGTACCCAGGCTGGCAACTCTTATATATGTGCTGTTTGCTGGGTCTTCAAGGATAAGAGGCTAAACCCTGGCCTGGCTTCATGTAGGCAGTATATCACATTCATCCCCTGAGGGGGGACAAAGGCTGGCGACTCAGATATGCTGTTGCTGGGTCATCAGGGATAAGAGCCTGAACCCTGGCATGCAGTGGACCATTTTCATGCCTTTCAGGGAGAGGTTGGGTCCGACCCCCGGTCACTAAAGGGGGTACCCAGGCTAGCCACTTTTACAATAGTGCGTTGCTGTGTCTTCAGGGCTTAGAGGCTGAACCCTGGCAGGGCTACAAAAATATTTGCCTGGTGAGCATAAAATAAAACTCTAGGCCTGCATAAGCAGGCTCCTTCCAAACTGCTCTGAAGGACAGGGAAAAAAACGGCCTGGTGGGAAGGCAGAGGATCTATTTATTCCAGTTTCGGAGTTCTATTTCTTGTCCTTTCTGCTGTGAAGGGGGGAGCTAACCCATGAGTAAATGCTGCCATGAATAAGGGTCAGGAAAACGTGGTTTTGAAGAGGAACAAATTAAGTGACAAGGAGACTGTAATCTATCTTAATAAATAAACGAAAAGGGGATATTTTAAAAGGGTGTCATACAATTATTGTGACTCCACTCCCCCGAAGTTACTTCCGCGTTCGGAAGTAAGCTCCTCCCATTCTGATGACGCTCCACTCACCTGCCTTATAGGGAAGCCGCGCCAAACTCAAATTGCCGAGTTATTTTGATCCGACCTCGGACTCCACGCTTAGCTGCCTCTTGTGCTTCGACCAACCTCTTCTCCTCAAGTTCTATGTGCCACTTATCAAGTCTAATTATTGTTGCAACTTGCATATAAGGATAATCAAGTTCTATGTGCCTCCTATCGAATCTAATATTTGCTGCAACTTTGCATTTAAGGATAATCAGTTCGTATGTGCCACTCATTAATTCTACCTATACTGCATTAGAAATCCCAATTCGTATAATTGAGGACATTAGTATTATTTTTCTTTTTTATTGCAAACAGAATTGCATAAAGTTTTTCTTTTTTTCCTTCATGCCCAAGTTGGAAGATACATTGTCTTTAACTTAATTAGGAGAGGGGAAAAAAAAACCCACAAGAAATCTTAATTAAATTCCTTTGTGTTTTTCTTAAAGATACACTACTACCTGTTAATTCTGCAGTTGTGTTCCTCCATTTTTTTGTCTAATATTTCTGAGACACAACAACGGGTCACTCTGAGCAGCATTATGACTTTGTAGAATTGCTACGGTTATTATGCATAGAGTACCATGAGCCCACTCACAGTCCTTTAGTTTGGTTTATAAATGCAGAAATTTTCTACATCAATTATGCTTAACACAGTTCTGGTAAAGTGGTTTTGGTGTTTAGAGGGGTTTTACGCTCAGGGATAAACCACTTATCCCACAAATCTTTGCAACTGTTCCTGATGAGGAACAGCTCTACTTGTAGCTGCAGAGAAAAAAAAAAAAAATGCATTGAAGGAGACTCTAAAAGTATGTATTGTTTTTAGGTTCTATAATTATCTGTGTAATACATTTAAAAAAAACAGTTTTAATTTTATTTCGCGTTTTTTTTGTGTAAAACTGAAAAAAGTTGAAACAGGTGTGATATAAAACAAAACAGATGATCAGTTTCACAATAGAGTAAATAATTCACAATACTGTAGAGTAAATACAGATCTCCTCCCATACGACTCTGCCTGCAGCAGTTCACACGAATGACCTAAGAACAAATTGTATCACCTTGTGACTCATATAGGCAGCTGATCTCTTTATTCTATGTAGATGTAAAGACAAAATTCTCAATGATCAGGGTTTATTTCCAGTTGGTATCTGTTGAATTATGTCTTGAGATAACATTTACATTTTGTACGTAGCACCGAATGTGTGCCTATAGTGCGGAATATAAAAAAAACATGATAAGATTACAAAATTCTATTGTTTGTTCTAAAACAATGGGTTTATTTTCCTCTCGCAGGTCAGACACATTGGCAGGTCCTGGACCAAGCACTGCTTGTAGCATCCACATTCTTTCCAAACATTTACATTGCCTTTCTTTGCGGTTTAAAGGGACACTATAGTAACCTGAACAACTTTAGCTTAATGAAGCGGTGTTGGTGTATAGAACATGCCCCTGCAGCCTCACTGCTCAATCCTCTGCCATTTAGGAGTCAAATCCCTTTGTTTATAAACCTTAGTCACACCTCCCTGCATGTGACTTGCACAGCCTTCCATAAACACTTCCTGTAATGAGAGCCCTATTTAGGCTTTCTTTATTGCAAGTTCTGTTTAATTAGGATTTTCTTATCCCCCTGCTATGTTAATAGCTTGCTAGACCCTGCAAGAGCCTCCTGTATGTGATTAAAGTTCAATTTAGAGATTGAGATACAATTATTTAAGGTAAATTACATCTGTTTGAAAGTGAAACCAGTTTTTTTTTTTCATGCAGGCTCTGTCAATCATAGCCAGGGGAGGTGTGGCTAGGGCTGCATAAACAGAAACAGTGATTTAACTCCTAAATGACAGTGAATTGAGCAGTGAAATTGCAGGGGAATGATCTATACACTAAAACTGCTTTATTTAGCTAAAGTAATTTAGGTGACTATAGTGTTCCTTTAAAATGGATGGTAGAAAACATTCTGTTTTATGTTTACTTTTTTCTTGTGGTCAAAGAAATAGAAAAAGTAATGCGGCTGTATTGTAGAACATGGTGTGGGAATATTGCAATCTCTTATAGAACCTGACCTTACTTTCCATGAAAATCACATAATAAAAGGTAAATGACCTCTCTGCTACATATCAGGATGTTACAAATAATGTTGTTGCTTAATTACAACTCTCATCATACTCAAGCAACTTTTATCCTCCCTGGCAGTCTGATTATCTCAGTATTTTTTTTTTTAAATATTAAAGCAGTAAATTGTTTTTACAATATATTGTGTGTATGTGTATTTTTACATGTAGTTGATGCAATGTGGGTAGTAGATTCAGTGTGTTTGTGTGTAAATATGTGTGATAGGAACTCCCCTCCTCCCCACCCCTTACCTGTCTCTTAGTGCACCCCCCTTACCGGTCTCTTCGTCCCCCCCATTCCCTTTCCCCTACCCCAGTGTTCCTTTTCCCTTCCCTCCCCGTACCTTAGTGTCCTCCCTTAATGTTCCCTACCACCACCTTCCCTGTCCCATAATGTTCCTTACCACCCACTCACTCCCCCATAGTGTTCCTTACCACCCACTCCCCCTAGTGTTCCTTACCCCCCCCACTCCCTGTCCCATAGTGTTCTACCACCTCCGTCCCATAGTGTCTCTCCCCTCCTTGGTCCCTGCTTCCCGGTGTGTCTCCTGGTAGCGTGGCCGAGCGGAGCAGTGTGCACCGTGGTACAGGAGATTCAGTCTCCTGTACCCTGGGGGACTGACAGGAAGTGCTCTCTCAGTGAGCACTTCCTTTCAGTCCGGCTGGGTACAGGAATCATAAGTTCCTGTTCCGCGGTGTGCACTGCTCCGCTCGGCAACGCTACACAGAACGCCTGGCAGGAGGGAGAGGTGTGCACCCACCTCCTGCCGGTCCCTCAGATCTAGTCCCGGTGCGCCTTATGGACGCGCTGGCCCACTCATTCATTATCGGTATTGCCTGTGATTAATCGGCTGTCCCTTAGCCCTGCAGTAGTAATAACTGCAGTTTTTAATAAACTGTAATAATTACCTACTAAGGTTAACTCCACTTCTAGTGGCTGTCTACCAGACAGCCACTGGAGGGACTTCCTGGTCATAAGGCGAATTTTGGTCACCTGACGCTGGACGTCCTCACACTATGCATGAAGACATCCAGTATCACCCAAAGCCCCATAAGAAAGCAATGTACAATGCATTCCAATGAGGAGCCGAGGCGGAGCCTGAACTAACACCGAGGGACACTGGGGGGGTGCACTATAGGGAGCCATAGTGCCAGGAAAACATTTTTTGTGCATTATAGTTTCTCTTTAGTGTAGTGGTTTTGCATTCAAATTTCACAAGTATCTTTTCTGAGAAATGGCAATATTTACATTTGGCCAAAACATGAATCTGGAGGCTGTCAGATGGACACTAGGGTCACTTCCTCCTTAAGACCTTTGGTTCTCAAAAGTCTTCACATTCACCATCATCACGCACAGCACAATGATGGTAAACACCACTAAAGCTTCTCAGTGAAGCACTGGACACAGCTGTACCAAGCAAATCAAATTCCTGTTAATCTACACCCAAATAAATCAATCTAGCCAAGATTTTCTTGTGGAGTCTTTTAATAAGTCAGCTGATCACTCTCAGACAGTGAGCTAAGCCGTTAGCATGACATTCTGTTATCTCTCCTAACCTTAGGAGCCTCTGGCTCTCAGGAGATGGTAGGTGAAGTGGGGAGTGGAGCCCAGCAAAGCCCAGCTAAGCAGTGGTACAACAACATGAGGCTGGTTCGGAAACCGCATTTATCATTGAAACAATAAATGAAAATATCACATATTGGAACGTGAGACATAGTTCTTTACTACAGTTTTCCATTACAAAAGTATTAGTTAAGTGGGTGACAGCATTATGCATCAATGAACCTTTAACAATCACGTTAGCTGTACATTTGACATTACCTTCAATAAAATTTTCATTGTTAGTCACAAAAGTTAGAAAAAGAAGAAATGAGTGGCGTGAAGGAATTAAATTTGACTTGAAAAAAATTTCAAAGGTATGATAATCAATGTTAACCTTTAACATCAAGTTTCGAGCCACTTTCTGACGTCATGTTAAAATGTTTGACTTTTGGATATTGTGTGTCACAGCATGCAACAGGATGCTCGCTCTTCCATTATTGACACATGCCTACAAGACTGTTTTACCCACGCCCATCTGTGTGGCATTAGTCAGCCGTCGACTAGGGAACAGATCAATTTCGGACAGCTAAGATCTGTCAGAGGTAACAATACAAAAGCCTGTAAGATAAATGCTTTAAAATGAAAATCTTGTCAAGCAGGTTTGTGACCGAATAGTTATCCAATAATTTCAACCCCCCATTTGGTAAATGATCATGTAAAACAAAGAAAGGAGAAATATAGTTTTCAAATTTCACAAAGGAACTGAATAAGAACTAAAACTATAAATATAATGCTGCCATCCCCTTTGATGTTTTTCTTGTTATATTATAATAATAATAATAACATAAAAATACATTTAACCCCTTAAGGACACATGACATGTCTGACATGTCATGTTTCCATTTTATTCCAGAAGTTTGGTCCTTAAGGGGTTAAAAACCTTCAATAAAATCGGTATTTCACTTTATCACTTGACTACGGTGCTGCATGTCCACATGTACATTGTAGAATCACTTAATGTAAAGATGAATGGGCTTGATAGCAATGCTTTAGACATTTGCACTGTACATAGCTGTATCATAATTGAAATATAAAATCCAATATGAGTGCTGTAACAATGAGAAAACACTTATTCTCAACTAAACGATATGAATCTGCCCAGCTGGTGTAAGCCCCCAGTGACAAACGGGACTTAGTTCTAGAAATGAATTTAATACTAGGACCGTGTTCCTGCTTTCCGCATCTCAATATATTTTTAACCCCTTAAGGACACATGACATGTGTGACATGTCATGATTCCCTTTTATTCCAGCAGTTTGGTCCTTAAGGGGTTAAAGTACATTTTTGAAGCAGAAACTGACTTTGAGGAATGCTTCTGGTTGTTGCACCTGGGTTTATTTCAGAGCCCATGGCAATATTTGCTACCTAACCACCATACAAGTGTTTTTCCCCCTGTAATTTGGAGCTTTGGTATTAGACCCTCAGGCACCAGTTAGACAAGCCCTCCCAACTAATGATTGGAACTACAGGACATTTTATTAAAAGAGTTTTATTTCTATTCTTCTAATTCAAATTGTAGAGACTAGAATTCTGTTCATCTGCTTTTGAGGCCTTTTTTTATATAGACTACTTAATAACTATGGGCGATTTTCTTTCTTTTTTTTTTTCCTTTTTAAACATTCACTTTATTGGTTTTCATTACAAAAAAAATAATGGCAATTTGCCAACTATGAAGGTCTAGGAATTGTTACTATGGGCTATATTGTTTAAAGTAATGGAACAAATAATGTAACTGTCAGTTCACAAATTCCTTCTGCAGCTGCATTACTGGTTGAAGATCACAGACCAAGAAGCCATAATCCCTATACAAGGAATACAGCTTGTTTTTCTTGAAATCCAGTGTTTCATGACAGGGGCCCCTACTCCAATAGTAAGAAATTCCTGAAATCTAGGCAGACATACAACCAAAGATTGTCTTTTCAGAGAGTGTTCCAAGATCGATCCTGGAGAACATGGAACCAGAAAGTTGCGTTCAATTTAGATGATACTACCTGGATTGGAAAACTGCATTTTCAAATCCTAACATATGCACTGCTTGATATTAAACCATTTGTAATACATGTAGTATGGTAATTACAGCAAATTGCATTTGATATTTAAAGAGGAATTGAAAATAATAAATGTTACATACTGTTTAGCGCACTGCCACTTGTCTTAAAAATTATATGTACTTTTAAATCGGTGTATTTTCTTTTAACTAGTTCACAATGTAACAGCTATTGAAATGCCCCTAGATCTGTCTTGCCATGGATTTCCAATTCCCCAGAAACCTTTTTTTCTCAACTCCCCTTCATAACTTTTAGATTCTAAGCTCAAAGGCTATCTTGCAAAGTACTTTGAATAAAAGTGCAAAATATCTAATAATTATTAGATATTGGGCAAGGTCTTCTGCTCGTTTTATTGTTTATATGTCTAAATTTTTATATCGTATGTCCCCAATCGTACATCACTACAGAATAGGTTAGCATTTTAAAAATAATAGCAATAATTTATTTTGCAGCTTGAATTCTATGGAGTTATTTAATAGTACAAACAGGTTACTCCACGTGGCAGCCGGCAGTTAAGCAGTGCATCAAAGCCATCGGGAAGGCTTCCGATGCTCTGCCTGTGTTGAGTGTCTAGAGGGGTCGAGGCACTCAGTGAAGAAATAAAATAAAAAACATTAAAAAACTTAAAATCAATAAAATGTAAGCTGTAACTCTCCCCTGTCTGCTCTTATTTTTATGGTTTCCTTTTCTTTCCTTTGTCACACGCTTTACAGTCACAAGCACTTGCACCATTATTTGTATTATCAAGTTATAAATAAAAGTTATGTTTTAATTTACATACGCAGCACTTTGAGGGACTTCCTAACTAATGAACCAGGGGGATTTTATCTCTTGCACCAAATATATTTTACAAGTAAGAAAGTACATTTTCATCTTATCCTTTTTGGCATCTCAGTATGCTCCACAAAATTGCAAGAGAACATTTAACAGTAAATACCCTATGAAGTAAATTCAGACAATACTAGAGTATGAAGAGTCATTAAACTCTACAGTAAAGCTAATCACAGAGATTAGTTTGGAAGCACACAATTATCACAACATGTTGCTCTCCAAATCAAACAGCAATCAAGTTGAATTCGATTTTTCGCGTTTTACTTTAAAATGTCCACCATTAGCAGGTGGAATTTGAGCCTTGGTGAGCTGGCCATGGGAAGTTTAAATTTACCTGCAGCAACATACATTTGCAGCAATTTAGTGGGTGGCAATTAAACAGTGGCTTTATGGTTCCTGGCGTCTCCAGGACCAGTGCATCTGCCTGCGCTACGTTACTTAGATGCATGGGAATGTTCTTCACCTAGTTACGGATCAGCACAGCTCCGTGTGGCTTTTTCTGGAATGATGTGTAGAACTCTATTGTTTAGTAAATGGAGCTCTGCTTATCAGTATTTGCATTTCCACTATAATAAATAAAAAGGAAAATAAATTATGGGTTATATTTTTCTTTAAGCACAAGTATGCTGGTCAGTGAGCAATTGAGAGTGATTTCCTTCATATCCTATTTATCTAAAAATAAGAGACAAGCAGAAACACCTTTCAGACTGCATGTAGGGCTGTGAAAAATAGACCAATGAAACTCAGCTTCACACAAGTTACTGGAATATAGGAATAATATTAAAGCAAAACAGGATGTGTTGGGAATCACCTGATCTCGGATCTTAAGAGTTGTAGCTTCCTGATCAGATGGAGCAGTGCTAAATCACTGAAGATAAAAAAATAAAATAAAAAAAAGTAATGTGCTTGTTTTGATTTAATAAATAAAAGCTTGTTTTTGACAGTCACAAAACATTGAGACCTACCGATGATTTAAACTTACAGGGGAAAAAACTAAACACATTAGAACTATAAGCAATGTTCCACTGAGGAAAATATTTCTAAAATACCAGAAGCAACCAGATGATATATCAGGGCTTGACAAATTAGCTTGGAATTTTAAAGCAAACAAATCTTTATTTTCAATGACAAAAATACAATTCTTAAAAGGACATTATAGCCAAGATAAACACTACAGCTTAATGTAATGGCTCGGGTGCCTATATGTAAACACGGTCTTCAAAGAAAAAGCAGAGTTTAGATTGCTGCCTAGTAACACCTCTATTAACACTCACTCAGGCGGCCACTAGAGGTGATACCTAGTCCAGTTCTGCACAGCACAATGTGCAGCACCTATGTTCAGCGTCCTCATAAATATGAATTGATTCAACACATCTCTAAGAAGGCTGATTGGCGCAGCGTGCCGGTTTGCCGTGCAAGCACCTCCCAATGCCTTCCTAAGAGAAGATTATCAAGATTGATAATCTCAGACATTGAGGTGGGGCCAGCCATGGCGAGACCAGCACGGTGTATGGGAAACAAAATGAGTAAAAACAACTTGCCCATGCGATCGGAGGGAGAATGGGCACATAAACTGACACAGTCACATTTTCTCACGCACTGACAAATTATTTAAATTTAAGACCACCATGCCACCCTATTTTGGGAGAGCTAGCATGGATCCTTTTAGTGGGGTCCAGTGTGGATCATTTCCCTGGGGTCCAGTTTCTGGGGCTGGGCTGTAATTGTCAGGCTCTGCTTGCTTTACTCACTCGAGTGCCGTTTAGTGATGCAGTGCCGAAGTGACATCATATTCCAGCTCCCAGCATCACAGCAGGGCGTGACAGGGAGCAGATCAAGAGGAGTACAACTCCCTTGCAGGCCAGCTCCATTCCTCCTCAGCCGGCTGACAAACACCCAGGATTTGTCGAACGTTGATATATATTCTTACACACCAGTGGGTGAACCCATTTAAATTACAGTTAAACATAAGAATCCAAGCCATTTCCTGTCTGTGTAATGTTTTGGTTCCGTTACTACCTGATAAAGAAATCTTTTAAACCAATTACATGGCCTTTTGTTCCCCTTTAAAGTACCAGCATGCCCCCTCGGATGGATTTTTTATGTTTTTTTCCCCCCATTTGAGCTATACAAGCAGGGGACGAATAAAATATTGCATATTTAAAAACCTGCCCTAATATTGGATATTATACTTATTATTCCTAACAAAAAAGGAACTGAGCACACCGTAGCATATTTAGCAGCACTGGCACACGTCCTATGCATAACTTCCACAGCCATAATGTAAGAGGCATGAACAAGAAAAATACCACAAGACAGAGAGAATTGTGGGGAAAAAGATGCATTAAATTGTTAATATTCCTTGGGATGTCTACTTTTAAAATATTAAGAGGGACACTATAGTCACCAGAACAACTACAGCTTAATGTATGGAGACGCTGAATTTTCCTTATAGAGATGCATTGATTCAAAAATCTTTACTTAGTATTAGTACATTTGGCTGAAAGACTAATTTAGGTCTTTCAGCCTTTTGGTAGATAGCTCCCCAATACTGTGGGAATTAGGGAGTTATCTACTAAGAGGCTACAAGGTGCAGCCGCGGCACGAGTAGGATCAGAGTTTCATTCATTTGAATTAAATTCCGATTCGAACAAAGCCCAGAATTGCGTCCTAACACGAATGGAGAAACTGTTCTCATTATGTTAGACAGTACGCCGGCAAAACTACCGAATTTCGTCCTAATTTCAACCCAGAAAAGGAGGAGACTATATTTAAAAGAAGAAAAACTACCACAACAAGAAGGCATAGTCTTAAATTAGAGGGGCAAAGATTTAAAAATAATATCAGGAAGTATTACTTTACTGAGAAGGTAGTGGATGCATGGAATAGCCTTCCAGCTGAAGTGGTAGAGGTTAACACAGTGAGGGTGTTTAAGCATGCGTTGGATAGGCATAGGTCTATCCTAGACTTAAGATAAAGCCAGGAACAAATTAAAAGTATTTCAAAATATTGGGCAGACTAGATGGGCCAAATGCTTCTTATCTGCCGACACATTCTATGTTTCTATGCGACAGGACGTTCGGGAAAAGTGAAAGGAGATTTCGCGGGATCACTTAGGAAAGGTGAGAATTATGGGAAAATTTCTCTAAACACAGGAAACGGAGCACACTGTGTTCCTCCACTGGTCAAAGCTGGTCAAGCATAGGAAACCTACATAAAACAAAAGTACTTTGTCTTATGTTATAAAGATAACTAGAGCAGACAGGAAGAAATTAAGAACAGATCTTGACACAGGAAGAGAAGAGGAATCGATTAAAGAAAGGTAAGTTCGGCATGACAGTGCCGCTTTAACTATACCTGAAATAAAGTTTATATTAAAAAAACATGTTTTCAAAGAACCATCCGAGTTAGCATGTAATTCTGAAACTTGTGAATTTTGTAAGCATTTATTTTAAAATATGGCTTTTATATGTATAGATAACCAAACTTATGCAGCTCAAGTATAAAATTCGAATGACTACCGATACATGACACCGGGCATTCGCTAAAATACATTTTATCACAGTTTTTAAATGATTCAGATAAGACTCAACTTTATTATCACTGTACATACAAAGACAATGAACCAGTATTCCTCTGAACAGAAATACAGTAGAGATTAACGAAATTAAATTAATTTAAAGATACCAGGAATAAAAATATACTCTCAGTGTAAACTTTGGCAGTCGTCACTTAAAAGGACACTATCGTGACCCGAACAACTATAGCTTTAAGTAGTTCTGAAATTTATTGCTTGTCCCTGCAGGCTTTTCAATGTAAACACTGCCTTTTTAAACAGCCACTAGTAGTGCTTCCTGTGCAGCACTGACATTTAGTGTCTCCACACACTGCATGGAGGCGCTGAACGTTCCTCAAAAAGCTGCATTGATTCAATGCATCTCTATGAAGAGATTCTGATTGACGCAGCATTGCGTTTTGCCACTCAGGCGTGATAGTCTTATGCTTTACATTGGCGGAGATTTTCAATTCTGATTATTGCAGCCAGAGAGTCGGAGTGTGGATGGGCCAGCGCAGTGCTGAAATAAAGATAGATTTTTACCCTATTTAAGGGGGCAGGGGACTTAAATAGTGTCAATATCACTATAGGGTCAGGAATACACCTTCGAATTCCTGACTGTAGTGTTCCTATAGATGCCAAATCACTATCTCCTCATAGAGATGCATTGAATCCCTGCATCTCTAAGAGGAGAATTCAGTGTTTAAAGATGCTGAACGTCAGTTCTGCACAGGAAGCACCTGTAGTGGCAGTGTGCCGTAGTGCCACTAGAGGTATTGCTAGGTAGTAACGTAAACATGGACACACTATATACACCTTAACAACTACATTAAGTTCTGGTGACTATAGTATCCCTTAAATGCCATGATAATTCTAATACCTCTATTATAAATAAAAGCCATGAGAACAGCCAAATAATAGATGTGGGCATTACAGCCTATAACCCCCACTTCAAATTCAAAATATCTATCCAATATAATCCAACCATACCTTGTGCAAATATAGAGTATCAAACTACAAATACAATTAGCACACTCTAGCAAATAAAGTACATAATCTCAGCGGTACACCTTTATCATGTAAGAATTAGCGCATACCACAAATCAACTAATCACATCCATCAAACATACAGAATATAGTATACATAAAAAAGTGTTTGTTTTGAGCACATAGGCCATATGCATTTAGCATCAAGATGTGAGCACATAAATCATGTGTAAAAATAATCATATGTTTCTCGCAGGGTTATTCACTAAAGTGAGACTTTAAAGGGACACTAGTCACCAGATCTACAGCTTAATGTAGTTTTTCTGGTGAGTATAATTATTGCCTTTAGGCATTTTCATGCAAACACTGCCTTTTCACAGAAAAGGCAGTGTTTACATTGCCCAGAGGGACACCTCCAAGTGGCCACTGGAGGGGCTTCCTGGCTCAGTGCTGTACAGTAGGCAGCTCTGCCGTTCAGTGTCCCCACGCTCTGCATGGGGTCGCAGAATTTTCCTCATAGAGATGCATCGATTCAATGCCTCTCTAACAGGAGGTGTTGATTGGCCAAAACGGTGTTTGGCCTCGCCCCCTTGCAGATTTTAGCTAATCCATGGGGAAAGAATTGGCTTGGCTAAAAATCGTCAATTCTGATGATATCACCAAGGGGGCAAGCCACCTTTGTAGCAGAGGCCTGAAATTCCACAGGTTAACTCCACTATAGATCCCAGTGAGGCTCAGGAACAAGTATTATAGATCCATAGAGTAGTAATTCCAGCAGACAAAATAATCCAATAATATCCCAACAGCACTCCCAATAACTGGACGACACACAGCATCAGGAACAGAACTGACTTTTAATCCACACAGTCTTCTTATAAAGCATTCTCCCATGCAAGGGAGGGATTCACATTAATTAGTACAGTAACCAATAGTATAATCGTTACCTCCCACACATCTCCTCCCCTCAGTATGACACTTAATGCCATTACACATACTGTAGTTTCCCCCCAGTTCTGAATGTACCCTAAAACAAGTAGTTACAATAATCCTGGGGGTACCCCCTGGTAGCCCTGATCTGGGTGACTAACATATCCAAAAATCACCCAGATCGGTCCAGGGGTTCGGGAGTTAGGTGGAGGGTATAATTTGACCGACCGCACACGAGGTGGTATCCGAAAAGAGTTCCATAGGTTTTGGCCCTGCGGTCGGTCTTCGTTCGGGAGGTAAAATACACATTAAATATTGCCATCCACGATTAATCTTGGATTCTTATGAATCCCCTTGTTCGGTACTTTGAAACTACCGAACGGGAGACTGATTAGCCTTCCCGTTCGTGAGTTACGGAGCTATGGAGGTCTCAGCGGTGTTCGGGTAATCGAGTGTCCGATTTGAGTTCCAGACACTCGACGACCAAACACCGCTGAGATTTTCGTGCGTAAGATGGCCGCCGCCACGTGTTCGTATCCCGTTCGTAACTCCAAATTTTCACACATTAATCTGAATGGTGAAACAGAGGCAAAAATAGCCATTTTTGACAACAGAGTTGGGAAAAATTTTCAGGTCAGCTATTTTGGCTCAGATTTTCCATTTGTGGATTTCAAAGTTGGTGGCAATGTCAAGGTCTAAGCCGGGACCTCAAACTTTTCCATTTTAAATAATTTTGTATCAGGACAAATATAATGTCATGATTGACAAGCAGATTGGGTTACCACGTCACTTCCTTGGACAAGTAGATTAAAAAATAAATAAATAAATAAAAAAAACATTCCACACTATGTGTGGACTTGAAATTTACTTTGAATTCTCACTTCTCTTTACATGTAACATTTAGTTATTGTCTCATTTGTTAAATTCCCCTTTTAATGTAAAGCGCTGCAGAATAAGCTGGCGCTATATAAATACCAATAATAATAATAATAATAATAACAATAAATATATTAAAAAAAAAAAATTCAATCACATAACTGTAAGCAGAATCAAGAAATAACTCAGATTTAATGTACCCATCACCAGTGGGATGGATTCTTTGGACAACACTAAATACATAAGAAACTACCAGCTACTTATCTCTAAACCAGATACCGTGCAGCATCTATGTAAGTGGCACTAGCACTCGCTACACTACACTGTGTTTCTTATGACACTCCATCGATATAGCTACAGGAAATAGATTGTGCACTTCTGTTCTTTGATTTTAGCACTGCTGGTGTGTGAGACATCACAAAGGATGTCACATACTAAATTATTTCTGCTGCTCACACTATAGAAGCACATAAGCCCAAGACAATACTTCTCAGTTATTACTGAGCTACCGGTCTATTCTTGGAACTTGTACTTGATCCATCATATTGTTTCTTAGTTTTTGGACAATTTGCTTCCTTGTGTGACCTTGGTTCCTGCCCTATACTTTGAATGTATGAGAAATGGAGCATTGGTTTCTACAGGCAGAGTAATTGCTGCCCTCAATCTATTGGGTGGGCGAGTTAAACTATAGAAATAATATCCCCTTTTCAATTCTCCACAATATTCAATTTAGTGAACTACCCCTTTGCTTAGTGACCAATGTATACAAAACAGTGGATCTTTAACATATCTGGGATGTCTGTAGTATGGCTACCTGGCCCATATGTACTATGGCCAAGATAAAAGAGCTAAGCTTCAAAATTTAAAGGGAAACCTGAACTTAGTAAGAAATCAGGCTTAGCTTTGCAAACAAAAGGTGTAAGTTTTATATGTACAGAACATATCAAATCTTCATTAGACTGATTTTCTTGGTTGTGAAGGTAACAAACTAGTCCTACGTCTAAGAGAAAGCAATTTGATTACCTGTTTTAATCACTGGCAGCAATGAGAATAAACAGTTTGAGAGTTTGGCCATTTCAATTTTTTTTATTTATTTTTTTAAAAAGGAAGCTGCCGCTAGGATGTTCAGTAAAACAAAATAAATAAAAATTTGAATTTTGGACAAGTAAGATGTTATTTGGAAATTTTAGGCAAAACATCAGAATTTTAACACTTCAGCTATGTAGGCCAGAAAAAAAATAAATCAGTTTACCAAATAACCTATCAAATGCGCCCGAACGCAGGGAGGAGCAGGCGGGGAGCATATGAGAGACGACCACCTCTGGAGCTGGCGAGGCGAACTGGGAATAAAGATCTGCCGGACAGCAGAGATATCCGCCCGCTTCAATGCCACCCCCTCCTCTACTCCCCCCCCTTTACCCCCTCCTCAGAGGATTGTTTTTTTCTTCCTCTCTTCTTCGCTAATTTTCCTCTTCTTCCCTCGGTCCTGAACCTTGCTCTACACAAACACACCCCAAAAGGGACCCACACATGCACCCAGACATACGAATATGAAATGAGATCCCTACCGATTACTGACCATACGAATTGAACAAGCACCACATACCACAGTACTAGGTACCGCGACAGACGTTTCAGACCGCGTCACCCACGACCCCACGACACACACGCAGCCTACATGGACACATAGCCCTTCAACTAACTTACCGCGCTTAATCCAACATCACCAAGAAAGCGATAACTTTAACTGGCATGAACAATTATGAACAGATGACCTACCCACATTGCACTATGCAACTACATAAACGTCTCACCAGCACGGCCACATGCACATGTGCTGATGACAGATATGGCACGGAAAACACATACCCGGCCTCTATTTACGCACCTGCGCATTCCACGTTATTTACCTTAATAGGTCTCTGCGCAACCAATGCTGCACCAACTGAGACCATACGCTTCACGCAGCACAGAGCCAGCTGCTTGTATTTTGGTCAAAAAATAATTTAGGATAGTCATACTAAGTAGTTTATAACGTGTATACGCAGATCTGAACCTATATGCATATGACGTATTGATGTTTGGTATTATATTGTGAAGCTATACCTGGCCTCTGCGAAGGCACATGCAAGTCCATCATAAATGGCCATGATAAGCATCTGCATAGGCAATGATGAAACAATTCATACCCTTGTTATATGCCAGCTATACGGTAACTAACGCAATAAAACCATATTTAACCCCTTAAGGACACATGACATGTCTCTCATGCTTGCTGTAGAGCCGATTATTATTGTATCAACTTGCAATCTGTATTAGCATTTATAGATCTCCAACATATTCCACAGCGCTTTTCAACAGTATAATAGGGATATTTGACAAGTAATTGCCATACAGGAAAGACAAGACAAGGGTGAAGAAGGCCCTATTTAAACAAGAATACAATCTACCAACAGTCAAAGTCTTGAAAACTAACTGTAGCATTGTGGTATTGGCACAAAGCAAAATCAGCTTTATTTAGCACCCAAAAGTGGGACTGACCACTTGATGTTCACAGAAACGATTCAATAATAACCATCTTTATTTAGGTCTTTTTTTAAATTCAAGTATAGCAAATTGTGTAGATAATTGAAAGCCATTTTCTACACAGCATTAAGATGTCAGAAATGGTAGTGTCACCATCCTTCCTTGGTGCTTGGAAATGTATTCTAGGGGTTAAAGTTTAGGAAGAACTTGGGAACATTCCCAATTCACACCACAATATGTTATAATAAACGGCCTAATCGCCATCCTGTGTAGTCTCACCTGCATTGTAGAAGCGGTCCAGCACGGTAGTCTCCCCAAAGTCCAGCTTGCCAAACTGCAGGGTCTCCAGAGCCACCCCTAGGCTCTCGCACGCCTCCTGCAGGCTGTGTAAAGCAGCATGCTCACTTTGTTGCATTCCATGGCTTACTTCATTGATGACATAAACTACAGTAATGGTTCGGGTATTGCCAACACTGGGGGCAGCCTGATGAAAACCCTTGGCACATCGAGCAGCAGCTCCTCCTACAGCACCGTGTATATAATCCTCACTCCAGAAACTGCCAGCTGCAGGAAGCCTACTGCCCCCTCCAGAGGTTGATAATCCAACTTGATGCCTGTGCCCAATTTTGTCGTCATCCACATAGACCCCTTGGGTGGGTGGAGGGGGCACTGAGAACGTGATCCCCTCACTGCTGTCATTCATGGCTCCTTTCTGATAAAGCCACGATCAGGAAGATAGGCTACTACCCCAGCCTGGCCAGTGTCTGCTCGCAGAGCAATGTCAACTTCCTGCCAGACTAGCACAATAGCACACCAGGGAGGGTCACGTCCTAGAATTCAGCTGCTAAAGGCTACCTGTACCTTCCCATATTTAAAAGCTTGGTTTTCCAAGTCGGCAGTTCCCCTGTTACACTCACTGCACCCCTTCCACTCTCTCTCTACAACTTCCCCTGGCACCCAAACAGGGAGAGGAGTGTAACAGAGCTGTTTAAGTACTAACTGTGCTGCTGCCTTATACTATAACAGCCCTGGAGCCCTGTTATGCCCCTACAACACACACTGCGCCTAATCCAGTTAAAAAACACTGCAGCCCCATACTACAACTTTTATATTCCCCACACTATAGACTCCATGTCTAAACAGCATCCTGCTTCCTTCCCACCATAAGCTCCACATGCAATAGCCCTTCAGCCCCACAGCACTCCCTAACTTGCCCTACACCTCTGCACATTGATTATTTGCACCCAAGGCTCCTCTCACATGTCCACAAGTCCAGCCAGAGTAAAGTTGTTGTAAATTCGTAATCTCAGAACACTTTGATCAGATATCATGCCAGCCAGCACCCCACCTGCAGATCAGAGTTCATGTTCTGTCAATAGCTGCATCCAACGCCCGAGTTAACAGAATGTGAAGCCTTTGCCTCTCTTGCCATGTTTGTAGTTATGCCGCCTGTTGCTACATTAGGGAATTCACGGGATTCGAATAGTTTCGCTCTCCAGTGATGGCTGCTGATAGCACCGCCTGCACTCTGGGCGGGACAGACGCGAGCAGTGCGAGAAATTGTTACAAGACACAGAGAAAGGAATGTGGCATGTTTCCACCCTCAGCCCGCCTTCCATCTACTGCACGCCCTCTCCTGTTAACCTGTCACATTCTTCCATTTCAAATTACATAGTTTATAACCAGAAAAGTAAAAAAAAAAAAAGATAAACATGTTCCCATTACATTTCTCAGAATCCACCAGTGTGATTCAATATTCCAAATAAACACAGATTAATTAAAAATTCCCTTTTTGGGGTTCTCATTTTTTGGATGTTCTGTTTTAGTATTTTTTATTTATGTTATTTTTTTTTTATTTTTTTTTTAAATAAAGCAAAAAACGTTGCCTGAGGGGATATGATAACATTATACAAATATATTCGGGGGCAATACAAACCATTGTGTGGAAATCTATTCACAAACTGGTCTTTACATAGGACACGAGGTCATGCGTTTAGACTGGAAGAAATAAGATTTTGTCTAAGGCAAAGGAAAGTTTTTTTACTGTAATAACAATAAGGATGTGGAATTCTCAGCCTGAATAAGTGGTTTTATAAAAGTCCATACAGATGTTCAAACAGCAACTAGATGCATACTTGCAAAAACAGAATATTTAAGGATATAATCTTTCAATGTAGGGTAATAGCTGCTTGATCCAAGCAGGGGCGTACCTAGAGCATTTGGCACCCGGGGCGGACCCTGAGTGTGGCCCCCATAATAAAAATGTAAGAAAACACACATTTGTAAACTGCTTGTAAAATTTGTAAAATGCGCCAGTTTTGTAGAAGGGGGAAGACCAGTGCTTTTGTAGAAAGGGGCTGGTGAGAACCTTCTAGAAAACTCCTGCCCTGCCCCTTTCTACAAAGCCCCTTGTCTCGCCCTTCATATAAAAACCCTGCACCCCGATCACATAAATGTCATACACTCCCTACACATAAAAACCCTGCACCCCAATCACATAAATTTCATTCACTCCCTACACATAAAAATCCTGCACACCCCCTTAATAAAAAAACCCTGCACACCCCCTTAATAAAAAAACAAAAACGTGCACAACCCCTCTTAATAACAAAAAACCTGCACACCCCCCTTATAAAAACCCTGTACACCCCCTTAACAAAAAAACAAAAATCTGCAGTGCACATCCTCCCTTAATAAATAGAATACTGCAACCCCCTTAATCAAAAAGAACCTGCACCCCCATTATTTAAACCTCCCCCTTTAATTCTTTAATCCACAGCCCCCTTTAATTAATCCACACCCCCCTTAATTAATCCACATACCCCTTAATACACCCCCCTTAATTAATCCACACCCCCCTTAATTAATACACCCCCCTCAATTAATACACACACCCCTTGATTAATCCTCACTGCCCCTTAATGAATACACCCCCCTTAATTAATACACCCCCCTTAATTAATACACCCCATTAATTAATACACCCCTTTAATTAATCCTCACTCCCCTTAATTAATACACCCCCTTAATTAATCCTCACTTTCCCTTAATTAATACACTCCCCTTAATTAATACACCCCCCCTTAATTAATACACCCCCCTTAATTAATCCACACCCCCCCTTAATTAATACACCCCCTTAATTAATCCTCACTGCCCCTTAATTAATCCACCCCCCTTAATTAATCCTCACTCCCCCTTAATTAATCCACCCCCCTTAATTAATCCTCACTCCCCCTTAATTAATACACCCCCCTTAATTAATCCACACCCCCCTTAATTAATACACCCCCTTAATTAATCCTCACACCCCCTTAATTAATCCACACCCCCTTAATACACCCCCTTAATTAATACTCACCCCCATTAATTAATACACCCCCTTAATTAATCCTCACATCCGCTTAATTAACACACACCCTTAATTAATCCTCACTCCCCTTAATTAATACCCCCCCTAAATTAATACACCCCCCTAAATTAATACACATCCCTTAATTAATCCTCACTCCCCCCTTAATTAATACAGCCCCCTTAATTAATCCACACACCCCTTAATTAATCCACCCCCTTAATTAATACACCCCCTTAATTAATCCTCACACCCCCCTTAATTAATCCACACCCCCTTAATACACCCCCTTAATTAATACTCACCCCCATAATTAATACACCCCCCTTAATTAATCCTCACTCCCCCTTAATTAATACACCCCCTTAATTAATCCACACACCCCTTAATTAATACACCCCCTTACTTAATCCTCACACCCCCCTTAATTAATCCACACACCCTTAATACACCCCCTTAATTAATACTCACCCCCATTAATTAATACACCCCCCTTAATTAATCCTCACTCCCCCCTTAATTAATACAGCCCCCTTAATTAATCCATACTCCCCTTAATTAATCCACCCCCCCTTAATTAATACACCCCCTTAATTAATCCTCACACACCCTTAATTAATCTACACCCCCTTAATACACCCCCTTAATTAATACTCACCCCCATTAATTAATACACCCCCCTTAATTAATCCTCACTCCCCCCTTAATTAATACACCCCCTTAATTAATACACCCCCTTAATTAATCCACACACCCCTTAATTAATACACCCCCTTAATTAATCCTCACACCCCCCTTAATTAATCCACACCCCCTTAATACACCCCCTTAATTAATACTCACCCCCATTAATTAATACACCCCCCTTAATTAATCCTCACTCCCCCCTTAATTAATACAGCCCCCTTAATTAATCCACACACCCCTTAATTAATCCACCCCCTTAATTAATACTCACCCCCATTAATTAATACACCCCCTTAATTAATCCACACCCCCCTTAATTAATCCACACCCCCTTAATACACCCCCTTAATTAATACTCACCCCCATTAATTAATACACCCCCCTTAATTAATCCTCACTCCCCCCTTAATTAATACAGCCCCCTTAATTAATCCACACACCCCTTAATTAATCCACCCCCTTAATTAATACTCACCCCCATTAATTAATACACCCCCCTTAATTAATCCACACCCCCCTTAATTAATCCACACCCCCCTTAATTAATACACCCCCTTAATTAGCCACACCCCCCTTAATTAATACACCCCCTTAATTAATACTCACACCCCCCTTAATTAATCCACCCCCCTTAATTAATCCACACCCCCCTTAATTAATCCACACCCCCCTTAATTAATCCACACCCCCCTTAATTAATACACCCCCTTAATTAGCCACACCCCCTTAATTAATACACCCCCTTAATTAATCCTCACACCCCCCTTAATTAATCCACACCCCCTTAACCCCTTAAGGACCAAACGTCTGGAATAAAAGGGAATCATGACGTGTCAGACATGTCATGTGTCCTTAAGGGGTTAATTAATACTCACCCCCATTAATTAATACACCCCCCTTAATTAATCCTCACCCCTTTAATTAAACCTCCCTCCCCTTCTTTAATTAATCCACTATCCACCCCCCTTTAATTAATTTAGCCCCATCACATAAAATGACTACTCACATTTTGATGATGCCTTGACCGCCTGAATATCCGTGAAGGCGGGCTGACGGCGCTGCGCACGACGTCATCATGTTGCGCGACGTCACGGCCCGGAACTCTCCTCCCCCTTCTCCTTGAATTAAGTCCCGCCGGGCGCAAAGGTGCTAGTTGAATTCCTCTCCACCTCCTCTATCTTCCCTTTCAAAATGCGCACTGCTAGGTGATACTGGGACCGAGAGTGTTCTGGTTAAAGTTTCAGCAGACCGCTCCAGAGATCCATAGTGTTTGGAGGTTGCTCCCGATCAATGATGCCGTGTCACTGGAGCCTCTCTGAGGGTCTGTAGTAGTCCTGGGGCTGCTAGGAAGGGAGGCACGGATGGGAGTGGGTGGTATAGTGAATATAGCTCTTTCTAGAGTAGGTGTCAGGAT
This sequence comes from Pelobates fuscus, assembly GCF_036172605.1. NCBI lineage: Eukaryota > Metazoa > Chordata > Amphibia > Anura > Pelobatidae > Pelobates > Pelobates fuscus. The sequence continues at coordinate 234,429,887 of NC_086318.1, forward strand.
TACAATTGATGCAACACACAGTATTAGTATCACACTTAGGAATAAGGATAATGTCTAACCAGACCTTAGAATGGCTGGACTTAACCGTAACGGACCGTTTCAGCACACAAGGGGTTAAAATCCGTTTAGGCAATATTCCCCTTTCAGATATAAAGGCAGCTTCAGTAAACCACCAAACTCCCGAACTGAATACAAGGGAATGCTCCAAACTCCCGAACTGCATACAAACTAGCACTCCAAACTCCCGAACCGGAACCTCACGAATAGCTGCTAGCAGACGAATAGGAAAAGCATCCAAGCGGCTTACACTCCTAGCAATCAGTCTCTATCAGCATACAGTAAATCCCCCAAAGACGAGACAAAGCTCCGTGTTGAGGGTCAAGCAGTGATCTGGTTTATTGAGGGCTACTTGCCCAGTATTTATGCAGGTCTCCCACCTGGTGGACACTCCCCTAGGGGACCAGATGGGAGACTGTAACACAGACAGATTCAGACACACAGAAGTAAAACATCCCCACAATGCATCCTAATTTCCCTCCCTCTATCCTGGAGATAATTGGGAAGTAATCCAATTATCTCCCAGGACAGAGGCAAAACGCCATTATACACGTGGGGACACAAAGACAGTAAAATACTTTAAAATAGACAAAGTTACTTTTAATACATAAAATACAGACATGTCATATATCCCCAGATAGCTGGGATCTGAGCGCACATAACTACCGAATAGCGCTCAGATCCTATTCACACAGTTCAATTGCCATGGAGCCAAAGTCTTTAATTACACGAATAGGCTCCATGGCATAGCTATCTGGGTTAAAAGATTTACTGAAGTAAAGTGCCGATCAATTCAGCGTTCGGCTAAACAGCCACGAATAGAAGCAGGGAAGGCTGGAGACTCAGCAGTGCCTGCACGTAAAAGTGTCCGCTTTTAGTGCACTGATTCTGGGCTGAGCACTGCTGGCTGTGGGGAGCTCCATAACACCGCCACCTAGCGGCCGCTAAGTGTAACTGCGGCCACCCAGTAACAGTCAATTAAGCTGCGGTTAACCACAGCTACTGGGTGGTCAATTGACGGCACACGCTAGCTTCCCGGTGGTCGCGCCTTCGTGTGGCTTTCGGCAAGTTAACAGGGGAACACATAGGGACTGTACAGGCAGGGAAATAAACCGAACAACAGACGAATGAAGGGAAAATAAATGTAATCCATATACAGACAGTTCTGTTACATTAACGTACCAGAGAATAGTCAAAATACTAGCCGAGGTCAGGAACACAGAACAAAAAACAGTTGCAAGGAATAGCCAAAAGTCAGTGATACCAGAATTCAGGGAAGCCAGAACTAATTAAGGACAGAAGATAACCACTACTGCTAGCCTAATCACACATCAATCTCTAGATCGTTATAGATTGCACTTGACGTTTTGGTAAACTTTGTTATTACTATATATCTCTTCCTTATATACTCCACTATACTTAGGGGTTTATTCATTCTAAACCCAAACACAATCTATATCACAATTTCACTGCACTGGTATTTGTTACAGAGCGCGGATGGAGTGTGGCTTAAAAAGAAACCAAGAGGGCTGCACTCACCTGAACATGCATACATTATAGGGTGCTGCTGGGGCCAAAATATACAAAATACAGAATCCAGCACACTCGCTTATTAACTAAACAGTGAATATCAAATCTTAGAGATTATTACAGGTGCCTCATTCCAGGACCCTATTTAGCCTTGACTTGCAGAGAGTCCCAGTAAGGAAGTATTTCCCAAGTAAGTGGATTAATCTCATAAGAGCAAGCATTAGGCTGCTACTAGGATAGGACCTGCCGAATATGGGGTACTTTGACGTAGTTGGCAGGCTTATGCAATGTATGATCATATCATGTAACTAAACCCCCATTATTTTTTGCCTAGGTGAGGTGTTTTTAAATAAAACTATTACAATCTCTAAGATTTGAAATCACTGTTTAGTTAATAAGCGAGTGCGCTAGATTCTGTATTTTATATATATACCAAAAAATAGGGTGCACTCTAAGGCTTTTTTAATCAATGTAAATACAATCCAAAAAATAAAACCACAATAAATAAAATGAATTTGTGCAGGAATATATCAGTGTGTCTGTCTGTCAGAGTGTGTTAGTGTAATTGTCAGCGAGAGTGTGTCTGTCAGTGAATGTGTCTGTAATTGAGAGTGGGACTGTCAGTGAGTGTGTGTAGGTGTCAGTGTGTATCTGTGTGTGTTTCAGTGTGTATGTGCGCGGCAGTGTATGTGCACCCATCAATCCAACACCAACTGTGCATACAAACACATTCAAAAACAAACACTAAGCACAAGTACACCACTGCTTTCAAAAAGCAACAGTTTATACAAACATACAACTGCATTCAAATGCCAACACTACACACAAATACATATGTAACATACATACATTCAAATACACAAAACATGCTTACATTTGCCAGTTATTTTTTCATATTGCGTTAATAAGTGTTTACTCAAAAAAATTGCAATGCACTTTGTCATTGCTTACAAATACTTTATTAGATATACCAAAATATAGTACAATAACATACAAATACTAAATAAAGCGACCAAAACAAAAAAGCACATATACAAGAATAATACCACCAGTAATCAAGCCTGGGACAGAACACAAGTCACCAATTGGGAATGAAGAGGAATGAAGCTGAGCTAAACGGTGCTAGGGACCAGAGCCACACTTATTTATGCTGTACAAATACATCATGCATTTACACATAGAGTCTCCATACAAATATACACATGCAGTAAGACACCAACAAACTATTGCTTTCACACATACCAGCAATGCATACACTGAGACACTAATAAACACCTAAATTGACAAACTATGCTGCATTATAAAAAATTAATCCCTACGTTGGCACATAAATTCTAAAACTACACTCAGATCAGGGCCAGCCCAAGACATTGTCCTAGTCCAAAGATGAAATGCAGAAAAAACAGACTCACATCAATTAAAATGTGCAGTGTGTGCAGTGAATGTAGTGTGTGTAGCGAATGCTTTGTGTGTGTGTGTGTGTGTATGTGTGTATAGTGGATGAAGAGTGTGTGTAGTGGACAGGGCTGCCACCAGAAATTTTGGGGCCCCTAACTCAGCTCAGGGTCTGGGCCCCCTGGGGCCCGCCTTCAATCCCACCCACAGGGTCCGCCTCCAAATCCCGCCCACAGGAATACACACACAGACACAAAAACACACACTGATACAAAAGGACACAGATACACACAAACACACAAACATATACATACTAACAAACACACATACTGAAACAGACATACACACATATAGGCATACATACTGACACACACATACTGAGACATACACACATATACAGACACACAGGCATACATAGTGACAGATAGACATATACTAACATACATACAGACACACATGCATGAGGACATACACATACTTACACCGACATACATACATACACACAGACATACATTCATTCATACTGGCATACATACATATATACATACATACAGACATACTGACAGACATACATTCATACAGACAGACATACAGGCACTGACATCCATAGAAACATAGAATGTGACGGCAGATAAGAACCATTCAGCCCATCTAGTCAGCCCAATTTTCTAAATACTTTCATTAGTCCATCTTATAGTTAGGATAGCCTTATGCCTATCCCACGCATGCTTAAACTCCTTTACTGTGTTAACCTCTACCACCTCAGCTGGAAGGCTATTCCATGCATCCACTACCCTCTCAGTAAAGTAATACTTCCTGATATATTTTTTTTAAACCTTTGTCCCTCTAATTTAAGACTCTTGTTGTGGTAGTTTTTCTTCTTTTAAATATAGTCTCCTCCTTTATTGTGTTGATTCCCCCTTGTCTCGTCTTTCCTCCAAGCTATACATGTTAAGATCCTTTAACCTTTCCTGGTAAGTTTTGTCCTTCAATCCATGAACCAGTTGAGTAGCCCTTCTCTGAACTCTCTCTAAGGTATCAATATCCTTCTGAAGATATGGTCTCCAGTACTGCGTACAATACTCCAAGTGAGGTCTCACCAGTGTTCTGTACAATAGCATCAGGACCGGTGCTAGGATTTTTAGTTACACAGGCGAAGAGGCATTTTGGTGCCCCCCACCCTCGTTTAAAATAAGGTTCATACAAACACAGAAATAATCATACAGAGACAGACAGAGACATACATGCATATAAAGACATACATACAGAGGCATACCGTCATACAGACACATACATACTTACATAGACATACAGAAACATACATACAGAGACATCCAGGCATACAGACACATACATACATACATAGACATACAGAAACATACATACAGAGACATCCAGGCATACAGACACATACATACATACAGAGACATACAGGCATACAAAGACATACACGCATACAGAGACATACCGTCATACAGACACATACATATATACAGGTATACAGAGACATACAGGCATACAGACACATACGTACAAAGACATACAGGCATACAGATACATACATTTGTACATACAGAGACATACAGGCATACAGACACATACATTTGTACATACAGAGACATACAGGCATACGGACACATACATTTGTACATACAGAGACATACAGGCATACAGAAACATACAGACACATACATTTTGTACAGACATACAGGCATACAGAGACATACAGGCATACAGAAACATACATACAAAGCCATACAGGCATACAGAGGCCTACATACATACAGAGACATACATACATACAGAGACATACACAATTACATACTTACATCAGTTCAATCTTGTCCCCTGGATGCATGCTGTCTGGCTCCTTGGAGTCCTGTCCTGCAGCCCAGCCCCATCACTGGCCGCCAGCCGTGCTGTGTGGTACACAGGGAGCAGGGATATGATGTCATTCATATCCTCGCCCCCTCCACACAGCCTGCGGCAGACACCAGGGTAGGTGCTGTGGCGTACACATGACCCATGGGGCCCCAGTGCGCAAATTGATCCGTGCTCCCCCCCCCTCTCGCGCTTACTTTGCGCGGGCCGGGGCCGCAACACATGGCGGCGGGCACCTGGTCGCAGGGGTTGCAGGGCCGTGACCCCTGCGACCGCGGTATGTACGCCAGTGCATGCAGATGCACACACACTTAAAGGACCACTACAGACACCCAGATCACATCAGCTCAATGAAGTGGTCTGGGTGTCAGGTCCCTCTAGTTTTAACCCTGCAGCTGAAAACATAGCAGTTTCAGAGAAACTGCTATGTTTCACCGAGGGTTAATCCAGCCTCTAGTGGATGTCTCACTGACAGCCACTAGAGGAGCTTCCGCTATTCTAAAACACTGAACGTCCATAGGAAAGCATTGAGTAATGCTTTCCTATGGGCGGTTTGAATGCGTGCACGGCAAGGGCATTCGGAGCTGAGAGGCGGAGGAATCCCCAGCGCCAAGGGAGAAAGGCAAGTGCTGAAGACACACACTCTCACGAACAGATGCATACACACCAGCTAACGGACACACATTTACTGACAGACACACTCAGCGACAGACAGACATACACACTCACTGACAAACACACACTCACTAATACACACACAAACACACTCAGTAAGAGACACACAGTAACACAATCACTGACACTCACTAGCAGACACACTCACTGACACACTAGCAGACACACACTGACACTCACTAGCAGACACACTCACTGACACTAGCAGACACACTCACTGACACTAGCAGACACACTCACTGACACTAGCAGACACACTCACTGACACTAGCAGACACACTCACTGACACTAGCAGACACACTCACTGACACTCACTAGCAGACGCACACACTCACACTCACTAGCAGACGCACACACTCACACTCACTAGCAGACACACTCACTGACACTCACTAGCAGACACACACAATGACACTCACTAGCAGACACACTCACTGACGCTCACTAGCAGACACACTCACTGACGCTCACTAGCAGACACACACACTGACGCTCACTAGCAGACACACACACTGACGCTCACTAGCAGACACACACACTGACGCTCACTAGCAGACACACTCACTGACGCTCACTAGCAGACACACTCACTGACACTCACTAGCAGACACACTCACTGACACTCACTAGCAGACACACTCACTGACGCTCACTAGCAGACACACTCACTGACGCTCACTAGCAGACACACACACTGACGCTCACTAGCAGACACACTCACTGACGCTCACTAGCAGACACACTCACTGACACTCACTAGCAGACGCACACACTCACACTCACTAGCAGACGCACACACTCACACTCACTAGCAGACACACTCACTGACACTCACTAGCAGACACACACAATGACACTCACTAGCAGACACACTCACTGACGCTCACTAGCAGACACACTCACTGACGCTCACTAGCAGACACACACACTCACACTCACTAGCAGACACACTCACTGACGCTCACTAGCAGACACACACACTCACACTCACTAGCAGACACACTCACTGACACTCACTAGCAGACACACTCACTGACACTCACTAGCAGACACACTCACTGACACTCACTAGCAGACACACTCACTGACGCTCACTAGCAGACACACTCACTGACGCTCACTAGCAGACACACACACTGACGCTCACTAGCAGACACACTCACTGACGCTCTCTAGCAGACACACTCACTGACGCTCACTAGCAGACACACTCACTGACACTCACTAGCAGACACACACACTGACGCTCACTAGCAGACACACACACTGACGCTCACTAGCAGACACACACACTGACGCTCACTAGCAGACACACACACTGACGCTCACTAGCAGACACACACACTGACGCTCACTAGCAGACACACACACACACACTAACACTCACACTAACACATGTTTTTTTTTTTAATTTAATCCCCCAGCCTCCTTACCTTTTTGGAGTGCTGAAGGGATTCCCTGGGGTCCAGTGGTGCTGCTGGGCTCCTGGGCTCCTTGGCTGGCTCCCTGGCTCCCTTGGTGGCTGGCTGGCTGGCTCCCTTGGTGGCTGGCTGGCTCCCTGGCTCCCTTGGTGGCTGGCTGGCTCCCTGGCTCCCTTGGTGGCTGGCTGGCTGGCTCCCGGGCGGGCGCGAGGGAGCACTCTCCCATGTGGGCTTCCTCTTCAGCTCCCTCGCGCACCGCGTAGGGATGCCGGCGCCGGAAGATGACGTCCTCTTCCGGCTCCGGTATCAGTATACGGCGCGCGAGGGAGCTGAAGAGGAAGCACACATGGGAGAGTGCTCCCTCGCGCGCCCGCAAAACCGGGCGCTCGGCCACGCTACAACAGGTCGTCGGTTGGAGGGGAGCGCAGTGCGCTTCCCTCCTTCCGGTCAGCCTGATTTTGCGCCCCCAGGGCCGGTGCGCCCTAAGGCGGCCGCCTGGGCCGCCTTATGGTAGCGCCGGCCCTGAATAGCATGAGAACTTCCCTCTTTCTACTGCTAATACCTCTCCCTATACAACCACGCATTCTGCTAGCATTTCCTGCTGCTCTATTACATTGTCTGCCTACCTTTAAGACATCAGAAATAATTACCCCTAATTCCCTTTCCTTAGATGTTGAGGATAGGACTCTATCAAATATTCTGTACTCTGCCCTTGGGTTTTTACGTCCAAGATGCATTATCTTGCACTTATCCACATTAAATGTCAGTTGCCACAACTCTGACCATTTTTCTAGTTTTCTTTTCATTTGCTATTTGGCTTATCCCTCCTGGAACATCAACCCTGTTACATATCTTAGTATCATCAGCAAAAAGACATACCTTACCATCAAGACCTTCTGCAAAATCACTAATAAAAATATTAAAGAGAATGGGTCCAAGTACAGATCCCTGAGGTAGCCCACTGGTGACAAGCCCAAGCTTCGAATATACTCAATTGACTACAACCCTCTGTTGCCTGTCACTCAACCACTGCCTTACCCATCCAACAATATTGGAATCCAAACTTAAAGATTGCAGTTTATTGATAAGCCTTCTATGTGCGACAGTGTCAAAAGCCTTACTGAAATCTAGGTAAGCAATGTCTACGGCACCACCCTGATCTATAATTTTAGTTACCCAATCAAACAAATCAATAAGATTAGTTTGGCATGATCTCCCTGAAGTAAACCTATGTTGTCTTTGATCTTGAAATCCATGTGTTTTTAGATGTTCAACAATCATATCCTTTAACATGATTTCCATCACTTTGACCACTACTGAAGTAAGGCTTACTGGCCTATAGTTGCCTGACTCCTCCCTATTACCTTTCTTGTGAATGGGCACAACATTTGCTAACTTCCAATCTTCTGGGACTACTCCTGTTAACAACGATTGGTTAAATAAATCTGTTAATGGTTTTGCTAGTACACCACTAAGCTCTTTTAATAGCTTTGGGTGTATTCCATCAGGTCCCATTGACTTATTTGCCTTTACTTTTGACAGTTGAAATAGAACTTCATCTGTAAACTCACGTGTAATACAGGGAGTGCAGAATTATTAGGCAAGTTGTATTTTTGAGGATTAATTTTATTATTGAACAACAACCATGTTCTCAACGAACCCAAAAAACTCATTAATATCAAAGCGGAATATTTTTGGAAGTAGTTTTAGTTTGTTTTTAGTTATAGATATTTTAGGGGGATATCTGTGTGTGCAGGTGACTATTACTGTGCATAATTATTAGGCAACTTAACAAAAAACAAATATATACCCATTTCAATTATTTATTTTTACCAGTGAAACCAATATAACATCTCAACATTCACAAATATACATTTCTGACATTCAAAAACATAACAGAAACAAATCAGTGACCAATATAGCCACCTGTCTTTGCAAGGACACTCAAAAGCCTGCCATCCATGGATTCTGTCAGTGTTTTGATCTGTTCACCATCAACATTGCGTGCAGCAGCAACCACAGCCTCCCAGACACTGTTCAGAGAGGTGTACTGTTTTCCCTCCTTGTAAATCTCACATTTGATGATGGACCACAGGTTCTCAATGGGGTTCAGATCAGGTGAACAAGGAGGCCATGTCATTAGATTTTCTTCTTTTATACCCTTTCTTGCCAGCCACGCTGTGGAGTACTTGGACGCGTGTGATGGAGCATTGTCCTGCATGAAAATCATGTTTTTCTTGAAGGATGCAGACTTCTTCCTGTACCACTGCTTGAAGAAGGTGTCTTCCAGAAACTGGCAGTAGGACTGGGAGTTGAGCTTGACTCCATCCTCAACCCGAAAAGGCCCCACAAGCTCATCTTTGATGATACCAGCCCAAACTAGTACTTCACCTCCACCTTGCTGGCGTCTGAGTCGGACTGGAGCTCTCTGCCCTTTACCAATCCATCCATCTGGCCCATCAAGACTCACTCTCATTTCATCAGTCCATAAAACCTTAGAAAAATCAGTCTTGAGATATTTCTTGGCCCAGTCTTGACGTTTCAGCTTGTGTGTCTTGTTCAGTGGTGGTCGTCTTTCAGCCTTTCTTACCTTGGCCATGTCTCTGAGTATTGCACACCTTGTGCTTTTGGGCACTCCAGTGATGTTGCAGCTCTGAAATATGGCCAAACTGGTGGCAAGTGGCATCTTGGCAGCTGCACGCTTTACTTTTCTCAGTTCATGGGCAGTTATTTTGTGCCTTGGTTTCTCCACACGCTTCTTGCAACCCTGTTGACTATTTTGAATGAAACGCTTGATTGTTCGATGATCACGCTTCAGAAGCTTTGCAATTTTAAGAGTGCTGCATCCCTCTGCAAGATATCTCACTATTTTTTCTGAGCCTGTCAAGTCCTTCTTTTGACCCATTTTGCCAAAGGAAAGGAAGTTGCCTAATAATTATGCGCACCTGATATAGGGTGTTGATGTCATTAGACCACACCCCTTCTCATTACAGAGATGCACATCACCTAATATGCTTATTTGGTAGTAGGCTTTCGAGCCTATACAGCTTGGAGTAAGACAACATGCATAAAGAGGATGATGTGGTCAAAATACTCATTTGCCTAATAATTCTGCACTCCCTGTAAATTACTCATTTATCCTTTTTCTTAACTGAGCTCCCTTTCCTTCATTTTCATCTGTAAATACCGAACAAAAATAATCATTGAGGCAGTCAGCCAGACCTTTATCCTCTTCTACATACCTTCCATCTTTTGTTTTTTAATCTAACTAATCCTTGTTTTATTTTTCTTCTCTCATTTATGTATCTAAAAAAAGATTTGTCCCCCTTTTTTTACTGACTGTGCTATTTTCTCTTCTGTGTGTGATTTGGAAGCTTTTATAACTTGCTAAGCCTCTTTCTGCCTAATCTTATAGATCATTCTGTCTTCCTCGCTCTGTTTTTTTTTATAATTACTAAATGCTAACTTTTTGTTTTTTACTATTTTGGCCACATCTGCGGAGTACCACAGTGGTTTCTTAATTTTTTTATTTAACTGACAAGCCTAATGCAATTTTATGTTGCCTTCAGTAGTGCAACCTTTAAATAATCCCATTTCTCTTGGACTCCATTTAAATTGCTCCAGTCTGATTATGACTCCTTTACACATATTCTAATTTTAGAAAAGTCAGTTTGTTTATGTGTGGTGTGACTCAGTCACTGTTCTTATATTAAACCACACTGACTGGTGATCACTGGAACTTTCTAAACTTCCTAAACTTTCACCTACAGTAATATCTGATACCAAATCTCAATTTGTTAACACTAAATCTAATATGGCCTCTTTACGAGATGGCTCCTCAATGACTTGTTTTAGAGAGAATCCCAGTAGGGAGTTTAGAATATGTCTGCTCCTGGCACAAGCAGCTATTTTTGTTTTCCAATTCACATCAGGAAGATTAAAGTCACCCATGATGATAACTTCCCCCTTCATTGTCATTTTAGCTATTTCCTCAACTAGTAGATTATCTAACTCTTCGATTTGTCCTGGGGGCCTATAAATCACACCTACACGAGTTACTGTGTGATTACCAAATTCTAACGTAACCCAAACGGACTCTATGTTCACCTCACTAACTTTTATTAGGCTAGATTTTATGCTATCCTTCACATACAGGGCCGCCTTCCCTGTCTTTTCTATATAAAGAGTACCCTGGTATTGCTATGTCCCAGTCATTTTTCTCATTATTCCATGTCTCAGTAACAGCGACTAAATCTACACTATCAGTTGCCATTATTGCCACAAGTTCATGGATCTTATTCCCTAAACTGCTAGCATTTGTAGACATGACTCTAAGCTTATCATTTTTTAACACACTTGCTACAGGCACCTTCTGTCCTTGTTTTGGGGGACAATTGGATTGATGTTTTATCACCCTTTCCCCCCCCCCCCCCCTCCTAGTTTAAATACATCCTAGCAAAACCTCTGAACTGCTCACTGAGAAAATTTGTTGCCTTTTGAGAAAGATGCAAACCATCTTTTTGTACAGTTTATTTCCATTCCAAACAGAGCTACCATGATAAATAAAGCCAAATCCTTGCTCCCGACACCATTCACCAAGCCACAAGTTAAAGTCCCTAATACGCGTCCGCCTGTCGTGTGTTATGCACAGGCAGAACTTCAAAGAATGACAGTGTGGAAGCAACCTGCCGTATATCATTGGCAAAAACACTAAAAACTTCCTTAACCTCTGAAACCTCATTGCAAGCCAAGTCATTTGTCCCTAGATGGACAAGTACATCCAATTTCCTTTCCTGCTTTGCTCGCTTAACAATATTACAGATACGTCTCCTGTCTCTGCGAGCAGTAGTTCCGGGAGGACACCTCAAAAGATCACCATTGTCCATCTCCACACCTCTTATGATGGAATCCCCCAACAACAACTGCTTTTTATTAGGCCTCACCAAGCCTGTCTCCACAACACCACTACCCTCAGTGCCTGAGCCTGTCTCCATAACACCACTAGCCTCAGTGCCTGAGCCTGTCTCCACAGCACCACTAGCCTCAGTGCCCCTCTCCACAACACCACTAGCCTCAGTGCCTCTCTCGACAACACCACTACCCTCAGTGCCTTTTTCCACAACACCACTACCCTCAGTGCCTGTCTCCAAAACACCATTACACTCTGAAAGTGCAGAAAATGAATTATGTAGAGCAACAGACTGTGCAATATGCCTTTTTTTTTTTTTTTTTGTACTAAATCTTCATTGTTTAATGGAAAGTGTCAGCAAGTACAGAGCTTGGTTAATTTTTTTTTTTTTTTTTTTATTCTTTATTTTTGTTGTGCATATTATGACAAAAGAGCTTGCACAGCCACGACAGCATGGGCAAGTACAATAATGACATTAGGGAGAGACATCATCATGGCATACGTAAAAACAGCACAATTTTTTAAAGTTAAAGAAATCTAGATGTTAACAGTGTACGTTCACGTTTAGTTGAAGTAAGTTATACTTAAGAGGAAACAGGCTTGAAGAACCGGCGTATAGACAGGCGTAGAAAAACAAGCTTTGAAAACAGGCTTATTGATCAGGCTTGGGAAACAGGCTTATGGCTCAGGTATATGAGTCAGGTTTAGAGATCAGGTTTAGAGATCAGGTTTATAGATCAGGTTTAGAGATCAGGTTTAGAGATCAGATTTACAAATCGAGATTGGAAATCAGGCGTATAAGACAGGTTTAAAGATCACGCTTATAAAGCCGGCTCAAAGAGCAGGCGTAGAGAATGTGTCTCATAGCAGTTTAACAGTTTAAACAATAATACCTCATATTATCTCCAGTTTATCTCCAGAATATCTCCAACCACACACTTAGAAGCAGCACTCTCCAGAATATCTCCAACCACACACTTAGAAGCAGCACTCTCCAGAATATCTCCAACCACACACTTAGAAGCAGCACTTAGATGAAGCAACCAAGCTATATTAGCCAAGCTAATGACAACAACCCTTATATAAATCCTAAAATCACCACCCACTAGGAATGAATAACACCTGGGTAGGCCTCTGCTTATTTGCAAACAATAGCTAATTAAACAGCAATCAATAGAAAGTAGCTAACTAATCAAATCAAATGCCTTATAATTACCAACAGGAAATCAAACCTTGTGCAATCAGTAACCTTTTCCTACAGATGAATCTTACCTGTAACAGTAAAAAAGAAAACTCTTAGCACAAATCTTAGACAGTTGAAGCTTCTGTAAAACTCTGCAGAATATCTCCAACCACACACTTAGAAGCAGCACTTAGATGAAGCAACCAAGCTATAACACACATACATACATTCATAATGGCATACATTCATACTGGCATACATGCATATATACAGACATACTGACATACATACATACATACATTCATACATACTGACATACATGCATACTGACATCCATACACACATACACACAGACATACGTTCATAATGACATGCAGACATACATTCATACTGACATACATGCATACATACAGACATACATTCATAATGACATACATACATATATGCATATATACATAATGACAGGGGACCTCAAACTTTTTAAACAGGGGGCCAGTTCACGGTCCCTCAGACACTGTTGGGGGCCGGACAATAAACAATATGAACGAATTCCTATGCACACTGCACACACATGCATAAGGACATAAATACACACACACACACATACTGACATACATACATATATAAACAGACAGACACAGACATATACATATTGAAATACATACAGATACATACACACAGACAGACATGCATACATACACATACTGACTTACACACACAGACATACATACTGACATAGATACACACACACAAACATGCTGACATACATACTGACAGACACACATACATACATACACACATACATACTGACATACTGACACACATACATACATACTGACACACATACATAGATACATACTGACATACACACATACATACACACACATAGATACATACTGACATACACACATACATACACACACATAAATAGATACATACTGACATACACACATACATACACACACATAAATACTGACATACTTACACACACACATACATAAATACATACTGACATACACACATACATACTGACATACATACATAGATACATACTGACATACACACATACATACTTACCTTATTTTTGCAGGTGGAAGGCTGTGGCTGATGAGAGTCGGCGTGGCTCCCACGGCCTGGCTTTCTTCCCTCTCGCACGGTGCGGAGGGGAGGGAGCTGGGAGGAAGTGACGGCCACTTCCTCCCAGCAGAACTTTGCGGCTAGAATTTTTTTTAAAGGGGCCCGGTCGCGCTACTGCACGACCGCAGCGCTGACCAGGCCACTGAAGATATAGGGTCCATCGGGTGGCCCTAAGTGCGTGGGCCACCCGATAGGCCCCAACAGCGTGCGGGCCCCGGTGCAACTGCACCGGCGGCAGTTCTGCCGCTACACGTGGGGTTGTCACCCCCTGATGGCGGCCCTGGTAGTGGATGCAGTGTGTGTAGCGAATGCATTGTGTGTGTATAGTGGATGCAGAGTGTGTGTATGTGTGTATAGTGAATGAAGTGCTTGTGTAGAGGATGCAGTGTATGTGTGTAGTGGTTGCAAAGTGTGTGTTCATGTAGTGGCTGCAGTATCTGTATCTCTCTTATTTGGCTGCCGTTTTTACTGTAAGTAACTGTCAAAGTATTGTACAAGCGCTGAATTTCCCTCTGCTTTTATTCTGATGCAGTATTTGTGTTGTGGATGCAATGTGTGTAGTGGATGCCGTGTCTTTTTTTGTTGTGGATACATTGTGTGTAGTGGATGCAATGTCTGTTTTTGTGTAGTGCATGAAGTGTGTGTTTGTGTAGTGGAAACAGTGTATCTAGTGGATGCAGTGTCTGTGTAGTGCATGTAGTTTGTGTGTGTAGTGTAATGCAGTGTCTGTGTTTGCATAGTGCATGTTGTGGATGCAGTGTCTGCTGTAAATGCAGTGTATGTGTAGTGGATGTAGTATTTGTGTAGTGAATCTAATGTGTGTAGTGGCTGCAGTGTTTGCAGTTGATGAAGTGTCTGTGTTTGTGCAGTGCATGTAATGTGTTTTTATGATGTTGGATAATATTGGGCTTATTCCTGGGGATGTGCATGGGCAAAAAATGTGGTTCGCTTCAGTTTGGAAATTCGGGTAAGAAAAAAAAACTGTCCCTTTCGGCAATTCTGCACTTGTGAATTTCAGCACTTCAGAATTTGGAACATCTATAGGGCTCCCTACCCCTAACCCCTAACCCCAACCCTAACCCTACCACAACCCTAACCCTAACCCGGTCATCATTCACGTAATTATCCCTCCTTTTCTTGTTTTGCCACTTTTCAGAAATCCAAAGAACTTTGGCACTTCCGAAATTCAGCACTTCGGATATTTGGAAGCATCCAAATGTCCGAATTGCCCGGAATTCGGCCGAAATTACATTTGGAATGAAATGAATTGCACATGTCTACTTATTCCCTCTCACTGCCTCTTACCTGTGGCCAGGAAGTCTGGACACTAGATTCCCTGGTGGTCCGGTGGCACAATGGAGTTTACTGTTTAGGATACTGAAGATGGGGCTCTGGAGTCTCATCTTTCACCTCCAGCAGTAGGTCCTCTCCTGTCACGAGCTGCAAGAGTGTTGCCATGGCAATCTGCAGCAACACTCTTGCAGCTCATGAGAGGAGAGGACCTACTGCTGGAGGTGAGAGATGAGACTCCAGGGCCCCTCTTCATTGTACAAGCCAGCTGCATATATATATATATATATATATTTATAGTGTGTGGATATATATATCAGTACTCGCTACATATATATGCAAATAGGCATCCCGGGCCCCGTACAGCAGAATAGTTAAAGTGTACAGGTGCTGCAAAATGGCGCTTCTGACAAAGTGCCGCCTGGGGCGGGAACCATGCATTGGAAGGCCCTGATTCAGATACACCACTGCATTAACATTCTTGATGTACATCATTGTTACTTAACCTTTTATAGTATGGCGTTACTAGTTCAGCCCAAAAGGGGCAGCAAGTTAATGGCAGGTCAGGCTTGCATGAATGCCAACCAGGGGCCTTTCCATTATTCAGGCAGGCCCATTGAGGGGAGGACATGCAGGGAGCACTGTTTCAGGGTTCCATGGGGGTTCCTAGTGCACTGAGTGCATCCCATGACACACTTGTGCTGTGTTTGTTGGAAACAGTGCTCCCTGCATGTCCTCCCCTCAAGCGGGACACCGAGGAACTAATGTGGAACCCGAAATCGGGACAATAGGGAGCCATGAAAATATAATCTATAATAAGATAATTTCTTTACACAGACTGATTTCCAAACACATTTATTATAGTTTAAAGACATTACTGTGAGTATTATTGCTGTGGAGCTCTCTTACACACTCAGACACACCAATAATATGGAGCTATTAAAATAGAGGGTCCACGGGATGTGGACAGTTGAGAGGTGTGCCATTATATATACATAACCTCTATTACCTCTGCTTCTCCTTATTGTTTACTGTTTAATTTTCTCTATCTCTGTCTGTGAGCCTATAACTATCTGCCTAAATATCTTTCTGACTCTGTGGCCCCACCCTTTGGTTATTCACTAAAATGGGAGGTATGGAGAACTGACAATGGTATTTCAAAGTTAAAGACAAAATAAACCGAAAATCTTTTTCAATCGTATTTATTATGTTTGCCTAAAATGTGCAATTCCTCTGTCAGTTATCCTCAATTATATGTTTAGTGAATAACCCCCTTTAATAAAAATTATTATGTGTTTGCGCAAGGTCTTTAATTTAATGTGTTCCTTGACAATTAAAAATGTCACTCCTCATTACTATTTCAAATTCAGTCTTGAAAAAGTAATGCGAATAATGTTACAAAAAAACGTATTTAGGGATATGAAAACTATGTACTAACATTCACATTGGACTTGTTTCCAAGGATGTTGCAATCATTTACCAACAAGTCAGTAATCTTTAAAATGAACGTTAGCGACTACTGAAAAGTTTCATGTTACAAAATGGAACATTTTACGTGTAAGCAGCTGGTTATTAATGGCTGCTGAATGTTTTAGCCTGTCCCTCAGAAATAATAGGCCTTGTCAAATCCTAAATGTAAAGTGTAAAAGACAAACTAGTTCTTGGTTTTAAAAACAAACTAGCTACTGTAACCTAGCAATAAGTTTTAGTTGAGAAAAAGGCACATACTGTGATAAATGTGAGACTGGAGAAGTCATTACAATTTGGGGAAACCACTTAAAGCATTCGTTGTGTTGAGCTATTTCAATTGCGTTTGTTTGATTGGCTTATTGCAAACAGCTGAAAGTCTGTAAATATTGAAAATAAACCTGATTTCAATAGGGGTTGAATCATTTTGATTACAACTGTACATTGCATAAGCCTGCCACAACACTAATGTACCCTATTTTTGGCAGGTCCTATCCTAGCAAACTAGTGCCTGCTCTTATGAGATTAAATAGACACTAAAGTCACCCAGACCACTTTAGCTCATTGAAGTGGTCTGGGTACAGTGTTCCTATCGCCCTTAGTACTGCAATGTAAAACGTAGTTTTAGAGAAATGTTTACATTGCAACACTAAGACAGCCTCTTATGGCTGTCTACCAAACAGCCACTAGAGGCGCTTCCTGTTTGCTAGGTGACTTTAGGTCACCTCGCTGACACCGGATGTCCTCACGTTTTGCATAAGGACATCCAGTGTCAATTAAATCCCCATAGCATGACGCTGGAGAAGGAAGATGGAACGCCAACCCAGAGCCAAGGGACATGGGCACACACACACGTTTAACTTACCTTTTTTCTTCCTTCAGTGCTGCACATACAAACACAGATACCCACACCGGCACATACAAACACAGATACACACACTTTGACACACCGATACACACACCTTGACACACTCGGTGTGTCAAGATGTGTGTATCTGTGTGTCAGTGTGTGTATTTGTGTGCCACTATGTGCCAGTGTGTGTGTGTGTGTGTATCTGTGTGTCAGATACAAACACACACACACACACACACACACACACACACAGATACACACACTGGCACATACAAACACAGATACACACACCTTGACACACACTGGCACAAACAAAGACAGATACACACACTTTGACACACAGATACACACACTATGGCACACAGATACATACACACATAGATACACAGTGTGTGTTAAGGTGTGTGTATCTGTGTGCCACTATGTATCTGTGTGTCACTATGAGACACAGATACACACTTTGCCACACAGATACACACTGTGTGTTAAGGTGTGTGTATCTGTGTGTCAAGGAGTGTGTATCTGTGTGTCACTATGTGCCAGTGTGTATCTGTTTCACAATGACTCACTGACACACAGATACACACACTGACACGGCACACACAAACACAAATACACACCTTGATACACAGACACACACCAGCGCATACAAACACAGATACAGACACCTTGACACACAGATACATACATGCACACACACACAAATACACACTGTGTGTCAAGGTGTGTGTATCTGTGTGCCACTATGTGCCAGTGTGTGTGTGTATCACACTTGCACATACAAACACAGATACACACACCTTGACACACAGACACACACTAGCACATACAACGGCGCAAAACTGTTTCCTAGTTTGTTGGGTTTCAATAATTTCTAGGTATATATAGTACACATTTTACATGAACATGATGACTAATAAAATATTATTTGCTCTCATGAGCTTTAGAGTCAGAGTTTGGTTACGGCACACTGAAATTAGTTGTACTCATCGCCAGGTCTTACAGAGCTTACAGTCCTAGCATTTAATATGTTGGCTGCTCCTTCGAGCACAGGGTTAAATCTATTATAATAGGATACTAGCTTTTTGTATCTACTGAGATGAAAATTGCGACAAAACAGACATGTTTTTCATGATATTGTTTTCATATGTCGATGAGGCTTGGATATTGTTTGTTACTGACTAAATTTCTAGTAGTGGTTAATATTGCACTAACATGTCCTGTACCTACTTTAAGTAGACCTATCTGTTGCCTTAGAGATAATGTGATAATCCTAACGTCATTCTTCTGATTTTGTGATATCTGCTACTTAAAGGAACACTATAGTCACCTAAATTACTTTAGCTAAATAAAGCAGTTTTAGTGTATAGATCATTCCCCTGCAATTTCGCTGCTCAATTCACTGTCATTTAGGAGTTAAATCACTTTGTTTCTGTTTATGCAGCCCTAGCCACACCTCCCCTGGCTATGATTGACAGAGCCTGCATGAAAAATAAAAACTGGTTTCACTTTCAAACAGATGTGATTTACCTTAAATAGTTGTATCTCAATCTCTAAATTGAACTTTAATCACATACAGGAGGCTCTTGTAGGGTCTAGAAAGCCATTAACATAGCAGGGGGTAAGAAAATCTTAATTAAACAGAACTTGCAATAAAGAAAGCCTAAATAGGGCTCTCTTTACAGGAAGTGTTTATGGAAGGCTGTGCAAGTCACATGCAGGGAGGTGTGACTAGGGTTCATAAACAAAGGGATTTAACTCCTAGATGGCAGAGGATTGAGCAGTGAGGCTGCAGGGGTATGTTCTAAACACCAAAACTGCTTCATTAAGTTGTTCAGGTGACTATAGTGTCCCTTTAATGTTTTGCATTTATTTGCTAATGACAATTTGATGTCATACATCAATAGATGTATATTCAATGAACTTTGAATGACAAAAATAATGTATACTGTAATTACTTTATGTTGTTTATGTTATACTACATTTTGACTGTTATGTTTTATTGTTACATATACACTCTTCTATTCCTCTCAATTAGAGAAAATGTGCCACTGGATCAAGTGCCCTGGTACGATCATCTCAGCTTTGGTAGTCTACTGCCACCCACTGGTAATTGCTGGTATGAGTGAGAATTATTAACAATGCTGCAGCTGTCATGCCAAATTCAAATCCCCATGGGATACCCACAAAGAAAAATAATCAAGTTAGGTGTTTATTCAGACGAGGTGGGTTTAACTCAAATATACTTTTCTAAATTTTCTTTTAATCTTACATTAGTTACTCATATTAATGACTGTGACAAAATAGTCACTGTGTAGGTGTGCAATTTTACTCAACGCAACTCAGCTTGCTGGCATGTGGACTGCACAGCTGGTTTCATTTATTATTGCTTAACTTTGCTTAACTAATAAAATGAGGATCCTCTTTGTGAGCTTTACTGCTCTCCGAGGAAGCAGTTAAAGGACCATTAAAGTCACCCAGGCCACTTCACCTCAATGCTGACAGCGGTCCTGTCAGTTTAGTCAATCAAATTAAATATTTCTGTTTTACTTTGAAGGATTAAACACACCTTGCTTTCACTGCAATGGCCTACTAAAACGTGGTCATGTGATGTTGCATCCCGCAAAGTGAAGCATTGATTCAATGCTTCCCTCTGGGGAAGCTTGGATGCATGCACATTGTCGCGCATGAGCACCAGATCCCCAATGCTTCTTGATGAGGAGTATTGGATTGGAGCATTGCGGAGGATGCCATGCTTCCTCCATGACGTTGTGTGACGAAGAGAGGTAAGCAGCACTGAGAGAACCTCGGCACTGAAAAAAAGGGAAGTAGAAGGCTTTATTTTATTATTTTTATGGCACACACAGGTGTGTTGGGTAACTTCCTTTGCATTCCTAAAGTTTTAGTGTTCCTCTAAATACAAATCATAATATTTCCACATACAGGCAAATACCATGTGCATAAAATCATATGTTATGTTTGACAAAGGCAGAGTTATTTTATCATATACTATGGCACAAAAGGTGACAAACAAATGGAAAATGTCAAAATGCCCTTAATTTTTTTTTTTTTTACTTTTGTGGGAACAATCTTAAGTGGCGGGATGGTAAACTAATCCAAAAGAAACATGGTTCCAGTAATATTTAGAAACTGTAATATGAGTACTGTCTATATCCATGTTCACTTATAACAAGCAGAGCTCAAAAAAGGAAAATTAGATTACACCCAAAGTGTAAGCATCTTAGGAAGTCCATGTGGATAGCTGAAAAGCAGATTAGATTATCAAACCAAACTCCTAGTCTGGTGCAGTGGTGCTATAAGACCCATACTCACACCATCAGAATGTCCAGAGATGGTGACCAAGTCTTGGAATTAGGTTTATGGCGAACATCCAAATTCATCTCCACTTGGTGCTATAAGCCGATAGCCGATAGCCACTCACACTAGTGCTGATTTGTAGATGTGGCAAGATTTCCTCACAAACCGGAATGGCTGGTCTTCAATCCCCCCATGATGGACAATTAATCTATAATCTGCGAAGATGCTGCAGCCCTGGTTTGCTATGGTGATGACTGGGTAAGGGAATATTAGCCCCTAGAAACCAGAGGGTTAATACAGGGAGTGCAGAATTATTAGGCAAGTTGTATTTTTGAGGATTAATTTTATTATTGAACAACAACCATGTTCTCAATGAACCCAAAAAACTCATTAAAATCAAAGCTGAAGGGGGCGGAGCCTGACTGCTGATCGGATCAGACACACTCTGTCTGAGCTCCCGCATCAGAACTCGGAAAATCGGTGCCAACGGAAAGCCAAAAGCAGCCACTGACACACATTGGCAACCACATTGCTCCCCAGCTGCTGGTGCACACGGGGATAGCACACACGACCTGTTTGGACTTGAAGTAACCCGACAAAAGCCTGAGGCCTGATGGAGCTTGAGCTGGGACGAGACGGCTGCTCTCCCAGGTCTCCGACCGGCGACTCGCTGTCCCCCCCCCCCCTCTGGACCGGTGGGGGTTATCCCGGTCCCCACAAGCAGCTCCTACTACACTGAGCGGGGTCCGAACAGCCGCCCTGCCGTGGAGCGGTTCCCGGGTAGCTCCCCTCAAGATGGCCACCGTAGACCAGCCACGTGCTAACCTAATGAGCAAAGTAAGGCCGCGCACAGAGGGAGCCTTGCCGCAGCATCTAGCCACCATGACAGACAGCTCCTGGGACCAGGCAACTGCCATCCCTACGAAGCTACTGATAGAGCTTACCTGTAGCGAACAGAGAAAAGCGAGGCGGAAAAAGAGCGGGACCCATATGGACATTTTTCATCACACGGACACACAGCTGTACATGGAGGGCCTACTCAAGCGGAAGCACACCGGTGAGGAAAATCAGAAACCGAGACCTCCGACACGGCATAATTGTCACCGCGGAAGACGCCATCCTAACCGGACCCGCAACCGAACCCATCCAGGAGAAACCGCTGCCTCCTACGAGCGAGAAACATCTTGCTACCTCCATCAGCGGGAATCTGCATCGGCCCGGGGCTATGAGGAGGACTTGCCTGGACTCTGCCTCTCGTGGACATGCCGGCTTCCGAACCAGGGTATCGGATGAACTGGGGTATACTCCCCAGCACAACACGTTGGACTACCCCACTGATCCCCTACATACTTACCTGCACGCACAGTCTCACCGGCACAAAATAAAACAGAGCACACTCCTTCCACATGCAGACATCCACACGCTGGCACGGAACAACAAACCCTAACCTGCAGCACCTCACTACGCACAGGTCACAGAGTGAAACACACAGCATGACCTGACGCCCATGCAGACACATTTCAGCACCTACACTGATAGTTCAAACTGCTTAGTGAACACATGTACCTCCACACACTGCAGCTACCTAGCATAACACAAGTAACACTCATAGACTTGCATGTTCCTCTTTACGTTATATTGTGTAACCTGTACTATCTAACAGTGACATCTCAATGCTTTACTCAATCTATGGCGTGGATACTCAGGTCTGTTAATTTTGTGCAATTGTATGTGATTGTTCCTCCATGCGTTTCTGGGGTGTTATAACCCTATAATGTGTCTCAGTTACGCACTCTGCTTGTTGCCTATATAGGACATTTTGAACAGACGTGTTTGGTTTGGATTACTTGCTAGTTCCTACTATCTAACAATAGGTGCAGTGTATTTGACAGCTCACGTGTATTAACCGTACACAGCCGTATATTCCTTTATTGAAATGTATACACAAAGCGTGTAATTTTTACTCTGCACTGACACAACAAAGAATGTCAAACAACGCTAGATTGGGGCACTAAAGCACCAACCTCAGACCAAACCCAAGAAGTAATAGTGTACTGGCTGCCAACTTACCAAACAACCATAACAGCGTGGTTTAGGCTATTGCACTTTGGGCGCATGTTTTACTGCAAAGGTTCAACACCCTCGCTCTAGGCACCGAACCACAGAGCAACACAAATATCAGTTTAACCTACCCTGTACCGTAGTGCAGCTCCTACCTACTTGGGGCAACCCCAACACATGCCTCCATAGAATAATATTAAGCAACGTGCCAAAAACCCTGGGCTAATCACACCCATGCTGTAAGTGTAATCAAAGCTTCGCCTGCTACCATAGCATGCTTTTACTGTTATATGTTTTTCAAGTATTATTTTCACTATATGCCATAATTGTCGCTGGCCTGTTTCAACATATTAACAAAATGAGCATACATACACTGGTTCAGCCCTAGCAACACTAATCACGTAGGTTCAGGCGGTGTTCAACTCGCACATGCTCCTGGTTCAAAATGTTTCTTAAATTACTCGATAAACTTAAACGTGTACCACTCTTGTTTCATATAAAAAAATGTGTGCATTCATGTCAATATGCCTGTACTGTTAACTTCACTGTTTATTCTCATCTCGCTTATCCTGCTGTGGCATAGCGAGACCGCTTGTTACCCTCATGCACATCAAAAATAAAGAATTTAAAAAAAAAATCAAAGCTGAATATTTTTGGAAGTAGTTTTTAGTTTGTTTTTAGTTTTAGCTATTTTAGGGGGATATCTGTGTGTGCAGGTGACTATTACTGTGCATAATTATTAGGCAACTTAACAAAAAACAAATATATACCCATTTCAATTATTTATTTTTACCAGTGAAACCAATATAATGTCAGGGTACCTGTAGTCTCTACCCCTGAGACGGGTAGAGACTTAGACGTTTTTCCATCCAGACGGCATGATTCTCCCGTTCCTCGCGGTCCCCTCGCGCATGTAAACGCCGGCCGCGAGAGAGCTATGCCTTTTTGTAACGTGACGTTTAATAGTCGACGTCATGACGCTATTCTAGCCCGACCTGTCAGTCAAATCCCGGACACGAATCAGGTCTCGGCGGAGGCGTGATTAGTCTCTAGAACCAGGGTATTTAAGGGAGCTCTCAGCATTTGCTCATTGCCCTGTCGTGGTTCTAGCCAGCCTAGTCACACAGTGCTCTTGTATTCTCTTGTCTTTTGGTTCTGACCCGGCTTTGTTATTACTTACCTGTCTTCTCTGTTATCCTTGACCCGGCTTGTCTCTCGCTTACCTGTCTTCTCGTTCCCTCGACCTCGGCTTGTCCCTGACCATTCTATACGTAGTATTACGTTAAGTCCGGCCATTCTAAGGTCCGGTATACGTATCTGCTACTCTTTGTACTCTGCGTGTTGGATCCCTGTCCCGATCCTGACATATAACATCTCAACATTCACAAATATACATTTCTGCCATTCAAAAACAAAACAAAAACAAATCAGTGACCAATATAGCCACCTTTCTTTGCAAGGACACTCAAAAGCCTGCCATCCATGGATTCTGGCAGTGTTTTGATCTGTTCACCATCAACATTGCGTGCAAAAGCAACCACAGCCTCCCAGACACTGTTCAGAGAGGTGTACTGTTTTCCCTCCTTGTAAATCTCACATTTGATGATGGACCATAGGTTCTCAATGGGGTTCAGATCAGGTGAACAAGGAGGCCATGTCATTAGATTTTCTTCTTTTATACCCTTTCTTGCCAGCCACGCTGTGGAGTACTTGGACGCATGTGATGGAGCATTGTCCTGCATGAAAATCATGTTTTTCTTGAAGGATGCAGACTTCTTCCTGTACCACTGCTTGAAGAAGGTGTCTTCCAGAAACTGGCAGTAGGACTGGGAGTTGAGCTTGACTCCATCCTCAACCCGAAAAGGCCCCACAAGCTCATCTTTTATGATACCAGCCCAAACCAGTACTGCACCTCCACCTTGCTGGCGTCTGAGTCGGACTGGAGCTCTCTGCCCTTTACCAATCCAGCCACGGGCCCATCCATCTGGCCCATCAAGACTCACTCTCATTTCATCAGTCCATAAAACCTTAGAAAAATCAGTCTTGAGATATTTCTTGGCCCAGTCTTGACGTTTCAGCTTGTGTGTCTTGTTCGGTGGTGGTCGTCTTTCAGCCTTTCTTACCTTGGCCATGTCTCTGAGTATTGCACACCTTGTGCTTTTGGGCACTCCAGTGATGTTGCAGCTCTGAAATATGGCCAAACTGGTGGCAAGTGGCATCTTGGCAGCTGCACGCTTGACTTTTCTCAGTTCATGGGCAGTTATTTTGCGCCTTGGTTTTTTCACACGCTTCTTGCAACCCTGTTGACTATTTTGAATGAAACGCTTGATTGTTCGATGATCACGCTTCAGAAGCTTTGCAATTTTAAGAGTGCTGCATCCCTCTGCAAGATATCTCACTATTTTTGACTTTTCTGAGCCTGTCAAGTCCTTCTTTTGACCCATTTTGCCAAAGGAAAGGAAGTTGCCTAATAATTATGCACACCTGATATAGGGTGTTGATGTCATTAGACCACACCCCTTCTCATTACAGAGATGCACATCACCTAATTTGCTTAATTGGTAGTAGGCTTTCGAGCCTATACAGCTTGGAGTAAGACAACATGCATAAAGAGGATGATGTGGTCAAAATACTCATTTGCCTAATAATTCTGCACTCCCTGTACGTAATAAAAAAAAAAATCTACACACCATCAGAAGTCTTATTTGTTCTAATTCTTCTGTTCTTCAGCCCTCAGACTGCACTGCAATAATAAATAATCCATCTTCACTTGTTAAAGAGAATCATAGTAAACGGTGTCACATTGAGCTATTACACTGAATGTACATCCACTTATTCCTTATTTATTTCAGACCTTGCTTATAGCTGTACCAACATACGTACAAAGAAATTTCAATTACTTTTGAAATCCTATATCTGGACCAAAGCCATGACCCATACCAAGATATCACTTTCTCCACAGTGCTTCCTTTTGCATATGCTTCTTCCATTAGTCCGGGGTTCTACAAAACCTTTATTGCTTCACATCATTTTAGCATCTCAAGCAAATATAGAGAGGCACTGGAAATCGTCAGAAATTCCTCCAAATCCCCTTATCCTCCTGTCAGTTTAATCAACTAGAACACTAACACAACACACACACTACATTCACTGACACAACACACACTGCATACACTAACACAACACACACTCTGCATACACTGACACAACACACACACACTGTATACACTAACACAACACACACACACTGCATACACTAACACAACACACACACTGACACAACACACACTGCATACACTAATACAACACACACTGCATACACTAACACACACAGCATACACTAATACACACACTGCATACACTAACACACACACTGCATACACTAACACAACACACATACTGCATACACTAACAACACACACACACTGCATACACTAATACAACACTCACACTGCATACACTAACACACACACGGCATACACTAATACACACACTGCATACACTAACACACACACTGCATACACTAACACAACACACATACTGCATACACTAACACACACACACTGCATACACTAATACAACACTCACACTGCATACACTAACACACACAGTGCATACACTAATACACTAATACAATACACACACTGCATTCACTAATACAATATGCACTCTGCATACACTACACACTAACACACTCACCACATCCACTATACTGACACACACTCTGCATTCGCTACACATTAACACACTCTGCATCTGCTACACACTAACACACTCTCTGCATTCACTACACATTAACACTCGGCATTCACTACACTAACACACACTCTGCAAAAAAATCTCAAGCAAATATAGAGAGGCACTGGAAATCGTCAGAAATTCCTCCAAATCCCCTTATCCTCCTATCAGTTTAATCAACTAGAACACTAACACAACACACACACTACATACACTGACACAACACATACTGCATACACTAACACAACACACACACTGCATACACTAACACAACACACACACCGCATACACTAACACAACACACACACACTGCATACACTAACACAACACACACTACATACACTAACACAACACACACTCTGCATACACTGACACAACACACACTGCATACACTAATACAACACACACTGCATACACTAACACACACTGCATACACTAATACAAAACACGCTGCATACACTAACACACACACTGCATACACTAACACAACACACATACTGCATACACTAACACAACACACACACTGCATACACTAATACAACACTCACACTGCATACATTAACACACACAGTGCATACACTAATACACTAATACAATACACACACTGCATTCACTAATACAACATGCACTCTGCATACACTACACACTAACACACTCACCACATCCACTATACTGACACACACTATGCATTCGCTACACATTAACACACTCTGCATTCACTACACTAACACACACTCTGCATCCGCTACACACTAACACACTCTCTGCATTCACTACACATTAACACTCGGCATTCACTACACTAGCACACACTCTGCATCCGCTACACACTAACACACTCTCTGCATTCACTACACATTAACGCACTCTCTGCATTCACTACACTAACACACTCTCTGCATTCACTACACATTAGCACACACTCTGCATTCACTACAAATTTACACACACACTACGTTCATTACACTGACACACTCTGCATTCATTACACCCTAACACACACTCTGCATTTATTACACACTAACACACTCTCTGCATTTATTACACACTAACACACACTCTGCATTCACTAAACTATGCACACACTCTGGATTCACTATACTAACACACCCTCTGCATTCACTACACTAACATACACTCTGCATCAACTGTACACACAGCATCCACTACACAAACATCCTGTATTCACAGTACACACACTACATCCACCACAAATTGAAACACTCTGCATTCACTATACACAGACACTGCGTCTAATACACACACTACATCCACTACAGACACTGCATCCACTAAACACATTTAATCTAGTACATACAAACACTACATCCACTACACAAACACACACTACATCACTGTACACACACTACATCCACTACTCAAACACACTCTGCGTTCACTATACACACTGCATCCGCTACACAAACACACACTCTGCATTCACTGCACAAACAGTATCTAATACACACAAACACTACATCCATTACACACATTCTAATTCACTTCCACTATACACACCACATTCAGTCCCGCATCATTGTCAGCGGACTAGGTAGGGCGTGGGCGGGCCCGGGAGGGAGGGGGCGGGCCCAGACCTTGTGCTTTGTCAGGGGCCCCAAAATTTCTGATGGCAGCCCTGACTAGAAACAATGAGGAGATGGCGCACAGAATGCTGGGTTTCCAGGAGAAATTCTATACTATACGAAGACAGTCCATCATGCTCAGCTCTCCCTCATTGTCTCTCCTAATTTCCCCTCCCGCCCCATCTTCCTTTTTTGTTTCTTCACCTTCTTTTACTAGGGCAAGTGTATTCATTGTAATAGTTTGGCAAGCCATGTTGTATGCAATATTCTGTCTATAGGATAATCAAGCATAACACTGTATTACAACAAATAAAACTGTAAAACAGTAGGTGTATAGGAGCTTTACAATTCACTTGTTAGGGTGGTATGTTATTTTTAGATGTTTCCCCAATCACCTTAAAGTGCAAATAAGTAGCAAAAACAGCTATAGTTGATAAAAACAACCAATCACTTAAAGCAAATAATATTAATATAGAGGTATAACATAGGTGCACTACATAGTAATAAATTGTGCAATAACTTCGTATACAATAAGTATTCCCCATTAGACATAACATATCAAATTTGAAAAACATACAAAATAGAGAATATATATTGTAATACAATAGAAGTCAAATAAAGGCAATGATTAAGAATAACAAAGTCATTACACTGGCTGGCTTAGTAACTTACATTTTATATGAATGTATGTTACTTGATTGTTGTAAGTGTTGCAAATGCTTACAGCTGAATCCTGTCTATGTTTGTATACTTTTTATTTGAAATTGTGTAACATTCTTCTTCTTTCACTGGGTAAGTATATTCCTACTTAGGCAATACTGTGCTTCGGAACTTCGGCACTTTGACACCTCGGAACTTCGGCAACTTCGGAACTTCGGCACTTCGGCACTACTACACTTCGGAAATTCGGTAATTTCGGCACTTTGGGACTTCAGCAATTCGGCACTTCAGCAATTCAACTATTCGGACATTCGGAAGCACCCGAATATCTGAATTACCTGAAATTCGGCCGAATTTTAATTTGGACCGAAACGAATTGCACATGTCTACCTCTTACCACCCCCCCTCTTGTGACATCAGGCTCAAAGTCCCTAGCATGAAATTTGCTCCTAGGTTCCTTGGACCTTTTCGTGTCCTTCGTAGGATCAATCCTGGTGCGTACTCTCTGGCCCTTTTGGCCTCCTTGAAAATTGCTTATACCTTTGCTTATACCTTTCATGTGTCCTTGCTCAAACCTCTTGTTTGCAATAAGAGGAAGAGGAGAGTCTTGGGGAGAGGAAGAGGAGAGTCTGGGGCAGAGAAGGAGGAGGAGATGCTGAGGGGAGAAAGGAAGAGGAGAATCTGGGAGAGATGAAGAGGAGAATTTGGAGGAGAGTCTGGGGGGAGAATGGGAGAGAAGTAGGGGGAGATGCTGGAGGGGAGAAGGGGAGAGGAGGAGATGCTGGGAGGGGAGTAGGGGAGAGGAAGAGGAGAATCTGGGGAAGAGGAGGAGGAGAATCTAGGGGGAGAGGAGGAGATGTTGGGGGGGAGAAGGGTAGAGGAGGAGGAGGAGGACATGCTGGGGGAGAGGGAGATATGCTGTGTGTAGAGAAGGGAAGATGCTGGGGGGAGAGAAGAGGAGCATTAGTTTGGACAACTGAATGAGTTGTTTTTTCTAAACTTAAGCCTCAGTATTCAGGTTTAATTGCCGTGTTGGCACTTTGAAGAAAAAAAGTTGGTATGTATTGTGGTTTGGGTACTCAGGCTAGAAAAGGTTCAGCATCACTGGCCAAGAATGTCCCTTCTGAGTGAATACAGATCCAGAGTGATTATCCCCTCCTGCACAAAGTACCACTGTCTCACCCAAGCACTAGTCGAGAGCTAGTGAAGGGTGAAGAAGAACTGGTTTTATTGAGCAAGGCACACAGATTTATACCCAGATCACCAGCATGAGGTCTCCATTTATAGACGCCCATTCATCTCTGTGTCTTGGAGATAACCAGAGGGTCCATCACAGCTAGTTTTATGTTAAATTTAAAATTAACTCTGAATTCTATCTTTAGTGAATAACTGTTTGACATTTTTGTAGTGTTCTCTCCAGAGAAGCAATATTTTGCTCACACTATGTTATCTTTTGTTTTAGGTGCGAATAGTGCCTGTCTTCCAACAGGGCCTGCAGTTTTAAGCTCGAAGACCGGCCTGTAAAACTGTTCTATGAAGACGGGATAGTCGCAAAAAGCTCACCAGGACCAGACACTAATTTCATCGAACTCTGTGTCGGCCTGGTCTCATGCAGCTGCCCAGTGAAACTACAGCCGGTCTTACTCCATGAATTTAATAGTTACAAGAGTGCTTTTTGGAGGGGAGGTAGAAGAAAGAGAGAGATGCCTAATCACTACCTAGGAGCCACAGGGAGCCCTCCTTCTCCATGCTATAAACAGCTAATTTCAATGACAGGCCCTTAATAGTAGCAGCCTGCAACTCCGTGTCGGATCGCCTATAGCCGGTCAAACTTCATTGGACTATTTCTGGGGCTAGGCACATTGGAACTTTACTTGGGTAAAGATATAATCTTTATGAAATACTCATTTTGACTGTGTTGGAATTTAATTGAAATTGGAAATTCCAATTCAATTTCTTTGAAATTCTAACTCAGTCAAAAGGTATACAGAGACAAATTATAGACTTAGACTCAGGAGGGAGTCTGTGTGAATGCAGACAGTTGTCACCAATGACAGCTGCAGGGAATTGGCAGTGTCTATGGGGGCTGCGGGATGCTTCATAGACTTCAATTCTGTACACTTGCGCATGTGTGAGAGTACAGCAACGATGTTGGCTCTGGAGGAAAGTGGAAAATAGCCGCGCCTGTGAAGGACTGGTACAGGTAAGTCAATCTCACCTGTACCTGCCCCCCCAGCCACAAATTCGGCAAAGTCCCCAGAAAGTGAGAGAACTGCTTCAGAAAGGTCAAACTCTGTGATTCTCTCGCAAACAGGCAAGTCGAAGAGTTGCCGTGTGTTACCATGGCAATGCTCTGACACAGCGCTGTGCTTGTGGGAAGAAAAGAGTGAAGTTAGTCTGCAGCTCCTCCGGCTGCAGTGCATGCACCACCACAGCTCACAAACCCACACTGCACGCCTGTCAGGATTACAAGTTGATCCAGCACGCAGAATGGCCGGACTTAACATATCCTAGAATAGTAAAACTACTTGCCGAGGTCAGGAACACAGAATTAGACACAACGATTAAGGAAAGCCAAAGGTCAAGGATACCAGAATTCAGGGAAGTCAAAACGAAGCCAAAATCAAATACCAGAAAATCAAGATCAGGAACGCACTCTCTAATTACCATCAGGATGAAACCACAAAAGGCCAATGAGCAAAAGGAGAATTGAGTTTAAATACCCCTCCTGTGGATCCGATTGGCCGTAACCAGGTTTCCATGTGCATGATTGCTGCTCAGCACAAACCCTCCTGTGGATCTGATTGGCCATATCCGGCCTTTGACCCCAAAAGCAATTACAAGGTTTCCATGTGCATGATTGCTGCTCGGCACAACTTTTCCTGTCAGGACTTTAAATGCCATTAACCACATTTTTCTGTTCGGATGAATACGTGACAACACCTGACACACACTACACACCAGAGGCGGCTCTCTAATTAGGCGATTTAGGCGGCCGCCTAAGGCCTCGCGCAGTCAGGGGCCTCGCGGCCGCCTAAATCGCCTGAGGGCAGACTGACATGTCGGGTTCTCGGTCTATGACCGAGGACCCGACACAGGAGGGGGCCCGGCGGCTTGCTCTTAGTGCCGCCGGGTGCGAGGCCCCTCCTGTCAGGCCGCCTGGGGAGAGAGCCTGCCTCAGTCTGCAGCTCCGCCGGGTGTGAGCTGCAGACTGAGGTCTCGCGATCTCCAGCCAATCAGAGCGTTGCCGCGGGTTACCACGGCAACGCTCTGAATGGAAATCGCGAGACTTTCCCCATGTGGTCTGCAGCTCTGCATCCAGCGGAGCTGCAGACCGGAAATCCCACTGGACCACCAGGGAGCCATCCAGGACACTGGACCACCAGGGACAGATTGACCCCACCGGACCACCAGGGAAAAAGGTACATTTTGACCCCCCCCTCACCCTGTCATCCCACATGTCACCCCCCTCACCCCATCTCACCCTGTCACACCCCCACCCCATCTCACCTTATCACCCCCCCACCCCATCTCACACTGTCACCCCCCACCCCATCTGACCCTGTCACCCCCCACCCCATCTGACCCTGTCACCCCCCACCCCATCTCACCCTGTCACACCCCCACCCCATCTCACCCTATCACCCCCCACCCCATCTCACACTGTCACCCCCCCACCCCATCTCACCCTGTCACCCCCCACCCCATCTGACCCTGTCACCCCCCACCCCATCTCACCCTGTCACACCCCCACCCCATCTCACCCTGTCACACCCCCACCCCATCTCACCCTATCACCCCCCACCCCATCTCACACTGTCACCCCCCCACCCCATAACACCCTGTCACCCCCCACCCCATCTCACCCTGTCACCCCCCCACCCCATCTCACCCTATCATCCCCCACCCCATCTCACACTGTCACCCCCCCACCCCATCTCACCCTGTCACCCCCCACCCCATCTCACACTGTCACCCCTCCACCCCATCTCACCCTGTCACCCCCCCACCCCATCTCACCCTGTCACCCCCCACCCCATCTCACCCTGTCACCCCCCACCCCATCTCACCCTGTCACCCCCCCTCACCCCATCTCACCATCTCACCCCATCTCACCCTGTCACCCCATCTCACCCTGTCACCCCATCTCACCCTGTCACCCCATCTCACCCTGTCGCCACCCCATCTCACCCTGTCGCCACCCCATCTCACCCTGTCGCCCCCCCTCACCCCATCTCACCCTGTCACCCCCCCTCACCCCATCTCTCCCTGTCGCCCCCCTCACCCCATCTCACCCTGTCACCCCCCCTCACCCTGCCACACCACTTCTCACCACCTTACACCCTGCCACCTCACCCTGTCACCCCCTCACCCTGCCACACCACTTCTCACCACCTTACACCCTGCCACCTCACCCTGTCACCCCCTCACCCTGCCACTTCACCCTGTCATCCCTCTCTCACACTGCTACCCCACCTGTCACCCCGTCACCCTGCCACCCCACCTGTCACCCCCATCTCACCCTGCCACCCCACCTGTCACCCCCTTTCACCCTGTCACCCCCCTCTCACGCTGCCACCCCACCTGTCAGTCCCTGCCACCCCACCTGTCACCCCCTCTCACCCCACCTCTCACCCTGCCACCCCACCTGTCACCCCCTCTCACCCCACCTCTCACCCTGTAACCCTGTCACCCCACCTCTTACTCTGTCACCCACCCTGTGACCCCCACACTGTCACCCACCCTGTCAACCCCCTCATACTGTCACCCCCCTCATACTGTCACCCCCTCTCACCATGTCACCCCCTCTCACCCTGCCACCCCCTCACCCATCCTCCCCTCTCACCCCACATCTGACCCTGTCACTCACCCTGCCACCCCACCTGTCACCCTGCCACCCCACCTGTCACCCCCTCATACTGTCGCCCCCTCTCACCCTGTTACCCCCTCTCACCCTGCCACCCCACCTGTCACCCCCCTCACCCTGCCTCCCCTCTCACCCCACATCTGAACTGTCACTCACCCTGCCACCCCACCTGTCACCCCCTCTCACCCTGCCACCTCACCTGTCACCCCCTCTCACTCTGCCACCTCACCTGTCACCCCCTTTCACCCTGTCACCCCCCTCTCACACTGCCACCCCACCTGTCAGTCCCTGCCACCCCACCTGTCACCCCCTCTCACCCCACCTCTCACCCTGCCACCCCACCTCTCACCCTGCCACCCCACCTGTCACCCCCTCTCACCCCACCTCTCACCCTGTAACCCTGTCACCCCACCTCTTACTCTGTCACCCACCCTGTGACCCCCACACTGTCACCCACCCTGGCACTCCCCACACACTGTCACCCCCCTCTCACCATGTCACCCCCTTTCACCCTGCCACCCCTCACCCTTCCTCCCCTCTCACCCCACATCTGACCCTGTCACTCACCCTGCCACCCCACCTGTCACCCTGCCACCCCACCTGTCACCCCCTAATACTGTCGCCCCCTCTCACCCTGTTACCCCCTCTCACCCTGCCATCCCACCTGTCACCCCCTCACCCTGCCTCCCCTCTCACCCCACATCTGACCCTGTCACTTACCCTGCCACCCCACCTGTCACCCCCTCTCACCCTGCCACCTCACCTGTCACCCCCTTTCACTCTGCCACCTCACCTGTCACCCCACCTCTTACTCTGTCACCCACCCTGTGACCCCCCACACTATGTCACCCACCTTACTCTGTCAACTTACCCTGTCACTCCCCACACACCGTCACCCCACCTCACACTGTCACCCTCTCTCACCCCACATATGACCCTGTCACTCACCCTGCCACCCCACCTGTCACCCTGCCACCTCACCTGTCACCCCCTCTCACCCTGCCACCTCACCTGTCACCCCCTATGTCATTTTCCCACACACTCTGTCACCTCTCTCCACACACACTGTCACCTACCTCCACACACACTGTCACCTACCTCCATACACACTGTCACCTACCTCCATACACACTGTCACCTACCTCCATACACACTATCGCTCCCTCTAAACACATGGGCACCACTCTGCGCACTCTGGCACCCTCCTGCTCTTTTACACTCACCCTGCCACAGTTACTCCTTTACTCACCCTGTCACCCCCGAAAGGCAATCATTCTACACAGTACACACTGTCATAAAACATAGCGTCGCCATGAACTTAATGCCAAAGGCCAGTACACAAACATACACATGCTCAGGGAAACATACATACAAATACAAAGATACTCACTGCCAGACACACACTCTCAGGTACACACAGGTAAATGCACAATGCAACGATGTATACAAAGACTAGTTCTCTATATCCAGTACTGCAAGCTTCCTTTCAATATATCTACAGCTTCTTATATACACACACACAAGTCAACTGCAATTTTTTTCCAATAATGGTGTTAGTGGGGGCCTCATGTATGAATTTCGCCTAAGGCCTCGCCAAGTCTAGAGCCGCCACTGCTACACACCCTCACACATACCCTGCACCCCCTCACACACACTGCAAATAGCAACATCATCAATACCAGCTAACAACACCTCACCAAAGAGAAGCAGTTCCAGCCATCACATATGAGTGATACAATTAAATGTTTGACCAAATACAGCAGGCTAATTTTTAAGTTGATAATTTTGTATGGCCTGGGAATGATGTTATAAATATCCAAATGGCCCTTGGCAGATAAAAGGTTCCCCACGCAGCTAAAATGTTCCCCACCACTGCTCTAATGTATGACCAGAGATAAATCTTGTTTTGCACGTAAAGGTAACAATTTTAAGACTAAAGTGATACAGCATTTCAAGGAAAAAGACCAATTGAGAAATACAACTCTAGTCACAATCTGCACCCTGAATACCTGAATATATTATTTCTTTTATTTGACTTTAGAACAGTACCTAGGTTACAGTTAATTTCATGCAATGTTTTCAACTGATGCTGTGAAAATGAGCAACACACCACCTGATCAAACAGCCACTATAATTAAAAGCAAATATTTTTCTAAAGACTATGAGGACTACACGATTGTTTCTTAAGCTATGTACACTTCTATATTTTGTAAAGCATTGCAAAAAGCAAATAATAGCTATCTTACATGATTCCTTCAGCATTTGTACTGTAAGTCATCAGGCTGGGGTTTTCTGAAGGGATGTATTCCCTATGTGGAGAGATGATGTTCACTCCTCCCTTTCTGTGGAGTTTATTAGAGTAACACTCAAAGCACCATAACCAGGGCCGTCTTTAATATCGATTGGACCCTGGGCAAGCATTTACTTGGGCCCCCTGGACCTGGTCGCCCCACTCCGTGGCATGCAATCATGTCTTCCACATCAACCTAGTGGCAGAATTAATGTAGAGAGGGTCCTGGTGCAAGGAAATGTTTTTGCCCCCACACCCCCCCTCTAACACAAGAGCGGCAAAAAGATAGATACCCATCTTTCCCCAACTCGCACAATGCTATGTCAGTTGGGTACCTACCATTTGGTCATCCTTGCATGGTTGTATCTGTGAGCATTTTTTTGCATTTGAATATAACTAAATAATCCAAGAGAAAGCAGTAACCCACACTGGAACAAATCTATTAGTCTAAATCCTAATCAGGACAGGTGGCTAGACTGTTCCCTAACAGCATCTCTATTTTCAGCTGCTTTCTAGCTATGCCCTAATTATTTGCCAGCCAGCCACCAGTCCTGATGAAAAATCAAATAAACAAACTGCCTAATTGCAATGTGAGTCTACTTGCGCACCCGATGTACATTTCACCTGGTCAGTGATAACAGGATCATCAGGAGTGACAACATACTTGCATTGCTGGGGGTTTAGATCCCCCTTCTACCCCATTGGCAAGGGATTCTTTTGACTGTATTCATACAGGAACTCCCGAACCTGCTCCAATTTTTATGTAACTGTTTTGGGCTTCCACCTCATGGCTGTCCGGTCAGTAAGAACTTTACCCCGATGCCGATTCTCTTCTACCGAACGGATCTGAGCGCTATTTGGTCAACTTTGGCACTCGGATTTAGGCTATCCAGGGATACATTACCTCAGTCCTCAGGCCGTGCTGCCTGAATAAATATGGCTTACCTTTGGTCTTGTGAACGACCCTCTGCTGGTTCGGGGGATGAACTGCAGCCCCTATAAATAAATTATTAAACCATGACATCATAAGCTTAAATGGACCACGTCATTTAGGTGACCCAATGCTATTTGGGGTCGCAGAGATAAAGTGGACCAATGGGAACTCGTTTGAACCTATTTAAGGCTTGTTTTAGCCTCCATTCATTGCCCTATCGTAGTTTCTTGTTAGATCTTCATTTAGTGCTCCTAGAGATTTTCTTGTGATTTCCTGTGTTTGACCTCGGCTTCGTATTTGACTTGTGATTTCTGGTATCCTGACCCGGCTTTGTCTTGACTTGTGTATTTCTGTATCCCTGACCTTGATTTGTTCTTAACCTTAATTCTCACTAATTTAATATGTTAAGTTCGACCATTCTAAGGCTCGGTAATACGTCTTTCGAATACACCTTTTGTGGGTTTCCTATTTTCTGCATGTTGGGGTCCGACTCCCGTGACAATAATACATGTGGGGTTCTTGTGAATATTGGGGGTACTTTTGGGGGATTCTGAATACATTTAGTATGTTTCTCTGTAACTGAAAGATAATTGAGTTACAGTTTCCTGACTCAAATATCTCCCAGACACAGGGACGCCAAGGAGTGGCTTGCTATACAGGGAGTGCAGAATTATTAGGCAAATGAGTATTTTGACCACATCATCCTCTTTATGCATGTTGTCTTACTCCAAGCTGTATAGGCTCGAAAGCCTACTACCAATTAAGCATATTAGGTGATGTGCATCTCTGTAATGAGAAGGGGTGTGGTCTAATGACATCAACACCCTATATCAGGTGTGCATAATTATTAGGCAACTTCCTTTCCTTTGGCAAAATGGGTCAAAAGAAGGGCTTGACAGGCTCAGAAAAGTCAAAAATAGTGAGATATCTTGCAGAGGGATGCAGCACTCTTAAAATTGCAAAGCTTCTGAAGCGTGATCATCGAACAATCAAGCGTTTCATTCAAAATAGTCAACAGGGTCGCAAGAAGCGTGTGGAGAAACCAAGGCGCAAAATAACTGCCCATGAACTGAGAAAAGTCAAGCGTGCAACTGCCAAGATGCCACTTGCCACCAGTTTGGCCATATATCAGAGCTGCAACATCACTGGAGTGCCCAAAAGCACAAGGTGTGCAATACTCAGAGACATGGCCAAGGTAAGAAAGGCTGAAAGACGACCATCACTGAACAAGACACACAAGCTGAAACGTCAAGACTGGGCCAAGAAATATCTCAAGACTGATTTTTCTAAGGTTTTATGGACTGATGAAATGAGAGTGAGTCTTGATGGGCCAGATGGATGGGCCCGTGGCTGGATTGGTAAAGGGCAGAGAGCTCCAGTCCGACTCAGACGCCAGCAAGGTGGAGGTGGAGTACTGGTTTGGGCTGGTATCATCAAAGATGAGCTTGTGGGGCCTTTTCGTGTTGAGGATGGAGTCAAGCTCAACTCCCAGTCCTACTGCCAGTTTCTGGAAGACACCTTCTTCAAGCAGTGGTACAGGAAGAAGTCTGCATCCTTCAAGAAAAACATGATTTTCATGCAGGACAATGCTCCATCACACGCGTCCAAGTACTCCACAGCGTGGCTGGCAAGAAAGGGTATAAAAGAAGAAAATCTAATGACATGGCCTCCTTGTTCACCTGATCTGAACCCCATTGAGAACCTGTGGTCCATCATCAAATGTGAGATTTACAAGGAGGGAAAACAGTACACCTATCTGAACAGTGTCTGGGAGGCTGTGGTTGCTGCTGCACGCAATGTTGATGGTGAACAGATCAAAACACTGACAGAATCCATGGATGGCAGGCTTTTGAGTGTCTTTGCAAAGAAAGGTGGCTATATTGGTCACTGATTTGTTTTTGTTATGTTTTTGAATGTCAGAAATGTATATTTGTGAATGTTGAGATGTTATATTGGTTTCACTGGTAAAAATAAATAATTGAAATGGGTATATATTTGTTTTTTGTTAAGTTGCCTAATAATTATGCACAGTAATAGTGTTACGGACCGTTTCAGCATAAAAGGGGAAAAATCCGTTTAGGCGATAATCCCCTTTTCCCAAAAAGGCACAGCTACTGTAAAAGCACCAAAACTCACGAACTGGATATAGGTGAATAAGGTAGCACTCCGGCTGGAACCTCACGAATAGCTGCTAGCAGACAAACAGGAAAAGCAGACAACAGCTTACACTCCTAGCAGTCAATCTCCAGCAGCATACAGCGAATCCCCCCCAAGAACGAGACAAGGCTCCGTGTTGAGGGTCAAGCAGTGGTCTGAGGTGCTGGCACCCAGCCTGGTTTTTATTACATGAGTACACATACAGGCCACACCCAGGGGGAGGCATAAAATAACCAATAACATAGATGTTACCTCCCACACATCCCCTCCCCTTAGTGTGACACTTAATCCCATTATGTGTACAGTTCAAAATATACTTTCACACAACTTTCATAACTTTACAACCATACATCGTATCCACATAACAATCACATATTCAGACTCAGCATACTTTAAACATAACCACTCTCAAAAATCATACAAATCCCTCCAGTAAGTAAAAAGTTATACGAAAGTCCTTTTATGACCGACCGCAAGCACCTTTTCTTGCCCAAAACAGTTCCATGGATTTGGGCTGTGCGGTCGGTCACTTTCTAGCATAAAAACGGCTAAGTCCCGTTCGAAGTATGGCCGGTACTTCGACTTTAGTCGAAGTGTCGAAGTGAAGTCGATGGTACGGGTCGGTGGTGTTCGAGTTAAAATGGCCGCCGCCACGTGGTCCTTTGTCCGATGCCGGTCACTTCGACGACTTCGACAACTTCGGAACCTCCGGCACTTCGGTAACTTCGGCACTTCGGCTGCATCCGAAGTGCCCTATAAAAAGTGTCAATTCTTCTCCCCTAGTAATAAAAGGGCCGAACACTGTTTGTAAAGGGCCCAATCTCCCAGGGCCATAGTCCAAAGGCAGCAGGCAGGCAACCAGGCTCCTCCAATACAATGTGGCGAGATTGGTTTCGTCACAAATAGTCACCTGCACACACAGATATCCCCCTAAAATAGCTATAACTAAAAACAAACTAAAAACTACTTCCAAAAATATTCAGCTTTGATATTAATGAGTTTTTTGGGTTCATTGAGAACATGGTTGTTGTTCAATAATAAAATTAATCCTCAAAAATACAACTTGCCTAATAATTCTGCACTCCCTGTATTCTTGTATGGAGACCCCATGCTGGGAGTCTGTGTATAAATTGAGCATGTTGTGCCTGAATAAACCAGATGACTTTCAGAACTATGTCTCGTCTAGTTACTGGGGGGGATACGAGTTATAATCACACAAGATCACTCTCTGGCTGAGAGTGAAAATAGCAGAGGTAACTAGTCGTGTTACCCAAAGTCAGCTGCACACATACATACTTACACAGTGTCAGGATCGGGACAGGGATCCAACACGCAGAGTACAAACAGGTACAGGATACGTATACCGGACCTTAGAATGGCCGGACTAACGTACGGAGAATATAGAGAATGGTCAGAGACAAGCCGAGGTCGAGGGAACGAGAGGACAGGTAAGCGAGGAACAAGCCGGGTCAAGGATAACAGAGGTAAACAGAGTAAGTCAAACAAGCCGGGTCGGAACCAAAGGGATAACTGAAAACACCAGAGCACTGTGTGACTAGGCAGGCTAGAACCCCGACAGGGCAATGAGCAGATGAGAGAAGCAAGTTTATATACCCTGGCTCGGAAGGATAGACACGCCTCCGACGAGTCCTGATTGGTCTCTAAAGGATTGAGTGACAGGTCGTTCCGGATTGGAGTCATGACGTCGGCCTCCGGACGTCCTGCTATAAAAGGAAGTGACTCCCTCGCAGCCGGCGTTTATGTGACCGGGTGGACCGCGAGGAACAGAGGAAACAGACCGTCCGGAAGGATAGACGTCTAAGTCTCTACCTCTCTCGGAGGTAGAGACTTCAGGTACCCTGACAGTACCCCCCCTCTCAGATACGCCCACCGGGCGGAAGGAACTGGGACGAGATGGGAAGCGGGAGTGAAACGCCCTGCGGAGACGAGGAGCATGAACATCCTCTTGAGGAACCCAACTCCTCTCCTCAGGACCATATCCCTTCCAATCGACCAGATTTTGTACTCTCCCCCGGGAGATTCGAGAATCAATAATAGAGTTAACTTCATACTCCTCCTGACCCTCCACCTGAAGAGAGCGAGGAGGGGCTGTTGTGGAGGAAAATCTGTTACATACTAGTGGTTTCAGCAATGAAACATGAAATGAGTTAGGGATGCGTAAGGCAGTTGGAAGAGCTAGACGATACGCAACTGGATTGATTCGAGTCAACACCCTGTAAGGTCCAATATAACGAGGAGCGAACTTCATGGAAGGCACTTTTAAACGGATGTTTCTTGTGCTCAACCATACTCTATCACCTGGAACAAACACCGGAGCCGCCCTTCTACGTTTATCAGCGTGTCTTTTAACCAGCATAGAATTGTGCAGAAGAATTTGTCGAGTTTGATCCCACAACTTCCTCAAATTGGCAACATGAACATCAACCGACGGCACCCCCTGGGAAGGAGAAGCCGAAGGAAGAATAGATGGATGAAAGCCATAATTCATGAAGAAGGGGCTTGAATGAGTAGAATCGCAAACGAGATTGTTGTGTGCAAACTCCGCCCAAGGAATCAAACCGACCCAATCGTCCTGGTGTTCGGAAACAAAACAGCGTAAATATTGTTCAATTTTCTGGTTAGTACGTTCAGCAGCTCCGTTAGACTGAGGATGATAGGCAGAAGAAAAGTTCAATTTGATACCAAGTTGAGAACAGAAGGACCTCCAAAAATGGGAAATAAATTGGGAGCCTCTGTCAGATACAATTTGGGAGGGTATCCCATGTAGACGAAAAATCTCCCTTGCGAATATCTCTGCCAATTCAGGAGAAGATGGAAGTTTAGGCAGAGGAACGAAGTGAGCCATCTTGGTGAATCTGTCAACCACGGTGAGGATAACAGTCTGTTTTTTAGAGATAGGTAGATCGACAATAAAGTCCATGGCCAAACAAGACCATGGTTTCTCTGGAACCTCTAAGGGATGCAGGAATCCACATGGGAGCGTATGAGGTTGTTTGGTCTTAGTACAAACTCACATGCAGCGATGAAATCTTTAGTTTCCTTACGTAAAGCAGGCCACCAGAAGTCTTTAGAGATCAAAGCATACGTCTTGCGAATACCAGGATGTCCCGCCATCTTGCTGTTATGGAAACACTGCAACAGCTCCAGTTGAAGAGCAGGAGGAACGAAATGTCGACCCTCAGGAGTCTGTTTAGGTGCTAGTTGTTGCAGCTTAATGATCTCGGCCAGTAACGGGGAATGAATCCTGAGATTCGTATTAGCAACAATATTGCATTTCGGAACTATAGAAGAAAGAACCGGTTCAGATATAGTAGAAGGTTCATATTGGCGAGACAAAGCATCGGCTTTAGAGTTCTTAGAACCAGGTCTGTAAGTAAGCACATAATTGAAATGAGTCAGGAATAAGGACCAACGAGCTTGCCTAGAGGACAAACGCTTGGCCTCCCCAATATAGGACAAGTTCTTGTGGTCCGTCAAAATAGTAACCGGATGTAAGGTCCCCTCCAATAGATGTCTCCACTCTTTTAAGTCTTTAATGACCGCTAGCAGTTCCCTGTCTCCGATGTCATATCTGCTCTCAGGCCCAGAAAGTTTCTTGGAAAAAAAACCACAAGGATGTAACGGTTTATCCACCCCCAACCTTTGCGACAGAACGGCACCTACTCCTGTCTCAGAGGCATCGACCTCGAGTAGGAACGGCAAAGTCGTATCAGGATGGACTAATATTGGAGCAGAAGCAAAAAGTTCTTTGAGATTCTTGAAAGCAACGAGAGCTTCAGTAGACCAAGTCTT
Source organism: Pelobates fuscus (assembly GCF_036172605.1). Lineage (NCBI taxonomy): Eukaryota > Metazoa > Chordata > Amphibia > Anura > Pelobatidae > Pelobates > Pelobates fuscus. The sequence continues at coordinate 234,473,107 of NC_086318.1, forward strand.
AGTATCAGCCCCTTGTTTGGTCATATTGGTAATGGGTGCAATAATAGAAGAGTAACCCTTAATGAAGCGCCTATAATAATTGGAGAAACCAATAAACCTCTGAATAGCCTTGAGTCCCTTAGGCAATGGCCAATCTAAAATAGACTGGAGTTTGTCAGGATCCATCTTAAAGCCTTCCCCAGAAATCACGTATCCAAGAAAGTCTATCTGGGTCTGGTCAAAACTGCATTTCTCCAATTTACAGTATAAACCGTGTTGCAGAAGTTTGTGTAATACCTTTCTGACTTGTCTATGGTGGGTCTCAATCTCTCTAGAGTGTATGAGTATGTCATCCAGGTACACAATAACACAATCATGTTGAAATTCCCTAAGAACTTCGTTAATCAGGTCCTGAAATACTGCCGGTGCGTTACAAAGACCAAAAGGCATGACTGTGTACTCATAATGCCCATAGCGGGTATTAAACGCTGTCTTCCACTCGTGACCTTGCTGGATTCTCACCAAGTTATATGCCCCTCTGAGGTCCAACTTGGTGAAAATCTTAGAGCCCTTTAGCCGATCAAAGAGCTCGGTAATCAAGGGGATCGGATAGGCATTTCTGATGGTTATTTTATTCAAACCTCGGTAATCGATACAAGGTCTGAGTGAACCATCCTTCTTTTTAACAAAAAAAAATCCAGCCCCGGCAGGAGAAGAGGATCTCCTAATGAATCCCTTGTCTAAATTCTCCCGAATATACTCCTCTAAAACAGAATTCTCTTTCGTGGATAGAGGATATACATTGCCCCTGGGAGGCATGGTGCCAGGCAATAGATTAATTTTACAATCAAAGGTCCTGTGTGGAGGTAGTGTATCAGCGTTCTTCTTGTCGAATACTGCTTTTAAGTCCAGGTACAGAGAGGGTATCTGTATCCCCGTAGACTGGGTAGAACTACCTGGTGTGTTAATTAAAGCCAATGGGGACACCCTGCGTAAACACCTCTCCTGACAACCCTGGCCCCATGAGAGTATCTCCCCTAACTCCCAATCGATAATAGGGTTATGTCTCTTTAACCATGGGTACCCCAGGACTATTGGAACAGAAGGAGACGAAATGAGCATAAGTGATAAGTTCTCCTCGTGTAAGATACCAACAGTTAAGTTAATGGGTATAGTCTCACGAGAGATAACAGGCTCAAGTAAAGGTCTACCATCTATGGCCTCAACGGCCAAGGGTGTATCCCTTAACTGGGATGGGATAGTGTGTTTAGTAGCAAAGGCTTGGTCGATAAAATTCTCAGCAGCTCCGGAATCTATCAAGGCCATGGTCTTTAGTACTCCCTTCTCCCACGTTAAAGAAACTGGTAGCAGAAGCCTGTGATCTTTATAATTATGAGTAGAGGACAAAATAGAAACACCCAAGGCCTGTCCTCTAGAGAAAATTAGGTGCGGGCGTTTCCCGAGCAAATAGGACAATTAAAGCGCAAGTGACCTCTGACTCCACAATACATACATAATCCCTCCCTTCTCCTGTACTGTCTCTCCTCTTCTGAGAGGCGAGTATTGCCTATCTGCATAGGTTCAGGAAACAGTGAGTTATTGGAATCAGGACTTTGAAATGCGGGGGCTAATTTAAAGGCAGGTCTAAGGTTCCTCTCTCGAGTGTTCTGTCTCTCTCTTAGACGCTCATCAATACGAGAAATGAACGAAATTAAATCTTCTAAATTCTCAGGGAGCTCCCTAGTAGCAACCTCGTCAAGGATAACATCTGATAACCCGTTCAAAAATACATCTATATAAGCCTGCTCATTCCACTTGACTTCTGCCGCCAGAGACCTGAACTCTAGTGCATAATCCACAAGTGTTCGGTTCTCCTGTCTCAGGCGCAACAGTAATCTGGCTGCATTGACCTTTCTACCAGGGGGGTCAAAAGTTCTTCTAAAGGCAGCTACAAAGGCATTATAATTATATACCAACGGGTTATCGTTCTCCCATAATGGGTTGGCCCATCTCAGAGCTTTCTCTATGAGTAAGGTGATAATAAATCCAACCTTTGCCCTATCTGTAGGATAGGAGCGAGGTTGCAATTCAAAGTGAATACTGATCTGGTTTAAAAAACCACGACACTTCTCAGGTGAACCACCATAACGTACTGGTGGGGTAATACGGGAAGAGGCACCTACAGTGGCTACCTCTAGGCCTGAACTTACAGAGGAAATAGAAGTAGTACGCGTCTCCTCTGGTGGATTATTAGCACGAGATAATAACGCCTGTAGTGCTAAGGCCATCTGATCCATTCTGTGTTCCATGGCGTCAAACCTGGAATCAGAGGGACCAACCTGACTGTTAGTACCTGCAGGATCCATTGGCCCTGTCGTAATGTCAGGATCGGGACAGGGATCCAACACGCAGAGTACAAACAGGTACAGGATACGTATACCGGACCTTAGAATGGCCGGACTAACGTACGGAGAATATAGAGAATGGTCAGAGACAAGCCGAGGTCGAGGGAACGAGAGGACAGGTAAGCGAGGAACAAGCCGGGTCAAGGATAACAGAGGTAAACAGAGTAAGTCAAACAAGCCGGGTCGGAACCAAAGGGATAACTGAAAACACCAGAGCACTGTGTGACTAGGCAGGCTAGAACCACGACAGGGCAATGAGCAGATGAGAGAAGCAAGTTTAAATACCCTGGCTCGGAAGGATAGACACGCCTCCGACGAGTCCTGATTGGTCTCTAAAGGATTGAGTGACAGGTCGTTCCGGATTGACGTCATGACGTCGGCCTCCGGACGTCCTGCTATAAAAGGAAGTGACTCCCTCGCGGCCGGCGTTTATGTGACCGGGTGGACCGCGAGGAACAGAGGAAACAGACCGTCCGGAAGGATAGACGTCTAAGTCTCTACCTCTCTCGGAGGTAGAGACTTCAGGTACCCTGACACACAGATATACATTAAAACATAGCTACACACGTAAACACACTGAACATGCACACACCTTGATAAACAGATACACACACTGACACATACATACACACTCAGATACACACTGACACCCAGATACACACACTGACACATGCACAAATACACACTTACACAGATTTACATACACATTAAAACACAGATACACATATACAGAGAGAGAAAAAAGCATTTGATCCCCTGCTGATTTTGAACATTTGCCCATTGAAAAATAAAAAAGATCAGTCTATAATTTTAATGGTAGGTGTTTTTTAACAGTGAGAGAGAGAATAAAAATTAAAAAAAAAGAATCCAGAAGAATGCATGTCACAAAAGTTAGAAATTGAATTGCACCTAAACAGATACATACAACCAGATACATACATATATACTCAGACCCAGCTACAACACATGTATTAGGATCAGTTTCCATAAATTTATTCACTCTCCTGTTTCCTTACCTTTTGGATGCAGAAGGGTGGCTTCCCTGACGTCCAGTGGGAGCTGTCTGACCAAGCCTGATGGAAGTGTGTGCTCCCGCTGCCTCTTCCCCACACGGGCGCCTTGTTAATTGTGATAAAGTGATCTGAACTCACTTCTTCCCAGCAGGCCACGAGAGAACAAGCAAAATAATAGGGGATCAGTCTGGAGCAGTATCAACATTGTGGCTCCAGGTGCCGCAGCCCACCTATTTAGGTGGGCCAGTTCACTTGTGGGCAGCGGGCCCACGGGAGTAACTGGGGCCAGGGCAGGTGCCCTGTTTGCCTTGCCTTGAAGATGGTCCTGACCATAACCACTACAGCCGCTTTAGTGGTTATGGTGCCAGGAGCTCCTGGTGTTCGCCCAATGTAAGCAGTCAAACAGTTACACTGCTCCCTGCCTCCCCGTAGTCCCCGAAGTTTACCGACTGAACTAAACTTGGCAGTGCAGTGCTTTGCTCATTCTCTAAGAGTGGATTTAGCTCAGGAGAGCTAATGGAAGACACATTTAAGACTAGGCTTGACAATTTTGCTTGGAATCTAGGGGCCAACTACAAAAGTTATTAGCCAGGTTTTTTTTTTTTTTTTAAACTAACAAAGATTAATTTTCAACGACAAAAATACAATTCTTAAAGTATCACTACAGGGAGTGCAGAATTATTAGGCAAGTTGTATTTTTGAGGATTAATTTTATTATTGAACAACAACCATGTTCTCAATGAACCCAAAAAACTCATTAATATCAAAGCTGAATATTTTTGGAAGTAGTTTTTAGTTTGTTTTTAGTTTTAGCTATTTTAGGGGGATATCTGTGTGTGCAGGTGACTATTACTGTGCATAATTATTAGGCAACTTAACAAAAAACAAATATATACCCATTTCAATTCTTTATTTTTACCAGTGAAACCAATATAACATCTCAACATTCACAAATATACATTTCTGACATTCAAAAACAAAACAAAAACAAATCAGTGACCAATATAGCCACCTTTCTTTGCAAGGACACTCAAAAGCCTGCCATCCATGGATTCTGTCAGTGTTTTGATCTGTTCACCATCAACATTGCGTGCAGAAGCAACCACAGCCTCCCAGACACTGTTCAGAGAGGTGTACTGTTTTCCCTCCTTGTAAATCTCACATTTGATGATGGACCACAGGTTCTCAATGGGGTTCAGATCAGGTGAACAAGGAGGCCATGTCATTAGATTTTCTTCTTTTATACCCTTTCTTGCCAGCCACGCTGTGGAGTACTTGGACGCGTGTGATGGAGCATTGTCCTGCATGAAAATCATGTTTTTCTTGAAGGATGCAGACTTCTTCCTGTACCACTGCTTGAAGAAGGTGTCTTCCAGAAACTGGCAGTAGGACTGGGAGTTGAGCTTGACTCCATCCTCAACCCGAAAAGGCCCCACAAGCTCATCTTTGATGATACCAGCCCAAACCAGTACTTCACCTCCACCTTGCTGGCGTCTGAGTCGGACTGGAGCTCTCTGCCCTTTACCAATCCACTCATGGGCCCATCCATCTGGCCCATCAAGACTCACTCTCATTTCATCAGTCCATAAAACCTTAGAAAAATCAGTCTTGAGATATTTCTTGGCCCAGTCTTTATTTTTTCTTGGCCCAGATCTAGGTCTGCTATCAAGTTGTTCAGTCTTTTCTTGGCCCAGTCAATTACTTAACTTCTGGAAGTAGAGGGATTGTGTCCCCAGCTCTCCTCAGAGGCGGTTGCTTCAGTGAATGGTTGCCGAGAGTGCTGGTAGTTGTCTGTGATGAAGAGAGATGTTGGGGACTTGAATATTCCTCCAGTCCGGTCTAGTAGCGAGTGGTCGTCTCACCGAGGTATGTGAGCCGGTGAGTTTGGCGCGGTACGCGTTTCAATAATCCAGCGTCTATCAGCTGGTGCAGTCGCATTAAATAGCCGACCGCGGCAATGGGGGTGTGGCTAAGCTCCGTCAAACCCGGAAGCATGAGGAGACATCGGGAGGCTTAAGGCCTGACAGTACCCCCACCCTAATGAGCAACCTCAGGGTGCTATCTCAACATGGTTTAGAAGGGTAGCGTCTATGAAAAGCAGAAATCAATTTATCAGCATGGATTCCAGAGGAGTTTTCCCAAGTATCTTCATCAAGTCCATATCCCTTCCATCTAATGAGGTATTGTAATGAGCCACGATGAATCCTTGAATCAAGAATTTTCTGAATCTTGTATTCTTCTTCATCCTGGACTAAAACAGGATCAGGAGAGGTAGTTACAGCTCCATGGAAAGGATGAGGATGATGAGTTTTAAGTAAGGATACATGGAAAACAGGATGAATTTTCAAAGTAGATGGAAGCTTCAATTCAACAACATTACAGTTGATTATTATCGGCTTATCTGAAGCTGTAAAGGATGAACTATCTAGAATAGAACTCCCTACTACTTTGAATGCTCTGATTCATCTATCGATCAGCATTGACAGAAGGCTTAGAGAAAGAAAGGCCGAAAAGGCTCTCTCAACTTCAACTGGGAAAAAATCATTTCATCCTCCAAAGCCTTCTGACAACCCATCCTTACCAATCGAACCTATGGAAATAGGGGTAATAAGAAGTCCCCTCACTCCTGAAGAGAAGAACCGAAGACGTCAATTAAACCTATGCATGTATTGTGCTTCTCAAGATCATTTGGTCTCTGATTGTCCTTTATTGAAACGGATAAAGGGCAGTAGGCAGACTCATGCCTCTTCCATCCTAAGTGCACTCCCCTCTACAGCAAATACTCAAATGTCCCCTATCATTCTCATATTACAGTGGGACAATAAAAGAATTATGACCAAGGCTGTCATCAATTCCGGTGCAAATGGAGTATTCATCGACTCAGCCTTTGTAACAAAGAATAAAATTCCTTGTATTCGTAAAAGAACTTCTGTTCCTGTTAGAGTGATTGACGGGTCCCTCATTTCATCGGGACCAATACTTCATGAAACCATCCCTCTAAAAGTAACCACCAATCATACTCATACTGAAAATCTTATATTTGATGTTATCTCATCACCTCTCTATCCCATCATAATAGGGATCAACTGGTTAAGGAACCACAACCCTCACATTTCTTGGTCTCCCTTCTCTCTAAACCTTTAACTCCCATTATTGTAAAGAAACATGTTTACAACAAATTCCCATTCTTCAGATCTCCAAAGAACCAACTATACCTTCTTGTTATTCAGACTTTTCAGACGTATTCAGTAAAAAAGAAGCTGAAACGCTCCCACCTCATCGTTCCTACGATTGTCCTATAGACCTCATACCTGGTGCCCCAGTACCTTTTGGGCACATCTACCCTCTCTCTGAGGCTGAATTGCAAATTCTCAAAGAATATCTGGATGAAAACCTACGGAAAGGGTTCATTAGACCCTCTAGTTCACCTGCAGCCTCAAGTATGTTTTTTGTGAGAAACAAAGACCAGACTATACGTCCTATCATTGATTACAGAGCTTTAAACAAAATAACAGTTAAAAATCGTTATCCTCTTCCCCTCATCAATGAACTTGTTGAACGATTAAAAACTGCTACCATCTACACTAAGCTTGACCTTCGCGGGGCATATAACCTCATCAGGATAAAAGCTAATGATGAATGGAAAACTGCTTTCCGAACAAGATATGGCCTCTTCGAATATCTGGTGATGCCTTTTGGCCTCTGCAACGCCCCTGCAACTTTTCAACATTTCATAAATGATATCTTTAGAGACCTATTGGACGTCTGTGTTATCATTTATTTAGATGATATTCTCATATACTCCAACACTCCTGATGAACATAGAAAACATGTCAGATGGGTGTTATCCAGACTCAGAACTCACAAACTATTCGCTAAACCCGAAAAATGTATTTTTCACGTCAAAGAAATAACCTTCTTAGGTTATGTTATTTCCCCTCATTCAATAAGTATGGATAATTCAAAAGTCGATTGTATCATCAACTGGCCTGTTCCCTCTACAGTAAAAGAATTACAGCGATTTCTAGGGTTCGCCAACTTCTACAGAAAATTTATTAAAAACTACTCTGAGATAGCTCACCCACTCAATAAACTTAACAGTAAAAAACATCCCTTCAATTGGAACGAGAAGGCTCAAACTGCCTTCAATGAATTAAAGAGAAAGTTTACAACAGCTCCTGTTCTTCAACTTCCAAATCCTTCATATCTTTATGTCCTTGAAACGGATGCTTCGGAAATTGCAATTGGAGCTGTCCTTTCTCAACATAAAACTCCTCAGGAACCTCTTCATCCTGTCGCCTTCTTCTCACGATCATTATCTCCTGCCGAAAAGAATTATCCTATAGGGGAAAAAGAATTATTAAGTATGAAAGTGGCTTTAGAAACCTGGAGACACCTTCTTGAAGGTGCTCAGAACTCTTTAATCGTATATACTGACCATAAAAATCTCGAATATCTTCACTCCAATAAAACACTGTCTGCCCGACAAGTAAGATGGAATCTCTTTTTTTCTCGGTTCAACTTCCAAATCGTCTTTAGACCTGGGTCTAGAAACAAAAAGGCAGATGCCCTTTCCAGGATCTACAAAGACACTATATTTGAACCTCCTCCGCCTACAGTCATTGGAATTTTATCTTCTCTTATTGACGACATTAAAGATCTCAGTGAAGATGCTCTTGAACTTCCTAAATCAATTAAATTATCCAAGAAAAACGGTCTCTACTATTTCAAAGACCGGATTTACGTACCTCCCTCTTTCAGAATTAAAGTACTCGAATTTATTCATGATTCTCCTCTGGCAGTTCATCCAGGTATAAAAAAGACCCTTGAATTGTCTAAAAGATACTATTGGTGGCCTCGTCAAGACCAAACTATTAAATCTTATGTCAAATCTTGTTCTATATGCCAAAGATCCAAACATGTCCATCATCAACCATTCGGTCAATTATTGAATTTACCGATTCCTGAACGACCTTGGCAATCCATTTCTATGGACTTCTTGGTGGAACTACCTCCTTCTCATCATCATACCACCATTTTAGTGGTAGTAGACCGCTTCACGAAAATGTCTCATTTTATTCCTTTAAAGAAGTTACCCTCATCCTCTGAACTTTCAAAAATATTCCTTGACAACATAGTTAAACTTCATGGACTGCCAGACGAAATCATTTCAGACCGAGGAACTCAATTTACCTCCAAATTCTGGAATGCATTATGTGCTACTCTTCATATCCAACGTAAACTATCATCTGCATATTATCCTCAAACAGATGGACAAACTGAAAGAGTCAACCAATGCTTAGAGCAATATCTACGATGTTATTGCTCTCACTTACAAGACGATTGGATAACATGGTTACCCATGGCAGAATTCGCATACAATAACTATTTTCATACCAGCAGCAAAATGACTCAATTTCTATCCAATTATGGATTTCATCCCTCCTCATTTCCTGCTCAGACAGTTTCTTCATCTAACCTCTCCGATTCGAATCAAATCTCTCATATGTCCTCTTTATTCAAGAAATTGCATGAAAATCTAGAATTGGCCTCCTCCAATCAAAAGAAGTTTTTCGACACAAAAAGACAACCGTCACCCTCTTATGAAATCGGTGATCTTGTCTGGCTTTCCTCAAGGAACATCTCTACAAACCGTCCATCAAAGAAATTAAGTTCCCTTTTTCTTGGTCCTTTTCCAATAATATCGGTTATCAACCGTAATGTTGTTAAATTGAAACTTCCACCTACTTTGAAGCTACATCCTGTTTTTCATGTGTCCTTGCTAAAGCCTCATCATCCTGACCCTTTCCAAAGAAATGTCACTACTTCTCCTGATCCCATATTGGTCCAGGGTGAAGAAGAATACGAAATTCAAAGTATACTGGATTCAAGGATCCATCGTGGCTCTTTACAATACCTCATCAGATGGAAAGGATATGGAATTGATGAAGATACATGGGAAAACTCCTCTGTCGTTCATGCTGACAAATTGATTTCCAAATTTCACAAGCGTTACCCTTCTAAACCAAGTCAATAGGACCCAGAGGTTGCTCATTAAGGAGAGGGTACTGTCATACCTTAACTATGGTATCCTCTTACTTCCTGGTTCCACGGAGCTTAGCCACACCCCTTTATGAGACGGTCTCCTTATTTAATCCGACCGCACCAGCTGATCGACGCTGGATTATTGAACTACGTTCCGTACTCACGAACCGGCTACAACATCGTTGTGAAAGCCCTCTGTTACCGGACCGGACGACTTCAAGTTCCCTTCACCTCTCCTCATCCACGACTAAAGCTGAACTCTCTCCATTCAGGATAACCGCCTCTGAGGAGATCTCGGGAACCAGTGTTCTATGTGCCGGAAGCTAAGTAAAACCTCTGTGATAAGCGTTGCATCTCAAAGCTGTTATTTCCTGTCTCCAAAGTCCTTCGATAAAACAAACCAATTACAGCTAACTTCAACTCATACTTTATATCAGTTAGCTGCATCTGTCTTGCTTCAGTTAAAGCCTATGGAACAGCTATTGTAACTTCTTATCACCTAATTCATTAACACTACTAAGAGACTCTTTCTGATTCAGTGTCTGCTAATTACTACCGTTTACTACTTAAAGCTACAGTGCCTGTAATTGTGGACTTCAGTTATCGTTTACTACTTAAAGCTACAGTGCCTGTAATTGTGGACTTCAGTTATCGTTTACTACTTAAAGCTACAGTGCCTGTAATTGTGGACTTCAGTTATCGTTTACTAATTAAAGCTACAGTGCCTGTAATTGTGGACTTCAGTTATCGTTTACTACTTAAAGCTACAGTGCCTGTAATTGTGGACTTCAGTTATCGTTTACTAATTAAAGCTACAGTGCCTGTAATTGTGGACTTCAGTTATCGTTTACTACTTAAAGCTACAGTGCCTGTAATTGTGGACTTCAGTTATCGTTTACTACTTAAAGCTACAGTGCCTGTAATTGTGGACTTCAGTTATCGTTTACTAATTAAAGCTACAGTACCTGTAAATTGGATTTAAAGTCAATACCTTTTACTTTTTATAATAAATATTCAAACTATAAGAAATCTGCAGTTGTGTTCCTTCATAACAAATGTTTAGACGTGACAACAGGTACAGCTGAACTTGAATAATACTTGATTTGAGGAAAGCTGTAGCAGGCTTGCTGGAGAACTTGATAGCAGACTTTAGTAAGTTGAAATAAAGCTTTAACATTGTTAGCTCTTAACTCAGAGACTGTAAATTACTTAACTTCTGGAAGTAGAGGGATTGTGTCCCCAGCTCTCCTCAGAGGCGGTTGCTTCAGTGAATGGTTGCCGAGAGTGCTGGTAGTTGTCTGTGATGAAGAGAGATGTTGGGGACTTGAATATTCCTCCAGTCCGGTCTAGTAGCGAGTGGTCGTCTCACCGAGGTATGTGAGCCGGTGAGTTTGGCGCGGTACGCGTTTCAATAATCCAGCGTCTATCAGCTGGTGCGGTCGCATTAAATAGCCGACCGCGGCAATGGGGGTGTGGCTAAGCTCCGTCAAACCCGGAAGCATGAGGAGACATCGGGAGGCTTAAGGCCTGACACTTTCTTACCTTGGCCAGGTCTCTGAGTATTGCACACCTTGTGCTTTTGGGCACTCCAGTGACTTTTCTGAGCCTGTCAAGTCCTTCTTTTGACCCATTTTGCCAAAGGAAAGAAAGTTGCCTAATAATTATGCACACCTGATATAGGGTGTTGATGTCATTAGACCGCACCCCTTCTCATTACAGAGATGCACATCACCTAATATGCTTAATTGGTAGTAGGCTTTCGAGCCTATACAGCTTGGAGTAAGACAACATGCATAAAGAGGATGATGTGGTCAAAATACTCATTTGCCTAATAATTCTGCACTCCCTGTATAGTCACCAGAACTACTACAGCTTAATGTAGTGGTTCTGGTGTTTATAACCTGTGCGTGTAGACTTTTCAATGTCAACACTGCCTTTTCAGATAAACTGCTGTGTTTACATTGCTGTCTAGTAACACCTCTAGTGACAGTCACATAGATGGCCACTAGAGGTGATTTCTAGTCCAGTGCTGCACCATGTGCATGCTCTCTGCATGGAGGTGCTGAATGTTTTCCATAGAGATTCACTGATTCAATGTTCCCCATAGAGATGAATTGGCATCCGTCAGCCGGCAACCTCCACACTCCCCGGGCTAACAAACACCCAGGCGGCAATCCAAAATTCCTAGTTGCCATGGTGACCTGGCACCTGGGATTTGTCAAGCCCTGATCTAGGAGTTTTCGAATCTCCATACCAGAACAGACGAGGCAAGGAGACGCTACTGGTGGGGACAGGTTATGGTGCTTGGAGTGTTCATTTAACAAAAATAATAAAGTTCAATTAATATAAATATGAATGGTTAAAATGAGCTATTTTCGCAGCTTGGTTATTTAAGCGTATGTTCTACCATTTAGATTTCAATATGCTACAGTTTGGAGTTTAGTGGATAAGCTTTGTAATATCGTCTGCATTGCACCACATTTGCATTACCTTGCTTTAATCCTGAATGTAAGTCACTTCAAAATAGTTCTCCCAAATGCTGTTGACAAAATGCCGAGATGTTTGCTGCTTGCACACAAAGTCAAATATAGATAGAACACCATTCACCCCAGCAGAAAAAGCAAGTACCCCCACGACTAGCATTGACATTAGTGCTGCTATAAGCATGAGAGGGAAGCTTGCTGGCAAAACAGTCCTATTTTCAAAGCAAGGTGTTCACAATGATATTGGTAGTTCCTTTGTTGTCCGTTTAGAGCAGGGGTGCCCAAAAGGTAGATTCCCTACATGTTTTAAAACTACATTATGTTTTTTTTGGGCACCTCTGATTTAGAGTAAGATTTTCAGTAACAAAAACCGGGTTCAATAAAAAACTTTCTTTGGTTTGTATAGTAATAGAAAAAGGAGTCGAACTAATGGTGGTAGCTGCTGTTAGCAGCAGATGCCACCTACCAATCTCAAACAGTCCAGGACATTATGACAGATCATAAAAAAAAAAAAGAAAAAGAAAAAAAATGAGACCAGAATTAGAAATTAGCCATTTTGCCCTCCCCTCAGTTTGTCCTCCATGCCCGCCCTTCCATTCCACCGAGGACTGCTGAGAGAATTTTGACTCAACAATGGAATGGAGGTAAGTTTATTATTCACAAATTTATATGATATATTTTTTTACGTTTGTGGGGGCATACTACCTGTAAGGCCTATTTCTGAATCTGAAGCTTCTTTGTCGGTATTTCATAGTATTAAGAAACACTTGCGACAAAAATGGGAATATACTCACCATAATTAACGCAGCCACGTCAATCCAAACTCGCTTGGCAGGCCATCGTTCTTAAACTGATGTATCTATGTCAGTTTTAATGCCCTCTGGTCAAAGTCAGTGCAGCGTTATTTTCAAAATGTTGTATTATTCTGGCTCCAAATTAACTTAATTGATGTTAGTTGTAATCTCAGCACCCTTTTACAGGATTTAGAGAGTGGAATCCGAATTTCATATTGTGTAAGCACAAAATTGATGCAAATGTGATGCATGGGTTCAGGTCTATTTCTACCCATGTTTGCTTACTCTCAGTCTTAGAAACTCTGAGTTCCTGGCTCTTTGCCTAATATTTTGATTTGGATTTCGATTGACCCTAGTTTGTCTTGGACTATGATTATTATATCCGGTATGCCTGACCTGGAAAGCCTTAGTTAAATTTAGTGCTGTTATTTCAGTTTCCTATCTAGCGTTAAGCCCCACCACCCTAAGTATTGGTAATACGCATTTCTATCCTTTCCTCCTGTGCGTTTGTTAGGTTGCTGTCTTGTATCTTGCTGAAGGATTTTCTGTTTCCTCACATCTCATCAGAAAGGGTTACTTTAACCAAAAACTATCTAAAGAATATTCCACTAAATTGTGAATGGTCGGGAATTCATAGGGAATTTAAAATATCAGATTCGGAAAATACTCAGACAGCTGATTTTGCTATACAGCTAATTTGGGTTAAAATTTAAAGTTCAAATGGGAATAAAAAAAATCACATTAGTCAATAGTCCTTATAGCGAAAGTGGCCAAAGTGCTAGGCCACGTAGTTGACTTAAAAAAAGGCTTTGAACATGTTTCATATATCCCAAAATTGGGAGGTATGCAGACTGGGATGGGTGGACGGTCCTGAGAGGTCGGAATCGCCAGTGACCGTTTTCCAACCGAAGAAGCCTGACTGGCCGACGCCTGACCTGCAGGACCTTGCAGAGAGTGATGTTGAAGCATCTAACAATGCGCTCACGCTATGCTGCCTGAGAACGACTATCAGGTGTCTCTAGATGTGAGACACCAGGGAACTAAAACTGGACTGTCCTGCAAAATCAGGACTGATTGAGGTCCTGGTGCTGAGGGAAGTATATCAAAAAACCTGCAAGTGAGTTCTGGGCAAAACCTTTCTCAAATGAAGATTTTTGGGTCACAATGCTTTGCATATATAAATATATGATAGTAAGACGTTAGATTCAAAATGGGAGAGAGTAGAGTAGAAGACATCAGAAAAGTCGAAGAACTGATCCTATTAGCAGAATATAGAAGCCAGGCCTACACGAAGACCTGGTTCCACTGGCTTCAATGGCTCTCGAGGCGAAACGCTATGGTAACGTGAAGGTCTAAAATCTGGGACCTGGCTGGGCGCCGGGGGGCAAGGCCCACCCTCACTCCTTATCTGACCCTCTGGTCACTACCCAACCTCCCTTTTTTTCCCTCTCTCTTTCTTCTTTCCTCCCCTCTCTTTCTCTCGCGTCTCCATCCATCTCCCTTATTCCCTACTTGGGAGGGCACCATTTACATGCCCAGTCACATATCTGAAACAGAGACCCCACATACAAAATGTATGGAACACTCACCCTGATTGCCTGAGAGCAACCCCCCCCCCCCCCCCCCTTAGGGGATGACAATCACAAACTCAACGTTACTCGATAAAGATGCTTTGAGCCATGCTTACAGAAATAACCCTTTAGAAGCAAACTCCAAGTCGACACAGAAAGCACGGGCGAGACAACTGTAGTTCACGTAACTTTAGCCATGATGTTGTCAGGGCCGTCTTTAATATCGATTAGAACATGGGCAAGCATTTGCTTGAGCCCCCTGTACCCTGCCCCCCCCCCCCCCTCTCCCAACCCCTCTCTCCTGCAATCACGGCCTCCACCCCAACCTACTGATGTAGAGAGGGGCTGTGGTGCAAGAATGTGTTTGGGTCTCCCCTATTGTGCAAGAGTGGAGAAAAGCTAGATACCCATCTGGCGTACAACTCCCACGATGCTATGCCAGCTGGGGATCTACCATTTGGCCATTCTTGTAGAGTTGTATATGTGAGCAGTGTTTGTGAATTTGAATTTAAGCATGTTTTTGTATAGAGTATGTGTGTGCATGTAGGGGTGTACTTGTATGTACTGTTACCATTACAGTGTACTTGTGTGTAGTGTTTGCGTTTGAATACAGGGGTGTGTGTTTGTATGTAGTATTGGCTTTTAAATGCAGTTGGGCTTTTTGTATTGAGTTGGTGTTTGTATATAATTTTAGTGTTTTAATAAAGGGGTGTGCTTGTATGTAACGTTTATAATTGCATGCAGGGGTGTGTTTGGATGTAGTGTTGTCTTTTAAATGCACAGGTACATTTGTATGTAGTATTGGTGAGTGAAGGGCGTGTTTGTTTGCCTGGATAGATACACACACTGGAAGATACACACACTCAGAAACATAGATACACACTGATACAGACACTGGTGCACACACACAGATACACACACTGGCACATCCACACAAAGGGATACACTGTCACAGATATGTACACACACTCAGATACACACAGGTTTACATGCAGGGGTGTTTTTGTGTGCAGTATTGGTGTTGGAATGCTGGGATGTATGCATTGCCACATACACAGATGCACACTTACACAAACACTGAGATACACACAAGAACGCAGACACACATGGAGGGGTGTATTTGTGTGCAGCGTTAGCGTATGTGTGTGCAGTGTTGGCATTGGAATGCTGGGATGAATACATAGACACAGACACACACACACACAGAGTCAGATATACACATATTGACACACACACAGTCAGATAAACACACTCATATAGCCAGATGCACTGACTCAGACCCAGGTCTACACATATATCAATTTACATTATATTTTAGCCACCCTCTTGTCTCCTTACCTTTTGGGTACAGAAGGGTGGCTTCCCTGGGGTCCAGTGGGAGCTGGAGGGCCAAGGCTGATGGGAGTCTGACTTCCTCAGTCCCTCTCCTCCAACTGTGTATGCCTCCTCCACCTCCCCATCGGCACTCTGATACTTGGGAGCAGGGCCGGCCTTAGGGGTGGGCGAGCTGCTCCCTGTGGCCGACAAAGCTCACACATGGCTGGCCTTTATTAAAAACAATAATAATAATTTGCGGAGCTTAACGTGCGGCGGGGAGGGGCTAAAGCGCCAGAAAACTGCTGCAGGGGAAGCAGGAAGGAGTCCCTGCTTCCCCACCAAACAGTCTCCAGGAGCTGCACTGCCTCCACAATGAACTCCACAGGTAACTGTGTGATTGTCAGTGTGAGTGTGACTGTCTGCCTGTGTGTCTGTGTGTGTGTCTGCCTGTGTGTATGACTGTGTGTGTGTGTGTGTGTGTGTATGACTGTCTGTCTGTGTGTATGTCTGTGTGTGTGTGTATGACTGCCTGTGTGTGTCTGTGTGTGTGTGTGTATGTGTGACTGTCTGCCTGTGTGTGTGTGTGTGTTTGACTGTCTGCCTCTGTGTGTCTGTGTGCATGACTATCTGCCTCTGTGTGTGTGTCTGTGTGTGTTTTCGAATGTCTGCCTCTGTGTCTGTGTGTGTGTGACTGTCTGCCTGTGTGTGTCTGTGTGTGTGTGTGACTGTCTGCCTGTGTGTGTGTGTGTGTGTGTGACTGTCTGCCTGTGTGTGTGTCTGTGTGCATGACTGTCTGCCTCTGTGTGTGTCTGTGTGCATGACTGTCTGCCTCTGTGTGTGTCTGTGTGCATGACTATCTGCCTCTGTGTGTGTGTGTGTGTGTGTGTGTGTGTGTGACTGTCTGCCTGTGTTTGTGTCTGTGTGTATGACTGCCTGCCTCTGTGTGTGTGTGTATGACTGTCTGCCTCTGTGTGTGTGTGTGTCTGTCTGCCTGTGTGTGTGTATGACTGTGTGTGTGTCTGTGTGCATGACTGTCTGCCTCTGTGTGTGTATGACTGCCTGTGTGTGTGCATGACTGCCTGTGTGTCTGTGTGCATGACTGTCTGTGTGTGTGCGCATGACTGTCTGCTTGTGTGTGTGTGCGTGACTGTCTGCCTGTGTGTGTGACTGTCTGCCTGTGTGTGTGTGTGACTGTCTGCCTGTGTGTGTGTGGATGTCTTCCTGTGTGTGTATGGCCGTCTGGCTGTGTGTGTGTGTGTGTGTGTATCACATACAACCAATACACGCATATCACACACTGTTAATACACCCATTACAAATATCGCACACAGCCAACACATAGCATACATATCACACACAGTCATCACACCTACTATCACATACACAGACAACACAAACATTAGATCATACATGGATGACGGGTGGGGGGCGCTGTGAAGATTTTTCGCACAGGGCATCTAAAGGCCTAAGGCCGGCCCTGCTTGGGAGGAAGTGATCTCACCTCACTTCCTCCCAGCAGGCAACATGAAAGGGGCCTAGGCCAGAGCACTCTTAATTAATTTCACTCTTAATTAATTGATTACATCAGGTGCTGCAGTCCACAGGATTTGGATGCCGGCAGGGGTCCCACGGAACAGCTACTTTGGGCCCCCCCAGGGGTAACTGGGGCCGAGGCAGCTGCCCCTTTTGCCCCCCTTTAAAGATGGCCCTGCATGTTGTACTCTGCCATTTATGTTCCTTTTGTAACTTCATGCATGCCTACTGTCACTGATTCAAACTTGTCAATAAAATCTCATCTTTGAAATAAAATAAAAAAAATAAAAAACACAAAATGTAAGAGAGGAATCTTTCTTGTATATGACAAGAACGGTCCTCCTTATCTAGTGTATTATCATGGCACTAGAAAGGTTCTTAAACACAGACTTGTAAAATGTATTACAAAGAAAGCTGTTGAAAACCAAACTCAAACGGATCTATTGCATGATGAAGAGAATTCCCAAAGAGAGCACTTCACCTTCTGTACTGAAAACTAATAATGCAAAGTAGTGTGCTCAGAAGAGATCCAAACCTCATATAGTGAGGAAAATGTTGAGACAAGGAATGATCATGGAACACGTTACCCTAAGAGAAATAGAAAAATTCTCTAGTACTTGGAAGACTATAGGGGTTATTAACTACACACCAGATTTTGTCCTAAAATTAAACAGAATTCTGACTACATTGACAATTTTCACATTTACTAATGCCAAATACGGTCAGAATTTAGTTCGGTTGAGTGAATCTGCAGCAATTGCCTGGATGCATTTGGTGACCTGGATCAAAGTTGGTACCCTAGCCACACCTGATTCAAAGATAATAAGCCCTTCATGGGAGAACATGGATTAACTTTAGTGCATTGAGTGTTTTATTTTTTTCCTGTGTATTAGTTTTATTCATCTCCCCCTTAGTATTCTTCAGTTGAAGGTGGTAGGTAGGGTGATTTCTTTTTAATACGGCTAGCTAGGGGATTGGGGACCCCTAGCCACCCTGTGGTGGGGGCAGGACATGCCACTATTGGGGGGTGGGCAATTGCATGTCTTCCCTGTATCTGCAGTGTTTCAAAGCAAAACTCAGACAGACTCCAAGCACCATGACTACTTCAAATCACTTTATATAGGATGAGGTAGAGGCAAAAAATGCCTACAAAATATAAACAAAAACAAGTTAGACCTGTGTTGCAGATAGTCCACACTGAAGTCCCAACAGTGTATATACAACCAAAAAACAAACAAGAGTCCTGCGCATCCAGTATAGGTGTGCACACCCAGGTGCTACCACAATTTATTTGAAGACAAAGTTAAAACAGCAAACGTTTCGAGCAGCAGCCCTTTCTCAATGCTAATGTCCTCAAATAAATTGTGGTAGCACCTGGGTGTGCACACCTATACTGGATGCGCAGGACTCTTGTTTGTTTTTTGGTTACTACTTCAAATCAAGTCATGGTGCTTGAAGTAATCCTTTAGCCCTTAGAGCACTTACATTTTGAAGTGTTTCAGGGGCCTGGAGTGTCCCTTTAACCCCTTCAGGACGCAGGACGGTTCAGGACCGTCCTCGGCATTTTTGCGTTGACGACCGAGGACGGTCCTGAACCGTCCTAACGGAAAACGGGCGGCAGGAGCGATCGGCGAAAACTTCCGCCAAAATCACGTTGTTACTATCTGCCTGGCATCCCAGGCAGATAGTAACAGCCAATTGCGGCATGTGAGCGATCCGCGATCGCTCACAATTGGCTGGTGTCAAAGTGGGTGTTACAAACACTCACTTTGACACTGATCTCTGCCTCTCTCCCCTCTGTAGCGTTTTGTGAGGCGAGAGAGACAGAGATCGTGATATATTGTTGCAGCAGGTGTTCCAGAGTTGTCAAAAGTATCTGTAGTGAAAAAAAAAAAATCCCTTTTTAACCCCTTCCCTGCCAGATCTGTTACAGAGTGCATTTGTACTGTCTGTATTTTTTTTTTGCCATTAAGGGTTAACTTTATTTTAAAGATCTGTGTCTTAGACTGTCTTAGACTGTCGTAGTCTGTCGTAGTCTGTCGTAGTCTGTCGTAGTCTGTCATAGTCTGTCATAGCCTGTCGTAGTCTGTCGTAGTCAGTCAGTTTCCTTCCCCCAAATCTCCATTAGATTTTTTAAACAGGAGTTAGTTTAGGGATTACTGTTTTAGTCTGTTTTAGTGTTAAAAAAAAAAAAAAAAAATATATATATAAAAAAAAAAATATAAAAAAAAAATTGTGTTTAGTATTTTGTTAGTTTAGTCTGTTAGTGTGAAACATGCAGCGCATGTACAGCTTGGAGGAGGCATATGCCTTCTTGGCGTCAGACTCTGACGCCACTGACACTGCGTCCGATTTTGACCCAGGTCAGTTTAGCAGCACGTCTAGTGACATGTCGTCATCTGTGTGTGAGCCAGCTGCTAAAAGAAGCTGTGCTCCCCCTGTTACGCCAAATGTGGAGGAGGACTGGGTACCTCCACAGTCAGCTGAGCCCAACATCCCCCCTTTTAGTGCCAACGCAGGCATTAATGTGAATGTGGTTGACTTCTCCCCTACACAATATATGGAGCTATTTTTAGGGGATACCATCTGGGAGGAGATTGTTTCCCAGACTAATTTATACGCTAGTCAATTTATTGAGACCAATCCAGGTAGCTATACAGTCAGGGAGCATGCTTGGCATCCCACAGATGTCCCTGAACTTAAAAAATTCTGGGCGCTTACCATGCTCATGGGGATAATAAAGAAGCCATCAATCCGCTCTTACTGGAGCAACAACCCAATTTGTTCGACTCCTATATTCTCCCAAACAATGCCTAGACCAAGATATGAGCTGCTGCTGAGATACTTACATTTCAACGACAACACGCTCTGTCACCCCAGAGATCACCCCCAATATGATAGGCTTCATAAAATTCGCCCTCTGGTAGACCATCTTCAGAACAGATTTTCTGAAGTTTATACCCCCCAACAAAATGTATCTATTGATGAGTCCCTAATGAAATATAAAGGGAGATTAGGGTTCAAACAGTATATCCCCTCAAAGTGGTCTAGGTATGGCATTAAAGTATACAAACTGTGCGAGAGCGAAAGTGGCTACACATTTGCCTTTCGTATATATGAGGGGAAAGATGCTCAACTGAACCCTCCTGGCTTTCCTGACTCTCTGGGGACAAGTGGGAAACTGGTTTGGGACCTACTGTTCCCCTTGTTCAATAAGGGTTACCCCCTTTATGTGGACAACTTTTACAGCAGTGTCCACTTGTTTAAAATTCTTTATAGTTTGCAGACACTGGCCTGCGGCACTGTAAGAAGAAATGCCAGGGATTTCCCCAGACCGCTCATAGAGGCCAAATTAAAAAAAGGTGAATGCAAATTCCTGCGCAAAGCTGAACTGCTTGCGCTAAAATTTAAGGACAGGAAGGATGTGCACATGCTGACAACCATACATAACGAAGGCATGTCAGACGTCACTGTCCGAGGCAGGGTACAGACAAAACCGGTTTGCATCAGGGCTTATAACAGGCACATGGGGGTTGTTGATTTGGCTGATCAGCTAATGCAGCCTTATCTTATCTTAAGAAAGACAAAAGCCTGGTATAAAAAGGTGGCTATTTACCTGTTGCAAGTAGCAACACATAATTCATTTTTACTCTTTAAAAAAATTAATCCAGGAAGAACCACCTTTCTCCAATTTCAGCTCAAGCTGATTTCCACAATAATTTATGGAGATGGTCAAGTACCAACAACGGTGCAAGAGGAGCCCAGACATTTTATTTTTAAGATACCGCCAACACAAAAAAAAAAGAAATCCCCAGAAACGTTGCCGGGTCTGTTATAAAAAAGGGAAAAGGACAGACACCCCTTTTCACTGTCCCGATTGCCCTACAAAACCTGGACTGTGTATCGGAGCATGTTTTAAGGTCTACCACACAGAAAATACATTTTTATAATACTTGTTCCTGATTTTTTTTGTATTTTTTTATTTTGAAAGTGGCAAATTTCTGTTAGTCAGTATCCTTCCCCCAAATCTCCAGTTAGATTCTTTTTGCAGGAGTTAGTTTACAGATTGCTGCTAACGGAAGTTTTAGTCTCATTTAGTTTGTTTTTATCAGTTTTAGTCTGTTTTTAGTATAAAAAAAAAAATTGTGTGTTAGTAACTGTGTTAGTCAGACTCTGACGCCACTGACACTGCATCCGATTTTGACCCAGGTCAGTTTTCTGACACATCTAGTGACATGTCATCTGTGTGTGAGCCAGCTGCAAAAAGAAGCTGTGCTTTCTCTGCTACGCCGAATGTGGAGGAGGAACGGGTTTCTCCACAGTCAGCTGAGCCCCAAATCCCCCCTTTTAGTGCCAACACAGGTATTAATGTCAATGTGGATGACTTCTCCCCTATGCAATATATGGAGCTATTTTTAGGGGATACCATCTGGGAGGAGATTGCTCCCCAGACTAATTTATATGCTACCCAATTTATTGATACCAATCCAGATAGCTATGCAGTCAGGGAGGAGCGTGCTTGGCATCCCACAGATGTCGCTGAACTTAAAAAATTCTGGGCTCTTACAATTCTCATGGGGATTATAAAGAAGCCATCTATTACTGGAGCACCAACCCAATCTGTTCTAGTCCAGTGTACTCTCAAACCATGTCTAGAACAAGATATGAGCTGCTGCTGAGATACTTACATTTCAATGAAAATACCCTCTGTCACCCCAGAGATCACACTCAATATGATAGGCTTCATAAAATACGCCCACTGGTAGACCATCTTCAGCACAAATTTACTGAAGTTTATACTCCACAAATTTTTTGATCTATTGATGAATCGTTAATGAAAAATAAAGGCAGATTAGGATACAAACAATACATCCTCTCAAAGCGCTTTAGGTATGGCGTAAAATTCTACAAACTGTGCGAGAGCGAAAGTGGCTATTCATTTGCCTTTCGTATATATGAGGGGAAATATGGTCAACTGGACCCTCCTGGCTGTACTGACTCTCTGGGGACAAGTGGGAAACTTGTTTTTGACTTACTGATCCCCTTGTTCAATAAGAGTTACCACCTTTATGTGGACAACTTTTATAGCATTGTCCGTTTGTTTCAAACTCTTTAGGGTTTCTAGATACTGGCCTGTGGCATTGTGAGAAGATATGCCAAGGATTTTCCCAGACCTTTTATAGAGGCCAAATAAAAAAAAAAGTGAATGTAAAGGTCTGCACAAAGCTAAAGTGCTTGCAATAAAATTTAAGGACAGGAAGGATGTTAATATACTAACCACCATCCATGACGAAAGCATGTCAGACGTCACTGTCCGAGGCAGAGTACAGACCAAACCTGTTTGCATCAGGGCTTATAAAATGCACATGGGGGTGTTTATTTGGCTGATTAGCTGACGCAGCCATATCTTATCTTAAGAAAGACAAAAACCTGGTATAAAAAGGTGGCTATCTACCTGATGCAAGTAGCGACACATAATTCATTTTTACTCTTTAAAAAAATAAATCCAGAAAGAAACACCTTTCTCCAATTTCAGTTCAAGCTGATTTCCACAATAATTTATGGAGATGGTTGGAGAAGTTTCAACAATGGTGCCAGAGGAGTCCAGACATTTTATTTTTAAGATACCGCCAACTGCAAAAAAACACAAATCCCCTGAAATGTTGCTGGGTCTGTTATAAAAAAGGGAAAACGACAGACACCCCTTTGCACAGTTTTTTTTTCTTTTGAAAGCAGCACATTATAGTTAGTCAGTTTCCTTCCCCCAAATCTCCACTTAGATTCTTTTTGCAGGAGTTAGTTTAGAGAATGCTGCTAAAGGTGCATTTGATACCTGCACATTTGGTTAAAAAAGTTTTATGGTAGTAACATATAACTGGCTGGCCAAAACCAGATGACGTGTGCATAAAAAGCAGAATTCAAAAATTACCACCATGCACGTTCTCTGAAATTTGTTTAGCACAATGGTTGGGGGAAGGATGTGAAAACACCTCATATACAATACCCTGGAATGTCTACTTTATAAAAATATTAACTTTCATGATGTTAACATTAACTGGGGGATGCAAAAATATGCCAAACTGAAGATAGGCCAAGCATACCTATATATGAAGTTGAAAAACTGATATGTACAAGTCTCGATTGTGGCCTTTTAGCCCCCAAACAACCCAGCAAACCTATGCATGGGTGATATCACTGTACTCAGGAGATGTTGCTGAACACATATTGGGGTGTTGTTTGGCAGTGATACATAACAGGACCTGTTAATACATGCCTAAAGTACAATGTATGTGTCAAAAAACACGAAGAAAATTACTACCCAAAAGTTTGCCAAAGGCTGGTGGTAGAATTATTGCATGAAAAGTATTAAACTACCACCATTCAAAATACCCTGAGTTGTCTACTTTTCAAAAATATATGGTTTGATGGGGGTAAAATAAATTGGCCCAAATAGGACAGGGGCGCCGGTTTACTACATGTCAAAATTCCAAGTTGGAAAATGGATATGCGCACCTGCCAGATTGGGCCTTTTAGCCCCCAAACAATCTGACAAGCCTATGCATGGGTGGTATCACTGTACTCAGGAGATGTTGCTGAACACATATTGGCGTGTTGTTTGGCAGTGACACATAACACGATCTGTTAATTCATGCCTAAAGTACAATGTGTGTGAAAAAAACACACAAAAAAGGACTACCTAAATGTTTGAAAAAGTCTGGTGGTAGAATTAGTGCATGGAAAGTGTTAAAAAAACACCATTTGAAATACCCTAGGGTGTCTACTTTCCAAAAATATATGGTTTGGTGGGGGTAAAATACATTGGCCGGCTTTACAAATGTCCCAAATAGGACATGTGCGCAGGTTGACTACTTGTCAAAATTCCAAGTTGAAAAATGGATATGCGCACCTGTCAGATTGGGCCTTTTAGCCCCCAAACAATCTGACAAGCCTATGCATGGGTGGTATCACTGTACTCAGGAGATGTTGCTGAACACATATTGGCGTGTTGTTTGGCAGTGACACATAACACGATCTGTTAATTCATGCCTAAAGTACAATGTGTGTGAAAAAAAACACACAAAAAAGGACTACCTAAATGTTTGAAAAAGTCTGGTGGTCGAATTAGTGCATGGAAAGTGTTAAAAAGCCACCATTTGAAATACCCTAGGGTGTCTACTTTCCAAAAATATATGGTTTGGTGGGGGTAAAATACATTGGCCGGCTTTACAAATGTCCCAAATAGGACATGTGCGCAGGTTGACTACATGTCAAAATTCCAAGTTGGAAAATGGATATGCGCACCTACCAAATTGGGCCTTTTAGCCCCCAAACAACTCAACAAGCCTATGCATGGGTGGTATCACTGTACTCGGGAGATGTTGCTGAACATATATTAGTGTGTTTTTTGGCAGCAAGACATAACAGGATCTGTAAGTTTATACCTGAATTGCAATGTATGTGAAAAAAAATAAAAAATACCTATGTGAAGTTTGGCATAGACTGGTGGTAAAATGGATGCATAGAAAGTGTCAAAATATACTTAGATAAATACCCTGGGTTGTCTACTTTAAAAAATATATATACATGTGGAGTGTTTTCCAGAGATTTATGACAGATAATAGTGTTACAATGTCACGAGTGATACATTTTTAAAATGTATGTTTTGAAACCGCCATATCCTACTTGTACCTATAGCCCTATAACTTGCAAAAAAAAAGCAAAAAATCATGTAAACACTGGGTATTTTTAAACTCAGGACAACATTTTGAATCTATTTAGCAGTTTTTTTTCATTCGCTTTTGTAGATGAGTAAAAGATTTTCCAAGTAAAAGTCAAAAAACACGTTTTTTTTCAATTTTTTATCATATTTTTTCATTTTTTTAAAATTAAATTACATGAGATTATATAAATAATGGTATGTAAAGAAAGCCCCTTTTGTCCTGAAAAAAACAATATATAATTTGTATGGGAGCAATAAATGAGAGAGTGGAAAATTACAGCTAAACACAAACACCACAAAAGTGTCAAAAAGATGCCTGTCGCAAATGTACAACATCGCAAAAAAAGTCCAGTCCTTAAGGGGTTAAACCTTGATTCTGTGCACAACTAAAACACAAACACAATTCGATAAAGGAGTTTAATTCACCAACACAATCTGACTGCCAAAAAGGAGTGTAATACTACATTTAGCCAAAGAACACTTAAACGGGAGGACAATTAAAAGAAACCTGTGGAGGTGAGAGAGTAAACACAAAATAAAATCTCTACAAGAAACAATAACATAAAAATAAACCAGATACTAGCTAGGTACATGAAAGCGAGGCTTGGAACGCAGCGTACTTTGCTCCTATCCTGGGAGTGTCCTTTACCCCACTCCTCTTCCTGCAACCTCTGGCAGTACTTTGTCCCCATCGCTAGAGGTCGCCCTTGGCCTGTAACCAGTGACCGCGCTCTCCTGGCAGTACCCAGTGTCAGGCTCCACCCCCTGCCCGCTCACAGGGTTCTGTCAGAGTAGCCGGTGTTGACGGCTCGGGCACGTCATTTCCCCAAAACCAAGCAGCATTTCCCTGCATTGGGCCCCAGTTGCCTGACTCCCAGACAGGTTGATATGCCCTGGTTGCTATGGCAGCAGGAGGTGGCATTACCCGGGCTATCCGGATCCCTGGCAGGCACGGCTATGCAGTGGAGTTCTCTCCGTACATCCCATCTCGCTTGGCATGTGCAGCCTCACAGAACTATGGCATCTCAGGTGAACGAGGACTGTCTAGCTGTGTTTAATATATGTAACTATTGCTATTAGTGAGCAGGTGGGGTCTGCTGCATGTGGAGTGTTCAGTGTGTGTGAGTATTGCATTTAGGAATCTGTGTCCGAAATAGAAATGTAGGAAATATATAAAAAAACAACAAAATACAAAAACCGAATATAATAAAAACAACCCCCCCCCCCAAAAACAAACAAAACAAAAATAAACTGAATCACAGTTACATCTGATCTCTCACCAAAGCAGGAAGTGACCGCTATTCACATAAAGGGACAGTCTAAGCAACCATACCAACTTTGCATTATTGTGCATAGTGTCTCACTGACACTGAGCAGTGTGTGCTCCTGCAGGGGTTGGCTGGATTAAAGATGTGAAAGGAGGAATGTGAACTTTTTCATCTGCCTTCCAAATGCATTTAAATTCTGCATGCAGCATGTGCTGCCTGGACAGATATCTCCCAGTTCCACTCTGGTTCTTGAAAAAGTCCAAGTGGTCAGTGACTTGAGAGATCACTACATGTGATCTGCATTTGTGAGTCTTGCTGTTTGTTTATACCAGGCTTCCCCAAACTACGACTCTCCAGATGTTGTTGAACTACAACTCCCATGATTCTATGAATGAAATGGGCTGAGCATCATGGGAGTTGTAGTTCAGCAACATCTGGAGGGCTGGAGTTTGGGGAAGCCTGGTTTATACATTGATAGCGGCTGCAATATGGCTTATATCTGCTTATTTAGCTTTTACATTTATTTTAACTACTAAGTGGAAGTGGATGTGGGGCTAAACATCCCTTACACCCCTACTGATCAGGCAGAATTTTACTTTATTATATTTCCTTATATCTCCAAAAAATCAGCACTGTTGCTGCTCAACAGCAGGATTTGAATCACCCCAGCCCCTTGCAATTACTGAAAGAAGATGTGGAGCACAGGGCTACAGAACCAAATCCTGGTCTGTATGCCAGTCATGAAGGGCTAACAGTGCATGTTTACACTTGAGGGAGTGAAATTCCTCATTATCTAGCCAGCATCACAGGGGAGACATTAGTTTATCTTCCCTTACACTTCTTAAAAATGGTTGAATAATAACAAGAGGTATGCACCTGTAGATTAATAGCACCAAAACCTTTGCATTAAGCTATAGTGGTTATGGTACATACAGTGTCTATATAGCAAAGCTGAACACTATATATAATACCAATAGTGCATTTTATAAATAGTAACGCATGATAGAAAGCACATGCTCTTGTGGCACAGATCTAAAAGGGGTTAAATTTAATAGGCATACTGGAAAAGATGAGACTTAAAGGATTACTCCAATGTCCATTACTGCTTCTGCTTTTTAAAGTGGTCATGGAGGAAGGAATCTGGCTATGCAGTGATTTAGTTTGAAGTGTTGCCCAACTAGATTAATTAAAGGGACACTCCAGGCACCCAGACCACTTCTGCCCATTGGAGTGGTCTGGGTGCCAACTCCCACTACCCTTAACCCTGCAACTGTAATTATTGCAGTATTCATAAACTGCAATAATTACATTGCAGGGTTACCTCCTCCTCTAGTGGCTGTCTACTAGACAGCCACAAGAGGGCTATCCGGGATTCTAGCACAGGTTTTCTGTGCTAGAGCGTTGCTGGACGTCCTCACGCTATGTGAGGACCTCCAGCGTCGCTAAAATCCCCATAGGAAAGCATTGAAAAGCATTTTCAATGCTTTCCTATGGAGAGGTCTAATGCGCGTGCAAGGCATTTCCGCGCATGTGCATTAGGTCTCCCCAGCCAGCGGGCGTGATTAGTCTCCCCGCCGGCTGACGTGATGAAGGGGAGGAGCGGCGGCGGAGGAAGAAGTAGCGATGAGGGACATTGTCGCTGCCTTTGGTAAGTGACTGAAGGGGTTTTCACCCCTTCAGCAACCAGGGATAGGAGGTGTGAGGGAGAGGGGACCTGCAGTGACAGGAAAACGGATTGTTTTCCTGGCACTGGAGAGTCTCTTTAACACTTGTGTGCCAGGGTGCTAGTGTTCGGCACACATCACATTGGAAGCCCAGAACTCTGTTCTGGACTGACTAACATCAGTTCTTAGCATATTGTAATGTCTATCATCAGTGTACGCTGCATACTGGCGACAGACGTCATGTGATGCTCCCTCTTGCATGCAGAGATTGATGTTTTCCTACCCACCTACCTCTTGATCGTCTCTGTTTAGTTTTCTTTCTTAATCACCCTCCCTTCCTCTTGCCGGGACACACACTGTGAGCCGGCTAAATGGTCCAATCAAATGCTTCTTTATGAGAAGCCTTTGATTGGACCGTGCGCCAGCTGCCGTGACGTCACAAGGGAGAGTTAAACGCAGTGCCGGGCTTCACCCAGCACTGGATTAAGATGAGTAAAATTTATTTTAAAATGTATATACCCTTTATTCACTGTAAATTACTCATTGGTTACTCCTACAGGGTTTCTCACTAAAGTGAGTATTCAAAGTGAATGTCAAATTTATGGTCAAAGTAGCCAAACTGAAAGCTTAGCTGGCTTAAAGAATTTTTCCAGCTCGGCTATTTTGACCGTATTTTTAAAATTTATCTTAAAATTCTCATTTTAATGAATGACCTTGCTAATGTTTCTCATTCAATTGTTTTTTGTCTTACTTACACATGACTATATGTTTTCCCTAAATCAGAGTGGTAATCCAAGCACATACCTCTTGCTCACTGTGCCTAGAGGGTTATCAGCTACATCTTAATAAGGATGCCTGACAAAGGCCAAATTATTGTATGGGGTTAAGTAGACCAGATCTGTCAGCATTTTGTTTGTAGTTTGTAGTTCAGACTGATATGCAAATAGTACAGCTTCCCTCAGTAGTGTAAAAGACCCGAGTGGGGACTAAACAAAAGGAAAAACAAGAGTTTTATAAATTCTTTTCTTGGTGCAAATCCTAATTTTATCCTTTATGAATTAAAGGAGCACTATGTATTCCTGACACTACAATTTGTAAACCGCCGTTTAGGTGACTACCCCCTGCCCCCTTGTTCTTGGTTAAAAAGGTATAAAACCTTTTTCCAGCGCCTCACTCTGCCCCGCCTCCTTGGCTTAGGTAATCAAACTTGATGATCTCAGCCAATCCAATGCTTTCCCCTTAGGATAACATTGAAAGGCTATTGCGCATGCGTGCCAAAATGTCACGCTGTGCGAATCAGCATCTTCTCATAGAGAAACGTTCAGCACCTCCTTGCAAAGCTGGCGTTGGAGACTGCCACTAGAGATGTTCCTAGGCAGTAATGTTAAACACTGCCTTTTCAGAGAAGAGGCAATGTTTACATTAAAAAGCTTGCAGGGACAGGCAGTAGAGACCAGAACCACTCCAGTAAGCTGTAGTTGTTTTGGTGACTATAGTATCCTTTTAAAATTCAGATTTTCTCAAGTTCTTTGCCTACTCTACCTATTGTGTTTAAAATTATTTTGTCTGTAAATTAATTGTATAACTTCTCTGTGTAACTGTAAAGTTCTACAGAATACATTGGTGCAATATAAATGCTAGTAATTATAATTTGATTTTACAATTAAAAAAAAATGTGTGTATGTATATGTGTGTGTTTTTTTTCCTATATTGAAAGAATGACCGTTATACAGCTGGAAATAACTTATTTTTAATCCTGTGCAGGTTGTGGAACTCTGATTGTTTTAGAACAAAATGACGCTGGACTTGTTATTATTAAAAGGTAATACTTTTTTAAAATTATATTACAAAATCAGTTATGCTATAACTGATAAAATACACTGTTTGAGACCAAATGCATGATGGTTTAATGTAATAATTAGCACTTTGGCTTAATTATTTCAATTTCTCCTATTTGATGTGTAATAGTAAGAACTAACATAATTATAGTAAAATAAATGAATTATTAAAGTCTGTCTGTCACTTTTCAGTATTTCAAAAAGATACAATGAAATACCGATTCTGACCTTGTTAAATTTCAACGCAATTCAAAGATTCCATAAGACAAAGTATAAACAATACAATTTTCTGGTAAATCTGAGGTTGACAAAAGGAAATTGACGGTTGTGGGATTTAGACATCAGTCTGTGGAGGCAAAGTGCCATGTGGGACCCTATATAAACACCAATCATAAACTCTAGCTCATGTGCGAGAGTACAGCACTGATGTGGCTCCTGACATTTGAAATGAGGAGGTCAAAATGATCTACACATAGATCTCTGCTACTGAATATGTTTTCTGCTACCGAAAGCTCTAATGGACACTGTATTTATTCTCTTTTGTTATATTTGGTATAGCTTTGATTGGACTGATGCTTTGTATGATGTGACATGGAGTGAAGTGAGTGAAAATATCCTGGTAACGTCAAGTGGAGATGGAAGTCTTCAATTATGGGACACTTCAAAGCCCCAGGGTCCACTGCAGATCTTTAAAGAACACACACAAGAGGTAAAGAGACACTTATAAAAACTATCAAATAAAACTTTAGAGACCCTTCAGTAATCAGCTGCTCTCTTGGTGACAAATCCAGTTTTCTGTCAAGAGATTATAGATTAGTTTGATCAAAAATAATGCTCTCCCTGGCACTAATAGCCGATAACCCCTGTGCAGCTTGACACAATTATACTTCCACGTTATATGAATTATCCTATCCAACATTGGGCAGCAATAGTAGGATGGGAGTGTTGGAGGGCAGGTTAGCTCACTGCTTCCAGCTTGTTATTGACTTGCATAATTGGGTGGATTTGTACAAATAATGCATATGTATTATATACTCATAATCCATCCGGATACAGTGTGGCCAAACTGTAGGTGCCTGTGAGAGGCTCTTTAAACCGGATTTGTCACTTTCAGAGGTTTTCTATATTTGGTGACAGATCCTGCTAGGGTCCGGTGGCGGCCGTGACATGCAGAGAAAGGCAAATTTTACTTATCTGAAGCTGTCCCTGTCTGCGACTGCCATTTTTTCTGGGGGACCTTCTTAAGTTCCTGTTATGTCACCTGCCAAGAGCTGTGTCAGTGCCGTACTCTTGTGCATAGAAAGGAAAATAATCACCATTTGCTCTTTGGTAAAAGTGTTCCCTTGGGACACTCAGCAAATATTAAAGATACAAAGAAAACCAAAAGGAAGAAAACTTGTGTAGATCACCAAAGGTGAAAAATAAAATGGTACAACCTGTATAGTAATCTGTGGAGTACACTATGAAAATGTATATCTAGGGGAGCAAAAAGAGAATCTAGTGCAATACAATCAGCACAAGAGAGGGGGTGGTAGAGAACTCACTAGATGTTAAAAAATTCAGGCATGTCTTCCTCAATAATGGGGTAAATCCGCTGGTGGAAAAGAACATCTTCCAAAGAAACAGACTTCTTCATACAGGTTTATATTCTTTTCTCAAAATAAGAAAGTAAAAGGAAAAGAGAGTGCAGATTGTATAAAAGTAACACATTTATTGATACAAATTGCATTTACAGGATGTCAAATGTCAGACAGCATGTCTCCACACAAGAGGTGGTATCCAGGTCTTCAACAGATTGCAGGAAAAAAATCTCAGGATTAAAAATGCAAAAAAAAAAAAAAAAAAAGAAAAATAAGGTTGATACACAATCCTTCTGGACTTCCTGTATAAATAGATATACATTTTCATAGCGTACTCCACCAATTTACTATACAGGTTGTACCATTTTATTTTTCACCTTTGGTGATCTACACACGTTTTCTTCCTTTTGGTTTTCTTTATATCTTTAGTATTCTTGTGCATGTGTGAGAATACAACACTGCGGTCTATGGAGGATCCTATGAGAGCTTCCATAGATTAATGCCTGCAACCCAGAGCCATCACTTGCTCTGCCGTTTGTCAACATTGTTTTTGACCTAGTTACATTTTAGATTATAATTTAAGCATATGATAAAGTCATTTGTCTATGCTTCTGTCTGTTGTTCCTTTTTTGTTGTTTGTACACAATTGTCAGCAACATCCATACTTCAAGGGCTCAACCACTAGATGGTGGTGGCTCTTAAAGGACCACTATAGTGCCAGTAAAACAAACTTGTTTTCCTGGCACTATGTAGTCCTAAGGTCCCCCCCCAACCTCATGGCCCCCTTCCCGCTGGGCTGAAGGGGTTGAAACCCCTTCAGCCACTTACCTTTCCTCATCCTGCCGACTTCAGCGTGCGCATTTAAATTGCCCATAGGAAAGCATTACTCAATGCTTTACTATGGACGTTAGCGTTTTCTCACTGTGATTTTCACAGTGAGAATTGCGGAAGCGGCCTCTAGTGGCTGTCAGTGAGACAGCCACTAGAGGCTGGATTAACCCTAAGTTAAACATAGTAGTTTATCTGAAACTGCTATGTTTTCAGCTGCAGGGTTAAAACTAGAGGGACCTGGCACCCAGACCACTTCATTGAGCTGAAGTGGTCTGGGTGCCTATAGTGGTCCATTACGTATTGCTATGCCCTTGCTATTTGTCAATATTTTCATGCCCATGGTGGGAAAGTGAACTTGAAATTGGAACAGTTCTTCTATATTAATGATGGTTAACTTGAGCACTTTCCTTTAGTACATTGTCTCTTTTAATCAAAAAGCTATTGTGGGATGTATTTAGGGTGCCATTACTGTTCCATATAAATCCAGTCATTCTGTTTTTTTTTTTCCTTTCCTTAAAGCAGCACTGTCATGCCGAATCCCATTTTTTTTTTTAACCCCACTCCCGCCTCCACTACATCCAATTGACCCCCTTGTCACCCCCAAATGCCCCTAAGCCCCCCACATTACCTATTTTTTATTCTTTATTTTCTGCCCCGATCTTTATTCAGGGCGCCGCCATCTTTGTGTGGGTAGATGAAGTCCCTGTGGGACACGTCATCTGCCCACACTAGATAGACTGTGAGATTCCCGCACATGCCCAGTGAAACACCTGGGCATGCGAACAGGAATTTCACCTATTCATTCATTCATCAGACAGACGAATGAATGAATAGAAAAATCAAACGAACAAACAAACATCAGTGTTAGTTTGTTCGTTCAGTTTATTACAAGGAGGGAGCTACCGGCTTGCAGCTCCCTCCTTGTAATATGTAAAGACAGAAGCGGCAGGGAGCAATGCTCCCCGCCACTTCATAAGCCCCTCAGTGCAATATGACCCCCTTAATAGCATAAGGGAGATTAAAATCTCCCCAATGCCCCTACTCGCTATACCGCGAGTAGGGGCATGTCCACTAAACAGTGAGCAGCCTGTGGCTGCTCACTGTAAAAAAAAATGGTAATGGGGGGGGGGGGGGGGGGACCTACTGTCCTCCCCCCCCGGCACTAAGTCAATTCCCCCACCCATCAAGGTGACTAGGGGTCCCCAAGCCCCTAGTCACCTAACCCCCACCCAAATAAAAATGCCCCTACCTACCCCCCTCACCCTAAAAAATAGTGAGGGGGGAATAAAATTGCTAACCTGTAAAGTAAAATTAAACTTACCATTCGACGTCTTCTTTTTTCTAAAATCTTCATTTTTCAGCCCCAAAAAAGGCCAAAAACCCGACGAAAAAGAAAAAATCAGAGCGCAAAAAAAATAATCCATCTTCACCCATGGAGGGCTCCGCGCAGACTGAGCTCCGCAGGGCGGGGGAAGGCTTATAAAGCCTTGCCCGGCCCTGCAATTAGGCTAAGAACATTCTGATTGGTGGGTTTAAGCTAATCAGAGTGCTCTTTGTCATTTTACACAGCGTGGGAAAATTCCAAAGAACTTTCCCATGCTGAGTAAAATGACACAGAGCACTGTGATTGGATGGATTTCAAGCCACCCAATCACAGTGCTCTGTGTCATTTTACAAGCGTGGGAAAATTCTTTGGAATTTTCCCACGCTGTGTAAAATGACACAGAGCACTCTGATTGGCTTAAATCAACCAATCAAAGTGTTCTAAGCCTAATTGCAGGGCGGGGCAAGGCTTTATAAGCCTTGACCCGCCCTGCGGAGCTCAGGATGCGGCGTGCCCTCGAAGGGCGAACATGGATTAATTTTTTTTTCCCCTCGTTTTTTTTTTTTTTTTTTTTAAAGTGCGACGGGTATGATGGATTTTTATTTGGCCTTTTTGGGGGCTGAAGAAAGAAGATTTTAGAAAAAAGAAGATGGCAAATGGTAAGTTTAATTTTTTTTTTTTTTTTTACAGGTTAGTTATTTTATTCCCCCCTCACTATTTTTAGGGTGAGGGGGTAGGTAGGGGATAGTTTGTTTTGGGTGGGGTGGGGGGGTGACTAGGGGCTTGGGACCCCTAGTCACCTTGATTGGGGGGGGAGTTTCATTTAGGGCCCCCACCCACCGCTCAGGGGTGGGGAGGACAGTAGGTCCCCCCCCTTATTGTTTTATTAGGGCCCCCACCCACCGCTCAGGGGTGGGGGCCGGGGGGGGGGAGGACAGTAGGTCCCCCTCTCTATCTTTATTTAGGGCTCCCACCCACCGCTCAGGGGTGGGGGCCGGGGGGGGGGAGGACAGTAGGTCCCCCTCTCTATCTTTATTTAGGGCTCCCACCCACCGCTCAGGAGTGGGGGCCGGGGGGGGAGGACAGTAGGTCCCCCTCTCTATCTTTATTTAGGGCCCCCACCCACCGCTCAGGGGTGGGGGCCATGGGGGAGGACAGTAAGCCCCCCCCCCTTATTCTTTTATTAGGGCCCCCACCCACCGCGCAGGGGTGGGGGCCAGGGGGGAGGACAGTAGGTCCCCCCCCTTATTGCTTTATTAGGGTCCCCACCCACCGCGCAGGGGTGGGGGCCAGGGGGGGAGGACAGTAGGTCCCCCCCTTATTCTTTTGTTAGGGCCC
The DNA here is from genome assembly GCF_036172605.1 of Pelobates fuscus. Classification (NCBI taxonomy): domain Eukaryota; kingdom Metazoa; phylum Chordata; class Amphibia; order Anura; family Pelobatidae; genus Pelobates; species Pelobates fuscus. The sequence continues at coordinate 234,507,810 of NC_086318.1, forward strand.
ACACCCACTGCTCAGGGTTGGGGGCCAGGGGGGAGGACAGTAGGTCCCCCCCCCTTATTGTTTTATTAGTGCCCCCACCCACCGCGCAGGGTTGGGGGCCAGGGGGGGGAGGACAGTAGGTCCCCCCCTTATTGTTTTATTAGGGCCCCCACCCACCGCGCAGGGGTTGGGGGCCAGGGGGGGAGGACAGTAGGTCCCCCCCTTATTCTTTTGTTAGGGCCCCCACCCACTGCTCAGGGTTGGTGGCCAGGGGGGAGGACAGTAGGTCCCCCCCCTTATTGTTTTATTAGTGCCCCCACCCACCGCGCAGGGGTGGGGGCCAGGGGGGAGGACAGTAGGTCCCCCCCTTACTGTTTTATTAGGGCCCCCACACACCGCGCAGGGGTGTGGGCCAGGGGGGGAGGACAGTAGGTCCCTCCCCTTATTGTTTTATTAGGGCCCCCACCCACCGCGCAGGGGTGGGGGCCAGGGGGGGAGGACAGTAGGTCCCCCCCTTATTGTTTTATTAGCGCCCCCACCCACCGCGCAGGGGTGGGGGCCAGGGGGGGGAGGACAGTAGGTGGGGGTTATTAGGTTTTTTGTTTTTTACATTAAGCAGTTATAGGCTGCTCACTGCTTACTACACATTCCCCTACTCGCGATATAGCGAGTAGGGGCATATTATTTACTAATACTAAGTAATCTTTACTTAGTATTAGTAAATTTGGCTGAAAGACCAATTTAGGTCTTTCAGCCTTTTAGTAGATAGTAGATGCAGCCGCGGCAATGAATAGGATCGGAGTTTCATTCATTAGAATGAAATTCCGATACGAACAAAGTACCGAATTGCATCCTAACACGAATGGAGAAACTCTTCTCATTATGTTAGGATGCAATTCGGCAGTTTTGCCGGCGTTCTGTCTAAGTGACAGGACGTTCGGCAATACTGACAGGAAGCATTGTGGGAACAGGGAGGAAAGCTAGGGATCATGGGAAAATTGCTCTGACCAGCGGAAATGAAGCACACTTTGCTCCTCCGCTGGTCAAGCGGAGGAATCCTCCATAAGGCAAAGAGTCCCTACTTTGTCTTATGATTTTAAAGAAAACTAAAGAAGACAGGAAGAAAAGAATAACAGATCCCTAGAGAGGGGGAGAAGAGGAAGAGATTGAGGAAAGGTAAGTTCGGCATGACAGTGCCGCTTTAAAGGGGCAGTATAACCATTTCATCTCATTGAATTGGTTATAGTGCCTGGAGTCCTTTGGAGGTATTCCTTCATTCAGTGTTAAACATTTTCGAGCATAGATTACACATTTCCTTGAAGCCATACCAATGCATGCCTGCAAAGGGCACTGTGATAGGCTGAATACAGTCAGCCGACACCCTCAGCCAATTACAGCCGCCCTTTGCTGTTCATACTAATGCATCCACTTTAGCCCAAACAGCATTTGTTGCTGAATGGAAAGACCGCACCAGGGGACCACAGCAGGGGTAATTATCATTAACTCTGGACTGATCATATTAACTGATGTTATTAACACTAATCAGCCCTGACATAGTGCCACTGGGGAGGAGAATGGATTGTGTTACATTTTATTGTTACGAGCACCCCATGCAGGAGAATTCACATCTGAGGAGTATAAATATATATGATATGTGCTCAATTATGGTGTTCTGTTTTACCCTTACATTAAGCTTTGGCTAATAGTTGGGGGAAAGAACTATACTCTCTTCTGTGGATACTACAATAAGATTAAAAAAAAAAAAAAAAAAAAAAAAAATCCCTTTGTAGACTAATCAGAGCTCTCTCATTGGGAGATGGCAGCGTATCGGATGCTCTTGATAGCACAGAGGAAGCTGACCTGGCAGAGATACTTGTTCTGAGCACAGGGGCTACATCTCCCATAATCCTCTTACAGCCACAATGCTGGCAGGGAATCGGGAGAAAATTAGTCCACAACATCTGTAGTGCTCTGGAATACAACACTATAACTTGTTTTAACCTTTTTAACGAGATGTTCTGCCATATTTAAAAACAAATGGGGGCGCTATCTGCTAAACAGAGCCCTCATTAGGTATCCTTAAGTGTAGAAATCTCACATAAGGGTACAAATTTAAGGAGTTATCTACTAAACTGCTGACACATCAACATTAAGAAATGTTTACTGTCCTTTTGAGGGATTACTTTATTTATGGATACCAACTTATGTAGCTATCTACTATGCACATTTTCATGCACGCATAAATACACTTTCTGACAACACACAATAACATGCACACTATCGCAGACTTATACGGACACCCATGTATCGTCATGTGGGTAGGCAGGTGCCTACTGTGCAAAGAACTGTAAGCCTGTTCAATTAATACCCACCAGCACTGGCACTCTAGGGGGGGACATTCAGGGGAAGGAATAATCGGGTGGGGGAATTACCGCCCCTCACTCTCTTTAAGCAAAGCTATAGCAGTTCAGACAAAGCATGGCAAGCATTGCAGATGAGGAGCTGAAATAGTCATTGTTTCATTTCTCCTCTTTCTTGTATGCTTTTTCTTTGCTGACAGCCAGGTGCAAACAGGAAGCTGTGAAGGAGATGCCCAGTTGCAGATAAAGAGGTGTGGATTTCTACATTTAATTATATGTTTCACCTCTCAAATACTTATTTATTAAATATAGTGATAAGGAAACATTAAAGGGTTTCTCTAACCCTTTTTCGTTGTTATTAGAATAATGACGTATTGGCATTATTCTGTAGGTCTTCTCTAGGGATCGACCGATTATCGGTCTGGCCGATATTATCGGACGTTATTGTGTTTTTTCAGCAATAACAGTATCGGCCAATAAATATACCGATAATGCAGACTAGGGCCGCCATCAGGGTCCTGGTGGGCCCATGGCAGTCCTGGGGGGCCCAGCACACTCTTACTTACCTTTCCAGCAGCTCCCTTCAGCTCCCCTGTCTAACTCTCGCGAATCCCGCGGCTGTCAGAGTGTTGCCACGGGTTATCATGGCACTGCTCCGCACGGCACACAGGCCGAGAGAGTTAGACAGGGGAGCTAAAGGCAAGATAAGTAAGAGTGTGCTGGGCCCCCCAGGACCGCTGTGGGCCCCCCAGGGAATGCCGTATCCCCCTCCCCATTTTACATACATTACATACCTACACAAATACTCACTGCACAAACACACACTCTGCATTCATTATATACACACACTACACAAACACACTGCATTCACTATACACATACTACACAAACACACTGCATTCACTATACACAAACACACACACACACTGCGTTCACTATACAGACACTACACACACATACACTCTGCATTCATTATATACACACTACACAAAAACACACACTTTGCATTCATTATATACACACTACACAAACACACACACTCTGCTGCATTCATAATATACACACACTACACAAACACACTGTATTCACTATACACACACTACTCACTGCATTCACTATACACGCACTACACAAGCACACACTGCATTCACTATATGCACATTACACAAACACACACTGCATCCATTATATACACACTACACAAACACACACGGCATCCAGTATACACACATTACACAAACACACACTGCATCCACTTTACACACACTACACAAACACACTGTATTCACTATACACACACTACTCACTGCATTCACTATACACACACTACATACACACACTGCATTTACTATATACACATTACACAAACACACACGGCATCCAGTAAACACACATTACACAAACACACACTGCATCCACTTTACACACACTACACAAACACACTGCATTCACCATAGATGCATTATATACACACTACACTAACACACACTACATTCACTATACACACACTACACAAACACACACACTGCATTCACTAATTAAATACTCTCATATATTTTGTGCATTTACCTTAATTAAAAAATAATTAGCAAAAAAATAAATCAATAATAAACATGTTCAGTTAACAGTAGATTTGTGTAGAAATAGTTTATTTTTTCAAAATGGTAAATGTACAGAATATCGGTATTGGTAAGTTATCGGCTATCAGCCTGAAAGTTCACAGATTATCGGTATCGGCTCTAAAAAAATCAATATCGATCCCTAGTCTCCTCCAAAAGAAACGTTAAAGGAGCATTTTAAAACAAGGTTTTACTTACATTAATCCAGTGCCGGGTGAAGTTCCCAGCACTGAAACACTGCATATACATACCCCTACCACTATGACCACTTAAAAAAGCAGCAGTGGTCATGGTGGTTGGAGTAACCCTTTAAGTCAGTGTTCCACAGCTGGTGTGTACTGCAACACTGTGCTAAGTGCGCTGTCTGGTGCAGCATTTGGGGGTTAATCAGGTATCCCATACACTTAGGGAAAACCCGATAGGCAGACTGGTTTGATCAGAAGCCCTGTCGGGTGCTTTCGGCACCGCTTGGAAGCTGGGAGGCCCATAGAGGGTAGGAGGGAGAGCAGAAACATGTATTCCTGACCCTATAGTGTTAACACCACCATCTAGCCCACCTGGGCCCCTCATACCTCCATAAATATAGTAAAAATCTTACTGTATTCAAACCTGAAGCTGTAACTCTGCATGCTGTTAGACTCAGAAAAACAAGCAGCCTGCTGACATCATCAGAAGTGGTAGCCTGATCCAATCACAGTGCTTCCCCATAGGATTGCCAGAGACTGACAAAGAGGCAGATCAGGGGCAGAGCCAGCATGATTCAAACACAGCCCTGGTCAATCACCATCTCCTCATAGAGATGAATTGAATCAATGAATCTCTATGAGGAATGTTCAGTGACTGCATGCAGAGGCAGGAGACACTGAATGTTTGGATGCATTTTAGGCAGCCAAGACCCAGGAAGGATCTCTAACGGCTTTCTGAGGAGTGGCCAGTGAAGTTATCATTAGGCTGTAATGTAAACACTGCATTTTCTCTAAAAAGACAGTGTTTACAGCAAAAGGCCTGAAGGTAATGATTCTACTCACCAGAACAAATTCAATAAGCTGTAGTTGTTCTGGTGACTGTAGTGTCTCTTTAAATAGTGACCTTTATACAAGCTTCCACCTATATTAACACAGCTATTGCACAAGCCTGGAGCGTAAGTATGAATACATAGGCTTCTTGTGACCCTTGGTGTCAGTGGATAAAAAGGCATTTGGAAGTCATGCCAGATTAAATCTCACATTTCTTATTTCTGGGAACTGGTAGACAAACTCTATGAACCTATTCACATTAATCCCCCAGTAAGTTAATAGGAGCATGCACTCAAGTGATCATGTATCTTTGGTTAATATAGCTGTGTGAGAAGGATCATTACTTGCAGCATAGCTTGCATTTCTAGGAGTAGGAGGTTAAACACATATATATTAGTAGGAAAATAGGCACAGTAGTAATGAAGTATTATATCATATCTTACTTTGCATTCATAGTAATTACTGGGATATCTACATATTATAGCAGAAAACAGTTACATCTGGATACAGCATATGTACATAAAATAACTTGTAGAGCATGTTTTTAAATAGCATTGCGGAGAAGATAATTTCAATGCACCTGTCATACTGACTGGGAATAGCTCCTCGAAGCAAGTGGGAAATTACTGCCTTGATGATAATAATTAAAGATTATAGAAGAGAAATATGATGTGCCTTTCTATAGCTTTTTCTGCAGAGGTGTTACATTTTTCAATTCATCTGTTCTTAAAACAAAACTCTTTTCTTTTCTCTTCTCGCTAATGCTGAATTTGCATATAGAAGTCTATTACTTTTTAAGAAAACTCCATTGTGGAATACTTTTGGGAGAAGCACTGACATAAATATGTGGCTTGGGAAGCTGTAGTATAAAACATTTTAAGTTACAGATGCTACCATATGCACCCCACAATTATTTAAATGCATTCCCGCAGCCCAAACTTAGGCTTGTATTAAAAGAAGACTCTTGGCACTATGACTACTTCATCAAAATGCTCCCCATTCACAAAACGGCATGAGACGTATATCATTTTCTCAAGCCATTTTGAGAATGGGTATATATGGATTTGCTTAGAGCATCAGCTGACGCTTTAAGCGAATTAGTGGCACCCCTGTCTATAGCTTTCTGTTTTAAATATCAGAGAAAAATAGGAGAGGGGCATAGCTAAATAACACTGGATTCAAGACTTTGGGGTTAAACAGTAACCCCAAAAGGTAAGCCAGTTCCAGAACCACTTCCTCCAAATGAAGTGGTTATGGTGCTTGGAGATTCTCTTTAATGAGCATTATATTTATAGACTGTGCTAGCATTATTGCCAGCAAGTGTATAGATTTTAATTTAATGCCATGTTCAAAATATGGTACCTCTCCGACTTGTCATTCAATCCTTGGCATTAAACCTGTGTACTGGCAATACACAGGTCTAATGTCGAGGAGTGAGTGACAAGGACAGCAAAAGAACCCTCCCCTAGGCAGTTCTCATGCTCCCTGTCACACTGCTACTCCCAACGCAGATGTTCTCCACACTTTGTGGGGGATTATATAACATTGTGACGCCAATGCGCTGGCAGTGAAGCCAGCATGTCTACGTCATAGTGGAGGATTTCGTAAGTGAACCCAAGCAGGGCCAATCCCATCAGAATGGAGCCATTTACTCGTCAAGTGCAAAATACGGTAGTAGTAGTAATGTGTAAAAAAAAAAAAAAAAAAAAATCAAATATGAACTAGTAAATGACATAACTGTAAATCTTTTCACAAATTACAACTATTTTAGCCCTTTAGTTTATTGATCACATGTTAAAATTACATGTTTATAAGTTTCTTTTAACAGGTTGTTATTTGAAAGTTCTATATGTTGCGCCTTTTTATTACTGATCACAGAGGTGCAATTTGCTATCTTGGTTTGTGATGATTAAAGGGACACTCCTTGGAACCAATACAACTTGCATTTGAATGATTTATCCTCATTAATAATCTGTATTTTTTGCATGCTCAAACCTTTATAGTTTTTGCACAAAATAAATGTTTTGCAGAATGCTGCACCATAAGGCTACCTCCGTAGCCATGTACCTCATACTAGAACAACTTATTTTTCAAAGATATGCACACGGTCTCGGCCCCCAAAAGTACTGAGCAAGCTTCTTTTAATTCACAGACTAACTGCAGACAGTCAGAGAAACTGCCAAAAGATATATCCTTACTATATGTTCCCCCTCCAATCCTTCTAATGCAGTTTTTTGTTGTTGTTTAGATTATTCAATACTGTCAGTGGAGGGGGCGGGGCCGGGCCGCCGAGCGGCAACCATCCTTGCCGGCTCCGGCAACAAGGGACACAAAATGCACGCAAACGGGCACAAAACCTACCACAACACCCACGAAAAGACGAGCAATCAAGAGGTGAGGCACCCGGGAACAGAGAGCCGTGATACCAACCCGACAGGCAACGCCATCGGAGCACGGCAAGCCCCAGAAGCCTGAGACAAGCTACACGAGCAGGCAACAGGAAGAGGAGAAGCAGGAGAAACGGCCCGGTCCCGTTCCCCCCCCACCCGGCCGGGGGGGTGATCCCGGCCCAAGAGTCAATGCTTCCGAAACTGGAGATGGGGACATGCCAGACACACAAGGTATGCCCACATGGAGCTAAAATGGCCGACGGACGCTCCACGTTAATACAGTGAGGGGCAACCTGCGCGCACGTGACTGAGGCCCAGGCTGAGAACTCCCGGCCCCCAGAACGGAGAGTCCCGTGACTGAGCCCCAAGGGCGGCGCACCGGTCGGCACGGAGCTGGCTCTGACCTCTGGATTCGGGGGTGGTCCAGAGAATATGCCCCCACATCTGTGAGCCCTGTGGCGCTAGAGGGTGCGGACCCCTCGGCGGACCGGTGGCCGGAGGGACGCACACCGGCGCCATGTATGAGACGGGAGGCGGGAGAGGCAAGTCGGGACTGGAGCTCCAGGGGGGCTCTACTGCAGCTGGGGAGGTGCAGGAGGCTGGAGCCCTGGCTGATCCTACGGGGGGGGGAGAAGCTAGATAACTGTGGCCTCTGAGTGCCCACAGCGCGGTGGAGCTTACCGCGGGCACGGACGCAAGCCTTGGGGGGGAAGAAGGGGGACCTGCCGTGACAGGAGGAGCTGGGGGGACTCAGGCGGGAACAACTGACCCACTGAGCGCACACAAACCCCGTAATAACCTACGGTGCAGCCATACTGGAGAGTAGCCCGCGGACACACTAACTAAGCAGCTGGAAGCCTTGGACAGTCCTCTCACACAGGGCGCCAAAATCACCAGCCCCAGTGAAGCGACTCAAATTTTCCATTTTTTGTTTTCCTTCTTTTCTTATACCTGCATTGTTTAAGACGGCTCAGAGGATTGACAGGGCCACCTTGTATAGCTCATATATATATATATATATATTTTTTTATTCTAAAATTGCATTTACTTCCTAAGGGGTTAACATAACTATGCAAGAGATCAATATAAATATGCCGGTCCTTCATGAATGCAGGGAATAATATTCCAATCTCCACACTCATAAATGTTCATACATTGCATATGTTCTCTTCTAATCTATATAGATCTTTGTTAGAGATCAGACCGCGCAATAGAGTATGATCATTTCATTTAGAATTCATATGGCGGCTCGCCTAAGGAGAGTTTCTTGATGCATACTAGGATGTTCTGTCTATACACATTTTTAAATTCATGATTGCTGCGAAAATTTTCTTACTCTGTCATGTAGAAACTGTTTAAGTTGCCTAGTTGCCAGTGGAAATTGCACATTTGTTTTGCTTAAAAATGCAAAAATGCTCCTACAGGGGCTAATGTTACCATATGCGATTACCGTACCGCACACTGTATTGAATTTCATTAAATGCCTGTATATTCTGACGTATATGCCTCTGCGCAGGCAACCATATACTACATCTATCACCCGGTATTATGCCTGCTCATGCTTTTTTGTGACGTCAATAAAAATATTCAAAACAATACTGTCAGTGGAGTTGGATGCATTCCTTTTTGATACGGAAGTCTTTTTCTGGAGTGATGGGGCATGGCTAAAGAGGCAGGCTTCTGGTGCGGCGTTCTGCAAAGCTATTATTTTATGCAAAAACTATAAAGATTTGAACCAAAACCTATTAAATGCATTGACATATTGGTGCCCAGACTGTCTATTTAAGGCACAATTAAGTCAAAGCATTCCTAATGTTTTTTTTGTTTTGTTTTTTTCTTCCATTTTGACACAGTTTGCATTGTTTAGAGTTTATTTATGTATTGCAGCTAGTTATTGCATTCCTCCTTAGTGTAATCTGTGTATTACAAATAATTTTAAGGCACAGAGTTTACAGGACATTGTATTGGCTTGCCCATTGGGCAGCCATAACAAGTAGATTTGCTTAGGGTAAAACAGGTACTATTTGGTGGCAAAGCCTAAATAAGGTTTAATCACCATGGAAATCAATAGAACTTTCAGCATTTAGCCTTTTGCACCAAAAATAACATCTCTTTTGCTTCTTTAAATCGCCAATATGTCTAATTCTTTGTTATAACCCAGAGATACTGGCTTACATCTGAATTTGTTTTTTAGGTCTACACAGTTGATTGGAGTCAGACGCGAGGAGAGCAGTTGTTGGTATCTGGCTCCTGGGATCATACTGCTAAGCTGGTCAGTAAAGAATAAAAATTAATACAATGTTTGCGTAACTAGGCTTAGCGTTGAGTATTTATTAAACTGAGTTATGCTGAGTGTAGGACTGGCATACACAATTTAGGCCATAAGAGGTGAATTAAAGAACAAAATCTCAGCTTGGCTCTATTGGAGATTTTGAGTGTCTTACTTTATAATGAAGAGAAGTCTTCAAGAGAAGTCTGTACATTTATAAAGCTCAATCATTTGAATGCTCACTCAAACATAATTCTCCCATAGAATTATTTTTTTTTTTATTTTCCTTTTTTTTTGTAGGCAAGATTGGTCGATGTATTATTACTGTGCACGCCTCTGTTTATCAGGACTGTGGTCGGAAGGTGCCTTGCCATAGGCATAGGAGGGGTTTGGGTAGGGGAGCGGGTGTTGTATGCGCACTGTCAGACACCATGCTCTCCCCTTTATATAATAAGTATAAAATATAGTGAAAGGCTGGTTTTACAGGGGGTCCTTGGGCACTGGGTTGATAGTACTGTAGAGTTTTGGGTGTTCAAGGGCTACTTAGATAAGTGGTAAATACAGGTGGGAATTGTCAGGCCTCTTGAACAAGACCTTTCCTAAAATAACGACAACTAAAACTTAAAACATTTTTAAGACAAAACCTGTTCTAAGCAAGGCCTAGAACCATCTCGAACCAGAATTGAAGCTATGGAGTTTGTCCCATCTGTCACTTCCTTGGTTGTGTGATTAATACTTCCAAGTGTGTTGTTTCACAAATGTATCCCATATGTGTTTGGCTTCAACCGCTGTAGGATTTGGTTTGATATATTTGCTAGCTATACATTCATATTCATAATTCATTGAGATTTGGTTGAGTAGGGCTTGTTTCGTGGGTGAGTGTGGCTGTTTCCATGCTCTAGCAATAAGGGTAACTGCCGAGATGAGTACCTGAAATATCATTTGTCTCTCTGTTTTGGGTCTAGAGGTGATGTGTATAAAGAGGATTCCCTGTTTCGGTGTCAATGTGTATGGTTGTCGTAAAAGATTGGCAATCACCTCTTCCACCATTTCCCAATAAGATGCAAGGACAGGGCACTAACACCAAATGTGGTACATTGTCCCCCAGTCTGCACACCCTCTCCAGCATGTGCTCGGAGGCCCTGGGTACATCCTGGAAAGCCTGTCCAGAACCATGTACCAACTGTATTGGAGTTTTCTCATAATCTCAAGTGGGATGCAGTAGTAGTGCAGCACAGGCTATATTCCAAGTCAGCTCATCTATGGTGTGGCCCAGGTCTCTCTGCCAGGCCTTCCTAAATTTCGCGGGTGTGTCTGAGTTTTGTGTCACCAGGAGGGCGTATATCAGGGATAGGATTCTATTAGGCGGCCTGTCTGTGAGGCATAGTTATTCTAGGGTTCTAATATGGGGTGTTGTGGGTCTCATGTCTGTGGTTATGGTAGAGACAAAGGACTTCAGTTGAAGATATGAGAAGATTGCTCTGACAAGTAGTTCAAATTTGGTTTGCAGCTCAGGGAACGTTAGTATCCTATCTCCTTCGTACACATGCCGGAGTTGTGTACATCCCCCTGCCACCGTGAGGGTGTGGTCAAATGTTGGGATACCCACCGAAATGCTTTGTAGTGGCATATCCTGTTTAGTTGGCCCGACCATACTCATTGAGGCCCTGACCGTGTCACAAGTTTTTATTATCAAGATTGTTGTCGGCAGCATACCTGAGTATTTCGGTCTCAGCTTTTTTGATAGTCAATAGTGCTGCTCTATGGTATGATTTCACTTTTCGTAGGCTCAGACCCCCATCTTTTATCGGTTTTGGTAGGAGTCTTGTGGCCACCCTCACTTTGCGGTTTGCCCATATAAAGCAGACAAAAGTTTCTGTATAGTGTATAAATATGATCCAGGTAGTTGGATTGGTATAGTGCACAGTAGGTATTGTAGTTTGGGGAGTAATATCATATTTACTGCCCCTAGTCTACCCAACCACGAGAGATATTTGCCCTCCTATATCTGAAGCGTGTCCGTGAATATTTTTATTAATTTAATTTTAGAATTTAGTTTAACCCCTTAAGGACCAAACTTCTGGAATAAAAGGGAATCATGACATGTCACACGTCATGTGTCCTTAAGGGGTTAAACAGGTTGGACAAGTGGGGAAGTATTTGATGCCTAGAAAGGTGTGGTCTCGTCTCCAGTCAAACGGGAATGTTTCACCTGGGTGCGTCTGCATGGACTTGTAAGCCCATCGCTTGGGATTTTGTGACATTTCGTACATGAAGGCTGTGTTGGCATGTATGGGTATTCCGCTAGCATTCTTGAAAAGTATTATGGTCCTGTATTCCAAACCTGCAGCCAAAATATTCAACTCCGGGTTTCTGTCACGATCTTTTCAGATAACGAATGGTACCAGGCAGGGGTGCCCGTTATCTCCATTAATATTTATCCTGTGCATGGAACCTCTAATTAGACACATTAAAATTGAACACGTGATCGTGGGCCTGAAAACACCGATAGGGATCCAAAAAATAGCCCTTTTTGCGGATGATGTCCTCTTATTTTTAACACAACCGGAGGCAACAATACCGAAACTAATAGCATTGCTGGAGAGATACGGGAAGTTGTCGTATTATAAAAACAATGCCAAGAAAACACAAGCGTTAGCAATAGGGCTCGCTTCCCCCACACTTGCCCGCATGAAAACACAATACCCCTTTGATTGGAGAAAAAACTCTCTTTCCTACCTGGGCATTAAGCTGCCAGCAACACATTCGGCGATAATAAGGGAACATCACATCCCGCTCATAAACAAACTAAGGCATGGGAAGACAAAATAATGACGCTGCCACACATACTATATCTTTTTCGCACTCTGCCCATTTCAATCCCGAATCCTATTCTAAAGAAATTTCAGGCTTTAATTAACGCACACATTTGGAAACGGAAACCCCCAAGGATAGAACAAAGTTCACTGTGGTGTCCATTTACAAAAGGCGTATTAGGCATACCCAATATCAAATTATACTACAAAGCCTCAATAATGGCACAGGGACTCACAATCCTTGAGCGACCATCTCCTCCGGTATGGCTAGCGTTAGAAAATGCATGTATGCCCACGGGAACACTCCCACTAGCCCTCTGGGCAGGAACAAAGCTTCCCAAGTCCAACTCTGTGCTACCAATCACGGAAACATTGCTCCAAGTGTGGAAGCAGACTACCCCGTTATTTTTACAAGGGAATGACATGCTTCTTGCAGCACCATTACAAGCACTAACTGCCCGAACGACAAACCTGCAGATAGAACCTTGGCTACGACAGGGGGTTCACCATGTACGCTCCTTACTGACTAATACGGGTATCAAATCATTCCCGGATATAGCTTGGGAGTACCAATTACCGCTACGGGAACTGTTCCCCTACTTAAGAATTAGGAACATTGTACAGGAACGCAAGCTCAGATTACACGATACCAACCTATTACTACCGTTTCTCCATAAATGTATGGGGAAACTACCAAAGGTAAAAGCGCTGTCCTTATGTTATACCACACTCTCACTCCAAGACATAACATCAAAATCCTCGTATATGTCGAGATGGGAAATGGATATAGGGAAACAGTTCCTAGTAACCTCCTGGTACCAGGCTCAAAGAAAAACAAAACAGGCCTCCCATAGCCTCTCTCAGTGGGAATCATTTTGCAAATTAACCATGCGTTGGTATCTGGTCCCGTCCAGGCTAGCCCACATCTACCCAGGGACGAATAACTTATGCTGGAGATGTCACAGGCAAGAAGGAACCCTCTATCATATATTTTGGACGTGCCCAAAGATTGTTGTATTGTGGCAAGCTATAGCGAAGCTTCTCAGTAATAGTTTGGGGATCAAGGTACCAATGAGACCAGCATGCTTCATACTACATATTTTCCTGAACTCTCTTCCCGTAGATGAGATTTATTTATTGATTCACTGCCTAATGGCGACCAAAACTGCAATAGCCCACAGGTGGAAACCCGAACTAGCGCCCACAATGACAGAAACTCTAGATAGAATTGACTCGGCGTACACATATGAACGCATGGCAGGTCGACTAAATGGTAGTCAAAACAAACAAGTAACAAGGTGGCACAGATGGGTGGAATATAGGAAGGAGGAATAATAATAAAAAGAGGCCTAAGCTCTTCTAAGGTAATACAGGAGACCTCAAAATGTCTAAACCAAAGCATACCAATTGCTGTCCCCCTTTCCCTCCTCTCTCCCTAACCCCATCATTAAGTTAAAACTAGTTATCACAAGGCTAACGTCAGTAACTGTGAGCAAAGAATAAGCACTTAGATGAATCACTTGAATCGAGTTCTGATAGTTACATGACCACAAGCTACTGACAATGACTTATGTACAAAATGCTTAAAGGAACCTATGTGATGTAAGATGTGTTATGTACCAATGTCCCCCCCTTCCTTGTTCCCTTTTTCTTTTCTGTATCCCTTCATCCTTATTGAATAACTCCATGTAATCAAAAAATAAAATACATTGGAAAAAAAAAAGTTACCCATACATGCCTGAAACATGTGTTAAGGAATAGACACTCAGTCAGTTCAACTCTCCGCTACCCTTGTGGCTTGGACTGCGGTTCGATACCCCAGCTCCTGAGGTACTTGACTCCTTCCTCAGGCGTCTATATGGTTGTTGTCCTACCATTTCTCTGCACCACCTGCTTTACAGGGTAGCCCCATCTATATGGAAGGCATTGTTGTCTGAGTTATTCAGTAATCGCTGTGAAGGCCCTCCAGCACCTAAGTATGTATGCAGAGATATCTGCAGAGATATCTGCATAGATCGAGGTGACTTGGTAAGTGGGCGGTAGGTCTGTTTTGTTGTTAATCCTGTCCGACCTCATAATAGTTTCCTTGATGTGGAAGTAGTGTAGGTGCATGCATCAGGACATTGTGGGGTGTATCTGCCAGCAGGAAGGATGGTTTCGACACTCTGTGTGCCCTATCCATGAGCATGTCCTGGTATTTGTCTGGGATTAAAGCCTTGAACAGCCCCGTAAGATATGCTTGGAGGTCTGTCGGCACCACAGTTTCGGTGATGCTTTTGCTGAAGAGGTTATTATGCCGTCCCTTGTCCTCCATGTCGGCCACCTTTCCCTATTAGGCATCCATTCTGGCCAGGAGACCCTCCACTTTAGTTGCCAGGTCGTTATGGGCCACTGTATGTTGCGCATCTTGTCTTCTATTGTGGACGTTCTTTTGCCCAGTTCTCGAAGGTTGGTGTGCAGGCTTTCGAGGGAGTTGTGGAATGTTTGCTGGAGCTTGTTGGACATAGCAAAGAGGATGGTCTGGAGTATTCCCAGTATTTTGTGGAGATTGTCCCCTTTCTGGGTCACTATTTTCGCTGCGGTAAGGCTTGGTAGCACGGAGCTTCAGCTACATGCGACCTCTCTCTCTGAGATCCAGGACACGCCCCCAGAATTACTGATTTTAATACCTCTCCAGAGGAACATTGCCGGCAGATCACAGTGATTATAGTACACATGCTCACCCACCAAATACTTCTCTATTCTTCGGTGAAGTTGTTTAATCTCTATGTTTCTGGATGTCACTAGTGATCATCTCCCAGAGATGGAGAGGCTGTCTTGCTGTTAATTTTGTTTTATTTTAATTCATTCATTCATTTACAGGAACAGTGGATCCAGAAATCTGAAACTGATATTCAACACTCCAGAACTATTAACAAATGTATTTATTTATGTGTCCCTTTTAAATTTATTTTTTCCAAATCGGAATATGTGTATATGTATTATTTATATAATATGATGTCTAGATGACAAGGTCACCTTTAGTTAGAGATATATTACCATATATAACTATAAATCTGGTAAAGCATCATGGCAAGCATAATAAGGACCTACTGATGGCCACCTCTGTTGTAAAATGTAGATGAGATTAGAGAAAAGATGACATATTTTCAGTTAAAGGGATACTATAGTGCCAGTAATACAAAGCTGTATTCCTGGCATTATAGCGCCCTCTAATTATGTATTTTACTCAGTGCTGTCATGCCATTTCCTCATCACAAGTTCAGTTTAAAGTTATTGGTGGGTAAATGTAGTGACTATTTTTCTTTTAAAGGAACACTAAAGAATCAGGAATTCAAACTCGTATTCCTCACGCTTTAGTGTCCCTTGTTATTTAGCACCCCTTTAAACCTATAAACCTTTTTTTCCAGCTCTGAGGCTCCCTCAGCACCACTTAGCTCTCATCCACCCATGATGTTTGCGTTTACAGAGTCATTAAATCAGTGCTTTTCTATGGGAGGGGGGGGGGAGGGGAGTGCGGGGGCAGAGGGGTTCTGCGTCATGCCATGGCATGCCTCCATTGGCTGTCAATGTAACTGCCACTGGAAGTGTGTTTTAACCCTTCACAGTAAACCAGGTCAGCCAATAATCAAGTTACACATAAGATGTGAGGATACAAGTGAAACTTAAACACTGAAGGCTAGTTTACATTCTGAATGGATCTTGGCTTTTAGGAGAAAGATCAGATGATAAAAATCCTGTTTGTGTCTTCATAACTTTTGTTGGTGTAGTGATGTCCAGTATGACCAGTGGAGTGCCATTTGAAATTGAAAAGTGCTTTTATCCGCATAGTTTTTATTTAAATTGGTGGTCTTTTTACATAAGCCTGAGGTTTTGTTAACAAGTTGAAATGGGCCTGTCATCAGAATATTTTTCTATCCTCTACAGTGTAGCACTTTATAACTACTTCACAGCACGGCTTTTGTTGATCGTATTTAAATTCATTATTATTATTTTTTTTTAATACAAATGGAATAAAATCTTTCTTGTTCACTTGGAAATCCTTTGATCACCTTAATCAGATATTTCAAATTTGTTCCTCTTCCTTGCACTGTGCAATTTGTGAAGCTAATCCGTTCCACTATAGGAATAATATCACCAAATTATGTAACTAGGAATGATACTTTAGATGTATCATGTATCTTGGGGTCTAGATGCTTTTGGCTTTATTTTTGTACTTTCTTTTTCCCATGACTGTATATTGTTAGATATAATTATCATGAAACCACGATCAACAAAAACAAGTAGTATACATTTTTTTTTTAAAATTCTTTATTTTTGCGTGCATGAAAAAATAACAAGCGGGCTCGTCATGCCCCAACAGCTTGACAAGCATATAAACAAACATTTAGCCATTAGGTAGCATGGAGATTATTCTGCACAGTTTTTATATTAGTATTTGAGTAAACTATGAAACAGGGTGAATATGGACAAACGCAAATTTTTTGTACGTGAAAATAGAGTGCCCTGGTTTGATATAATGCACTTTGTAAAATAACAGTACACATAAGGGACAAACAAGTAATCGGTTAATAAGCAAGGTTATTGAGGCACGTACAAAGCTAGGGTACAAGAGTTATGGGAGACCACAGCGTTTTTGTCTACTGCACAGCAAGTAACTCATATAGGTGTGGGCCAGAAGGTGGTTCTGCAGTATAGAGGCTGCAGCCTTAGTAGGTAGATTATGCTTAGGCACATAACATATAGATAAACAGCGAATGGGCAAACAATGCGTGAGAAAACAGTGTATGGGCAAGTAGTGCATGGGCAAGTAGAGCACCCATTAAATAAACATATCAGATTAGAAGAGAAGGTATGGTTGTTGTTCTTGCCAGGTAAGTCCCACACCGTGAGCAAGCTGTCAGCTGGAACGCGGGTAGTTGCATCCCCTCATCCGATGCCATTAATATGCTTCAATAGGTAGTCTGTTTGATAGCCCGTTCTGGTGACTCCTTTCATCCTCCATCTGGTCTGCGCCAAGTGTCGGTCCTCTTTGTGGGTTTCCCAGCTTGGTTGATTGCCACTGCTGTACCTTAGGTGAGCTGCTTCCACTGCTCTATGTGAGGGATGACCCTGCCGGGCTCCAATTGCTAGTCGCTGCAGTTTGAGGCTTTTCATCTGTGATCCACGTCTGATCGCCGTGGGTTGCGCTCCCTAGCCTCTAGTTTCCTGTGGCCGATCTCGCTTTCCAAGGGGCCCTTGCCTGGGTGGGCTAGAAGGGCTCCACCATCTAATTGAGCGGGAGCAAGTTTGTGTGCTGTGTCTTTGGCGTTTAGGCGCCAGCCGCTTGCGTCTTCGCCTCCCTGGTGTCGAGTGGGGGATGCTTGGTGGAAGCCCAACTCTGCATCCCCTGTCCTTTATGCCTATCAGGGGGATCTTGGCTTGGCTTGTAAAGGTGGCAGGCAAGGTATGTTCTCGGGCAGATAGCTTTTCCCAGAATCGGGCAAATAGGGAGTCCAGAGCCTGCAGGAGCGGGTCCACGTGTGTCGGAGGAGGCTGAGGGAAGGCATCAGACCCCGGCGTGGCGGCCATCTTAAGAAGTAGGCCACAACCCTCCAGCTTTTCAGTAGTGTTACTGTGCCGTCGCTTTAGCCACCAGAGTGACCCGGTGGGGACCGGGATATCCCCTGCCGGTCCAAAAGGGGGGGGGGGGGGGGAGGAGTTCGGGGCTCTGATGTTCCACAATTCAAATAGCCCGGGCCCATAAAATTATTTTTTCTAAAAAAATATGCTTTTAACAAAACCTTTTTTGTTTTAATTTTTTTAATTTTTATATTTAACAATGTGACCATCTTTTCTAAAATATTAAAGTGTTACCTCAAACACCATGACCACTAGAGTGATTTGAAGTATTCATGGTGTATGGACAATGCATATACCGAGTTTAGGGTGACTATAGGCATCAAAACAACTTTAGTTTAATAAAGCAGTTTTAGTGTATAGATTATGCCCCTGCTGTCTCACTGCTCAATTTTCTGCCATTTAGAGTTTAAATCACTTTGTTTATACATCCCTAGTCTCATCTCCCTACGTGGAACTCACATAGCCTTAAATTGAATCAGTGCTTTCCCATGGGGATTTCACTGATGCAAAGCATGAGGATGTCCAGCATCAGTTAGGCGACCAAAAATCCAGTAAAATCCTGGAAGCCCCTCTAGTGCCCCTCTAGTTACACTAAGGAAAACAGGGACAGTGCACCCAGGCCACTTTGATGAGCTGAAGTGGTTTTGGTGCCTATAGTGTCCCTTTAACTCTGGCTCTCTTAATAACCTGCTAGACCCTGCTGGTGCCTCTTGTAAACAATTAAAGTTGGATTTACAGAGCAGAAGATAGCACAATTCTAAAGTTAGTAAGATCTGATTGAAAATAAAACTGTTTTTTTTTTTCTAATGCAGGCTGTGTGAGTCACAGCCAGGGGAGGTGTGGTTAGGGCTGAATGAACAGAAACAATAGTGATTTAACTCCGAAGTGGCAGGGAATTAGACAGTGAGATTGTG
Source organism: Pelobates fuscus (assembly GCF_036172605.1). NCBI lineage: Eukaryota > Metazoa > Chordata > Amphibia > Anura > Pelobatidae > Pelobates > Pelobates fuscus. The sequence goes on from NC_086318.1 coordinate 234,526,795, forward strand.
GGGGCATGATCTATACACCAAACTGCTTCATTAATTTAAAAGTTGTTTTGATGCCTTTAGTATCCCTTGAACCCACAGATGCCAGGTGTTATAGGGGCGCCATTACACATGCTCGAACAAATGTTCCAAGCTGGCCAATGTCAATTCTGAGCTATTTGTTATTGCACAGTATGCCATTTATTGGTTAAGAATTGTCAGATAGCATTCTGAGCCAATGAATGGCAACTCTGCAGAAGTCGGAAAAGCGTCACCTAGGAGAAGAGTGAGCCTCAGAGCCCAGCGCATACCCAGGTAAGATGGCACACTGTTGCTAAATGGTTTGCCCTATTATCAGGGAACTGAGCCAGGGTACTCCTCCATCACACAATGCTTCAAGTAACCCTTGAAGCCTAGTAGATTAATTGTTTATTCGTTTAGGAACAATATTAAATCCATGATTTTTGCATTTTCAAAGTTAAATTAAGACTGTTTTACAATTTAATGATTGAGTTCTGTAGGCCTTTTTAGTATGGGAAAGTCAGTGGATATGTGTTAAAGTAAAATTTGGCTTGACATCAACAATTTCTGACTCAAACATACCCCTTTAAAATGAGAGCATGTTATTCTCTGCCAGCGAGTGCTTGGTTCATAGAGCTGGAACCCTTGACGGTAACAAGGATGCCTTCAGGGCATTTAAAAGAATGTTGACAGAGCATAAACATAATAAATTTCTAGCCCTGATCATTTACACTCAATGATGTGGAAATCAAAACTAATGTAAGACTGCAGCATTGACCAAAACTTTAAAAAAGTTCTGATCATAAGAATTTCCACTTCAGGGAAAGCTGAAATAGGCAGAAGTCAACATAGCTGCCATCTCCAAGTCTCTAGGTACAGCCAAGCAAATGGCAAACAATGTCCTTATTTTTCTACATTGACTGTAAAAAGTCCATTTCATAAAGAACTTCCTGGCATTTAAAAGTAAAGTCTGTTTGACCTGAGTGATATCTTGAAGCACTACCTCCCATCTATTCTATATTCAGAATGACACTGACACTTTTTCCCCATGAAGTTGCAGAGGTCCCAAGTGGAGGTACTGCGGAATGTGCCCCTTTCAGGAATAATAAGACAAATAAGCTAAAATATATTATCAGGCGGTAGGAAAATGTTTGCATTATTAACATTACATTTTTAGCATGTACCTTACTCATTGAAGTGTGATGTAAGCTGTCTATCTTTCATTTGTCTTCCATTGCAGTGGGATCCCTCTGTTGCAAAGGCTCTGTGCACTTTCACTGGTCATGAAAACATCATCTACAGTACAATATGGTCTCCACATATACCTGGCTGCTTTGCTTCTGCCTCAGGTAGAACCCTCATCTTTTTCTTTCTGTTTTGTATTATTTTATTATTAAGATGTTGAAGAAAATGGATTTTCCCCTTTTACTATACAATAGAGGCATTTTTTTTCTCAAAACTTTGTTTATACTTATTGTGCAGTTTATTATTTACTAACATGAGAATCCAAAGAGAATTCCCAATGTAAAACCAGAGCAGCTGAGTTAAAGACATAGCTGACACAAAATGTTTCCTGTTCATCAATTTTGGCCTTAAATTTGAGATTCACATTTAATATTTTGCTCTAAGAACACTTACAGGGTTATTCACTAAGCTGAGTATTCAATGTTCTCATCCTTCTGAAAATTGAGAAGAAAATGTATCTGAAATGTATTTTCCCTTTAGTCCTTATTGTACAGGTTCTTCGTTAAAGGGACACTATATGCACCAAAACAACTTTAGCTTAATGAAGCAGTTTTGGTTTATAGATCATGCCGCTGCAGTCTCACTGCTGAAATCTGGGCTATTTATGCAGCCCTAGTCACACCACCCTGCATGTGACTTACACAGCCTTCCTACACACTTCCTGTAAAGAGAGATCTAATGTTTACATTCCCCTTTTTTTTGTGCAAATTCTGTTTAATTTAGAATTTCTTATCACCTGCTCTGATAATATCTTGCTAGACCCTGCAGGAGCCTCCTTTATGTTATTCAAGTTACAGAGCAGAAGATAAAAACTTGTTTGTATTCCTAGCACTATAGTGCCCATTTAAATATGCGCGATTCTCCTACTTGAGAGATACACTGTTATAATATGGGATTCATAACTCGTAACTGTTTTGCCTTGGGCAGTACAGTCCTGAATTTGAGGTCCTTTTCAGTTGTCTTATTTTTGGGGAGACCAGGTTCCCAGAAAGTATAGAATAAGCATATTATGACATGCGTCTCTACAAACTGCTCTCAGGGCATTCATGCCATGTTCTTTGTGCATGTCCAGGCCTGAGTGAGGCCCTCTATTAGTGACATCAACAGTGGAGTCCCTGACAAGCCCCCTTACAGGCTCAACGTCCTGTCTAAGATAAACAGGCAAATATGGTCAATTTGTCCGATTGTACAGCGCTCAGGAATTGTTCGTTCTTTATAAATAATAATAATTACAAAATTCAAACAAAAAAAGCCAAGCTGTGTTTGTCATGGATATGGAGAATTTTTATAAACTAGTTTGTTTTGCCTAAATGTTAAGTTAATTTTAAAATCCATCACAGTTCACTGTTAAAAAAAAAAATACTGTGATTTTAAATATCTTCTCCGTTTGCAGATTACTTAATCTGTCCACTAGGTGGTAGTACAATGTGTTTGAAATGATATGCTTGGTCTTAGACTGAAAAAAAAATGTTTGTCGAACAGAGTTTGGCTGACTTCATGAGAACATGGTGCACTAATCACCAAGATCCTGGTGGGCCCTATAATAATTTTAATTCTATTTGACATCTGCAGATGTTTTATTCTGTGATGGTTTATGTCACAGCAGCTTTCCATTTTGCATTTCTGTAAATATCATGTTGAGCAATGCTAAGGCTCTACATATTGCATATGGACCTATTGACCACAAACTTCTGAAGTGTACAATATTTGAAGTAGTATATTTTCACTTGTATACTGCTTCCTGCTTTCATATGCACAAAATGTCTTACTGGATATCTTTATATAAGAAACCGTTTGAGAATTCAACTTTGATTGACTATTTAAAATTGTTCAGAAATTACTACGAGCCTTAATTCTTGTTTATGGAGATCTTGCTTTGTACTGCTATGACTAACATACTTTGAATAAACAGGCAAATTAAATTCTTCATTTTTTAAGCCGATTAATTAAAATTTTGATTCCTCCCAATTTGTTAATGTTTACAAAACATTTTCGGAATTCATTTTCAAACAGGTTTTTGAGATAAGTAATTTGCACAGGTGTCTTCTTCATGCATCCGCTCCTGTTGATTTATTTAACTAACTTATTAAACTTTCTATATTTGCTTTGGAAAAAAATTATATTGAGATTATTTTGTAGATAACGACATTTATTGGCAGTATAAGAGAAAGAAGAGGTTTATTGTGAAGTGCAGTAGTAGTGCAGTTAATAAGTATATAATTGATGTTCACTGCTCCGTCTTTGATTTCATGCTACAGTTTAGCTTGATTTTATTATCGAATAACTAACACAGTTGTGAAGACTTAGAAATGTGACAGCGTTACCAAAGTCTTTTTTGCAACAACTAAATGTCTTTGGGAAGTTTGTTTCGGTTCTGTAATTCTGCCTTTTTTATTTTAGCAGTTGCTGAATTGTTGTAAATTTGAAATGCTATTAAGCTGTGAAACCAATGTAGATGGGCATCCAAGTCGGCAAAAATAAAACATTTCATAACTATATGTAATCAGTTATCAATAACTAGATTTTTTTTTTTTTAAACTGCTGTCCAATAGCTCTACACCTATAGCTCAAACTGCTAGTTCTTTTTTCTCAAGTTGTAAGGAGGTATGCTTTCTGAACACTTGCCTAATACCAATGTTGAGTCCTTACTATAAAATCTTCCTTGCAATTAACATTTACTTTGCCTGTACATGATTATACATTTCAATTTCTTGGTGCCCAAGTGCTACACAAATATACATGCAATATTGGCTGTGTTAATGCTGTGTGGGAGTTCTGTAGGTGCATACCTAATCAACACCATATATGTGCTCCAGTGCTACAATATACATACTGTAGACAATATCAAGGGATTCCCACAATTTCTACAGAATGGGTGTAGTGACACTGGCTGCATACCCTCAGATGTCTGATTGTGTGCACGTCGTGGCGTGTTAAAGAACTGACTATTTTGAAAAAGATAAGACTTTATTACGACATTAAAAACACAGTACGTTCTTTTTTCATTGGGCTTAATCATGAATTGTTTAATTTACCTCTTTGCAACTGACCCAATGGCACAATCACACATCCATGTTAAACAAAGAAAGAGGGCTGGATTTTCTAAGCAAAATCCAGATTTACTCTGCTTGCTGAATTGCAATTTTCCAACAGACTTCACTTGAAGTATTGTTATTAATAAGCAGAGTAAAACCTTACTCTTTTTAAAATAATCCAGCCCATAATCTCTAGCTAAGCAGGGCTGCCATCAGAAATTTTGGGGCCCCTGACACAGCTCAAGGTCTGGGCCCCCCGCGCCTGCACCCGAGTCCCCCCCCCCCCCCCCCCCGAGTCTGCCCACAGGGATGCAGTGTCTGAAGGGCCGGTGCAAGGATTTTTGCCGCCCTAGGCAAAAGTAAAGTTTGCCGCCCCCCCATGTGACATCACAGTGCCCCACCCATATGATCTGCCATGTTAACTAACACAGTGCTGCAGTGCCGCCGTGTTTACAATAAAAGGCCTGCAGGGACAGGCTATAGACACCAGAACCACTGCATTAAGCTGCAGTGGTTCTGGGGACTATAGTGTCCCTTTAATGTGAGGTAAATTAAAGATTAGTGCCACGAATAATATACTAGATTGCCTACTTACAACCAGATGAGGATGATGATGGGCTTCAGCTGCCGTCTGGCTCCACTGGTCTGGTGTAGAACAGGCTCTCTGGAGGCGGTTTGTAACTGTGGTCACAAAAATCAATGTTCTGGGAGAACGAGAAGCAGCTCCATTTTTTGAGGGCCCTTTACACAGCTCAAGGTCTGGGTCCAAGGGTCCACCTTCATGTTCCACCAATGAGTTTGTTCACAGGGGTGTGTGTGTGTGTGGGGGGGGATGTCCTGATGTGTGTAAGGAATGCATTGTGTGAATCTTTGTTTGTATGTGTAAGGGCTGCAAGGTGAGTTTGTGTATGTATGGGATGCAGTGTGTGTTTCTGTAAGGGATGCACTGAGTGTGTGGAAGGGGTGCATTGTGTGTTGCTGTGTGTAAGGGATGCATTGCTTGTGTATGTGTGTCTGTGTGTAATGCATTGTGTGTTTTTCTGTGTGCAAGGGGTGCATTGTGTGTGTGTATGTGATGGATGTCAATCTCTCCCCCTACCCCCGTCAATTTCCTTCTATTCCCCCCCTCCAATTTCCTTCTTCTCCCCCTCCCTCTCATTTCCTTCTTCTCCCCCTCCCTCTCATTTCCTTCTTCTCCCCCTCCCTCTCATTTCCTTCTTCTCCCCCTCCCTCTCATTTCCTTCTTCTCCCCCTCCCTCTCATTTCCTTCTTCTCCCCCTCCCTCTCATTTCCTTCTTCTCCCCCTCCCTCTCATTTCCTTCTTCTCCCCCTCCCTCTCATTTCCTTCTTCTCCCCCTCCCTCTCATTTCCTTCTTCTCCCCCTCCCTCTCATTTCCTTCTTCTCCCCCTCCCTCTCATTTCCTTCTTCTCCCCCTCCCTCTCATTTCCTTCTTCTCCCCCTCCCTCTCATTTCCTTCTCCCCCTCCCTCTCATTGCCTTCTCCCCCCTCCAATTTCCTTCCTTCTCCCCCCTCCAATTTCCTTCCTTCTCCCCCTCCAATTTCCTTCCTTCTCCCCCCTCCAATTTCCTTCCTTCTCCCCCCTCCAATTTCCTTATTCTCCCCCCTCCAATTTCCTTCCTTCTCCCCCCTCCAATTTCCTTCCTTCTCCCCCCTCCAATTTCCTTCCTTCTCCCCCCTCCAATTTCCTTCCTTCTCCCCCCCTCCAATTTCCTTCCTTCTCCCCCCCTCCAATTTCCTTCCTCTCCCCCCTTCAATTTCCTTCCTCCCTCCCCCTCCAATTTCCTTCCTCCCTCCCCCCTCCAATTTCCTTCCTCCCTCCCCCCTCAAATTTCCTTCCTCCCTCCCCCTCAAATTTCCTTCCTCTCCCCCCCTCAAATTTCCTTCCTCTCCCCCCTCCCTCAAATTTCCTTCCTCTCCCCCCTCCCTCAAATTTCCTTCCTCTCCCCCTCCCTCAAATTTCCTTCCTCCCCCCTCAAATGTCCTCCCTTCCTCTCCCCCCCTCAAATGTCCTCCCTTCCTCTCCCCCCTCAAATGTCCTCCCTTCCTCTCCCCCCTCCCTCAAATTTCCTTCCTCTCCCCCCTCAAATTTCCTCCCTTCCTCTCCTCCCCTCAAATGTCCTCCCTTCCTCTCCACCCTCAAATGTCCTCCCTTCCTCTCCCCCTCCCTCAAATTTCCTCCCTTCCTCTCCCCCTCCCTCAAATTTCCTCCCTTCCTCTCCCCCCTCCCTCAAATTTCCTCCCTTCCTCTCCCCCCTCCCTCAAATTTCCTCCCTTCCTCTCCCCCCTCAAATTCCTACCTCTCCCTCCCCTCCCTCAAATTTCCTTCCTCTCCCCCCCAAATTTCCTTCCTCTCCCCCCCAAATTTCCTTCCTCTCCCCCCCAAATTTCCTACCTTCCTCTCCCCCCCAAATTTCCTTCCTCTCCCCCCATCAAATTTCCTCCCTTCCTCTCCCCCCCAAATTTCCTCCCTCCCTCTCCCCCCCACTCCTCAAATTTCCTCCCTTCCCTCCCTCTCCCCCCACTCATTCAAATTTCCTCCCTCTCCCCCCACTCCCTCAAATTTCCTCCCTTCCCTCCCTCTCCCCCCCACTCATTCATATTTCCTCCCTCCCCCCTCCCTCAAATTTCCTGCCTTCCCTCTCCCCCCCACTCATTCAAATTCCCCCCCACCCCCACCCACTCAAATTTCCTCCCTTCCCTCCCTCTCCCCCCCACTCATTCATATTTCCTCCCTCCCCCCTCCCTCAAATTTCCTGCCTTCCCTCTCCCCCCCACTCATTCAAATCCCCCCCCCTCCCCCACCCACTCAAATTTCCTGACACCCGGTGACCCGGCCTGCGCGCGAGGGAGCACTCTCCTCTGAGTGCTTCCTCTTCAGCTCCCTCGCGCGCCGCGTACTGATGCCGGAGCCGGAAGATGACGTCATCTTCCGGCTCCGGCATCAGTACGGTGCGCGAGGGAGCTGAAGAGGAAGCACTCAGAGGAGAGTGCTCCCTCGCGCGCCCGCCGGGTGTCAGCAGGGCCAGCCTCTGGGGGGCCCTGAGGTGACCGGCTGCTGGGCCCCCCAGGAGAAGAGGCTGGCCCAGTGGGAACATACCGGGGTCGCAGGGCCCCCTGCGACCCGGTATGTTCCCACTGAATGTGGGGCCCGGACGACCTGAGCAGTCCGGGCCCCCCAGGACCGCCGGGCCCATGACAACCGTTGCGGTTGTCATGCCCTGATGGCGGCCCTGTAGCTAAGCATCTGCATCACCACACATTTAGGCCAATCCACATCTCTAAGCAAATATTCATATACCATACATGAAAACTGGACCTATTCAACAGTCTCAATGGAAGAAAATTCTCTGGAGCTCTGTGTGTCACATGTAGACATTTAGGTTGCTGTGTTTTGAGACTGTGTATGGTAAAATCACATCAATGAGGCTTGCACTCTACACTTCACTTAAGGTGTAGTTGTGGGTGCAGACACCAGGCAGCCTGCCCCAGGCTTATACACTCCAACATCAATGGAGATAAGGGCTACAACACCAGTCTCAAGTATTGAAGTGTTGCTTTATTTCACTATCACCAAACGTCACCAAGACCTAGCTGATCAAAAAGTTTCCGTGCCCACTTTTCTGATGGTGGGACAAAGTATCGATAGCTAAGACTGGTATTGAGGCTGTGTGGTGGACTTCTTCTAGTGAAGTGACGTCACCAGGGATTCCCTTTTCCCACCATGTAAGCCCCAGAGTGATTGTAGCCCTTATTCCAATTCATCAGCCGAGGTTTGATGCAGGGTAAAAAAAGGACTTTTTATACCACAATCTCCAACAGGAGGTCATCATGAACACAATACATTTAGCAATCCTGGCACCTTGGTGCCTGGGACATAACTTAATCAAATAAGATAATCAAGAAAATAGGTCGCCTAACAACAATGTTCCCCCAAAGCACACTTAACCCTTCAAGTATCCGCAAACTTCTCTTATCTGGCACAGAGTATTTAGGCTACTGTGTGGAAAGTTCCTATCACAAAAGATGACTGATGATGGCTAAAGGCTGGATACCTTGTCACCTCGCTGATTACCCTGCCAGATAGAGCCCTGTTTGGTTGTGCTGGAGCCAAGAGCTACAACAATGAAGTTGGACCGGACCACTGCAATCCCGAGATTTTCTCTACATTTTCATGAGATTCCTGAATAGCTCCCAGTCGGACGTGCTCTGCCTGCCAAAGCTTTTTGCCCTGAGGCTCTCTGGGTGGTTGCTGTAGCTCTCTTAGCAAAGAGGCGCAGCAGGAAGGTGTTGGCACTGTGAGTATAGTTGGTGGCGGGGAGTCCTGCACCAGTCCATAGTGACCATCACAAGCTGTTTTCACCATTAAATTTGAAAGAATGTATTTGCAAACTAGTAACTGGAGACCAGAAATAACTCTAGACAGGTAATAAAAGCCAAACCTTACTTGTCTACTAAACAATAATGGGCAAGATCGGAAACTAAGACCAACATAAACCAGGCAAACGCACCCAGAGCAAAATTAAAAAGGCCTGCCTAAGTGAACAAGCTTATACTTTAGAGAAGTTTGTGATGTCTCAGAGCTCCCATTTATTAAGAAAAACTAAGCCTTCGAAAGACCAAAAAGACTTTGTGCTCATGACCTTTGCTGAGAAACTAGTGAGAGAGAGAGAGAGAGAGAGAGAGGTAGGAGAGACACCCCTCTATACTTGGGAAGGGCTCCCAATAGCAAGCATTATTGGTGTTTACAAATTTCTAGTTATCAATGTACATAAAAAAATAAATGAAATAAATACATATACAAAATACCATAAAAAAGACCGCATTCCAGGTACTTCAGTAGCCGTTTAAAAATAAAACATAACTTTTATTTCATTGTATCCACTAAAATGTCAAAGTTTCAGTTTATTTGAAATACTCTAATCAGGACACTTTTCATCAGTTTGTCCTGATGAAAGTTTTTCAAGTAAACTGAAACATCGATATTTTAGTGGATACAATGAAATAAAAGTTATGTTTTATTTTTAAACTGCTATTGAAGTCCCTGGAGTGCGGTCTTTTTCTGGTAATTTGTGCCGACCAGCACCGGGCATTACACATTATACCCTGGAGTGCAGGTTTTTTGACTATGTGTACAAATTGGTTACTGTGTAGAGTGCGCTTATAAGTACAATTAAGTGTAAAGAAGCAGCTACACACTCTAATGGGTGCTCTCTTACCCCCACTAAATGCAATATGGAACCAGAGTGAATTTAGTGTAGTCTGGATAAAGTATCCAGATTATACTAGTCAAATGAGTGGAGCGCTGAAAATATACACTTACCCTAAAATAGGGTTTAAAATTCAGCTGTGCATTGGTACATACATAGGAAACAACGAAAATAAAACACAATATAGTGTGAATCCACAAATGATGGTGTATTATAGTGAGGTTTTAAATGGTTAAACTCACATGGATTAGAGCCTCAAAAGGACAGGCTCGAATCACTTGCACTTTTTGACTATGTGTATATGTGTATATACGTGCTTATATATAGCGTCTCTGCTGTTTGCATTTTTTGCTTAAAGTAAAAGTCGCTAACTACCTCTACTTCCAAACAAAATATGTAGGTTTGGTTGGTATAAGTCCTATATTATTGTTTAGTGTATTCAAATTTCTCAGCTTTTGATTTGCTATTGGTCTAAGGGGGGTATTGCGAAAGGAAAAAAAAAATCCCATTTTAGATAAGTACTTTCAGTATTTGTTTGTTTAAAAATAAAAAATAAAAGTCTAATTGTTTTGCCCATTTGTTTAGACGTGTATTACGATGTAGGGAAAAGTGTGTATTACTGTCGCACCTGTTAGTAATCAAAAGACTTATCGCAGACACTACCAAAGATCTATCCTCCTCTCAAACAAAAGCAAGTTAAGCAGTCTCTAAAAGATTTAGATCATTGGCTAATAATAAACAAGGCTCTTGATGATAATTTGGTACTTTTTATATGGCTCTAACAAAGCATTACATGAACAAACAAGAAGCAGGCGTGCTGACACCAAAACAAGATCTCTTTGTAGTGTGTGGGGACTAATTGGATGTAGTCCCTAATTTAAGTTGTCTGTTTCTAGGTTACTGATCTATGGTTTTACAAGGTACAAGACACTGTGACACGGCCTTAGCATATTGTAATTAATAGATAATTGCTACTTTTGTCTTTAAGAGAATAAAAATGTTTCACTGATAAAGTACAAGAAATATATATATATATATACATATATATTTTTTTTATTAAAGGGACACTATAGTCACCTGAACAACTTCAGCTTAATGAGGTTGTTCAGGTGAGTGCTACAGCTACCCGGAGCCTTTTTCTTGTAAGCACTGTATTTTCTGAGAAAATGCAGTGTTTACATTGGAAGCTTGGAACACCTCTTGTTGCAGTCAATCAGACGGCCACCAGAGGGACTTCCGAGTTCAGAGGCCCTAAAAAGGCCTCTCGTTCGATGCATTCTGGGTGAATGCATCAGACGGGCTATCAGCACACAAAGCACTGTGAACGCGCTTTGTGTGCTGACAGCCTGTCAGCACTGCTGTGGGCGTGGCTTCAGCTGACAGCTTCAGCTTCAGCTGACAGCTGAAGCCCGAACCCACAGGGACGCTTACGGTCCACAATAGTGGTTGAAGGGGGGGGGGGGGGAGACCTACTCTCCTTCCCCCCCCGGCCCCCCCCGCTGTGCGGCGGGTGGGGGCCCTAAAATTATCAATAAGGGGGGGGGACCTACTGTCCCCCCCCCCCCCCCCGCCCCCACCCCTGTGCGGCGGGTGGGGGCCCTAAAATTATCAATAAGGGGGGGACCTACTGTCCCCCCCCCCGGCCCCCACCCCTGTGCGGCGGGTGGGGGCCCTAAAATTATCAATAAGGGGGGGACCTATTGTCCCCCCCCGGCCCCCACCCCTGAGCGGTGGGTGGGGGCCCTAAAATTATCGATAAGGGGGGGACCTACTGTCCCCCCCGGCCCCCACCCCTGTGCGGCGGGTGGGGGCCCTAAAATTATCAATAAGGGGTGGACCTACTGTCCCCCCCCAGCCCCCACCCCTGTGCGGCGGGTGGGGGCCCTAAAATTATCAATAAGGGGGGGACCTACTGTCCCCCCCCGGCCCCCACCCCTGTGCGGTGGGTGGGGGCCCTAAAATTATCAATAAGGGGGGGACCTATTGTCCCCCCCCGGCCCCCACCCCTGAGCGGTGGGTGGGGGCCCTAAAATGATCAATAAGGGGGGGACCTACTGTCCCCCCCGGCCCCCACCCCTGAGCGGTGGGTGGGGGCCCTAAATACAAAGGGGGGGGGACCCTAGTTAACCCTCCCCCCCCCAAAAAAAAATTATCTCCCTACCTACCCCCCTCACCCTAAAAATAATGAGGGGGGGAACATTAACTAAAAACCTGTAAAAAAAAATAAAAATAAAAAGAGATAAAAAAAACTTACCATTCGATGTTTTCTTTCTTCTAAAATCTTCTTTCTTCAGCCCAAAAAAGGCCAAATAAAAATCCATAATAACCGACGCAATTAAAAAAAAAAAAAAAAAAAAAAACGAGCGCAAAAAAAATAATCCATCTTCACCCATGGAGGGCTCCGCGCAGACTGAGCTCCGCAGGGTGGGGAAGGCTTATAAAGCCTTGCCCCGCCTTGCAATTAGGCTAAGAACACTCTGATTGGTGGGTTTAAACCAATCAGAGTGCTCTTTGTCATCTTACAAGCGTGGGAAAGTTCTTTGGAATTTTCCCACGCTTGTAAAATGACACAAAGCACTGTGATTGGATGGATTTCAAGCCATCCAATCACAGTGCTCTGTGTCATTTTACAAGCGTGGGAAAGTTCTTTGGAATTTTCCCACGCTTGTAAAATGACATAGAGCCCTGTGCGGCGGGTGGGGGCCGGGGGGGGACAGTAGGTCCCCCCCTTATTGATAATTGTAGGGCCCCCACCCGCCGCTCAGGGGTGGGGGCCGGGGGGGACAGTAGGTCCCCCCCTCATTGATAATTTTAGGGCCCCCACCCGCCGCACAGGGGTGGGGGCCGGGGGGGGACAGTAGGTCCCCCCCTTATTGATAATTGTAGGGCCCCCACCCACCGCTCAGGGGTGGGGGCCGGGGGGGGACAGTAGGTCCCCCCCTCATTGATAATTTTAGGGCCCCCACCCGCCGCTCAGGGGTGGGGGCCGGGGGGGGGACAGTAGCCCCCCCCCTTATCGATAATTTTAGGGCCCCCACCCACCGCTCAGGGGTGGGGGCCGGGGGGGACAATAGGTCCCCCCCTTATTGATAATTTTAGGGCCCCCACCCGCCGCACAGGGGTGGGGGCCGGGGGGGACAGTAGGTCCCCCCCCTTATTGATAATTTTAGAAAGCGAGCTGAGCTGTCAGTCAGACAGCTCAGCTCGCGAACGCGCATTCCGCGCACATGCGCGGTAAAGCGCTCAGGTTCTTCATAGGGCGGCATTCAATGCCGCTCTATGAAGAACGCGATTGGTCCAGCGCGAAGCCGTCCCATTGGGCCCCGCGATTTCGTCATTTTGACGAAAAAGGGGGCGCGGCCTAGCGGGGAGCTCGGCGCTGGAACGGAGGTAAGTTTTTAATATAAAAACATCGGGGGGCGTGGCTTGGACACGGAGCGAGCTGGACGTGTTTGCCTAGAGCTCCGCTCCGCCGCACCGCTAACCAGCAAACATTAGCAATTATATTCGATCAAACGCAAATATAAGATATCCCATTTGCTCCCAGGGATGGACAGGAGGCAACAACAGAAGAAAACCCAAAAAAAGGGCCAGGAATCTGGTACATCCGTGGCAGAATTCTTCGCCACGCGAGCTGCGACCCCAGATCGCCAAGATGGCGGCGGTGGCGGGAAGGAGGGAGGTGAGGAGCCAGCGCTCGGGACCAATACTGCGGGTCCTCAGAGCACTCCGGACACAGCCCAAATTCTCACCTCGCTAGCCGAAGTGAAATCGTTCTTGGCCGGTGAGATCGACCGAGCCGTCAAGCTGCTGCGGGATGAAATCCAGACCCTGGGAGACCGCACCTCGAGACTGGAAACAAGGCTGGAAACTACGACGAAGGCCCATAATACGGCCGTCTCGCAGATTAACCAATTGACTGCCAGGATGGAGGCAGCAGAACTGACTATTGAGGACATGGCGAACAGATCACGCCGCAATAATATTCGACTGAGGGGCCTCCCAGAAAACGCGGGAGAGGGCCCTGTGGCGGCCATTGTCTCTGAAATCCTGAAACCCTTACTGCCTGACATCCCTGAACACCAATGGCATATTGACAGGGCCCACAGAGCTCTGCGAGCTAGAAGGCCGGATGCCAACTACCCCAGGGACATTATCATAAGGTTCCTGCATTACCAAACAAAAGAAGCCGTCCTTAAGAAGAGCAGGGAGGCCCGAATCACTTTCCAGGGGGCTGATTTATCTGTATTCCAAGACTTAGCGCCCACTACCCTACAGAGGAGAAGAGACTGGAGGCCCATTACGGAGGCGCTACGAGATGCGGGTATCCGGTACGCCTGGGGATACCCCTTCAAGCTGCTGGCGTTCAAAGAGGGGAGAACATATGTCCTTCACCCTGGATCGGATGCACGGGCCTTCTTCCAGGCAATGGAATTGCCGGCCCCTGAGGGAATCCCCAAGATGGCAACGGAGTCTGGAGCCCTACAGCCCCTACCGAGAGAATGGTATACCGTTGGAGAATGAGGTACTGGGGCACAACACATTTCACAGGATAGTGACTGTCCATGCACAGCTCAACGGGTGTTTGGATGGGGGGACTGAGCCGGCTGACTTGGGGGGGGTACGGGGAGCGGGACATTACATCCCAGCAAGGGGTGTGGGCGAACACTTCCATACGATCGGGGTCAGACTCTGAGCACTGGACATCCCGTATAATAATAATAATAATAAAAATGAAGCTGTTTGGGCGGGGGATGGGGGAAGGGGGATCTGAGACTTGCCGAGATGGGTGTTGGGGAACTAGTCTTTGATCGGGGCCCAGAATACTGAGTAGTATTGTATCCCATATACCATGTGTTTCTATGTCGATCCAATCCATAGCCATGCTGCCAGACCCCAGGCCCGGTCTCTCTCTTAAACTGTACGATCACGTAACAAATAAGAAAACTAAAAATAGGGGGAGAAAACAAAAAACAAAAAACAAAAAAAAAAAAAAAAAAAAAAAAAAAAAACACAAAAAACAAAGAACAAAAAATTAAAAAGGGGAGAAAAACAAAAAAAAAGGAAGGGGGACAAAAGAGGGGGGGTAAAATACGAGGTAGACTAGAGTACCTTCGACCCAGTTGGTCACAGAGCCCCCACTATTGCGTATTGCAGATTGTAGGTGAGGGGTCGCGCCCGGCCCGGGTGTATGGGAGGGGTTGGCCGGGAGGAACGGGTTTGGGGGAGACAATGTAAGCACCGTATTTTTGATTTTTGATGTATGTCTGTACTCGCTGACTAGGATTAGCATGCTTGAAAGCCACATGGTCCACAGACCTACCCTAGGTGCCTCAGTAGTGGCCAAACACTTCACCCAAGAGTTTTGAGAGGGTTGGCCCACGGGCCAGCGTAGACGACCCTGGGGGTGGGTTAAGGTTAAGGGTATCTCCCATCTTTTATTGCCTAACTTGGGTACCCAATGTTTAAATGATTATGCTGCAAGTACAGCGCTCCCCACATGGGTGACCCCACATGCTTATGGGTCGGCGCCCCGCTTCCCGCGGCGGCCCCCCCCCCCCGGGCCCTTGATCACGTGCAGGGAGTTCACCCTCCCCCTCCGCTCCATATTGTGCCCATGCACCCCACGAAAAGGGCGTCCCTCAGCTGAGCTCGGAACAACTATAGGGGTACCGAAGTGAACGAGCCTAGGAGTTAGCCCTATGACCCGGGGGAAGGGGTACTTGGGTGGTGTTGGAATGTGGATAATTATGTATGTACCGTACCTATGTTGAGTGCATGTACACGATATTTTTTGACCCACCCGCTTGTGAACCCACTGGATTGCCTCCTAGAACCCGCGGCCCAGCCCCACAGCAGCCATCTACCCCACCCGGAAGTGTTAGCAGGGATGGCCCACTGAGCCCCACACCTAACTACATAACTAGTTGGAAGTGCTTACATTGATAGTACAGTATTCCCCCACTGGATAAACATAATCGTTACCGCTAGATCACTGTCCCCCCCCCCCCCCCCCCGAGATGCGGCTCCTTGCCTTTCCGCCCTACAGAATCACATATCCGGACCCCTCCCTGGGACACATTTACATGTAAAAGAATTACAAACATCGAACTGACATACAGCTTTGGAAGCGGTGCGGTCCTGCCACGGCTTTGTAACCCGAAGTCCGTATGGTACCCGGCTGGGTACTATTTGTGGCCGCAAGGACGACACCCCACATGGAACTGGCGATTAGTAAGTCCAGTTTTTTTTATTTTTATTTTTCTTCCTTTCTCTTCCTTCTTCTTCTCTTCTCTATCTACCCTTGTCTCTCTCTCCCCCCCCTATGTACCCTCATTCCTGTCCCCCCCCCCCGGTATGCGATAGTCTCAGAGGCGGAGGTTCTCCTTATGACTCTAATGATCGATATATCCTATAGCGCTGGGGACGGTCGGATAGGGAACCCAGTACCAGGCTACGAGCGGCAATCACCGCAACAGATATGGCTCTAAAACTACTTTCCATAAATGTTAAAGGCTTGAACGCCCCTAGAAAGAGGCGCCTCATGCTTAGAGAGATCAAACGGCACAATCCTGACGTAGCTCTCATTCAAGAGACACATATTTCGCAAAACACGACGCTTCGCATTAGAGACAATACTTACCCTATATCCTACGAGGCTAGATCACACCGCAAACACAACGGGGTGGCTAGCTTGATACACAACAGGTGCCCGATCCAAATACACTCCACGGACATAGATACTGACGGCAGGTTCCTCATACTGTCGGGGACACTGTACTCTCATTCAATACACTTAATCAATGTGTATGCCCCTAACACGCCGGACGCAAAATTCTGGGAGACATTGACAGATAAAATTAAGGCCCTACCGTACGGCATGTTAATCATGGGGGGCGACTTTAATGCCACACCGTGCCCAGCAACAGACAGAAGCACCAAGACGGGCACCCAGAGGTCACAGGGCAGGGGGGGTCAGGACAGAATGCTGCATGGCTTTCTCCAAAACACCAACCTGATTGACGTGTGGCGGGCCCAGCATCCCGGAGAACTCGACTACACCTTTTATTCCGCTCCACACGGTACCTACTCGAGGATCGATTACTTCCTCGTTAACGATACAAGCATGGCAAAGGTAAAAGAGACCGCAATAGGTTCTATTACTTGGTCAGACCACGCCGAAGTCACCCTGACGCTGGACCACCTGTGCGCAGCAGCACCTTGGAACTGGAGGATGAGCCCACATCTGTTGCGCGACGAGGACTCCAAAGATGAAATACGCACCGACATACAAAACTACTTTCACGACAACGAAACGGAGGATGTGGCCTCCACCACGGTATGGGCGGCCCATAAAGCTGTGATCAGGGGCACATGCATCAAACTTGCAACGAGGAAGAAAGCTCACAAGGCCAAAGAGGTACACAGACTACTGGGGGAATTGAGGAAAGCAGAGCAGAGACATAAAACAGCTCCAACCCCCCAACTCACCGAGCAAGTGCAAAAGATCAGGCGATCCTTGACAACTGTACTAATGGATGACACCATAAAAGCCCTTAATTGGACCAAGAGAACATATTATGAACACTCGAACAAAATGGACACCTTATTAGCCAGAACCCTGAGACCAAGGCACAACCGGGCCCCAATCACTGCAATTAAACACAGAGACGGAACGTTGAAAAATACCCCAGCAGAGGTGGCACAGGTGTTCACCGACTATTATAAGAAGCTGTACAACCACACACCCCGGTCTCAAACGTCTCAGGCTGAAGCTGACAGGCAAATGCAAAATTTTGTGCGGGACCTAGACCTACCAAAACTCACGATGGCATCATCACAGCTCCTCGGAGAAGCTATAACAAGGGAGGAAGTAGAAAGGGCTATAGCAGGCCTGAAAGGTAACAAGGCACCGGGACCAGATGGCTTCGACGGGACGTACTACAAGTCCTTTAAAGAGGAATTGTCCCCACATCTAGCGCGAGTATTCAATGACCTCATGGAAGGCGGCAACACGGACAGCAGTATGTCGCTTGCTAACATAATTCTCCTCCAGAAACCGGGCAAGGATCCACTACTCCCAGATAACTACAGGCCCATTTCGCTGATTAATCAAGATATTAAAATCCTGGCGAAGATACTAGCGGACCGGTTGAACCCAGTGTTGAAAACTCTGATCCACCCTGACCAAGTAGGGTTCGTGCCAGACAGACAGCTATTTGAAAACACCCGGAGAAACATAAATTTAATATGGCGACAGAGGGCTTCTACCACCCCCACGCTACTGGTCTCGCTGGACGCAGAGAAGGCCTTTGATAGGGTCGAGTGGCCGTACCTCTTCGACCTACTGAAACACCTGAACTTCCCCGAACGCTACGTGACATCGATAAAGGCCATGTACAATCAGGCCTCTGCGCAGATTAGGATGACGGGAGCTGGACCTCAACCCTTTTTTCTGAAGAATGGAACCAGACAAGGCTGCCCCCTCTCCCCCCTCCTATTTGTGCTGTCGCTTGAGCCGCTCATGCAAGCCATGCGACAACACCCCCTGATTACAGGGATCGATGTAGGGGGCCAAGAGTTTCTCGCCTCCGCCTACGCAGATGACGTTTTGCTGACCCTCACGAACCCCATAGCATCCATGACGGCACTCAGAGGCCTCCTGACCCAGTTCGGGGCCTTCTCTGGCTACAAGGCGAACCTGGATAAATCAAGTGCCCTCCCGCTCGGCATGACACCAGAGGACATAAAGACCGTACAGGTAACTCACAACACTCCGATAGTACGTGACCATCTTAAGTACCTGGGAGTACGCCTACCTGCAGACCCAAAAGATTTACATCACCTGAACTATACCCAGCTGATCAAGACACTCATACATGACATGGACAATTGGCAAGACAAACCCATTTCCTGGATAGGGCGCATTCACACAGTAAAAATGAACATCCTACCAAGAATACTGTTTCTATTCCAGGCGTTACCTGTCAGACTACTCAAATCAGACCTGGCACACCTCCAGAAAGCAATCGGAGACTTCATCTGGCACAACCGCAGACACAGGATATCCAGGAATGTACTATATAGACAGAAACAGAGGGGAGGGCTGGGCCTGCCACACCTTTACTCCTACTACCTGGCAGCGCAATTGGCACAGACCGCTATGTGGCATTCTCCCCTGGGGGCCAGACGGTGGGTTGACCTGGAGTCGCTTATGACAGGGGCCGACCTCCCGCAGTATCATATGTGGGTGCGCAAAGAAGCCAGGCCTATCCTGAGGACGACCTGCCCAGCGATACTGAATTCCCTAACCCTATGGGACTCATATGCCCATAAATATAACTTGACATCTAGGCACTCACCCATGACCCCCATACTGAGGAACAGGGACTTCCCCCCGGGCATGGCGGCTAGGGATTTCGCTAACATAGAGACGGCAGGTATACAGAGAATCTGCCATATGTATGAACATAAGAAACTAGTCCCCTTTGACACACTTCAACAGCGAACACACCTCACCCCAGCAGACTTCTTCCGGTATTTACAGATCAGAGACTACGTCCAACGGACTGGCATTCGACAGGCGGCGACCACCCCTCTAACATTCTATGAAAGAATGTGTCTGACTGAGCATACACGAAAAGGTTTAATTACCACCATGTATGCACACATATGCTCGGAATCAAAAGAGTGGGGACCACTGACATATACGGAGGCATGGGAAAGAGACCTGGGAGAGGTACTAGAGGGGGAGGAATGGAGGGACATATGGGAAGCCAACCAAAAAGTATCCATAAGTGTCACACTGCAGGAGCAATCCTACAAAACAATGTTCAGGTGGTACACCACCCCTGTCACATTACACCGCATGGGCCAGACACCCACTGACGACTGTTGGAGGGATTGCGGACACAAGGGTACATACCTCCACATGTGGTGGGATTGCCCCAAAGCTCAGACATTCTGGACTAAAATCCATCACTTAGTCAATGGTATATTCCATAAGGCACCAGACCTCAACCCATGGACATATCTCCTGAACAGACCGGTAGACAATTGGACTAGAGTTGAACAAACATTACTGCATAAAATTACGCTGGCAGCCAGGAGATCGATGGCACAAACGTGGCTCCAAACAGACTTACCAACCACCCAGAGAGTAATAGGCAACATAAAAGAGGTACACCTAATGGATAGTCTGACGGCCAGATTGAAAGGCACCACACCGAAATTTGACAGAGTATGGGAACCATGGCACGGCTATGTACACCCGGTCACCGCCTAAAACACCACATGACGATATTAGTACGATAAAAAATACGATCATTGCCAAGCAGCTCTGAGACGTTGCATCCGAATATCCCCATCTACCCTGTGCCCCCCTCCCCCCCTCTCCTTCTTGCCCCCCCCCTTTTTTCTTTTCTTTTCTTCTCTATCCTCCTTTTTTCTTCCCTCTCCACTCTTAATCTCATATAGTTTTTTATACTTCCGATACACAGCAACAATGTATTACCACGCTACATGACCCAAATCGCACTTTACACTCATAGCGCACTACAAGATAGGCGCAAGGCTAGGTGCACTAAGGTAAACCCCCTCTACTAAGGGATGAGGCAACCCTATTTGGTTACAATGCACGAAGTTATGTATACTATGTTGTGTTACACGGTTGTTCCTTTCTCCGAATGGTATCTTCACCACGATAGCCTGCGGATTTATAAAAAGACAAAAACCCCTGGCGGACTGAGATAGTGATGACGTCAAGCCACAAGTGGCATTTTCTTCTTTAAAGTTTATGTACAGTAATTCCTGGCTGTTATTTCTACAAGTTTATATATACTTTATGGCTTCTGCGTAAGCCTGTGCATTGTTTTCATTTCTCTATGTCCGACAGGATGCAAAAATAAAGTATTTAAAAAAAAAAAAAAAAAATATATAAAAACATCGAATTTTTTTTTTTTTAATTAATGAAAGTTCATATAAAAACAAGAAGGAAGGCTGGGGGACCTGTCTTTCTTGCTTTTATATGGTGACTATAGAGTCCCTTTAAGCTTGGTATACATTTTGGAAAAAAGAGGCTTTGAAGCAGTTTCATATGTGAATTACAAGTACATAAAATTTATTTATCTATGGGTGTAATTGTTATACCCTCTGTTCATCTTCTGAAAAACAAACAGTGCTAGCCTTCACCAAACGTCTTCTTTAAAGGGTTTAAAACTATGTTGCAAATTGTGGATATGTTTCTAAAGTCTTCTGTCCGTTATGTTTAGCTACACAAACAGGGTTATACACTAAAGTGAGAATTGTCAGGAATTCAATGTGAATTTCAAATGTAAAACCATTCTCCCACTCAGCTATGCTTCCAGTTTGGTTAAATTTGGCCCTAAATTTAAATTGCAAAAAAAGGTCAAATATTGTAATAATGCAAGCGAATATTTATGAAAGGTACAAAAGATACAAAATGTCAGGGTCGCCTTTTTAATATCGAATTGAGCCCTTTTTTGCCACAGGGCAGGCTTGATCTGTTGAGGAAGTTGATTCAGTATGATGTGTAGAGTGTTTCTGAGTGACAGTGACTAATGTTGACACCAGTGCTTCACCAGGTTAGGTCAAGAGGAAGGCTGAACTTGATGGATGCAAGTCTCTTTTCAGCTATGTAACTATGTAAGACGACCAGAAGTGGATACCTAGTCAGAATCACTCATTCTATCTCCTCTTACAGATTATCACTTGCAGTGAGTTCTGGTGATTGGTCAGGACATTGTTACAAGCTAAATTATCTGACAAGTGAATTCATCCATTTATGGTCAATGCTGGCATGGAGTATTGCAGTGGTGTTCATATATTTATGACATCCAAACATGGTATTACTTTTCTCAATGAACCCAGTGTCAGTGCTTTGGATTTCTCCATACCTAAGTCCTTTGATCCATTCAACCTGCATGCACCATAATTTATTAGCACAGGCATCCAAAGAAAAGTTGTATTATGTTAGGTTGTTTACTGCCATGCTAAATGTGTGCCAAGGTACTACAATTTATACATGCTGCTATGGTTCTTTTTTTACACTGTTCTATTGGGAAGTCAGTTGACTGGTACTCATATGAAAGTTTGAAGCTCAAAAAAGAAACAGCCACATAGCAGTTTTTTGTCTGGCATATCTGCTGTAAAGGAAATTCAATGTTTGCCTTGCATGGATAACTATCAAATAGTTGAGAATATTTTTTTTTCTTTTTTTTGCTCCATTATGTAACAAGAAAAAAGACTACCTGTGTGTTTAGTTTTCAGCTAGTACATGGAATACTGCATTAGTAGTTAGTTTTAAACTTAAAACAAATCTTTTTTTATAGCAGCATGATAAAGTATTCACTGGTGAGTAGCAAGCATTAATTACCATGAATATTTTAAATAGATGGGGCGGGGCCTGACATCCAAGATGGCCAGACGTGCTTTCCACTAGCTCCTGGCACATGGTGCTATAAATCAATGACTAAAGCTGACATTCTGACACCAGACGACCCAAAAAGCACATAAGCGGCTATCTCGAACCGAGCATCTTGAAAAATCTGGCACAGGACACCCTGCTTACCAGCATTCACGTCCATCATCTTTGAGGCCTACTGGGCTGGCACACGGGCAACGTCGAGAGGCGGCCGATCTCCCGGGGCAGTGTGCAGGCTCTGTGGCAGCATCCAGGGGGTCCTGTTACCCACCACCCTCCCCCTCTGGACCGGCGGGGGATATCCCGCTCCCCACTGGGCAAACTTTATCCCGCTGAGCAGGAGACTCCAGCAGACTTACAAGCAGCGTGGCGCGACCAAGATGGTCACCATGCACAAACCTCAACCACACCAAGCGGGCCTGGAGTGGAAAGAACACTTCAACGCAAAATTTGAGGAGATATGCCAGAGGTTCTGGGAACGCCTGAAATACAGAGCTGGGGCCAACATGCATGGAACCGCAACTCAGAACGCCTGACCGCACTTGTACCCCACTCGGGGGGAAGCTCCGCGAAAGGGCACTCACCTCTGCTCCTGCTGACAGATCCGTGGCTCCCCGGAGCCGACCTGCTGCACATTGCTGCAAACGCAAGAATCGCACATGTGCTCCCCGAAAGGTGCCCAAAAGGAGATGGCGCAAAAAGCAGCTACGACGGACGGCTCCACTTCATCCACCAGTGTGTTCCCGCTATCACTCACCTCACCAGCAAGAGGATCTGCTCCCTCGCCTCCAGCACGACAAGCCTGAACGCAAGATCCTCAACTTATGCTGCTGGGAGTGCAGGTCTGCAGCTCTGCAACCGCAAACCCCAGCGGAAACCTGGGCTGACTGTGGGGGAAAGATCGGAACAGACTCTCCGGGAACTTTAGCTGCAAGTAGGGGCATTGGTTAGGAGGCATGTCAGTGTCTTGCAGGGCTGGGTTGTTAAAATGCTGTTCTCATAGTTCATAATGCCTGCTATCAATTAGTTGTCTCCCTCTTCTATAATGAGCTACTCACCCAGCTGCAGTAACAGCCCAATATATTTAACCAGTGGAATTTATCATTCTGTTGTTTTCTATTTATTTTATTAATCCTACAGTTACCTACTTTATAGCTTGATTGAGTATATACTGTATGACACATCTCATTGTCTGACATATCTAGCAAGCTCCTTGTCTCCGCTCACACAGGATAGCCATGTTCTAGGGATTAATATCTTAGTGGATGTGTTTTACTCTGTTTTCTTTGGTTGTTAAATCCTATGTTTATCTCATGACATAGCTCAGAACACTTCTAGACACACACCAAGAAATTATTAATTTCAACCTTAATTATTAATTTCAACCTGTATACTCATCTTATACCCACACTTACGCTACTTTGATGTTTTGTACTGAAGTCAAGCATGATTATTATAAAAAATTGTGCAGTCTTAATCTATGCCATATGTATGTTCACTATGAGACGCTGATACCAGCTATTGTGGCATTACCAGCATGTTTGTACCCTTTATGCACACAAAAATAAAGAATTCAAAAAAAGAAAATAATATTTTAAATATACTGCTGTGCAATCATAATATTTTTTTATTAATTTAAAAAAATAATTTCTTGTCTCCACACAGCAGCTCTGAAAGGTCACGTTTCAGCAATTTTCACATAATGCCAAGTATAACATGCCAATATGCACAGACCTCATTTCTGTGTGCTCCTTTCAAATAACATGCAGGTTTACAAGACAATGTACATGTTTTGAATGAACCAATGATCAGCTTCTGGCAGCCCTTTCTTTCTAGTGGAGCTCTTCAGCGCTACATTGGCTCTGCTTTAGTGTTTGGAATCTCTCTGACAGCATGAAGTGTTGAAATGCAATAAAACAACTGACGACTCTTAATTAAATTTACTGATGTGCAAAATCCTCACTGCCTAAAACAACATTAGAAAAATGTATTTATAGGGACACTATAAACTACTTTAGCTTAATGGAGTAGTTTGAGTGCATTGGTCATGCAACTGCAGTCTCACTGCTCAATTCTCTGCCATTCAGTAGTTACATCAATTTGCTTATACAGCCCAAGTAACACCTCCCTGCATGTGACTTATCTAGCCTTCCTAAACACTTCCTGTAAAGAGATCTAATTCCTGTATTGCATAGTCTGTTTAATCTTATTTGTAATTTCTTATATCCTGCTCTTTCATGTATGTGCGATTAAAGTTCAATTTATAGAGCAGGAGATAAAGACTTGTAAAGTAAAGTAAGCATGCAGTGTTGTCAAATCTGATTGATTGATTGAAAATGAACCCATTTTTCATGTTGACTATGTGAGTCAGAGTCAGAGGAGGTGTGGCTAGGGCTGTTTAAAGGATCACTATAGGTTCAGGAACACAAACATGTATTCCTGACCCTATAGTGAAAACCCACCATCAAGGTCACTTGACCCCACCTCAGTCATAGCTCATGAAAATGTGAGTGTAATACATTCTATTATTCTACCACTACTCATTTTAAACACTCTGCACGATTGGTCCTTTCCCTTTGTGTTTTCCATATCACGAGACGATTTGAAGTATCACAGACAGAGGATACACTCTACCAGTGGAACCTGTGGAACAGACATTTTATTCTCTGATATATATTGGGACTAATTTTTATTGTTTAAAATTTTTTATATATTTTTTATTTTTCTATTTTGTTTTAATTTTGGCGCAGCCTTTCTCTCTTCCTATTGGATAGTCATATTTTAATAACTATACATCCTACAGCGAAGAGCTTTATATTGTGAGAATCACAAGGCCCAGACCTACATTTTGATGCACAGTATGTCTCTGAAGTATTAAAAATGAAGGCACATTCATGCCACCCTCTGAAGTCCTGAGCGCACTACCGCGCATGCGCACGGTGTGCGCGGCCCCGAGCTGAGCTGACTGACAGCTCAGCTCAATGTCCTTGCTCGCCCCCTCCCCTCTGCTGACAGGCGTTATAGAGAAGGTGCGCACACAGTGCCTTCTCTCTCCTGCACACTGACGTGTACAAGGCCTTTTTAGGGCCCTACATGATAGGAAGTCCCTCTGGTTGCTGTCTGAGGGACGGCCACTGGAGGTATTCCTATCAATCAATTTAAACACTGTATTTTCTCTGAAAATACAGTGTTTACATTAGATTGCCTGCAGGGAGCTATAGATCTCACCTGAACAACTACATTAAGCTGCGCACAAGCATGCGCACAAGGGAGCAATGACGCTTCCAAATGGAAGCGTCTGATTGCTCCCTGCTCGCGCCCGCCTGTTTCGTCATTTTGACGAAATAGGGGGCGCTGCTTCACGAGGCTCCCGCCGCTGGAACCAGGTGAGTAAAATCCTCTGCCTGGAGAGTCCCTTTAACCACCAGCAAGATTAGAGTGTCATTTAAAAAACAAAAAAATATGTTTTTATTTTAAATCATATATTTGCATTGGAAACCTACAGAAAAATTGGGTGTAAATATACGAAAGTGGCATTGTTGTGTTCATGCAATTCTAGAAGTGTGCCCCCTGCAGTCACACTCCATTAAATTACTTTTGTTTCTGTTTAAAGGGACACTATAGTCACCAAAACAACTACAGCTTAATGTAGTTGCTCTTGTGAGTATAATAGCTCTCTTCAGTCATTTTCATGTAAACACTGCACAGAAAATTGCCCCTAGGGACACCTCCAAGTGGTCACTCCTTAGATGGCCACTAGAGGGGCTTCCTGGCTCAGGGCTGCACAGTAAGTTCAGCATGCCCACCCTCTGCATTTTCCTCAGCTTTAAGGTTAAAACAGACTTTGGATGTTGGTTCTTTGTATTTTGTGAAATGGTTTTCAAGAAGTGTGACAAAAAATCTTGTCACATCATTGTGCTACAGGTGTGTTTTTTGTTGTTAAACTTCTCAAACAGACTGGAATGAGGCAAAGTGGTTATGGTGTGTAGAAAGTTCCATTTAAGGAACAGCTTTTTAAGCTACTCAAGAGAAACTCAATGCGGCAAAGCCGCCTGCTGGCAAAATATAAATAAGTCTGTGCCCAGCAACAGATAAATGTTTTCATAGATGCATGATTTTCTACAACACTAAGGCAGACCACAGGAAACAATGGCACCCAAACGCCTAACATATAGAAAGTTCATTCATGGAACCATATATTCATCTTGGTGCTGGGCTCAATAATACTGAAATGACAAACCCAGCAGCCGCTTCCTTCCATGTGGATTCTGTTCATTTTCTTACTGCATGTTGGTAAGAACTTATTGTCAGTGCTGAATAAGACTAAATATTTTCTTTCCCTGCTTTACTGATAATATAAATGTTTAAAAGCAGCATTTATATATTAATTGGAATTTACATATACACTTTTTAATAGAGCTTAAGGATAACATATAACTAAAGGCTTTTTTTCCCCATTCTTATTTGTTCTATTTGTTGCTTTTTAATTATTTTATATAAAAGGATTTTGTAATCACAATATTACCTAATTGCTGGATGGATTAAGCATTGAGTGAGAAATAGTTTCTTACTAGTAATCTGTGCTGTGTATTTAGAATTGGAAATATAGGGTTTGTCGCTATAGTTTTTTTATTTTTTGAACATGTCATTTTCGGATGGCTCACTTCCTTAAACTTTACCTGTCCAAACCTAAACTTATGGTCTTACCTCCCTCAAGTTGCTACTTCCGTGTCTGTCTCCCTCCAAGTTAATGACTCTACCATCAGCTTTACCTCACAGGCTCGATGCCTAGGCATTCTCTTTGACTCCACAGTCTACAATGAATGCGGCTGCAAGGCTCATCTTCCTGTGTGCCCGTACCACCCACGCCTCCTCCCTCTGTCAGTCCCTATATTCACTTCCTGTAAGATATGGGGCTCAATTTAAAATTCTGGTACTTGCCTACAAATCTCTACATAATGTTGCTTCAACCTACTCTCCCTAATACTCAAATACGTCTAGGCATTTACGCTCTGCCTAAGACCTATGTCCATCCTCTGTTCATACTCCCATCTCTGACGCTCACCTTCACAATTTCTCTAGGGCTGCACCGTTCCTGTCGAACTCCCTTCCATTTTCCGTTAGATTTTCACCCAGTCTTCGTTCGGTCAAAAATTAATTGAAAACCCACTTCTTCAGGATAGCATTTCAATAAAACTGTTAATAGCTTTCCCTCCCCGCACTCTGATTCCTCTCCTTCAACTGTCATAAAAACAAAACAATACAATACAATACAATATAATACAAAAAACACTACGCCCTCAGGAAATACTCTTCTAGCACAGTATTTGACAAATTTGTTTGGAATCTAGAAGCCAGCTAAAAAAGTTAAGATCCAGTTTTTTTTTTTTTTTTTTTTAAACTAGCAAAGTTGCATTTTTAATTTTGAGAAATTGCAGGTGTTAAAGGGACACTAGTCACCAGAACCACTACAGATTAGTTTAGTTGTTTTGGTGCCTATAGTCTGTCCCTGTAGCCTTTTCAATGTAAATGCTGCATTTCCAGAGAAAAGGCAGTTTTGTACATTGCTGCCTACTAAGACCTCTAGTGAGAGTCTCTCAAACGGTCACTACAGTCCTGTGTCAGTGCTGCACAGTGTGTGCAGCATCTATGTTCGGCGACTCCATGCTCTGCACCCAGTGCAGTAAAATTGCTGCTAACACCCCTTTCTAATTCTTGCTCTTCTCATATTCATCTGTCTGAAACGGCTCTTCTCAGATTTCTGTTATTTTTTAAGACACAGCAGTTTCCTGCAGCCACAAGGTACACTGCCCTCCCAGGACACTATAGTGCCCATTTAATGTATTTAATAAGGAAGAGTTAATTGATTATAAGTGGTTCCTTGAGCCTAAAGAATATGACGTGCATGTCCTAATTAACGACACATTGAAGTATGAGGACAGAATTCTGACCCAGAGGTTAAAAATGACTAAACTTATATTGTTTATAATAATGTTGAACTTTTTCATATAACTGTGGCAGAGAGTGGCATTAAGTTTGTGTTCAGTGCTGCAGTATTAGATTCCTAGCCGCCAAAATGATCAAGGACGATATTTCTTTTACTGGTGTAGGGATAGGGGAATTTGAGGAATAAACCAGTTACAGCAGACACGGCCCAAGACAAACTCTCCCTAGTAGACAATTGGAAGCCATGGGAACTACACTATAAAAACTTCCTAGATAATACTACCACTGCTGATATTCGTAACAATACGGCACTAGATGTGCAATATTCCCCCCTAGCATGTAGCATGTAGGATACATGACATGTTATTTAAGACTAAATGCAATTGCTTATATATAAGGAATAATTGACGACAGGCCGTTGAATTATTAGAAAAATAATGCACACCCGAGGTGGTAATGCGGTCACGACGGGAAGCAGAGTGGCCGTTACACCTCGGGTGTGCATTATTTTTTCTAATAATTCAACGGCCTGGAGTCAATTATTCCGCTTATACTACAGTTACCACACCTCAAAACATTGTTCAGATGATGTATTTCAAGACGTTTGTCAAGTTTTTGTCATTAAAACCCTCTTGTATGTAGGACTAATTTCTTACGCAACTGTAATGCGGTCAAGACCTGTCTGGAACTACTTTATCCATGCGTCTCCCTGAAAATAATGCACACCTTAGAACATTCGTCAACCAATCAGATTGAAGCATTCAACGGCCCTGTAGTATAAGCAAGAATACTAGAGGTTTAGATGCTCATTAAAAACACATTCTTTAATTTTAGCTTTTGCTAAATTTGGCCTATTCTTGTTTTCATATATTATTAGTATTATTATATTAACAGAAGGGTTGATGGCCTTGCTGAATGAGCTTACATGCTACAGAGGGTGGGATATATTGACATAAAAGGAAACAGTAGAGAAGAAAATTAGATTGCCAGATTACAGGGCTCGACAAATCCCAGGCGCCAGGTCGCCATGGCAACTAGAAATTTCACCCCGGCGCCTGGGATTTGTCAGCCCTTTACCTAAAGCGGCCGGCTGGGCAAACAATGGAGCTACAGCTACCCCATAGCGCCGTATTACTGCCCATAGTCCTTCTTCTTCAGCATAGAGCAGCCAATAGTGTAATATGCTGCCTGTTGCCGACGACTGTCAGCTGTTGGGTGCACGGGGTTACTGCTGTGTAATCAGAGCTCCCAAGCAATAAACACAGCTTGTTGCAGGCAGGGGATGCCTGGGCTGGTATCTGGGCTGCCCCCCAGCCTGTTAATCGGACGTTCTCCAAAGAGTTCAGTGAGGAGCCTGTGCATCACATTGCAAGGCTCTCCTGCTCACCCTACACACCAGGGATATGAAGGACACTGGATCATAGCTTACACACGTTTTCTCCAGTAGGGTAGTTATTTTGTGTGTATGTACATTTTTTGCTACAGTATTTGTGACAGTGTGTGTAAGTGATAGTGTGTATTAAAGAGAGTGTGTGTCCATTCAGTGCAAGTCATCAGAACAAGGTAAAGCTCCTGGATATTGAAATCTATTGTGCTGTGGGTGTTTTGGGTGTATTGTTGAAATGTAACATCTTTTTTTAAAATTATTACATTAATTCAATATGAAGATAAATGCAGTAGTCCCAATAAGGATTTTAATGTATTTTATTTTGTTTTGTAAGAAAATGTGTGTGATTTTTAGTTGGTAGATCCTGTCGAGCTGGTTACTTGCGAATTAAATCACAACACAAAAAATTGTGTGGGCACCCCTCATATATTATATAGTACCCATAATGATATTATTGTGCACTATTTTTTGCATTATAATTCTGCTGACTACATGCTTATTTTAAACCTTTTTTTTATTGTTTAAAAATGAATTTTAATTGGCCCAATAGCCTTTATTAAACCAGTTGATATACTGATGTCACTAGCAATTTCAGGGCTGATAAGATAACACAGGAGCCTAAGAGGATGTCCTCCAGCTGCATTGAGTCTGATCAATGTCTTGCTAACAAAGAAACTGCTCATCTGGAAAATGTGATTAAAGAAATGACATAAATAACAATGGCCAAGTGCTTGAAAAGGATGTAATGAGTCATTGTAGTGCTGCTACTGAAGTTCATTTTACTACCTGGAAATCAGTGATTTGCTGCTCAGAATCTCAATGGAAAAGAACACACATGTATGTAATGTCAATATACATAGGGTATTGCAATGTTTCTTTTGTATTTAATACTCCTCAAACTCATTAGTGTATTGTATGCAATGTACTTGTTTAATTTTAGGGTACTCGACCTTTGGACGCACATGTTGTGCCTTTTATGTTTTGTGTCTCTTGGCTCCAGTGTGTGGAAATACCCAATAAATTGATCTGCTGTTTTAAAGTTTGGCACTAAAGCCATTTTCTTCTGTCTTCCATTTCCATTGAAGGTCAAAATGCCTTCCTAAAGAACTACAAATGACTGGATGTTGATGTGTTACATTTCTCTTAGTAAACTACTGCTTTTTCTGGTCTCAAAAATTGATGAAAATTACAATATATCAGATTTCAGTTATTTGTTTTGCATCATATGTATCAATTATACACACGGTTAGTGTCCCCAAACTGGTTGTTGAATTGTACAAAAAATGTTACAGTAACAAAATGGGCATTCCTTATGTGTCGTGCCCAATCATGAGGTATTGGATACTCAAAAAGCAAGAGGTACCTGCTGTACCAAGTAAAAAAAACAGTTGTCATCAACATTTTCACTTTATTTATTTTTTTAATTGTGTTTTATAAAATGTAATTTTTTTTGTAAATTTATGTATATTTGTTTTTTTGGAGAAAATTTCATTTTATTTTTTTTGTCTGGCTAAGCAGCCGTGTTGTGTCGTATTCTAATGTTCTCTGATCGCTGCTGAAATGCTGCTAGTAAGGGTGCACAGGGCAATGCTGTGATTGTTCTGTGTGAATCTGCAGTAGCAAAGCATGAGGACATCCAGCATCGTTTCACCGAATCAAATTCTGTGAAATTGTAGGAAGTGCCTTTAGTGGCTGTCTGTTAGACAGCCACTACAGGCAGTGTTATCACTGCAGTGTTTCTAAAATGGCAATGTTTTACATTGCAGAGTTAAGGGAATAGACCTCTTTAATGAGATGACGTGGTCTGGGTCCCTATCGTGTCTCCTTAACAGCCAAGGAAGTCGGCCCTTCCTTGAAAAGATTTATAGTGTGTAGAACTAAAATGGATGCCCCATTAGCAAAAGTACTATTCAAAGCCACAATGCATACCTCATACATTTCAAATTGACAAAGGTTAGTGGGGTGTGGCCAGGGAATGGATTGTTCTGAGAGATTGTTGGTGATTTAGTAATGGCAAATTATGCAGTTTAAATGTAATTTAGAACAAGCACAATGTATCTTATTTACACAAACTGATTTCTAAACACATTTATTGTAGTTTAAATACACATTACTGTGAGTATTATTGCTGTGCACTCTGTTATACACTCAGACACACCACCAATATAGAGCTTTTAGAAAAGAGGGGCATTAGGATAGAAAAGAGGGACACAATGACTTCCCGTCCTAAATAGGGACACTTGGAAGATACGCATAAGGTGTCATAAAATATTGCATTTGACAACTTTTGGTGTGGATTAAAGTGAGACATTTAAAACCATCTGCTGACATGTCCCCTATGTAGATATGACCAAGTGTTTACTATATGATAACATACTTTGTTTAGCTATTTTTACTTTTGTGCTTGAAATGTTTTACCTGTAATTGAACTGCTGTCTACTTGTTTATGAAATTACATGTTATGAAGTGTATTTCATGTTCGGTTGCAAGCAGGCAGCTATACGTTTTTGCATCTGCTAATGCTGGCATTTTCAAACATTTGGCTTGCATTGTAGCAACATCCTCATTGTACTCTAAAACTAGCTGTATCACAGTTGTTGAACACACTATATCTCTGCCTTAGTGGTTTGCCAGTCGGTTAACATAGGAGAACAGCCAATTTTATTTTAAAATTGTAAGCATAAGATCTTAATAACCATTATGCGGCTTTATTGTCCAGCTAATCTAAAATAGTATTGTAAGACACTATGCCCTTAAGAAAACTTCAGAAGTCTTAAATACTCTGCCTATAGCTTTATCTGCTAAACTGAGCAGGACGTTCCATGGAATTGCTTTATTTCAGCTTTGATCATGTTAGTAAATTATGGCTATTTCTCATTTCTCTAATTATATACAATTCACTAATTTCATAGCCGACTGACTTTGAAGATGGAAAAATTGTGAACTATTTTTGATTATTTCTGATATGAAATTCCACATTTACAGTGCTAAATAAGAGTGTGGCACATCTTCCACTTATGCAAGGTCTATAATGACACTGAGTTGTTGAAATCATCATTACTCCTGTGTTTGCAAAATCTCAACTATTTATGCATTCATAAAGAGTTTAGCAGGTTTGGATTTGAGCATTATTCTTGGGGAATTTATGAAGACTATGTGTGGGAATTTAGGGTTTATCGTTAAAGCAGAATTTTAATATTATTTCACAAACCTGGTAGCCAAGTGAAAGTTGGGGATGAAAGTTTTATTTATTTATTTTGTTTTACTTTTTTTTAAATTTACATTTTATGCCTAGCTATCATGGTACAGCCAGAGCATACCATGCATATATTCTTTTTAATTCCAGCATTATTTATCATGAATTCCTCCAAACCATCCTGATTTCTGTGGGGAAGTAATGTTTTTTTGTCTTCTGTCCTGCTGTCCTAACTTTGTTCCCTGGTGTCCCCAAAAAATGTAACACAAGCACATTATTACATCCTCTTCCGATGCACTCTAGGCACTGACACTCTCTACCTAATCTGCCCTCTGTTGGCTGGCCTGTTTGATTGGCAGACAACCTGGGCATTGTGATACTGGCATGCCCCTTTCCAATGGCCTGCTGCTCGTGATGTCAAAATTGGAGGGGGGTTAGGCCAATGAAGTAATACATGCTTGACCTTCCCTAAATCTTACCTTCTACATTATCTTACCCTACCAGGAAGGTACAGCTTGCCCTAGACTTGTTTTTTTGGTTACAGATATAAATGTTGTGTTTTGTAACTAAAACTAATTTACATTTCTGAAAGGCTGGAAACTACAGAGAAACTTTTTATTTTTTTGGTCCCAGGTACCATCACATGGGATGCTCCAGTTTATTAAATAACACTAAAGTTGCCAGTGTTTTGGCATCATTCATGATACACTTGGTAGTATGCTTTATTTATATAGAGAGTATTACAAATCTATAATGTCTATTATGCAGGACCTACTTGGAAATTATCGACCAAATAAATGTACCTTTGGTGGTTAAATGTTTTGATATCTTATAATATTATATCTTATTGTATCAATCAGATACTTATGAATGTTCTTACATTGAAGAAACCAAGAAATGGTTGAGATCCTCAGCCAGTCCCTTGTCTCACATTGCTTAAAATGCTAAACTAATGAACATCTACTTTCATGAGCGAAATAACTATATTACCATACAGGCATGCCTAAATGTGCTGCAAAGGAATATAAAAGCCAAACAAATACTGTTCACATAGGTTAACTGGAGCAAGCAGCTGTTTCCACTTGTTAAAATGGGTTGTCCATTGAAATGTTTAGGAAAATTGCTATACAGTTAAACCTGTCTCTTAGAATTCAGTCGTGAGTCTATTTTTTTGTAATTTTTTTTTGTAACCTTACATGTTTGGAACTGAAGTTGAATGGATGTTGCCAAAACGCTCTTATTCTTTCGATACTGTTCTTATAGTAGTTTGTGATTCTTTGAATATAACGGGAATTGTCTGTGAGCACAGGTATTTGATGAATTCTGAATATGAGAAATTGCATTCATTGTAAGACTTTCAGCTCACCGTGTAAAACAAGGCTTATAGTGGCTGCTGCTGATTGTCGGTCCTCTCTCGGCTTTCTATTTTTCTCACCCATCCAACATGAAGCACTTTGGGTAATTCAGAATCATTTTGTTCGGGGGCTCGTCTGAGCAGCTGCTGCAAAAGTATGAGGGAAAAAATAACAGGGCGCAAACAAGTTATGATTAGTAAGGCGTTATTTTTGCTGTGAGAATAATGCAACAATCAAGTTTTAAGGACAGATAAATATGTATGAGCGTTGGTTGTTGACACTATACAGTATTGAAAGATATTTACAAGAGTATACCATCATTGTTTCATGTGCTCATTACATGATATTCAGAACTCATTCTAGGGATCTTTTTTTGTGTTTGGCAGATATGGTAATTAAAGTCTTTATTCCCTTTCAAATGCCAATGATATTTATGTTATAAAAAAAAAAAAAAAAAAGTGAAAACAAAAGGGGATTACCCAGTGACATAATATTGTGCTTGGAACAAAATAAACTTTGCTTGATATAGAAAGTAATAACATGTGCTGTAAAGCCATATTGGACCTCAATGGCATTTCAGAATTGTCAAGATTTGGTCACTGGGTAATTTATATTTACATTTGTAAAGTAAAGCTTTTTTCAGTATATTTAGTGAATATAATATTTCTCAAATCTCCGCTATAAACAGTGAATTTGTACATTAACATTTTAATAAATATCTATAATTTATTTTTGCATAATAAGAAATGCTTTCCTTTCTTTTTCTCCCTGTGCATTACGTCCTCCATTGGCGTAATGGTGTGGGAGGAGGAGACTGATCCAATTCTCTATACATTTGTCTATATAGCCCTTGTCACAGCTCCTTGCATGTAACTTTCACTGCCTTCCTTAACACTTCCTGTATACAGAGATCTAATGTTTAAACTTCCTTTTTCGCACAGTACGTTTAAGGATTTTTTTTTTTTTTTTTTTTTTTTTTTTTATTCTTTATTTTGGTTGTGCAATAAAAATTAACATACAGTCCCGCAGAGCCACGACAGCAGCTGCAGGTGTGTCACAGTATACATTATCACGACATTTAGTTGCACAGTTTTTGTGTAGTGAGTAATCAGTTAATACTATTCTTGTCCCATTATGGGTATGTTTGTGGTCCGTCTTTGTGTCAAGTAGATTTAGTCAACTCGGCATTTCCGGTGGAGAGATGCTAGTGTGGGAAGACTTGGGGGGAAACACATCAGTGAATGTATTGCAAGGTATATCCCTTGTATGTGTCCATCCTGTGGTTTATGGGATATCTGTCCTGGGTCCCTGATGGGCCTCGGGTAGTGTGGTCTGATTGTGCCCTTACAGCTCACGGACGGAGAGTTTGGCTGGTGGGTAGGTTGTCTGTGTGCGTCTTTGTTGAGTCTCTGTTCGGGCAACGGTCTAACGGGTGGTTATACCAGGCCGACATCCCCTTCTATCTGGTTAGGCAGGAAAGTCTGTTAGTTAAGGAGCGTGTGAGCATATGTCGCCTATGAGGTGCCTCGGTCTGAGATCTCTTTGCGCGTTGTGTGCGCGCTGCAGTGTGGCCAGAGCCCTCACTGTCGTCCACCCAATTATGTCGTAGTGCCCTACGTCTCTTAGTTGCGTGTCTATATGGGGGGGGGGGGGGGTTGACTGATAGGTGTTCACTGTCTATGTGTCCCCTTGTGGCCGCCTATGTCCCTATTGGTGTTGGCCTAAAGAACAGCACAAATAACATAAAGTCTTAATAACGAGAAAACAAAAAAAGGAAAAGATTATTAAGTAATGAGTACAGTAATACTGGACCCATGTTCAGTGTCAGTGTCTCTGGCCTTGTCTGGTTCCGTAGCAATGATGACAGGGCAGTCTCGATGCGTGGTGTGGGGTGAGTATATATGTTGGGCCTGTGTGGTCCTGGGTACGCCTCAGAGCCTCCTGCCCCTCTGCTGGAGCCGGGAAGCCCTCGATCAAGAGAGTCTTATGGTGGGTCTTGCCGCCCTAGATGCTGTGCTTCTCCATTGTTTCTAGCTCTGCCTTTCTGTTTCGGGCCTGTGTCCACTGCCCTCGGGGTTGTCACTTGCTGTGTTGTGGTGCGCTGGTCCGTCAGCGGGAGGCTCCGTAGGAACTCCGTGTGGTCCTCGGAGGCCGTCAGCGTGTGTATCGTGTCTCCCAGTGACACCACCAAGGTACCCGACAGTCCCCATCGGTACCTGATTCCCCGGTCTCGCAGGATCCGGGTTACGGGTGTGAACTTGCGCCGGTTGAGGAGGATCGCAAAGGGTATGTCTTCATATATCGAGATCCTGCAGTTAGCTATTAGTAGGCTCGGTTTTTGCCTGGCACGGGCCATAATGGAGGTCTTCGCATTAATGTCTTTGGTCACGGCTATGATGTCCCGTGGCGCATCTACGGGTGCTGTAGGAGCCTTGCGTACTCTGAAAGCTGTGACAATAGTTGGTGTTCCGCCGTCCTCCTTGATCCCAAGTGCTTGTAGGATTTCGCGGGTGAAATCTTGCAAGGCTTCTGGGCCCACCGTTTCAGGCACCCCACGGATCCTAACATTCCTTTGTCGGTGCCGTGATTCCAGGGAGGTTACAGTGCGGGATAGGCTCTGTACTTGTTGGGTTAGTATGTCTATGCGGGTATTCGTGTCTTCTAGTGTTTTACCTCTTTCTTCGTCCTTGGTCTCTATGGCTCCCATGCGGTGTCTCAGGCCCCCGATCTCTTCTTGTACCCCAGCGAGGTCCGATTTCCACACCTCCCTTAAGTCTCGGAGGAGATTTTTTATGTCTCCTTTAGTAGAGGGGGATTTGTCAGAGTCTGAATCCGTCCTCTGGTACACTCTGCCGTAAGCCTGGGGTGCTTGGGCCGTCTCCTCATCTTGCGACGGCTCAGAGTCGCTGGAGCCGCGCGGATCTCCGGGCGCCATGTTTGGTCGGGCCTGTGAGGATGGCCTGGTAAAGGATAGGCGAATATCAGAGTGGCTGGCACCCTCTGCTTGTGTAATCTTCCTATTTCTTCGGCCCATCTCTCTCGGGGTAAGTTACCCGGGTGCTGTAATCGTCGTGGGTGATGCACTTTAGGGCGAAAAAGTTAATTTTTGTCTCTGTAGAGCGGGAGCTCTGCAAAAGCACGACCGCTCAGTAGCTCAGCTAACCACGCCCCAAGGATTTTTGACACCTTTTGTAAAGGCTGACTCTGAAGCCCATACAATACTGACACTTACAGAGTTATTCACTAAAACAGAATTTAAAATAAATTTAAAATTGTAAATAAATTTAAAATGTAAGCTGTAATTGTTCTAGTGACTATAATATCCCTTTAACCCCTTAAGGACACATGACATGTGTGACATGTCAAGATTCCCTTTTATTCCAGAAGTTTGGTCCTTAAGGGGTTAATCATTACTAACTGTATAAAGCTACTTGTTACATAGTTACATCGCTGACTTGCGGCCATCAAGTTCAGCCTTCCTCACATATGTTTTTCCTGTTGATCCAAAAGAAGGTAAAACCTAGTCTGAAGCGCTTCCAATTTTGCAACAAACTAGGAAAAAAATCCTTCATGACCCTGAAATAGCAGTCAAATGTCTCCTTGGATCAAGCAGCAATTGCCCCACTAATTAGAAATGATATCCCTGTATGTTATGTTTTTGCAAGTATTTATCCAATTGCAGTTTAAACATCTGTATGGACTCTGATAAAACCACCTCTTCAAGCAGAGAATTCCATATCCTTATTGCTCTTACTGTAAAAAACCTTTTCTTTGCCTTAGATGAAATCTCTTTTCTTCCAGCCTAAATGTGTGACCTTGTGTCCTATGTATAGCCCTGTTTATGAATAGATTTCCAGATAATGGTTTGTACTGGCCCCCGAATATATTTGTATAATGTTATCATATCCCCTCTCAGGTGCCGTTTTTTCCAAACTAAAGAGTTTTATATTTTTTAATCTTTCTTCGTAAATAAAATGCTCCATTCCTTTTATCAATTTTGTAGCTCATCTCTGCACTTTTTCTAGTGCCACGATATCCTTCTTTAGAACAGGTGCCCAAAATTGCAGAGCATATACAAGGAGTGGTCTTACCAACGATTTATAAAGAGGCAAAATTATATTTTCATCCTGATAACTTATGCCCCTATTTATACATGACAAAACCTTACTGGCCTTAGCAACTGCAGATTGACATTGCATATTGCTGCTTAGTTTGTTGTATATAACAATTCCCAAATCCTTCTCGTGTGTGGTTATCCCTAATTCACTACCATTTAGGTGCATTCTTGACCCTGAATTGCATAACCTTGCATTTCTCTACGTTAAATTTCATCTGCCATTTTAGTGCCCAGTCCCCCAATCTATCCAAATCCCTCTGCAGCAAAGCAATATCCTGCTTACATTTTATTACTTTACAAAGATTTTTGTCATCTGCAAATACTGATACATGGCTTTCAATGCCTATTTAAAGATCATTTATAAATATGTTAAATAGAAGCGGTCCCAAAACAGAACCCTGAGGGACACCACTTACCACTTTTGTCCAGCCTGAACATTTACCATTAATGACAACTCGTTGAACGCTATCCTTAAGCCAATATTTTAGACCAATTTCTTTTAGTTTGAAGACTAACATATTGTGAGGAACCGTATCAAATGCTTTGGCAAAATACAAGTAGATCACATCCACTGCAACACCCTGATCTATATTTCTACTTACTTTGTCATAGAATGCAATTAGGTTATTTTGACATGACCCATGTTTCATAAAACCATGCTGATTATTGCTAATAACAAAGTTCTTTCCAATGAATTCCTAAATATTATCCCTTAATAGCCGTTCAAATAATTTCCCAGTCACAGAAGTTAAGCTCACAGGTCTATAATTTCCAGGCAAGGATTTTGAACCCTTTTTAATATGGGAACACCTGCCTTCCTCCATAGTTACCATTGATATATAGTTAATCAATCTCCAGCTTCAGTTATTCTGTAGTGTGTTGCGTTTATATAGATACTATGTTTTAAATAATACATATCCTTTCTCTCCCTTCAGTGTAGCTATTTCTCCACCATTGTTTTCCATCATATTTAATGTCTCCCTTCATGTCAACATAATTGCCACTATGGATACCGCACTCTCCTGGATCCCAGGGTGCAACCGGGCCTAAGATTGGGCAATCCTCACGATGTGTTTGTAAGAATTGCCCAACCTCAGGCCCAGTTGGGCATTCCTCACAACTCATTGGACAATGTTTAAACCATGTTTTGGCCCACAACAGGGCCTTTGTCAAGCTTTGTTGTTTTCATTCTGCTGGCTTGACAAAGGCCGAAACGTTGTTTTGATTCTGCTCCAATAAATCTGTCCACTGGATTGAACTTGAGTGCCTGGACCATGATTACATTTTTGTAAATCCCTTCATGTCAACAACCTCTCTTTCCTCTCTACCTATATCCCCTATTATTCCAGTTCCTCTCACAGTTTACACAGGGTCCTTTATTAACATATCCACTATGTTTTCCTTTTATGTTTGTTACATCTGTTCATTTCATGTTCTTTACCCACTGTTTTTCATATTATATCATTATCATCTTATATCGTCTCTTCTTTCCTCCCATTCATTCAAGCTTCCCATATAAATGTAAGTTGGTTTATTAAGCGAGTGTGTGTCAGGTTGCTAAATACTGGGTGAGGGGTGGGAGGGGTAACTCCTAATTAAATAGAATAACCAAAGTAAATGAACAGTGGTAAAAAGGGGAAGAAGAGCCAAGTAAAACGGTTGGCTCTACACTAACCCTTCATACAATAAGACAACCCAAATATAAAACCTTAACTTTTATTAAGATCTATTAAATAGATAAAAATTAATAATCTTAATCATGACAAAAAATCTTAGTAAAGTAATAAAACCTCTGTGAAGTTGAAACTAAATATTGGTTATATAGTAACTATCCACCCATATCAAGTTAGAAAGCAAAAAACATACAAATGTAGCTACCATCTACAAATGTAACTACTATCTAAATACTTAGTATACAGAAGAGAAAAGACAAATATTGTACAGATAGAACTGCTATATGTCCTACATAACTGTCAAGTCCAAATATCTCGCCAAATATTTCCATAAGCTATATATATATAATTTTATTTATTTATTATTATTTATAACCCTGTGGTATATATTGACACTATTTAAATGCCTCTTTATCATGTTTTATTGTTATGTGTATATATACTGTACAATCATTTTAAATGGTTTCGAACACATTTTATGACAGAGAAAGCAGGTATGATGAACAAAAAATGGATGCTGCGTAAACATCTGTTTATTATCAGTAACAGAACAGCTAGCAATATATTTGCAATGTGAAACTGCAGTGGCATAGATTTAATGGCTTCACAAATAGAATTTTAAGTTATGGTTTGCTGTTATCATGTCTTCTGTAACATATTTCTAATTTCCAGCATGGAGAGATGTAATGCAAAGAAAATTTTCCTCAAAAGAGGAAGTGTGATACAAAAGCGCCCCACTGGCCAAATACAATTTTTTTTATTTATTTTTTTAAATCACTGTATAGTAGATACAAACAGCTACCTGGAATCAATTATGGACTACATGAGTACTAAATAAGTACCTATTCATTAAACATTACATAAAACAATAAACTGATATCGAGTAGTATTGCACTAACAAAAGTCCAGTCAGTAACTTTACCAAGATGCTAGGTATATATGGGGCTCTGAATCAGGTGAGCTTAACAAAATACTTGCACTGTTATTTCTACATATTACACTAGTTTGTTCTCCTCTCTATCTCCTTTGAGATTAAAAACTTCATGGTGTAGTGCTGCATAAAGAGCATGACTGCATAATAGATTGAGACATATATTTAGGCTTTCTGGTGTCCCACTTTTGGAATGCCGATATTGGGGAATATGAATGTTTTATATAGTTGGTGCTTGTTTTTAAACATTTCTTGATAATCCAATTAAAAGAACACTATAGTAACTCTATAGTAACCACTATTTTGTAGGGATCAACCGATTATCGGTCTGGCCAATACTATTGGCCGATATTCGGTATTTGCGGCAATATCGGTATTGGCCTATATAGATAGCGATGTTGCCGATAATGCAGACCAGGACCGCCTGGCCCATGACAAGCCCGGCGGTCTTGGAGTGCCCACAGCAATCCCTTACTTACCTTCCCAGCAGCTCCCTTCAGCTCCCCTGTCTAAATCTTGCGAGTCTCGCGGCCATCACAGCGTTGCCACAGGTTACCATGGCAATGCTCTGCGCGGCATACTGGCCGCGATAGTTAGACAGGGTAGCTGAAGGGAGCTGTTGGGAAGGTAAGGAGGAGCTTACTGCGGGCCCCCACTGCACAGTCCATGCCACCGGACCACCAGGGAATGCTATACCCACTCCCCCAATGCCCCCAGCCAAGTAAGAAGCAGGGAGGGGGGACTAAAAAAATTATATTATTATTTAAAAATAAATAAAAATAAAAATGCCCTCCCCATTTTACACACATTACATACCTACACAAACACACACACACACACACACACTCTGCATTATATAAACACACTACATTCACTATACACACTCTACAAACACACACACACACACACACTCTGCATTCATTATATACACCCTTCACAAACACACACTGCATTCACTATACACACAGTACACAAACACACACACACACTCTGCATTCATTATATACACACTACACAAAACACACACACACTCTGCATTAATTATATACATACACTACACAAACACACTACACACACATTCTGTATTCATTATACACACACACACACACACACTACACAAACACACTGCATTCACTATATACACAAACACACACACTCCACATTCATTATATACACACTACACAAACACACACTGCATTCACTATGCACACACTACACAAACACACACACACTCTGCCTTTATTATATACACACACTGCACAAACACACAGACACACACTCTGCATTCATTATATACACACTGGATTCACTATACACACTACACAAACACACACACACACTGCATTCATTATATACACACTACACAAACACACACTGCATCCACTATACACACACTGCATTCACTTTACGCACGCTACACACACTGCATTCACTTTACGCACGCTACACACACTGCATTCACTTTACTCACGCTACACACACTGCATTCACTTTACGCACGCTACATACACTGCATTCACTTTACGCATCCTACAAACACACAGCATTCACTTTACACACACTACACAAACACTTACTGCATTCACTATACACACTACACAAACACATACTGCATTCAATAATCAAATACTCTCACTGCATCCACTACACACACATATTCTTGAAAACATAAAAAACTCTGACTGGCATGTATATTTTGTGCATTTACCTTTATTAAAAAAAAAAAAAGATTTGCAAACAAATAAATAATAAACATGTTCAGTCAACAGTAGATTTGTGTAGAAATAGTTTTTTTCAAAATGGTAAATGTATAGAATATCGTTAAGTTATCAGCTATCTGCCTTGAAGGTTCACAGATTATCGGTATCGGCTCTAAAAAAATAAATCAATATTGGTCGATCCCTACTATATTGCTTATTCTGCAGCCAACAACATGAAATTGTGGTAACTAGGTTAAAAGGTTCTCTCTGAAGGTCTTCAACAGGTTCACTTTAAGCTGACATTTAACAATTGCTATTTCTAAAATAGTCCGTCCATCTTCGGTAGTCAAATACTAAAATGTTAACCCTTTACAGGTCTGTCCAGCCATGCATTCAAGTTAGAATTTATTGGTAGAAATGTCTACCACCCAGATCCTATTAGACAGTCGTGATTTGGGCCCTTGTCCCTCCATCCTATTTTCCCCAGAAATGGGCATTTTCATCCATACAAGAATCCTTTAGCTCCATTCAGCTATGGTTGAATAACCCGCAGAACTGTCTGTCTTGCTGGCAGAAATGTGCACCAGTCTAACACACCCATTTTACAGTCATAGGCATCAACAGTGACAACCCTCTTGCTGGCTCCACCATCTCATATTTATTATTATTTTTATTCTTATTACTACTGGTATTTATATAGCGCCAGCATATTCCGTAGCGCTTTACAATATAGTCAGAGGGGGAGATTTAACAATAAATGAAACAATTACAAAAACTTACAGGAACGATAGGTTGAAGAGGACCCTGCTCAAACAAGCTTACAGTCTAGAGGAGGTGGGTTTTATCTAGTTTCATACCCACCCAAGTGGCAGATATGTCACACAAAAGGTGCATGTTTATGTCTCAGATATACTTTAAACTGTCTTTTTTCTGGATAATTAATTTTTTGGATAATGACTAGCATAGTAGGAAGTAGTTTATTCAATTAGCAGAATACAATATCCTTTGCACATTTAAAAACTGTTTAAATGAACACCCAATGCACTGTGGTTATGATGCCATGAGTGCCCTTTTATTCCCCCGTTGTAAGTAATCAAATTTTTTCCTTGGCACAGCTCCCCACCTCCACTACAGCTTTCATAGATCTAGATGCTCCTGCTTTGGAGATTTCTACAGCTCTCCTGAGCTAAGCCCACCACTTGATCACTCAGCCATGAGTTAATCCCTGCACTGCCATGCTTGGGTGAGACAGAGAGCTTCTGGCTCTCTAAGGGGCATGAGGAGGTTGGCAGTTGTGTCCAGCAGATCCCAGGTAAGAAGTGAAACAGCTATAAAAGTTTAACTACATAGAAGGTAATAGGGAATCAAGGCACATTGTAGTTGTTATGGTCGCTTGGAATGTTCCTTTAAGATCAGCACAACTTTTTTTTTTTAACTTTAAATCAGTTTTCTTTAGTACAAGCAGGCTTCAGTGTTGGTTTTGTGACAAATACACGTTTCATCAAATAAAG
The DNA here is from genome assembly GCF_036172605.1 of Pelobates fuscus. Classification (NCBI taxonomy): domain Eukaryota; kingdom Metazoa; phylum Chordata; class Amphibia; order Anura; family Pelobatidae; genus Pelobates; species Pelobates fuscus. The sequence goes on from NC_086318.1 coordinate 234,570,559, forward strand.
TAGGCTTTCTAAATAAATTGCTTAGAGTAATGAGTTTCCCTTGGTAATATACCAGCAATGGTTTTAAAGGTAGCTATACAAGGACCTTCAAGATAACAAATACTTTTGTCTAATACAAACTTAATTTTTTATCCGCTCAGCATCTTAAACATTGCAGTGTTCATCAATCCTTAAGTATCTAATCTTTCTGAAACCATGGCTTCTGCACCTTAAGGCACCGCTTAACTTTGATTGTCTTAACCATTCCTGTACTTTTTCTTTTCTTTCTAAGTTAGTTGATCTTTTTCTCTGGCACATGTAATAATAGAAGCGCTACGCTTTTTATGTCGCATATTGTTTACTTTAAATACAAACTATTCCTGTTCTGTATTGCTGAGCTCAATCGTCAATTGTTTGAAGCATTTATAACTTTGAAATCATGTAATTACTCATAAATACCCTCATTGAAATGACTGCAGGGAACATCATATATATTTGTTGTGTATAGTTCGAGACTGTGTATATAAATATATCTGTCTGTCTGTCTCTCTATCTGCTGAAATAAAATGTTCCAAGTTTAATAAATAGCACTTTATTATGAAATTGGTACAAAGGAGATCTGACTTTTTTTTTTTTTTTTTTTTTAAAGATGGTTTGTTAATATGTATTGCTGAACACTTAACAGTAACTGTGTATGATAAGAGTTAAAAAAATGCATAGGGTTTAAACACGGTCCACCAACTGTATTTTTACAATATATGCTTGATGCCATTTTTAATTTTTTTTTTAAGAGAAAAACATTTGAGATGCATATTTATGAATACATCAGACTACACACACAAGCATTTTGTAAGGCAAACATGTCTGCCTACTGAACATATATACACTAAAACCGGGTTAGGCAACTGTCTGCACTCCAGATGATGTAAAATACATTTCCCCTTCTGGTCTGAGAGGGGTTAACATATGAGTTACTTTGCATATGGCCTTGTCAGGCCTAATTAAGCCTAGTCAGCAAGGTACAGTTGATAACCCTCTAGGCACAGTGAACAAAGAGTCTGTATTACCATTTTAGAGGTTGGTTGAGTTTTGTATCATGGACATTGGGTTTTAGTATTTTAAGAGGAGTTAAACCTAGGATTAAAGTAAAAGTTTTGTTTTCAGGTTTAGTATTTGAGTGCTTAGGTGTTGAACCGGGGAGGGGTTTGTTTAAATGTTTAGGAGAGTTTTAATTTAGGGTAAGGGGAAATGGGTGTTTATGGCATGTGGAGTTTGACGGGTTATTTACAAAGTACTCACTCTCTTATGTCTTCTGTAGTCCAGTCAGCATTCTATGATTAATACCAGAGACGCAAAAGCTGTTCTACAACGTGCATCACTCATTGCTGTCCATGCTCCTCCTGCACAGTGCTTCCTGTGTAAGAGGCTGTTTTTTCAAGCAATATTTTAAGACATTATTATTCCTTTTGGTTTCAGGTGACCAGACATTGAGGATATGGGATGTCAAATCGCCTGTGTCCAAAATAGTTATACCAGCCCACCAAGCAGAGGTTCTAACATGTGATTGGTGCAAATATGACCAGGTAAATACACTGCTCTGTTTTTTTGCTTTTTGTTTTATTAATTTTGAAACATGCATATGGATTGTTCAAGAGCCAATAATTAAAAAGGGTGAAAATCCACATAGAATGTATAGAGTTAACAAGCAGGAATGGGAGTGTACGGTCCTTTCCTGAGTATAGTCTAGGAAATTTTAGAAATTTGTGGGTTTAATCCATTTAGCTTTCTTGAATATGCCACAAAAAGGGCAATCCATCCCTTGCCCATGGTGCCTAGAGGGATATTGGCTATACCTCACTGATGATACCTTACAAGGTTGAAATGATCGTCTGGGGTTGCCGTATCTCTCGTGCAGAGGGAACATACTGGCATTTTGGATCTGGACTGCCCATAAGGGTGGGACTAGTCTGATATGCTTCAGATATGTTCTCTCTGTAATGGCACAAGTTGAGCTAAAACCAGCTTAGGATCTGAGCGGGGACCCACCGAAGGGCAGGCTAATTAAGCTGTTGTCCGTTCTCACCTCTCTTGCTACTTGTTTTTTCTTCTTAAGTTTAAAGGGCAATCCAGACGTGGATCCCTTGCTCACGGTGCCTAGAGGGATATTGGCTATACTTTGCTGATGATACCTTACAAGATTGAAACGATCGTCTGGGGTTGCCGGATCTCTCGTGCAGAGGGAACTTGCTGGCAATTCAGATCTGGACTGCCCATAAGGGTGGGACTAGTCTGATATGCTTCAGATATGTTCTCTCTGTAATGGCACAAGTCGAGCTAAAACCAGCTTGAGATCTGAGCGGGGACCCACCGAAGGGCAGGCTAATTAAGCTGTTGTCCGTTCTCACCTCTCTTGCTACTTGTTTTTTTCCTCCTGTTGTTTTTGTTTTTTTCCCCTGTTGATTTTTTTTCTCCTTTTGACTAATGCTATACCATACACTCAGAGTAGACCCCTTTATGAAGAAAAAGGGACAGTAACAGGTATTATTGAATCTTACTGTAGCTGGCTTAGTCAGAAAAAAGAAATGTCCGGGGTAGGTATGAAAATATATCTGCCAACAGGTAAATAGCATAAATGATGATAAACCAGCACAAGGGTACCTGAATGTTGTACTAAAATGCTAAAAACAGGAAACTACAGGGAGTGCAGAATTATTAGGCAAGTTGTATTTTTGAGGATTAATTTTATTATTGAACAACAACCATGTTCTCAATGAACCCAAAAAACTCATTAATATCAAATCTGAATATTTTTGGAAGTAGTTTTTAGTTTGTTTTTAGTTTTAGCTATTTTAGGGGGATATCTGTGTGTGCAGGTGACTATTACTGTGCATAATTATTAGGCAACTTAACAAAAAACAAATATATACCCATTTCAATTATTTATTTTTACCAGTGAAACCAATATAACATCTCAACATTCACAAATATACATTTCTGACATTCAAAAACATAACAAAAACAAATCAGTGACCAATATAGCCACCTTTCTTTGCAAGGACACTCAAAAGCCTGCCATCCATGGATTCTGTCAGTGTTTTGATCTGTTCACCATCAACATTGCGTGCAGAAGCAACCACAGCCTCACAGACACTGTTCAGAGAGGTGTACTGTTTTCCCTCCTTGTAAATCTCACATTTGATGATGGACCACAGGTTCTCAATGGGGTTCAGATCAGGTGAACAAGGAGGCCATGTCATTAGATTTTCTTCTTTTATACCCTTTCTTGCCAGCCACGCTGTGGAGTACTTGGACGCGTGTGATGGAGCATTGTCCTGCATGAAAATCATGTTTTTCTTGAAGGATGCAGACTTCTTCCTGTACCACTGCTTGAAGAAGGTGTCTTCCAGAAACTGGCAGTAGGACTGGGAGTTGAGCTTGACTCCATCCTCAACCCGAAAAGGCCCCACAAGCTCATCTTTGATGATACCAGCCCAAACCAGTACTCCACCTCCAGTCGGACTGGAGCTCTCTTCCCTTTACCAATCCAGCCACGGGCCCATCCATCTGGCCCATCAAGACTCACTCTCATTTCATCAGTCCATAAAACCTTAGAAAAATCAGTCTTGAGATATTTCTTGGCCCAGTCTTGACGTTTCAGCTTGTGTGTCTTGTTCAGTGGTGGTCGTCTTTCAGCCTTTCTTACCTTGGCCATGTCTCTGAGTATTGCACACCTTGTGCTTTTGGGCACTCCAGTGATGCTGCAGCTCTGAAATATGGCCAAACTGGTGGCAAGTGCCGCCCTCTGAAGTGCTGAGCGCACTACCGCGCATGCGCGTGGTGTGCGTGGCCGCGAGCTGAGCTGAGTGACAGCTCAGCTCGCGGTCTTTGCCCGCCCCCCTCCTCCGCTGACAGGCTGGAGAGAGAAGGCGCGCACACAGTGCCTTCTCTCTCCTGAACACGTTAGACGTATTTTAATACGTCTGACGTGTACAGGGCTTTTTTAGGGCCCTGTGTGATAGGAAGTCCCTCTAGTGGCCGTCTGAGTGACGGCCACTGGAGGTATTCCTATCAATCAATGTAAACACTATTTTCTCTGAAAATACAGTGTTTACATTAGATTGCCTGCAGGGAGCTATAGATAATACCTGAACAACTACATTAAGCTGTAGTTGTTCAGGTGACTATAGTGTCCCTTTAAGCTAAGCCAAAAGTGAATCCAGATAATTTGAAACTTGGGCTACTGCTTGGAATGACAGTAACTCACATTATGAGAGGTTTATACAGGGCTGTTACAGGTTTGCATCTTGAGTACATCTGTGACTGCAGGTAGACAATGTGCAGCCACAGAGCTGCCATAGAGTGTGCAACCATTTTATTCATTCTGGATGTAACACAGCACTGCTAAGCAATATGGTTTCTAGAAGGGCTCAGGTTGTGCGGCTGGTAACAGAACTGCTACCTAGCCACTCAGCAGCTGTAGTTTTGAAAATGAGGCGCGCAACCCCACTGGTGACAGAAGTGATGTGATATTTTAACTCTTCCTTCTTTATTTAAATATATATATGTATGTATACATCTCTCTTGAATTGAACGGATGGTAACGTCTCCTTGCAGTTATGTCCCGTAATGCACACTTTGAAGGGCACAGTGCAGTATGGGGACTGCTAATCTCAGGCAGCACTGGGAGATGTATACAACCATTTTAATAGTAATAGTGGCTGGTGCAAATAGCAGCTGTTGCTTGGTGGAACACCCATCAATCATGGGGAGACTGGGATATTCATGTACAGTATCTACTCTGAGATTAATGGAGCACTACTGTCACACTAACAAATCATTTATTTTAAAGGATACATAATGATGAAACATGTATTAGAAAAAAATAATAATGCCACCTTGGGGTTTTCAAAGCATTTATAAACTATACGACCTTCAGTCTCATGGTTTATTATGCTGTAGCCAGAATGCTTTGATAACATTAATTTTCCAACTACGTGTTTCACTGTTATTTATAGGTAGATAGCTAAATTAATGATGCCATTGAGTTAGCAATTAAAAAAAAAAAAAAAGTAGATTTATCCATATAATTGGAACACTCCCCAACCACCCACTCCTCCCCCCCCCCTCCCCCCCCCAAAAAAAAAAACCTTTAGGAGATTATAAGAAAACCTGTGAGAATTCCTGTAACCATTCTGCATGTCTTTAAGCACAGACACGTGCCTGGTACAATATTATAATTCCCATATATTATAATATTATAATATTGAGTGCAATCCATCCATTCCTCTTAAATTGGTATGCATAAGATAAAACCAGGAGCCATATTGAAAGAAAACAAAAATCTTAAAAACTTCTGACTTTGACCTTTACTTTATTGTCTATTGGGAAATTCTAAAAATTAAAAAGAAACGGCCTTATGATTCTGAGTTATATTATGCATTGCTAAAATCCTAGATTAGAAAGGCAATATTTGCTTTAATGATTAAGGAACCATCCGTAATAAAAATTTGATATTTGGTAATAACAAAAGGCAGTGCAAGCCCAATATTATTGAAAAGTACAGCGTTCACATTTAAAATACCCGAGGGCTACTTAATGTAATAATAATGGTGTCTGTTCCTATAGAAGATGTAAAATGAAATGGAAATAATTAACATGCGCAATCACAAACTGCCAATAATAGACTTATTGTTACATTTCCCAATGTGTGCTTATAATAAGGCTAATTCAGGCAAGAACACACTGTGCTGATTTTAAAAATACATTTATTACAGAGGAATGAATGTCCCCATAGATGCACAAAGCGCAATTTTATTATTTTTATTGTATTTTAAAAATGAACAAATACCAAATATCAAAATTACAAAAGGTTTTTTTTTTTTTTTTTTGTGCTGTTAATATGCAAACTCTGTTCTGGGGGGCACACAACTTGCATCTTATGGAAATTTGCAACACATTTAAGCATACTTTAGTTTTATTGCCTCATTCTTTGTTACATCTTTCAAATGAACATTAAATGTCTATGTGGCAACTAGAAATTCTTGACATTTTACATTTTCAAGTTCAGTATCTATTAAACAAATAAAATAAGAAAATGCATAATTATAATTATAATACGGTAGTAAACAATACTATGTTTCGTGTTTTTTTTTTAAATTTCACAAAACCAAATTTTTAGTTGAATACATTGTCTATACATATGCTTGCTGTATGTGTAAAATTGCCTTTATTATAAATTTCAGATCTAATTTGTAGCCATATGCAGTGCAATCACAATGATGAAGGATTTTTGGCTAATTAAAAATGTCTTCAGTTAATGTTCATTGTAATGACTATCAAGTCAGTAATCTATTTTCTATGTGTTGCTAGCAGATTCCAATGTATTATTGTCTCCTACACACTGCCATTCCTTTGGCAAATCTAAGGTCAGTGAGCTGCCTGTAGGGATATTCCTCCTAAATAGATTGAATGTGTTTTGGGTCAGTATAATTTCTTTTAACTGAATAAATGAAAGGATACAGATCTCACCAGATTCTGCATGGAACTTTGCAGTCAGCAATAACATGCGACATTAAAAATTTATAATTGAACATTAATTAAAAAGGACATTGAAACGACATTACAAAATGTAAAATTAACAGTTTGTTTGATAGAAATGTGCTCGTGATGCATTAAATTATCTTACATAAGGCTGTCACTTAATGAAATTATAAAAGCTTTTCATGCTTTATCATTGTCATGATTATATTTGTTACTGTGCACACAAATCTATCCCTTTTGCCATATTCATTTTAGCTCAAGTAATGAAACAGAACTTAAAGTGGCACTGTCACCTGAATATGTCTTTCCATAATTCACTTAAAAAAAATAATGCAAACAGATTCATGTTATTTTCATCTAAGCAAGCTATAGGTTAACTAGAATTACCACTTGATGATCTGTCAGTGTGATTATGGCAATCGCTGAATGATACTTTTCAATCCCTCAGTGACACTTATGGTTAAAATAACAAGGCTGCACTTCAAGCTCATTCTATGAGCCTCATTTATTATGTTATATTTGTAATATTTAGAAGCGCACTATCCGCTTGACATACTTTACAGTGGTTATAAGTAGTGCAGACATTTCACTGTGCATTGCTTTAACAAAAAATATCCCAAATATTTAAATAAATAAATGGAACTAAAACACAGAGCGTGTAATGTCATCAGCCATGCGATGATTTGTAAAGTAACCCTTAGCTTTCCACTGTTCAGGAAACAAGAACTGGGTCTTTGATCTGTGTCTGTGCCCAGAATTCCTAAGTTAAGTTTGAAATCTTTTATTGTCTTTCTCTAAATACAAGCTCCTGAACAGGTATAAAATGATCATGGCATCATGGACAGTTTTTTTTACTGTTATATGAGGGCACATCTTCAACCCTTAAGGACACATGACATGTGTGACATGTCATGATTCCCTTTTATTCCAGAAGTTTTGTCCTTAAGGGGTTAAAGATAAAATATTTTGCATTGGGTGAAAATATATTCACACAGCTTAAAAAAGTTAGTTATCTTATTTCTAGAGACTGGTCTCTAAACATATTTATTATAGTTTAGACTCATTAGTCATCGGTTTATTGCTGTGGAGCTCATTTATACACTCAGAAACACCAACAAGCTCCTAGAAAAGAGGGACATTAGGATAGGAAAAAGTGGCAGAGGGATTTGGGACCTAAATAAGGACACTTGGGAGGTATGCACAGTTTAAAGGGAAACTATAGTCACCAGAACAACTGAAAGTAGTTGGTCTGGTGAGTATAATCATTCCCTTCAAGCTTTTTGCGGTAAACACTGTCTTTTCAGAGAAAATACAATGTTTACTAGGGATACCTCTACTGGCCACTACTCAGATGCCTACGTGCTTCATGGGGCAGTGCTGCACACTGTGCATTCAGTGTCTCCACCCTCTTTATGCAGACACTGAACTTTCAAGGGGTATGATCTATACACCAAAACTGCTTCATTAAAGGAACATTATAGGGTAAGGAATACAAACGTGTATTCCTGACCCTTTAGTGTTAAAAACACTAATTTGCTGTTCTGCACTTCCTTACCCCCTTAAATAAGATAAAAACTCATCTTTATTCCAGCGACATGTGGATCTGTCGCCGCTGGCCCCATTTCTGTTCCGCCTGCTTAGCTGAGATCATTCGAATTGGCGATCTCAGCATTGTGCAGTACTGACCTAGGAAGCACCTCTAGTGGCTGTCTGAGTGATTGCCACTGGAGGTGTTAATAGGGAGCAATGTAAACACTACCTTTTATCTGAAAACAGGGCCGGCGCTACCATAAGGCGGCTGCCTTAGGGCGCACCGGCCCTGGGGGCGCGACATAAGGCTGACCGGAAGGAGGGAAGCGCACTGCGCACCCCTCCAGCCGTTTACTACTTGTAGCCTAGAGATTCCAGCCCACGGAGCCCAGCCTCTGCCCGCCCACCTCCTACCCTGGTGTCTGCCGCAGGCTGTGTGGAGGGGGCAGGGATATGAATTACATCATATCCCTGCTCCCTGTGTACCACACAGCGCGGCTGGCGCTCAGTGATGGGGCTGAGCTTCAGGACAGGACTCCACAGAGCCGGACAGCATGCACCCAGGGACAAGATTTAACAGATGTAAGTATGTAATTTTGTATGTATGTATGTCTCTGTATGTATGTATGTATGTCTCTGTATCCATGTATGTGTGCATCTGTCTGCATGTATGTATGTAACTAAATGTATGTTTGTCTCTGAATGTCTGTATATATGTCTCTGTATGCATGTGTGTAACTTTATGCCTTTATGTCTATGAATGTATGTGTCTGTGTGTCTCTGTATGCCTGTATGTCTTTGTATGCATGTTTCTGTATGTATGTATGTATGTGTCTGTATGACGGTTTGCCTCTGTATGTATTGTGATATAGTGAAGGCAGAGAGGCCTTCTAACCCCAGGGGAAGTATATGTAGTTTGTGTGTTGCACAACACAAAGCTTTGTTTAGTTATGGGCCCCTGGGGTGAAGCATTTGGAGAAAAGGGTGGGCCAATGCTCCACACCACAGTTTAGTGGTTTTCTTGGGAGACAAAGATCCAGGCCAGGGTTTGGACTGTCTCCAACCCACTGCTCAGCTGCAGGTAATCAGCTGTAGCAGTGGGAATAAACCACTCCCTGCTAGGCAGGTAAAGGGGGATTGCTGGCTTCCTCTCAGGAAGCAGGTAGGAGAGAGGGTGTTCTCTCCAGTAAGAGAGTCAAGGAGACTAGGCACTGGGAGTGCTGGCTTGGAGCACTAGGAGTGCGGAAGGAAGCAGTCAAGGCTGGCTTGAAGCACTGGAGTGCTGAGAGCGGACAAATACACTAGGTTGGTGAAACCCACAAATTTTGTTATAGTTTAACCCCTGATAGATAGGGAATCTGATGTGAGTTAGTGCTCAGATGAGCTAGGCTCTTTGTTGTAGGGATTTGTGTTACATCATTGCATTTATGTTTCGTTTGCTGCTGCCTGATGTGTAAATTTACAAATAAAGTTGCCGGGATTATAAGAAAATAAAAGGACTGTGCATGTTTTTGCCCTAGAGGACCGTGCTATCTACTAACAAGGATCACAATATGGTGGAGAATGCGGGCACAGTAGCACATTGAGGGTCTGTGGGTGTGCCAGTCATCCGTGGGTCTGCTTATTGAGGACTTTTATTTTGGCAGTCCTGCTAATCGAATAAAAAGCACTGTACCTTTAAGACTGTTACCTGCGTGGTGCTATAATGGAGGACCTGCTGAAGGCTCTGGTACAGGCAACTGCTGTACAACAGGAGAGCTGCAGAAAACAGTGCAGCCCTACAGCAACTGGTGCTGGCCCAGGCAGAGGGTGCTAAAGTCCTGGCCAAAACACAAATGGAGTGCACAGAGTCCTTGGTGAAACAGCTTGTTGTGACACAAGCAGAGATGTTTAAAGTAGCCCGTGAGGAGCAGAAGAATCAAAAGGGAGAACAAGACAAACTGATAACTGAAGTTGACAAGTGTTTATATGAGAATCAAAACATTGCAGCTTCACGTGAAAGCCTCAAACTTGCTCTGAGTGACATCACAACAGACGAAGTCTTAGAAAAAGAGTTGGAAACAAAAACATTTTCAAGCTCAGAAACTGAATCTTGCATGTTTCAAGAGAAAGCTGGAAAGACATTTGGAAACAGAAAGGTACTGATAAATCTTCCCAAGGCAACAAATTGAGAAAGAAAGACTGTGACTGAGGCCAGTAGTGTAAAGTCAGTTTGTGCTATAAAGAAAGAGATAAGTTAAAATACACCATGTAAAGGTGAAAAGACTAAAGCATGCAGAAACATCCTAAAGAAAACTGCAAAGATGAGAAAAAGATTTATGCAAGGCCGAATGTTGGTGGTAAGAAAAAAACACCCAGAAGGCGTAAGTAAAGCTAGTGTATACAGCCAGGGAAAGAAACATGAAGCAGAAGCCGCTGATGTACACCCAAGTGAACAAGTTAAAGCCATGAAAAGCAGACTGACTTGGGGAGTCAGAGAAGACAACAGCAAAGGAGCTGAGCTTAATAGAGAGAAGCAAGGCACCCCAGTTGAGTATAACAATGCTGTGCACTGTTTAGTAGCCGAGGCTACCCAAGAATGTCGACCAGCTGTTGAACAGTTGGGCAGAGAAGTAGTGGCAAAACAAAGGCACAATAAGAAAGGCAATGTAGCCGCTTCTGATCTAAGCCAAGAGAAAGCGACTGTTACAGAACCATGCTGTGATGAAAAAATGGGCACTTCCGCAGCTAAGCCAAACCAAGGCGAAAATGATATAGTAGATGACATTGGCGTAGCAGGACAAAATAATTCAGAGACACCTGGTAGTGCTACAAAGACTTTAAATGATTGTCCGGGAGCCGTAGAACTGGATCTGCTGGCAAAGGCTACTGCTACAAGGCCTGGGCGCACTGACTACCTGGAACAGCTGCCAGATTCTGGGAGCACAGCCATGGAATTAAAGGCGGAGCTCGGAATGCCTGACTGGCTGTTTGATACCAGGGCTGTCATGACCCAGCGAGAGGCCATGACTGCGTCTCTGCACACCCCCGAGGGAGCAGGGAGACCGCCAGACAGCCCAGAGGAAAGCATTGCCGACATTGGGAGGTGGCCACTCAAGGCCGAGCAAGCAGAGGGAAACCTAAAGGAAGAAAACTGCACTATAGTTTTACGCATCGCTCCTACATTCCTTAGATTTGGCTCTTTTGAAATATTCAAGAAAACTGATGAATTAACAGGCAGAAGGGGTCCTAGTGTCAACAGAAATGATGTTCGCATCCAAATGATTGATTATGTTATCAGTACGTTCTATCCAGACATTCAGAATACACATGCAGAGCACAAGATTGAACAAAATGCTGCTTTCTTCAAAGAGATAACCAGGAGGACTGCCAGGCTTGTTGCAGAGTGGCAGTGTGTTGGATTTTGCCATGGCGTCTTAAATACTGATAACATGAGCATTGTTGGGATTACTATTGATTATGGCCCATATGGATTCATGGACAGGTATGATCCAGATCACATTTGCAATGGGTCAGATAACATGGGTTGTATGCCTACAACAAGCAACCAGAATTCTGTAAGTGGAACTTGGGAAAGCTCGCTGAGTCGCTGGTACCAGAGCTCCCGGTAGAAATCAGTCAAAGTATAATTGATGAGGAGTATGATTCAGAGTTCCAGAGGTGGTATATGCAGAAGATGCGAAAGAAGCTTGGCCTGATTCAAGCAGAGCTCGAGGAGGACAGCAGTCTTATCTCAGACCTGTTGGAAACCATGAACAAAACGGGAGCAGATTTTACAAATACTTTCAGAGTGCTCAGCAAGTATGCTGGGAATTTCGTCAGCGCAGAGGATTTTCTAGATATTCTAACTGAGCAGTACGCTTCCTTGGACGAGTTAAAGGTGGTGTTCAAACCCAAAATGGATCCAAGACAACTGTCGGTGATGCTGATGTTAGCGCAGAGTAACCCTCAGTTATTTGCTTTGAATGGAACAAAAGCCAACATATATAAGGAGCTTGATCGTATCGAACGCTACAATAAACTGCAAGAGTACAGTGAAGACCAGCTACTGAGTAATAACCGTGCACTCTGGGAAGAATGGCTTCACAAGTACAGCACTCGGTTGTCAAAAGACCAAGCAACTACTGGGGATAATGATACATTTGTGGCTGAACGTGTGAAAATAATGGACTCTAACAATCCGGCATTTGTGCTCAGAAATTATATTGCTCAAAACGCAATTGATGCAGCTGAGAAGGGAGATTTCAGCGAGGTACAGCGGGTATTGAGAATGTTGGAAAATCCATACGATGTAGAAGTCTCTTTCCAACAATCACCTGATGAGGCAGGCGATGAAGATGATGAGCTTGAAGAACTGGATATATAGAAATGCTTTTGCAACACCAACAATATCTCTACAGGAAAGCACGGACTACCTGGAACGTGGACAAGTTGGAGCCACCTTCAGCAGGAAGGGTCCAAGCACTATACAGAAGATCAGAGAGGCCCTAAATTTGATGAGGAATCAGCATTTTGGGGTCCCCTTTATTGCATTCTACAGAAAAGAATATGTGGAACCAGAACTTAATATTAATGGCTTGTGTGGCAGTGGTATGAAAAGTGGACCCGGTTGAAGATTCAAAAGCAGAATCTTATCCGCCTTTTCCAGAAGATGCAGGCTTACCAATATGACCAAATATCTGCAGACCCTGACAAGCCTTTAGCTGATATAAAAAGACTAATTACACGCCAAGCCTTTGTAAAGTTTGCGCTTAAAAGTTACTCCGACGTTGAGAGATTATCAAATCAGAAGCTGCGGATGTGGAAGCAGATGATGATGATTGAGAGGAACTTGGCTGATAAGGAGCCACACCGTATTGATCTTCAGCCTAGATCCGCTAACAACCATATTAGCGGGAAACTGGAAAGAAAGGACAAAACCTGATACTGAGCCTGGGACAATATAAATATGATGGTAGAGTGTACCCAAAAGTCCCATTATGGCTACGAGACCAGACTGAGAAAAAGCTCAGATGCTTCAACTGCCACCTGCAAGGACATATTACATATAACAATCCTGAGAGTGAAGAGACAATACAATGTGACATAGTATTAAGGGCTCTGCATAGGATTGTATGGACCGGCTTAAAGATGTGTATGGTGACTGGTGGTGGTGTTACAGCACAGTTAAAAGTGGTGATGGTGGAAGGGAATTGTGCACAAGCACTAATTGATTCAGGGAGCGAGGATACTTTGAAAAGTGTTCTGCTTCAGCCAGAGAAATGTGATATAAGACAAATGTTTAATATTGTGTGTACACATGGTGACACCCGCACATACCCCAAGGCAGAGGTAGAGTTTGTCACTGAGGTTGTAAATGTTAAATGCCCTGTAGTTCATGCAGCTCAAACGCAAGAGCGTATAAGTAAGGCCAGGTATCTGAGTACCTTGGACCTGGTCATAAGGTATTGGCAGGTTCCCCTGACAGAGAAAGCAGAGGGAAGGACAGTGTTTTCTACTCCCACGGGGTTATGGCAACATAAAGTACTGCCATTCAGGTTGCATAGTGCACCAGCCCCCTTTCCGCATATAAATAGGATACTTTGGCCCCACAGAGAGAATGCAGCTGCCTACCTTGGTGGTGTGGCGATTCACAGGGTGGACTTGGAAGCACACCTGATGAAGGTCCAGTTAGTTGTGCATAATGTAAGGGCCGCCGGTTTGACCGCTAACAAGTGTTATCTAGGATTTGAGGAAGCTAACTATTTGGGTTATCCACTTGGGTGGAGGTTCCTTAAACTACAAGGGAGCAAGGTAGCAGCCATCTACAATAGGCCACTTCCTGTAACTGAGGAGCAAGTCAGGGCTGGTACAGCCCTAGGTGACGTGAATGTTCACGGTTTGTGTTCTAAGGCCGCTCGACCCGATGGGTCTGAGCTGGGGGGGAGGATATGTGATATAGTGAAGGCAGAGAGGCCTTCTAACCCCAGGGGAAGTATATGTAGTTTGTGTGTTGCACAACACAAAGCTTTGTTTAGTTATGGGCCCCTGGGGTGGAGCATTTGGAGAAAAGGGTGGGCCAATGCTCCACACCACAGTTTAGTGGTTTTCTTGGGAGACAAAGATCCAGGCCAGGGTTTGGACTGTCTCCAACCCACTGCTCAGCTGCAGGTAATCAGCTGTAGCAGTGGGAATAAACCACTCCCTGCTAGGCAGGTAAAGGGGGATTGCTGGCTTCCTCTCAGGAAGCAGATAGGAGAGAGGGTGTTCTCTCCAGTAAGAGAGTCAAGAAGACTAGGCACTGGGAGTGCTGGCTTGGAGCACTAGGAGTGCGGAAGGAAGCAGTCAAGGCTGGCTTGAAGCACTGGAGTGCTGAGAGAGGACAAATACACTAGGTTGGTGAAACCCACAAATTTTGTTATAGTTTAACCCCTGATAGATAGGGAATCTGATGTGAGTTAGTGCTCAGATGAGCTAGGCTTTTTGTTGTAGAGATTTGTGTTACATCATTGCATTTATGTTTCGTTTGCTGCTGCCTGATGTGTAAATTTACAAATAAAGTTGCCGGGATTATAAGAAAATAAAAGGACTGTGCATGTTTTTGCCCTAGAGGACCGCGCTATCTACTAACAAGGATCACAGTATTTATGTATGTTTGTATGTGTCTGTATGCCTGTATGTCTTTGTATGTATGTTTCTGGATGCCTGTATGTCTCTGTATGCCTGTATATATGTATGTGTTTGTATGGCAGTGTGTCTGTATGCCTGTATGTCTTTGTATGTATGTATGTATGTATGTGCCTGTATGTCTTTGTATGTATGTTTCTGTATGCCTGTATGTATGTCTCTGTATGCCTGTATGTATGCATGTCTTTATATGCCTTCATGTCTCTGTATGTATGCATGTCTTTATATGCCTTCATGTCTCTGTATGCATGTATGTCTTTGCCTATATGTCTGTATGTCTCTGACTGTATGTGTCTGTGTCTGTATGTCTCTGTATGATTATTTCTGTGTTTGTATGACAGTGTACCTGTATGACTTTGACTGTGTGACCGAAAAAATGATGCCTGTGGCTTGGGAGGAAATACATGATGCATTTTTTTTTTTTAAAGGAGAGTGAGGGGCGCCAAAATGCATCTTCGCCTGTGTAACCAAAAATCCTAGCACCGGCCCTGTCTGAAAAGGTAGTGTTTACATGAATATGCCTGCAGGGACTTACTATACACATTAAACTGTATATGTCTTGGTGACTACAGGCATACCTCGCTTTACATACACTCACTTTAAGTACACTCGCGAGTACAGACATTCCCGCGCCTCTTCTGTCCGCGAGTAAACAGGAAATGGAAGGTTCTATTCTCGCCTAGAGCAGCTCAGTTCAGTGTCTTTAGGGCAAAAACTTTTCACACCTTCTAACATGGCACAGGTTAATCATCTCAAATTTACAATGTGCCTATAGCAAGTGTGTTAAAAAATGATACGCTTAGAGTCATGTCTACAAATGCTCGCAGTTTAGGAAATAAGATCCATGAACTTGTGGCAATAATGGCAACTGATAATGTAGATTTAGTCGCTGTTACTGAGACATGGTATAATGAAAATAATGACTGGGACATAGCAATACCAGGGTACTCTTCATATAGAAAACACAGATAAGGCAAGAAAGGGGGAGGGGTGGCCCTGTATGTGAAGGATAGCATAAGATCTAGCCTAATAAAAGTTAGTGAGGTGAACATAGAGTGCGTTTGGGTTACGTTAGAATTTGGTAATCACACAGTAACTCGTGTAGGTGGGATTTATCGGCCCCCAGGACAAATAGAAGAGTTAGATAATCTACTAGTTGAGGAAATAGCTAAAATGACAATGAAGGGGGAAGTTATCATCATGGGTGACTTTAATCTTCCTGATGTGAATTGGAAAACAAAAATAGCTACTTGTGCCAGGAGCACACATATTTTAAACTCCCTACTGGTATTGTCTCTAAAACAAGTCGTTGAGGAGCCAACTCGTAAAGAGGCCATACTAGATTTAGTGTTAACAAATGGAGATTTGGTATCAGATATTACTGTAGGTGAAAGTTTAGGATCCAGTGATCATCAGTCAGTGTGGTTTAATATAAGAACAGTGACTGAGTCACACCACACAAAAACAAAAGTTAAAGACTTTAAAAAAAAACAGACTTTTCTAAAATTAGAATATGTGTGAAGGAGTCATTATCAGACTGGAACAATTTAAATGGAGTCCAAGAGAAATGGGATTATTTAAAAGGGTCACTGCTAAAGGCAACATAAAATTGCATTAGGCTTGTCAGTAAAAGCAAAACATTCTGTGGTTGTGGCGAAACCGACCTCGCCACGTGTCCTTGGAGGGGGCTGATTGCCCGCCTCTTGCCTTTGGACTATGGACCAGACTTTATGGGAATGTGAAAGACTCCAATTATACTGTGTGAGTAGGATCTGCGCGCTATTCGGTAGTTTTGTGCGTGAAGATCCCAGCTATCTGGGGATAGGTGAAATGTCTGTGTGTTATGTGTAAATATGACTTTATGTATTTTAAAGTGTTTTATGTCGTTTTGCAACCATGTGGTTAATGGAGTCTGCCTTTAGTCCTGGGTAATTGGATTACTTCTCCAATTAACTCCAGGGCAGAAGGGAGGAAACCAGGGTGCATTGTGGGGATGTTTTTCTGCCAGCCAGAAAGGAACAAAAGATACTTTTAGTAACTTTTGAACCCCTGGTCGGATTCATGCCATTTTTTAATATGTTGTTCCCCTGAATGGATTGATTGTGGATATGTATTTTTATGTGAATGTGATGTAGGGTTTTAAAGTTATGAAAGTTGTGTAAAAGTATATTTTACACTGTATGCATAATGGGATTATATGTCACACTAAGGGGAGGGGATGTGTGGGAGGTAACATCTATGTCATTGGTTCTTTTATGCCTCCCCCTGGGTGTGGCCTGTATGTGTGAGTTGGAAATTAAAGCCAGGCTGGATGTGCCAGTCCAGAGTTCCTGTTTTACCCTCAAAGTGATGTGTCGTCTCATTATTGGGGGGAAGGATTTATTGCATGCTGTTCCAGTTGACTGCTAGGAGTGTAAGCCTATTCGTATGGTTCCTATTCAACGGTCTACAGCATTCATATGCTAGAGAGGATTCCTATGCTTCTCTGATTCGGTGATTGTGGTGTCTGCCAGAGTGCTTGGAGTCCTCAGGAAGCGCTAGGAGCATCCATTAACGGAGGTACCAAGTCGGGGTGCCAGGTGATCCGTTACATTGGTGGCAAGCGGTGGGATGGCGTCCTAGTGCGAGGTAAAGCAGCTCGGAGACACAGTACGTTTGGATTTACAAATTGAGGGCGACGCTAGTGTGCCTACAGCGTCCCTGTCTACACAAAGATTTGGGAAAATGGGGTTCGTAGACCCCTGGGCAACACACACACCTGAGGAAGAGAGTGAATTAGAATGGAGAGATGATGCCCGGAAAGAATTATGGAACGATGCCCTGGAGGAAGTCCAGTATCAACGGCAGCAGCGCCTTCCTGGTGTCGCATACCAGTTGGAGGAACAAATGGCCTGGCGGATGCCACTTCTGGGAGACCAACCTGGAGGGCAGCGGGTAAGACAACTCGAGTACCTCGTGGAAAGGGAACTGAGCCTGGACGCCTCATACCGGGCACTGTGGTGGTGCACTGTCCAGCCAGAGACGTGGAGGGCAGTGGGCATCCAGCCAGAGGGGGAGAACTACACAAGCCCTGGCCTGTTGTGGAAAGCCTTAGTGGAGGATGTCGACTTCGGCAGTCCAGCAGAGTCACGGTACTGGGCTATCTTTCATTACCGAGGTGAGATGATACAGGGCCCGAGATCTATTGGACTGGGAGAAGACCTCCGCCGTTTCGCTGCCATGGAACGAGAGCTGGAGATGGACTATGTAGAACTATTAAATTCCTGCCAGCCGCAGAGCAGGGACGCAGACCGGGAAAACTGGGTGGCAGACCCAGACCTGCTAGCCTATAGCTGGGAAAACGCGGCAGAGGTACCCCCTGCTTCACTACCAGTTGCAGAAGTAGGGGACCTCATAGACTGGTCCTGGAGAGACCCATAGATGGCAGGTGGAGATGGGATCGAGGTCTCTCTACCAGCCCTACAGGGATGCTGGGCAGTCGGCCCAGATCCCCAGCGGCAGGTTACAGTTCAGAGAGAGGAGCTTGTTACACCCTCTCTCCAGCGGCAGCCTAACCCACCAAGGGGAGACCGTAAGCCCCACACCAGCGCAGATGGGACCGTGGTCTCTGCGCTCAAGTTACAGGGAGCTGAAGGAGCCGTCCTCCCTCCCCAGCGGCAGTGTGATTTGTTGGGAATTGGGAGCCCGGTCTCCATTCCCCAGCGGCAGAGTATCCAGCAGGGAATAGAGAGCCCAGCCCCCTTTCCCCCACAGCAGGACTCTGTGCTGGGAGGAGAGACAGTCGGTCTCCCTCCGCAGAGACGGGAAGTATGCATGGGAGAGGAGATTGTTACCACCTCTCCCCAGCGGCGGATCATTAATGTACAGGGAATAGAGAGCCCAGTCTCCATTCCCCAGCGGCAGAGTGTTCTAATGGGAGAGGAGCTGGTTACCACCTCTCCCCAGCGGCAGCTTAATGTACCAGGGGGAGACTGTAAGCCCCACACCTGTGCAGATGGGACCGTGGTCTCTGCACTTCCAGCACAGGGGGTAGGGACGGTCGGTCCTGCCCCCCCACAACAGGGCTGTTTAGCCAAAGGGGAGACAGTCTGTCTCCAGCAGCAGAGCTGTGTAACTAAAGGGGAGACAGTCGGTCTCCAGCAGCAGAGTTGTGTAACTCAAGGGGAGACAGTCGGTCTCCAGCAGCAGAGCGGTGTAACTCAAGGGGAGACAGTCGGTCTCCAGCAGCAGAGCGGTGTATTTAAAGGGGAGACAGTCTGTCTCCAGCAGCAGAGCTGTGTAACTAAAGGGGAGACAGTCGGTCTCCAGCAGCAGAGCTGTGTAACTCAAGGGGAGACAGTCGGTCTCCAGCAGCAGAGCGGTGTAACTCAAGGGGAGACAGTCGGTCTCCAGCAGCAGAGCGGTGTAACTCAAGGGGAGACAGTCGGTCTCCAGCAGCAGAGCGGTGTATTTAAAGGGGAGACAGTCGGTCTCCAGCAACCAGGCTCCAACCAGACTACTCCCGTGGTAGTGCTGGCAACAGGACAGAGTACCGCTGGTCTCTGCCCCCTCAGCAACCTACCAAGGCAGCCTACCAGTCCCCCACACAGCCGTGAGGCACCTGAACCTGGACAAGATTCTCCCTCACCCAGGTGTAGTAACTGTTTATTGTGGGTGGGCTGCTCTGCTGTTTCTGTCTTGTGGGTGGGCTGCTGGACTAACAAGGGCACTGACCGGCAGGAGGTCAAGTACCCTGTTAGTCTGGGGGGTAAAGGGGAGAAGTGTGGCGAAACCGACCTCGCCACGTGTCCTTGGAGGGGGCTGATTGCCCGCCTCTTGCCTTTGGACTATGGACCAGACTTTATGGGAATGTGATACCCCAGATAGCCATACCATGGAGCCTATTCATATAATGAAAGACTATGGGAAAGACTTTAGCTCCATGGCAATTGTACTGTGTGAGTAGGATCTGCGCGCTATTCGGTAGTTTTGTGCGTGCAGATCCCAGCTATCTGGGGATAGGTGAAATGTCTGTGTGTTATGTGTAAATGTGACTTTATGTATTTTAACCCCTTAAGGACCAAACTTCTGGAATAAAAGGGAATCATGACATGTCACACACGTCATGTGTCCTTAAGGGGTTAAAGTGTTTTATGTCGTTTTGCAACCATGTGGTTAATGGAGTCTGCCTTTAGTCCTGGGTAATTGGATTACTTCTCCAATTAACTCCAGGGCAGAAGGGAGGAAACCAGGGTGCATTGTGGGGATGTTTTTCTGCCAGCCAGAAAGGAACAAAAGATACTTTTAGTAACTTTTGAACCCCGGGTCGGATTCATGCCATTTTTTAATATGTTGTTCCCCTGAATGGATTGATTGTGGATATGTATTTTTATGTGAATGTGATGTATGGTTTTAAAGTTATGAAAGTTGTGTAAAAGTATATTTTACACTGTATGCATAATGGGATTATGTGTCACACTAAGGGGAGGGGATGTGTGGGAGGTAACATCTATGTCATTGGTTCTTTTATGCCTCCCCCTGGGTGTGGCCTGTATGTGTGAGTTGGAAATAAAAGCCAGGCTGGATGTGCCAGTCCAGAGTTCCTGTTTTACCCTCAAAGTGATGTGTCGTCTCATTATTGGGGGGAAGGATTTATTGCATGCTGTTCCAGTTGACTGCTAGGAGTGTAAGCCTATTTGTATGGTTCCTATTCAACGGTCTACAGCATTCATATGCTAGAGAGGATTCCTATGCTTCTCTGATTCGGTGATTGTGGTGTCTGCCAGAGTGCTTGGAGTCCTCAGGAAGCGCTAGGAGCATCCATTAACGGAGGTACCAAGTCGGGGTGCCAGGTGATCCGTTACAGTGGTACTCCGCAGATGTGGCCAAAATAGTAAAAAACAAAAAGTTAGCATTTAGTAATTATAAAAAAAAAAAACAGAGTGAGGAAGACAAAATGATCTATAAGATTAGGCAGAACGAGGCTAAGCAAGTTATAAGAGCTTCCAAATCACACACAGAAGAGAAAATAGCACAGTCAATAAAAAAAGGGGACAAAACTTTTTTTAGATACATAAATGAGAAAAGGAAAGTAAAACAAGGATTAGTTAGATGAAAAACAAAAGGAAGGTATGTAGAAGAGAATAAAGGTCTAGCTGACTGCCTCAATAATTATTTTTGTTCGGTATTTACAAATGAAAATGAAGGAAAGGGACCTCAGTTAAGAAAAAGGATAAGAGGTTCTATTACAACTGTCAAAAGTAAAGACAAATAAGTCAGTGGGACCTGATGGAATACACCCAAAGTTATTAAAAGAGCTTAGTGGTGTACTAGCAAAACCATTAACAGATTTATTTAACCAATCATTGTTAACAGGAGTAGTCCCAGAAGATTGGAAGTTAGCGAATGTTGTGCCCATTCACAAGAAAGGTAGTAGGGAGGAGTCGGGCAACTATAAGCCAGTAAGCCTTACTTCAGTAGTGGGGAAAATAATGGAAACCATGTTAAAGGATAGGATTGTTGAACATCTAAAAACACATGGATTTCAAGATCAGAGACAACATGGGTTTACTTCAGGGAGATCCTGCCAAACTAATCTTATTTTTTTTTTTTTTTTTTTTGGGTAACTAAAATAATAGACCAGGGTGGTGCAGTAGACATTGCTTACCTAGATTTCAGTAAGGCTTTTGACACTGTTGAACATAGAAGGCTTATCAATAAATTGCAATCTTTAAGTTTGGATTCCAATGTTGTTTAATGGGTAAGGCAGTGACTGAGTGACAGGCAACAGAGGGTTGTAGTCAATGGAGTATATTCGAAGCTTGGGCTTGTCACCAGTGGGGTACCTCAGGGATCTGTACTTGGACCCATTCTCTTTAATATTTTTATTAGTGATATTGCAGAAGGTCTTGATTGTAAGGTATGTCTCTTTGCTGATGATACTAAGATATGTAACAGGGTTGATGTTCCAGGAGGGATAAGCCAAATGGCAAATGATTTTGGTAAACTAGAAAAATGGTCAGAGTTGTGGCAACTGACATTTAATGTGGATAAATGCAAGATAATGCATCTTGGACGTAAAAACTCAAGGGCAGAGTACAGAATATTTGATAGAGTCCTAACCTCAACATCTAAGGAAAGGGATTTAGGGGTAATTATTTCTGATGACTTAAAGGTAGGCAGACAATGTAATAGAGCAGCAGGAAATGCTTGCAGAATGCTTGGTTGTATAGGAAGAGGCATTAGCAGTAGAAAGAGGGAAGTGCTCATGCCATTGTACAGAACACTGGTGAGACCTCACTTGGAGTATTGTACGCAGTACTGGAGGCCGTATCTTCAGAAGGATATTGATACTTTAGAGAGAGTTCAGAGAAGGGCTACTAAACTGGTTCATGGATTGCAGGATAAAACTTACCAGAAAAGGTTAAAGGATCTTAACATGTATAGCTTGGAGGAAGGACAAGACATATGATAGAAACATTTAAATACATAAAGGGAATCAACACAGTAAAGGAGAAGACCATATTTAAAAGAAGAAAAACTACCACAACAAGAGGACATAGTCCTAAATTATATGGGCAAAGGTTTAAAAATAATATCAGGAAGTATTACTTTACTGAGAGGGTAGTGGATGCATGGAATAGCCTTCCAGCTGAAGTGGTAGAGGTTAACACAGTAAAGGAGTTTAAGCATGCGTGGGATAGGCATAAGGCTATCCTAACTATAAGATAAGGTATTTAGAAAATTGGGCAGACTAGATGGCCCAAATGGTTCTTATCTGCCATCATATTTTATGTTTCTATACACACAGAGACCCATACACACACACTGACCCATGCTGACCCATACACAGACAGATACATACACACACACACTGACCCATGCACACCTATACATAAACACACACAGACCCATACATACACACACACATACCCATACATACACACACACACAATCCCATACATACACACACAGACCCAAGCAGACTGACATACACAAACATACTCACTGAAACATACTGACACACCTTCTATGAACACACTATTCATTCTATCTTACCTTCATTGCACTTTGCTCTTCATTCATGTCTTCTTAACTGTGCCCGGAGGCCGAGACTTTTTTCCCAAGCCCCATTTCCCGTTATTCTCCCGCCCTCTTGTCCCCAAGTACAGGGCAAGTGGCGGGAGCGAGTGAATGACGTACCTTTACGCTGCCGCCGTGCTTGACTGGGAGAGAGGTCCTGACTTAGCAGGTTGTGGTGAATGCCGGACCGAAGTTCTACCGGGCGCTAGTCTACAAGTAAGTGCTCCCTAGCGCCCTGTAATGCGGCCCTATCCCACTTGATAGGGAGGCGGCCAGACAATTAGTAAAGCCACTGCTGGCGCCCCCCCTAAGTAGGCTCCCTAGGTGGCTGCCTACTTAGCCTATAGGATGCGCAGGCCCTGTCTGTGGTTGCAGGGAGGCCATGCTCCGTCCCAATCTGAAAGCATTTTTTAGCTGTCTCTACTGGTTCCCGAGTATTGGTGTTGGCTGAAGCTGAAATCATTCACTAGGACTCGCCCCCTGCACCACTCTGATGTCTCCTCCTTGGCCACTATCTCGCATTCTCATGCCAAGACTTCTCAATCTATGTAGTTATTTTGTTTTGTGCCTATATTTTAGTTTATTTTATATTTTTATCTATAGCCTTTATGGGGCGGTTATGATTTAGAGAATCAATTCAAGGAATGAGCGGATATATGGGGTTTCAGTGGTCTATAAACCCGGTCACTTTAGCCTGTTTTGCCATATTTTTCGTATGCATGTGACTTCACTCTTGCCTTACCTTACTATTTAGCATAGCACCATCTACTACTTATACTATCTAACAATTCATCACACTGACCACGTCTTTTCAGTCATTCCTATCTAGACATGTGAGCATGTGAGCATAGCGTGTATCTAGCTAATGCTGTACTCTGAATTTGCAATTGAAAATAATAAAAGCTGCATGTACCTTTTTTTTCTGATTCAATGCGCTGTTATCAATATTATTTATTTTTTATATTTTTTTATGTATTTTCTGTTTTTGAAATGACGTAATACAATTACAAACCGTGAATAGACAATACATTCGTACACAAATATGCAGATTTTAAAGCAACAAATCTGGGCAATCAGACTGTGCAGTGGACTTGTGGGAAATATTTGGGAAATGTATTTCAGTCTCTTTTACTAAGTGTCTAAAAAGTGTTTGTTCCTAAATGACTACCTTCACACTGGAAAGCTGTCAACAGGTCAAGTATCTAACTTACAGTTACTATGGATAAGAATTTTGTGAATATTCTTTTAAACTAATTTATAGACTTTTTAACATTATAATGCTGTATAACAATCGTCGTGCAAATTAGTTTTTTTTATTTTTCTAAGAAATAAATTACATTCCATACACTATTGTATAACATCCACACAATATCAAATAGCAGTTTAAAGTAGGTATATCGGATGTTAATGCTGCTGCTTGTTTTTTCTGTTGTAAATATTTCTGTAATTAACTATATCAACACATATTTTTCTGTAAACTTTGTTGGCCATATGTTTCAGGCTTCATTTATAGGAACTTCAAAATATGTTAATGTTAGTTGATGAGTAAGCAGATTGGCATTAGCTAAATACAACCTAAAAATTAACAGGAATGTCAGATGCTGTATTTGATATATATTTTTGTAAATAATTGCTTGTATTTTTTCCTATGTTCTAGAACTTACTTGTGACTGGAGCAGTTGACTGCAGTTTGAGGGGTTGGGACTTGCGCGCTGTACGTCAGCCAGTCTTTGACCTCCATGATCATACCTATGCTATTCGACGGGTGAAGGTAAGTTTTCATGAATAGTTTACATGTTTAAACAATATATACTAGATGCTTAATTCTTAAAGGAACACTATCGTGTCAGGAATACAAACATGTACTTTGACACTATAGTTGTAAAAGCGCTGCTTAGGTGACCCGCCTCCCTTGCCTGCCTTTAGAAAAGTAATTTACTCAACTTATTTCCAGCACCACGCTGGTCTTGTAGCAGCTGGCCGCACCCCACTCTGCCTCCTTGGCTGAGTTCATCAAATTTAATCATCTTAGGCAATTCAATGCTTTTACACCAATCAGCATCTCCTCATTTAATCAAATGCAACTCTATGGTGAATCAAATTGAATCAAATGCAACTCTATGGTGAACATTCAGCGTTCCATGCAGAGCGTGGAGATGCTGACCTAGGAAACACCTCTACCTCTAGTGGCCGTCTGAGTGTCTGCCATTATAGGTGTTCATAAACAGCAATGTAAACACTGCCTATTTCATGAAAAGACAGTGTTTACATGGAAATGCCTGCAGTGACACACTGTAGACACCAGAACAACTACATTAAAGGGACACTATAGTCACCACAACAACCAGTGTCAATTGAGACCAAAAGAAAATGAGCCTCTAATATGTACAAAGATACATGCTGGTAGCAAAAAAAGGGTGGTAACCCCTAAACTGTGAACAACAAGTTTTGAAAAAACAGAAGAAAATAGAAAAGAAGTCTACCAACAATGATTTCTTACTGAGAGAGTTTTAAAACGTCAATTGAGACCAAAAGAAAATGAGCCTCTAATATCTACAAAGATACATGCTGGTAGCAAAAAAAGAGTGGTAACCCCTAAACTGTGAACAACAAGTTTTGAAAAAACAGAAGAAAATAGAAAAGAAGTCTACCAACAATGATTTCTTACTGAGAGAGTTTTAAAACGTCAATTGAGACCAAAAGAAAATGAGCCTCTAATATCTACAAAGATACATGCTGGTAGCAAAAAAAGAGTGGTAACCCCTAAACTGTGAACAACAAGTTTTGAAAAAACAGAAGAAAATAGAAAAGAAGTCTACCAACAAGGATTTCTTACTGGGAGAGTATTAAAACGTAACTTTTAATCTATATCAATAGTGTAATAAAATATATATATATATGCAAAACAACCAAAATGATAAAGGATAATAAATAAAATCAAAAACAAAAATAAAATGGAAGAAACAGTACTCTATTACGGGCAATTGGATGGCAGGAAAAAAAAAAAAAATCCTTGAGATGATCAAGGTACATTAATTTTTTGTTTATAGCGGCTTGTAGGTTATGGAGAAAAGGGAATAATGTCCCTAAAGTATATCTCTCTTAAAGATTCTAATGTGCCTTCGAGGGCACCCCTTAAAAAATCCTACTCTGTTATACCGCCTCCCACCGCGGCTCCTGTAGTCAGGGATTTAGATTGTAACCAAAGTTATTTGAGGACTGTGCGACCATATACGAACAAGGAAGCTACGCTCACGTATATCTATCTCCAGAATGATAGTAGACGTTAACACCAGTCTTGAGTTGTCTGCTATCTGTAATGGAATTATTAGTGGATGTTAACACCAAGAGTATAGAGAGTGAGCCTCCTGAGCCCTGACACAAGCGTTTTGCCAGAGTAGCTCATCAGAGGGAAACCAGACACAGGTAAGTGCCCGGTATTTTGAACGTAAAGGTTGTCGGCGATTGGTCAAAGCATTGTGTGTTAACCAATGGTAGGGGGGGGGACATATCCAAAATGACGTTGTGATGAATGTTTTAACCCCTACTTCACAGCTGGAGGGGATATTTGAAGGTATTTTTATACAAAGATAGAGGAAAATAATAAGAATGTAAAAGTTATAGAAAAATAAAATAAATAATAAATAAGTACTCTCACGTTAGTGTTTGTAGGATTAGGATCATGAAGGATGAGTTATGGCTATTTTTATATATAGTTTTGGCCTTTTGAATTATGGTTAGTGTATTGGTAGGTCTGATTAGTCCACTAAGATGGCATATATTTAGTAGAGATCTTGAGAATACCGGATCATTCATTGGTATTGGGATCTCGGACTTTGTGTGTTATGTTAGGGGTATCTACTGATACTTATTTTGCCATTTTATAGTTAGAATCAGTTAATGTAGAATGAGATTCCATATTAGTACGGATAGTACCGGAATGGTCATGAGTTAAAGTGAATGGCATATGAAGTATTTTTTTGCAATGTGCAACATGATTGGAATCAATAAAAAAAAAAAGGTAATAACTAAACAGGGAAATTGATAAAGATAATGTAACGGCTACCAAATAACAAGTGATTATATATTTATGATGGCAGAAGTTTGGGCAACCTGAAATTGCTTGTGTGGTGCCTTTATTACCACATTGTGTTGGGTTCATATCCACATTTGAGTGGGTAATGGTGAGGATTAGATGCCGCATTATGAATTATTGTATTTTGGAAAACCCATGTTGATTATGTGTTGTCTTTATTACGGGATATAATCATTACTTATCCTTATGTAAGTGGGTAATAGTGATTGTTGTATCCCACGTTGGCTTATTAGCTAATGGGGTACATTGTGATAATATCATCCAGAAACAATATTTCGGAGTGGTCTATTCCAAATCTAAGAGACTATATTGAATGAATGCAACATTATGTCAAATAAATGTGCAAATAAATGTCCAGCGGAGGTTTAGTCTGGGATTGTGACGGATGCCTCCTTCATGGATTGCACCCTGTAAACTTTTCTGTGTAATTCGAAATATTTATGCCTTGCATCATTCGGTATATGAACTAATCGAACACTTAAAACCTATCCAGTTCGTATACCGAACAAACTGTCGAACCAACCGACCACCCAGGACCGTCGTATGCCGCTAGTTAACCCCCTTGACCTTCCTAACACCTTCACTAACTGCAATCCCTGAACATTCTAAGTGGTCGGCTGGGTGGCCGCCATTTGTTTTGACAAACACGAGGTGGCGGCCATCTTGTTTTGACGAACGTTTCCAGCGGGGTGTGGTCATCTAGTGCATGGAACTATTATCGGACACTCGACGGCCTGAACACTGCTGAGACTTCCATCCCCACTTATGTTTGTTCCCATTCATCTGACGAAAGCGGCGTTCGGTAAAACCAAACTCCCGAACGAGGGATACACAACTAGCCTGCTCACAAACGGTTCCTTTCGGTATTGTGTTATGTTTGGAGCTCCCGAAAGAGACCGACCGCACAGCCTGGATCTCGGGAACTAATTTGGGCAGGAGCCTTGTATGCGTTCGGTCAGAAACAAGATTCCCATAAAACTTTCAAACCCCTGAACAGATCTGGGTTATTTTTACATATGTTGTTCCCCCAGATCGGGGCTATCGGGAGATATAATTTATGTGGGGTTTATGTGAGTTTTTGGGATACTTTCAGGTTACCTGCAAATTGTGTTCTTTTTCACCTAGATATAATTGAGTTAGTACAGTATCTGGCTCAATTATCTCTCAGGCAAAAGGGAGGGATTGTATGATTGTAATGGGAGTGTCATACATCTTAACATCATTGTCATTGGTCTATGTCTTTATCTTGTAAGTTCCCCACAAGGTTGCATGGGGAAATGCATAAAAGGCCAGTGTGGCACCATTAAAATAATTTTCCTTGCTTACCCACGGTTCAGGCGGTGAAACCCCTCATCCTCTCGGTGTAGCCGCCACAGGGATCTAATGTGATTTTTACTTCTTTCCAGAAATAAAATTGGTTTTGTTAATTGTGGATGAACAGGGTAAAGTTAAATTCTTCGTTCAGTGCGTGTGGTGTCAGTGTTTTTAAGTTGTGTATCCATCTTGATTCCTTTTTTAGTAGCATTAGAAAGCAATTTCCCTTTCTTTACCCTGTTACTACCGCAAGTACTGCCAGAGTACAGCGCCCTGGCCATGCCTCTCACAGACCTAATCAAGAAGTCCCTTCCCAGACAGGTAACCTGGTCCCAGGAGTGTGCGGCAGCATTCCAGAAACTCAAATCAAAGCAGCGCTGAGCGAGGCACCTTTGTTGGCTGCCCCAAACCATACTAAAATGTTTCTTGTCCACACAGATGCCTCCATGTTTAGGCTGGGAGCTGTGTTGAGTCAGGTGGAGGATGACGGGATGGAGCACCCGGTGGCATATCTCAGCCGGAAACAATTACCCAGAGAGGTCAGCTATGCCACCGTGGAGAAGGAATGCCTGGCTCTGATATGGGCATTTAACCCCTTAAGGACCAAACTTCTGGAATAAAAGGGAATCATGACATGTCACACATGTCATGTGTCCTTAAGGGGTTAAATAAATTACAACCCTATCTCTACGGCAGTCCCTTTGCCTTAATGACAGATCATGCTCCCTCATCGGGTTAAACAGGGTTGCTGGAGGCTATCCCCGTTTGTTACACTGGAGTCTGGCCCTACAACCCTACAATTTCACCATGCAGTACAGGCCAGGCAAACAGAACGGCAATGCGGATAGTCTATCCCTGCAAACGGAGTTGGAACCTTTACTGACTTTCCCGTCCATTCCCAAGCCAACCCGGCAGGGTGTAGATGGGTATGCCGACCCATGGAACAAGGGAGCAATGTGTAGAAACTACCCTGTTTGGTTTGTTGAATTGTATTTTTTTCGTTCGATAGATAAAACTATTGAACACCGACCACCCCTCCCCCCCCCCCCCCCCGGCTCATTATCTACAAACAAAACCGCAGGATTAAGTGCTCTCCCTGTGTGGCCACTGTTCATATAGACGAACGCCACGTGTTGGAGAAAACAGCGGCCATTTTGTTCGCATGCAAAGAGGCAGCGGGACTTGGTCGTCGAGTGTCTTGAACTAAAATCGGACACTCAATCGGACCCACGAATTAAGGAAACAAACGCTACCTATGAGCCAGGGGAACATTTCGTGAATTTGTTTGGTTTTTAGACTTCCCAAAATAGACCGACCGCTACCTCTGAAACTGTGGAACTAAGTCTGGTGTCCGTGAGGATAATTACCTTCCTGGCATTGGTGGAGATGCTGGTCGGCGGCTATGTGCTGGTGTATCTGGCCCCTGCGGCATTCTTAAAGACGCCAGCCACTGCGGTTCCATACCAATTTGTAGTCCCAAGTCCACCCGCGCGCACGCACGTTCTGGGGACATAGGCTGGGTACGGCCAATCGGATTTAAAGGAAACTTATTTAAACTCCTTTCTTGCCTTCCCTCATTGCCCTGTCGTGGTTTCCCTTAGTGGTTGTCAGAGAGTGTGTTTCTGAGCGTTTATTTCTGGTTATTGACTTTGACTTCCCTGTATTCTGGTATCCTTGACTTTTGGCTTTCCCTCATCGTTGTCTATTTCCGTGTCACCGACCTCGGCAAGTACTCTGACTATTCTCTGGTAAGTTATATCCGGCCAATCTGAGGCCCGGTAAGACGTTACCTTTAGTCCTAGGTGTGATACCGTTCTCCATGCTGGATCAACTAATAATACTTACTGACACCATGCATGCAAATTGTGACTTCCAAGAAATTCGGGAACCCCTGAACCGATCTGGGTGATTTTTGGATATGTTGGTCACCCAGATCGGGGCTATCAAGGGATGTAAAGTTTGTGGGAATTTTGCAAAAATATGTGTTTTTTTGTGCCTGACTCAATTATCTCCTAGACACAGGAGAGGAATTTTCTTGTTTTGTAAAGGACTGTCCTGGACCTGAGAGCCAATGCAATCACATAACTGTTTGTACTGTGGTTTTCTCTCAGGTACAGGGGGGCGTGCCCCTTGCATGGCAGGCATATAAGGCCAGTTGCCCTGAATAAAATCATTCCTGTTCTACCCTTCATCTAGTTGAGGCTGATGTTTGGGTATGTGTCTGCTTACTGGGAGAAATTACTGAATGCTGCATTGCTTTCTGGAGAACGTCGAGCTATAATCACTAAGCCTTTAGCAGTTCGGGAGAAAGCGGAAGCGAACGGGTATCTGACATACCAGCGTTCGTAACAAACATCTACTACTATTCTGGAGATAGATATATGTGAGCGTAGCTTCCTTGTTTGTCTATGGTCGCACAGTCCTCAAATAACTTTGTAACACTTTGGTTACAATCTAAATCCCTGACTACAGGAGCTGCAGTGGGAGGCGGTATAACAGAGTAGGATTTTTTTTAAGGGGTGCCCTCGAAGGCACATTAGAATCTTTAAGAGAGATATACTTTAGGGACATTATCCCCCTTTTCTCCATAACCTACAAGCCGCTATAAACTAGAAATTAATGTACCTTGATCATCTCAAGGATCCTGGTTATATGTTCCTGCCGTCCAATTGCCCGTAATAGAGATGACTGTTTCTTCCATTTTGTTTTTGATTTTATTTATTATCCTTTATCATTTTAGTTGTTTTTGCATATATATTTTATTACACTCTTGATATAGATTAAAAGTTAAGTTTTAATACTCTGCCATTAAGAAATTATTGTTGGTAGACTTCTTTTTTTTTTCCAGTTTTTTTCTTTTGTGTTCTCTATATACAATTTCAGGGTTCAAGCCCTTATTTGGTGGAGCTGGTACCACCATCCTGACCAACTTCCCTAGTTTTTGATCCAATTTATTGTTGGTTGAAGACGAAGGGAAACTTTCTGTTTTATTACAGACAGGAATATTCCTCATAGAGATGCATTGATTCAATGCATCTCTATGAGGAGGTGCTGATTGGCCAAAACGGTGTTTGGCCGCCCCCTTGCCGATTTTTGGCAATCGTATGGGCTAAAAATCGGGGATTCTGATGATGTCACCAAGGGGACGGGGCCAGCTCCAGCAGACCCGCGCAGCGCTGGAAATAAGGTGGGTTTTATTAACTTTTGAGAGGGGGGAGGGGAGGCACTATAGGGCCAGTAACACATAACAGGAACTGAGAATCCATGCCTAAAGTACAATGTGAGAGAAAAATAACACAAAAAAATGACTACCCAAAAGTTTGACAAAGACTGGTGGTAGAATTAGTGCTTGGAAAATGTTAAAATACTACCCTTTGAAATACCCTAGGGTGTCTACTTTAAAAAAATGTATGGTTTGATGGGGGTAAATTACATTGTCCGGCTTCAAAAATGTCCCAAACATGACATGGGTGCATGATTACCAGCTATGAAAATTCCAAGTTGGAACTGGAATGCGCACCCTCCAAATAAGGTATTTTAGCCCCCAGAGAACCCAACATACCTGTACATGGGGGTATCACTGTACTCAGGAGATGTTGCTGAACACATATTTGGGTGTTCTTTTGTTCTTTGGCAGTAACCCTTAAAGTTCTCCGTACATGTATTTTTAAATTGCTATGTGTTTCAAAATAATTACCAATTATTATTATTTTTTTAATTTGGCATAGATTGGTGGTAAAATGGTTGCATGAAAAGAGTCAAAATACCCCAAGTTTAATACCTTAGGTTGTCTTATTCAGGGATTCCTGGCGGATATCAGTGTTTCAATGTAACTTGCATTAATTTTGAAAGAAAATGGTTTGTAAATAGCAAAGTCCTACTTGTACTTATTGCCTTAAAACTTTCCAAAAAAGTTAAGAACATGTTAACATTGGGTATTTCTAAACTCAGGACAAAACTATTTTGCATGTTTTTTGGCGGTTGTAGATGCGTAACAGATTTTGGTGGTCAATGTTACAAAAAGTGTGGGTTATTTTTAAATTTTTTCATCCTATTTTTAAATTTTTGTATAGTAAATTATATGGTATGATGAAAATAATGGTATCTTTAGAAAAATAATTTAATGGCGAGAAAAACGGTGTAAAATATGCTTGGGTGCAGTAAATGAGTAAGAGTAAAATTTCAGCTAAACACATACACTGCAGAAATGTAAAAATATAAAAGGAGCCCTGGTCCTTAATGGAAAATTTGAAAACCGGTCTGGTCACTAAGGGGTTAATGTATGTAGTGATTTATCTTGGTTACATAAGAACATACATTTTTCTGATCAAACCTTTACATCATGCTTAAGAAATGATTTAGAGTAGAAAATATATTTAATAGCATTTTTACAACCACTTCCTCTGTCTGCATTGTCCATTTGATCAAAGTGCGAT
The DNA here is from genome assembly GCF_036172605.1 of Pelobates fuscus. Lineage (NCBI taxonomy): Eukaryota > Metazoa > Chordata > Amphibia > Anura > Pelobatidae > Pelobates > Pelobates fuscus. The sequence goes on from NC_086318.1 coordinate 234,603,181, forward strand.
TTTTAATGCATCATTCTGCTGCCATCTTTACACACTGTATCACTCTGGACATCACTCTGGCTAAATGTGTTGCCCTTGCCAACTGATTTTGGTGGCCATTTAAAATCATCTCTTTGTCTTGTTACTGATTAACTCAAAAGTGAATTGTGTTTTGATTTTTTTTCCCGGGTTAATATTTTGTTTAGTTTTTTTCTGTAAACTATAACCTGCATTCCCAATACTGACTTGTTATGCCACAAAGTTCTATTTTATGCTCCTGAATTTCGCTTATTTGCTATCTACAACTACCTGCTTGAAGGTGCTCTGTTTTTTCATCTTCTGGGTATTCTTTAAGCCTGTTGACCTCTAAGTACCTGTTTAATTTTTCCAGTATTTACTTGTAAATTCTGACCTGTATTACCCAATTTATGGCTGTTAGGAACTTCTACCTTTAGTGGCATGCTGTTTGTTATGCTTGTTAATTAATGTGAATAAGATGAGATATTTAAACCCTGGATTGCATGTCTCCTCCGAGGGAGACCATCAATGATGCCATCTCTGCCAGGGCAGCGCATATGCAAACCGTAGTTGAAGTCCACATAAGAAGAAATGTTCTGTGCTGGCATTGTGCGCCACGAGTATTTTAAATAATATGCCTGCTGTGGTCCCACTTCTAGGGACACTATGGGGAAAAAACCTTCAGTAAAATGACAGAACTCCAAAATTGGCAAAGTCCTGCTTGTTGTGGCACTGTTGAGAGATTTAGATTGATTCTGAAATACGCAGGTGACAAAGCTGGTGACGTTTATTTTTCCCTGTCATTTTTTTAATGTGTAATTCCTCATATTATTAGAACAAGCTTTTGATGTGTGGACGTGTGCAAATGCACATCATAATTGATATAATCTTATCAATTCTCTTTATACTCAGATGGAGGCAGGCCGTTTTAGATTAAGTGTCCGGTGTTGCTGACGTATGTCACTCTGCAATATGTGTGATTTGCCAATAGAGGGAGCAGTGTTACATTTCTCCTGTCTGCAGTGAAAATATATCATAGAACTCTGTCCTCAGCAGACCTCTGTAAGAGTCCTATTATAAACAAGACAACAAACAAAACTTCACATTTACAAGTAATGTTTCATTTAACTAGTTATTACATTAAAGCAGGGCTTGACAAATTTGTTTGGAATCTAGGAGCCAGCTAAAAAAGTTAGGAGCCATTTTTTTTTAAAACTGGCGAAGTTTAATTTACGAGAAATATACAATTCTTATAGGGACACTATAGTAACCAGAACCACTAGAGCTTAATGTAGTTGTTCTGGTGCCTGTAGCCTGTCCCTGTAGCCTGTCCCTGTAGCCTTTTCAATGTAAATGCTGCCTTTTCAGAGAAAAGTGTGCAGCACCTTTGTTCAGCGTCTCCACGCTCTGCATGAAGGTGCTGAATATTACCCATAGAGAACAGGCGCTATATCTTCCCAATGCTTTCCTATTGGAAAGCATGGATTTAGCTGAGATCTTAAAGATTGATTATCTCCGCCATGAAGGCAGGACAAGCCATGGAAAACTGGCACGGCGCGGGAAAGAAGGTGAGTAAAACTCTCATGAACGTAGGGGTGGGTGCGTGCAGGTACCCACACTGACAGAGACACACACACACACATACACACACTGACATACATACACATGAATTGACATACATACATACATACACACGCACACGCACACACAAATTGACATTTTCCATTTTAATCCACCCATCCTCCCTACCTTTGGGAGAGCTGAGTGGACTTTCCCTGGGGTCCAGTGGGGCTGCTATTCCTGTGTGTGAGGGAGCAGTGATCTTCCTGCAGCTCCTCTCTGCTCCCTCGCACAGTCTGCAGTGATGCCAGGGCCGGAATGGCGTCATATTCCAGCTCCCGGCATCATTACACAGCGCGAGGGAGCAGACAGGAGCTGCAGGAAGATCACTGCTCCCTCGCGCGTTGCCCCAGCCTGCCGCCTCCATGATCCCCAGGGTTGCCGGCCGGCTTCATTGTTCCCCCATACTACCTTTAGTTAAATGACTTTAAATCCCAGGTGCCAGGGCAAAAATTCTAGTCGCCATGGCGACCTGGCGCCTGGTATTTGTCGAGTCCTGCATTCAACAAGGACAAGACTTACCAAGTTCATCTTGTGTCCAATATAATACATACTCTTACTCCAGTAATATAGTGAGATGTTGGATGTCTGCTCCTAATTACATTTAAAACCAGTTTTATCTTTGTAGCATTGAACTTGAGGCACATCACATAAGATTAAAGACACACTGGACCAGTGAGTGAGAGAGGAAGAGGAATAACAGAGAGAGCAATTGTTGAATTACTTTTTCCCCCTTTTTTCTTCTCTCTTCGTTTTTCTCTAATAGAAATATGATTACACCTTGAATGGATCCTATAGTATAGTGCCAGGAAAACAAAGCTGTCATGCTCCACTCACGCTCTTCCCCCACCGAAGTCAGCCAGCGGGGGAGACATAATGTTCATGTGCGACAACAGCCGTGCGCGCTTTAGACCTCGCCATAGGAAAGCATTATTCAATGCTTTCCTGTGGGGAAAATCTGATGCTGGAGGTCCTCATGCAGAGTGTGAGGACGTCCAGCGTCAGATAATGGACCAAAGTTCAGTTTCCCTTCTGGAAGCACCCCCAGTGGCTGTCTACTAGACTGCCACTGAGGGCAGACTTAGAGCTGCACTAAGTGCAATAGGGACACAACCCCCAGACAACTTTAATTAGCTGAATTGGTCTGGGTGCCTGGAGTGTCCCTTTAACGATTTTTCCATTGGAACTGTCAGATTTATAGTTACTTATGTTGTTCTATTTTTACGCTTGTTACATTTTTAAAAATCTACATAAATATTTCCGTACTAGAATAATTTATATTTCTTCTTGATATTCTAAGATATGTTTGAGGATAATCAATTTAAAGTAAAGTTTAAGGTAAAAGTGTGGTGGAATCTCGGTAAAAATAAATTTAGTAGGCCGAGATTACCACGTGGCATGTGTACGTGCATATGCTGACGTATCGATCAGTTGGTTGCACGAGGCAAGATACGATCAGTAGTGTACGGAGCATGTGCAAGAATACAGGATGTAGTATTCCCCCTCCTCCATTGTGCTGGACAAGCCATGCGGTCAAGCAGGAAGTTAATTCTTATTTGTATTGATTGGTCAAGAGAATGTGCGGGTGGAGCTTAATATGGGAGGAGTTATGTGCCTATATAAGGAGCCTGCACTATTGTCCGGGACTCAGAACTTGCTGTATTTTGGTGACGCTAGTCCCTCTGAGTCCCGATCGGTGATCCAATAAAGAATCTCTTCCTTCCTGAAGAAACCTGTGTCCATCTCTCTGTGCTTCGCTTCCGTCAGTTTCTCCGGTATCATTTGGTGCATTGGCCAGGAAGCTCATCGTTCAACGGTAGCTGAGAGGCAGAGGCGTGAGACGGTCTATCTTTGCCCACGTTCTCTACGGCTGCACCCCTGAACTTCTGCGTGGACCTCCCTTTGTCTCGGCGCCACTGGTCTGTTGTCCAGGAGATCATCGGCCTCTACGTGAGAAGTGCTGGGGTGTCCCCGTCGATGAGTGTGAACTCAGGTTCAGGAACGAGGAGGTAAGACAACTGCTGTTTTAGACGGCAGGACCCACTAGGGGTATACCGATTGTGCGGTAGGCCCAAAGGGGTTTGAATCTGTGTATCTGCCCCCTCTGTCGGAGGGAAGGAGCGAAGGCGCACCGCTCGATCGAACGCTCTTTAGTCAGACCGTTTGATTTTGTTAGTCAGGCGGGGTCCTGGTGTAAATAGCCCTAGCCGGACACCGGTGTCTTGTCTAGACTAGCGTTCTAGGGTGTATATTACGTTCGCTAGGTCGGAGGGACCGGGAGACTAAGCGGCGCCTGTGTAAATTCGGTTCGCTAGCTCTCAACCTATCTGGGCTAAGTGGGAAGGCGTGTAAGTTTGGAACCCACTAGACTTTTGATAGTGCGACTAAGAGGCGCCTGTGTAAATTCGGTTCTCTAGCTCGCTATATGTGGTGATTGGGCAGTGTGGCTAACCAAAATGGGTGTATATAGTTTTAGGTAGTCCATCAAGGTACTGGCCAATAGTTTAGTTGGGAATTGTAAATGTGTTAACGATTGTTTTAGTAAAGTGTATATCTTGTTAGATAGCGCGAGCTCAGCCGTCTAGCGAGAGTGTTAATAGTGTGTTGCTGTATTATAGTGCACGGTACCATAACCCTGTATATTTACTGACACTGTATATAAGTATTAATCACTGTCGTCCATTGCATGTTTTAACACCATAACCACTAATAATTGTATTGTGACCTTAACTTGTGCTTTGACCTATGCTAACCGTACTGTAACCGCTATTTGTAAAAGACGATGTTACTGGGGTGTGTTATAGACGGGTAATTCGTATATAGAGAATTATAGCGTGGGTGACTGTATAGTTACGCCAAAGGGCATAATATTGATTATATAGTGACTGGTGTAACAGCTGTGTGTGTACGGGAATTCCCTGAGTGTTTATTGTTATTGTGTACGTTTCACTTGGTAACCGTACCACGTGGTGCTGTTGCCAGAGGAAACGGGTGTGACTGTTGAATAGTACGCGTGTATAGTATTCGTTGTCGACGACGTTCCATTGTTAAGTATGGGTGCGTCGCAGTCAACGATTCCGGATCCCTTAGGTTGTATGGTGAAGAATTTTAAAAAGGGATTCAAAACTTGTGATTTTGGGGTTAAGATGTCTCCTGTACGTTTAGTTACTTTGTGCACTAGGGAGTGGCCTACTTTGGTTGCGGCATGGCCGCCACGTGGCAGTTTGGATCCAACTCTGGTACAGCGCTTACACGTGGCTGTATCGGGTAGGCCTGAACTTTACGGCCAGTTTCCTTATATTGATTGTTGGAGACAGGCCGTAAATGACTCGCCAAAATGGCTCCAGACATGCCACGAGGAGCAGTGTCGCCTCATGGTAGCTAGGACTTGTTTGTCCACTAGGACTGGTGTTAGGCCCATTTTGGACACGCCCCCTGAGTCCGGGATCCCTTTGCCGCCCCCTTACTTTTCGTTAAGAGGAAGTGACGCAAATGCAGGAAGTCCTGCAACCCTCCCCTCATTACCCTCATCCACTTCCGCTTCCTCCTCCAGTACAGGATCCACCCCCCCCTCGTACTAAATCTCCCCTTCCGGAATCAGAACCAACCCCCATTAAAAACGAATATCCTGATTTGGCGCCACTTCAGACTTCCGGTCAAGCTTCATCTAGCTCGACTCGAAGTGTTTTATTTACAACCTTTTCCCAAAACCAAGCTCCCACATCCCCATACCCTATTTCTCCCCGACTGGAACCTATGACTGACGCCCCTCCACGTAGCCCCATACAGACCCGACAGTTGACCGGTGCCCAACAATTAAAACACTATCAGATGCCTCTTCGTCTGAATCCTGGGCCAGCCTATATCGATGCCGCAGGCCAAATGGCACATGCTGACCCAGTCTTTGTATATGTCCCATTCACGACAACCGATCTCTTAAATTGGAAGACCCACAATTCCTCGTATACTGAGAAACCACAAGCTATGACTGATCTGTTCACCTCAATAGTACAGACACATAACCCGACATGGGCTGATTGCCAGCAGTTATTAATGACTTTATTCAACAATGAGGAAAGGACAAGAATAAATCAAGCGGCTATTAAAGCGCTAGAGGATAAAGCCCGTACTTTGAACCAAGCTAATCCAGCAGCATGGGCCGCAACACATTATCCCAATACCGATCCCGACTGGAATGTAAACGGTGCTGATATGGTTCAACTCAGAGCCTATAGAGACGCTATAATTGCTGGCATGAAAGCCGGAGGAAAGAAAGCCATTAACATGTCGAAGACAGTTGAGGTGATTCAGAAAAGTGATGAAGCGCCCAGTGTCTTTTATGACCGATTATTGGAGGCATACCGCTTGTATACCCCCTTTAATCCGGAAGACGCAGATAATTCCCGAATGGTGAACTCCGCCTTTGTCAGCCAAGCTTACGGAGATATTAAGCGCAAGCTACAAAAGTTAGAAGGGTTTGCAGGTATGTCAATCACCCAACTAATGGAGGTAGCGAATAAGGTTTATATGAATAGGGAAACAGAAAGTAAGAAAGAGGAAGAGCGCAAGATGCGTAAAAAGGCTGATATGCTAGCGGTAGCGATCGCAGGCGTAGATAGACGGGGCCCAGATAGAGGCGATAGTAGATGGAATAGGGAGCCTTTGAGTAGGAATCAGTGCGCGTATTGCAAGGAAGAAGGGCATTGGAGGAACGAATGTCCGCAAAGAGAGCAGTACGAGAGAGACCTACCCAGGGCAGGCTACGGAAACTTTAGAGGCAGAGCGAGAGGTAGAGGAGGCCCCGGAGGGAGTAATGGTAATAGAGGGAGCAATGGGAACAGAGGAAGTGTTAGGGAAGATAGGTATTTCCCAGCAGCGCAAAGGTCCCGCGATAGAGAAGGCAGGGACTTTGGAGGATTGGCTGACACGGTCATGGAGGACTATTGATACCGACCGGGCTCCATCCCCCTTGGTCGAGCGGAGCCTATGGTCGATGTATCAATAGGGGGAAAAAGGAGTGCGTTCATGATCGACACTGGTGCTGAACATTCAGTGGTGACTAATCTAGTTGCTCCTCCATCTGGAAGGACTATTACTGTGATAGGAGCAACTGGAAGAAGTGCTGAAAAACCGGTTCTTAAAAGTCGACTCTGTACATTGGGAGGCCACGTAGTAAAACATCAATTCCTTTATATGCCTGAATGTCCAGTCCAATTGCTGGGACGTGATATGCTATCTAAGTTACAAGCGCAGATTACGTTCCTACCAAATGGAACAACATCTTTAAAGTTTAATGGACCTTCAGGTATCATGACATTATCCGTACCAAAGGAAGAAGAGTGGCGACTTTATACAGCGTTGACTAGCCAAAACCCTAGGAGTGATGAGACATTATTTAACATACCAGGAGTTTGGGCAGAGAACAACCCACCAGGACTGGCCCGCAATATTCCACATATAAAAATTGAACTAAAACTTGGGGTTTATCCAGTGAGCCTAAGACAATACCACATCCCGCAGAAGGCTAAGAAGAACATCCAATCCTATCTGGATAAGTTCATACGGTATGGTATCCTAAAATTCTGTACTTCCCCCTGGAACACCCCATTGCTGCCTGTTCAAAAGCCCGGTACAGATGAGTATCGACCTGTGCAGGACTTGAGAGCAGTCAATGATGCGGTTGTTAGTATACATCCAGTTGTACCCAATCCATATAACCTGCTTGCTTTAATTCCGGGCGGGGCTACTTACTTTACAGTCCTAGACCTCAAAGATGCCTTCTTTTGCCTCCGAATTGCCGCAGAAAGTCAATGTATTTTCGCTTTCCAATGGGAGAATGCTGTAACGGGCTCAAAACGCCAAATGACTTGGACAAGACTGCCCCAAGGGTTTAAAAATTCACCTACCCTATTTGGTTCAGCCCTAAGTCAAGATCTACTGGATTTCGAGTCCATCCCAGGAGAGTGTGTATTGTTACAATATGTAGATGACTTGTTGATAGCAGCAGTTACAAAAGAAATCTGTCAGCAAGCAACGCACGATCTACTACACATTCTATGGAAGGCAGGATACAAGGTGTCTAGAAAGAAGGCTCAGTTGTGTTTGCCAACTGTCAAATATCTGGGATTCCATATCTCTGAAGGTCAAAGAATTATGGGGCCAGAGAGAAAAGAAGCTGTCTGCCAAATACCAATACCCAAGAATAGAAGACAAGTGCGAGAATTCTTGGGGGCAGCAGGCTTCTGTAGGATATGGATTCCCAGCTATGCGATACTGGCAAAACCTCTGTACGCAGCTATAAAAGGTACAGAGCACGACTCCTTCTTATGGACCCAAGAACAGCAAACGGCATTTGAAGATGTGAAGAAGGCTTTGATGAGTGCCCCAGCATTAGGTCTACCTGATCACACACGACCATTCTACCTGTATGTACATGAGCAAAGAAGAATGGCTGTGGGAGTATTGACACAGTACTTGGGATCATGGCAAAGACCTGTTGCCTACATGTCTAAGCAATTGGATGCAGTGGCCAGCGGACTTCCACCTTGTCTAAGAGCCGTAGCTGCAGCCGCCCTGCTAGTAGCTGAAGCCGATAAACTCACTCTGGGTCAATTAACTTTATGTACGAGTCCCACATGCAGTACAGACGTTGTTGGATTACAAAGGAAATCATTGGTTTAGTAACAGCCGTATGACCAAGTATCAAGCAATGTTGTGTGAAAACCCCAGAGTGCATTTAGAGACTGTAAACACCTTAAATCCAGCTACCCTTTTGCCACAACCTACTGAAAGTCAACATGATTGTTTGGAAGTAATGGATGAAGTATTCTCAAGTAGACCAGATCTTCGTGATTTTCCCATCCAGAACCCCGATGTTCAATATTATACCGACGGCAGTAGTTATGTGAAAGAAGGGATCCGCTATGCAGGATATGCAGTAACAACAATAGACAAGGTGATAGAAGCTCGGCCACTGGCGAAAGGAACATCAGCACAAAAGGCAGAATTGATAGCACTAACACGAGCGTTACAATTGGCTGAAGGTTTAAGAGTGAACATCTACACGGACTCCAAATATGCGTTTCTAACCACTCATGCCCACGGAGCTTTGTATAAAGAAAGAGGACTACTGAATTCAGAAGGCAAAGAAATCAAATACGCAGCTGAAATCCTACAACTATTGGAAGCAGTGTGGGAGCCGAAAGAAGTCGGTATCATACATTGTCGAGCGCATCTGAGAGGAGATGGTGATGTAACTAAGGGAAATCGGATGGCAGATAGTGCAGCCAAGCGTGCTGCTGAATCAGGAAGACAGGAGTATGTGGGGCATATAGCTGCTCTTATACCAACTCCACTGTCCCAATGGACTCCAGTTTATACAGCTCAAGAAGAGGAGTGGTTAAAGACTGAACCAGGAAAGTATTTGGAGAACAAGTGGTATCAGCTAGAAGATGGAAGAATAGTCATACCAGCATCACTAGCGGTAGAAATCTTCCAAAATTATCATAACGGGACACATTCTGGGAGAGACAGTACTGAAGAATCTCTCAGAAAACATTTCTACATACCAAGATTGTCCAACTTGACTCAGGCCATTGTACGAAGATGTGTAACGTGTGCTAAAAATAATGCAAGACAAGGACCAGTAAAGCCACCAGGAGTCCAGTTTATGGGGGGACTCCCCATGTCCGATTTACAAATTGACTTTACAGTGATGCCTAAATCGGGTGGACATCGTTACCTGCTGGTAATTGTGTGCACCTATTCAGGCTGGGTAGAAGCATGTCCTACTCGTACAGAGAAAGCAGGAGAAGTTGTGAGATTCCTGCTACGAGAAATAATACCCCGATATGGACTACCCTGTTCTATAGGATCGGACAATGGTCCAGCTTTTGTTCATCAGTGCCTACAACAACTGACTCATATGCTTGGTATAAAGTGGAGGCTTCATACTGCATATAGACCCCAGAGCTCTGGCAAGGTAGAGAGAATGAATAGAACTATTAAGAACCAGTTGGCTAAAATGTGTCAGGAAACCCAACTTAAGTGGAACGTTCTCTTACCCATAGCTCTATTGCGAATCCGCAGTACCCCTACCAGAAGGATGGGCCTCTCTCCTTTTGAAATCATGTATGGGCGACCACCTCCCGTACTTGGTAACTTAAGGGGGGATTTGAGTCAGTTGGGAGAAGGAATTACCCGGCAGCAGGTTGTAGAGTTGGGTAAGACTATGGAGGAGGTACAGAAATGGGTACAAGATAGATTACCTGTGAATATTTATCCCCCTGTTCATAGTTATCATCCAGGAGATCAAGTGTGGATTAAAGAGTGGAATAATGTACCGTTAGGGCCCAAGTGGAGAGGTCCTTATGTTGTTCTTTTGTCTACCCCTACAGCGATAAAAGTAGCCGAAGTGACTCCGTGGATACATCACTCCAGGGTTAAACCAGCAGCAGTCGATTCTTGGCAAGTTACAGCAGATCCAGAGAATCCCTGCAAGATCCGGTTAAAACGCACTACTCAGTCGGAGTAACGAGGAACTATTGTGGATTACAAATTTTATTGTTACAGGGATTTGGTGCGTGAGTGAGAAGGCCATAATAAAGCCTGTCCGCCCACCGACGTATAGTTTATAAGCCAGGAAAAGTCTCGAAGGGACTCCTGTGAAGACGAGCAGAACTCCATTCCCTGCAGCCCTCACATCCTGGAAGCTGAGGTTCCTTCGCACGGACGAAGACTGAGGATGACGGCGAAAGATGTGTTTTTGATAGTGTTTATTTATGTGTGTTTTTATATTCAGGAAGGTAGAGGTACCGACACTCCTAGATGTGAGGTATGCATTAAGACTACGAGAACAGGTAACCATATTTCCCAAACCCTAATTTGGCACTCACAATACGAGTGTAAAGGAGATGTATTGAGATGTAGATACTTAAATATAGATTATAGTGTGTACCATTTAGGAGTAGGAGAACCTAAGTGCTTCAGTCCGGAGTATCAACCCCGTACAATTTGGTTGACTCTCAGGAATGGAGATCCTCAGGGGACCCTAATTAATAAGACGGTGTTAGAATCCGTACATTCTTCGGGTGTACTGCTATTTGATGCGTGTAAGGCGATATCAAGTGGTAGAAAGCCGTGGAATGTATGTGGGGATCTTAGATGGGAGAGGACGTATGGGTCTAATGATAAATATATTTGTCCCAGTAGTAAAAATAAATATGTGAGTCCTAGATGCCCAAATAAAGACTATAACTTTTGCCCGTATTGGTCTTGTGTGGGGTGGGCGACTTGGGGACAGACAGTAGACAAAGACATGATAGTGACTAAGTTGCCTACAAGCCCATATTGTAAGTCTATGGAATGTAATCCCATCCATATACTTATAAATAACCCCGATAAGTTCTTAGACAAATATGGCAATTTATTTGGGTTTCAAATATACGGGACGGGTTTAGATCCTGGGACAGTATTGTTTATAGGGATAGAGACTGATACGGTATCCTCCCAAACTCATCAAGTATACCATTCCTTTTATGAAGAGATGAGTATAGATAATAAGATCCCCCATAATGCTAAAAACCTGTTTATTGATTTAGCCGAAAGTATTGCCGGTAGTCTTAATGTTACCAACTGCTATGTGTGTGGAGGTACTAACATGGGAGACCAATGGCCTTGGGAAGCAAAGGAGGTAATGTCCGGTTCTGAGGCAGTTGACCAACTAATATCTACACAAGCCGATTATCATATGAGTGTTAGAGGTAAATCTGAGTGGAGATTAAAGACCTCCATCATAGGTTATGTTTGCATAGCAAGGAAAGGAATAATGTATAACACTTCTGTAGGAGAATTAACTTGTCTAGGGCAAAAAGCTTATGATGTTGATACAAAGAATACAACTTGGTGGTCGGCTTCAAATGTCTCAGAACCATCTAACCCGTTTGCTAGATACGCCAATTTAAAGGATGTGTGGTTTGACCTATCCATCACATCTACCTGGAGAGCCCCAGCAAATTTGTACTGGATCTGTGGTAAGAAAGCCTATTCGGAGTTGCCACAGGACTGGGAAGGGGCATGTGTGTTGGGTATGCTCAAACCATCCTTCTTCTTGTTACCGATTGAAACAGGTGAGACTTTAGGTGTTAAAGTGTATGATGTGAATCATAGGAAGAAAAGGGGACCCATAGAGATAGGCGCCTGGGAAGATGATGAATGGCCTCCCCAGCGTATCATAGATTATTATGGGCCAGCCACGTGGGCAGAGGATGGTACCTTTGGTTATAGAACCCCTATTTATATGCTCAACCGAATTATAAGATTACAGGCGGTGGTTGAGATTATCACCAACGAGACATCACAAGCGCTCAATCTTCTAGCGAAGCATAACACCAGGATGAGGACAGCAGTCTACCAAAATAGATTAGCCTTGGATTACCTTTTGGCAGTAGAGGGAGGTGTATGTGGGAAGTTTAACCTGAGCAATTGCTGTCTTCAAATAGATGACGAAGGGCAAGCAATAGCTGAGCTTACTAGCCATATGGTTAAACTAGCGCATGTGCCTACTCAGGTATGGAAAGGGTATAATCCAAGTAGTTGGTTTGGTAGCTGGTATGAGTGGTTTGGAGGGCTTAAGGCAGTGGTAGGTGGAGTCCTACTGATTTTAATGTTGTGTCTACTCCTGCCGTGTCTTATACCCTTAGTAGTTAGGTCTGTGCAAAGCCTAATAGAAAATATAGCAGAGAGGAAGGCTGCTGCACAGATAATGGCGATTTATAAGTATAAGGCTCTAGATCAGGGAGAACCAATGCAGGAAGATGAGTGTTAAAAGATTCACATCATAAGATAAGTCTGGTCTGGTTCAAGGTAACTTGCGGTGTATGCAAACCAAGGTTAAGTGATGCCTCAAGTAATTGTGAAATATCAAGAGGCATCAAAGGGGGGAATGTGGTGGAATCTCGGTAAAAATAAATTTAGTAGGCCGAGATTACCACGTGGCATGTGTACGTGCATATGCTGACGTATCGATCAGTTGGTTGCACGAGGCAAGATACGATCAGTAGTGTACGGAGCATGTGCAAGAATACAGGATGTAGTATTCCCCCTCCTCCATTGTGCTGGACAAGCCATGCGGTCAAGCAGGAAGTTAATTCTTATTTGTATTGATTGGTCAAGAGAATGTGCGGGTGGAGCTTAATATGGGAGGAGTTATGTGCCTATATAAGGAGCCTGCACTATTGTCCAGGACTCAGAACTTGCTGTATTTTGGTGACGCTAGTCCCTCTGAGTCCCGATCGGTGATCCAATAAAGAATCTCTTCCTTCCTGAAGAAACCTGTGTCCATCTCTCTGTGCTTCGCTTCCGTCAGTTTCTCCGGTATCAAAAGGACTTATAATGCTCATTGTGCATGATTGGATGTATCCAGGTTTGTATTAAAAAAAAAAAAAAAAAAAGTAATCTGCTGAATTTCGTTTTTCCTGTTTCTATAGGCTTCAGGAAATGGACTACTGAAAGCATTGCAGAGACCATATAATTTGCATGAGTAATGCCATTGTGAGAGTTTGCATCAAAGTCAATCATTTACTTTTGGCAGTACATAGTATGGCCAAGTACTTACCCTGAGATAGTATTTATGTAGCATGCATTGTGCATGTAACAGCATAAGGATCATGTGTGTAAGATCACATGCATCATTTATCCTCTCATATAAATCTTGGGAGTATGTTAGATATGTACCTAATCTGTGTATTGTTTTGTTAGTTCATATTACTGCATTGCATTGGCCTATGCCTATATAGCTTTAGAGGAATGGTAACTGTAACTAGAAAAAAATTTGTGTACAGGTTATTTCTACCTCGTTTAATAAACTAGGTAATTAACAATTATTTACAGTTCATTATTGCGAAAAGTTCTGAAGAGGAGATAATGCTGCAGCAAATTGATTGACAATAACACGATATCCAAAACAATTTGCTTCTTTTTTTTACTTAATATAATTGCAGTTGTAACAGATTCAAGTAAATTACTTAAAAATCTATTTTACAAACATTGGTAGTTAAACAGCCATACTGAAAAAGACAGTGCAGTCTTAAATAAACTGTGTTAGGCAGGCTATTCTTCTTCATTGTTGTAAAATACAAAGACCTTTTGGTTTGGCTTGGAAGGAGTTCTCATCATTTAATGACGGCCCATTTACTTATGACTCAGAGGTGTTTCAAACCTTTTGTATAGCACGAAAAGAAATTCTTTTTTGGAGATAATTGGGTAATTGGCAGGGAATGAGATGCGCCATGAGTACAATTTTTTTCCACGATCAAAGGTACCCGTAAGCACATTTCGACTTCCTGACTCGCATGTTGCATCGCAAACTAAGAATGGCACTGCATTCACAACCTCAGAATGTAATATTTTACACTAGAGTCTCAGAAGCATGATATAATGTGCCATCAACAAGAGTCTGTATTATTGTAAATATTAATTACCTACACATTGTTAACATGAGTGGTACTCATGCTGTTAAGCCGGCAAACATTCTGGTGCATTTTTATTGAATCATTTTATAGAGAAGTGATGAAATACAATTAAATCTATATTGAGAAAGCAGAAACCTATCCCCGTTCAGTAATCCACAAAAATACCTCCTCCACTTTAAAGTTCCTGTTTCTGTTGAATATTTTCAGGCACGCTGCTGCAGCAAAGAACCTCTCTTGGAACAAAAAAACAACCAATATGGAGCCTATGGAGTAAGCAGATAATGCAGCTGCTGTCAACTTGTTAACAGCCTTAATAAAAATGTTATGAATGGGTCATAAAAAATATACACCTCATACACCTGATCGGCTAACAGCACTTGTGCGCAGCTAGGTTTTTGTCTCTCTGACAAAGAAGTAGAAACTTGTACCACATGCACCCAGTGGTGTATCCTGGTTTTGTGCTGCCCTAGGCAGGACAAAACTCAGGCGCCCCCCCTTTCCCCCCCCCCCCCCGCGCCACCCCCACCCAACCTTTCCCCCCGCCCCGCATTCTAAATACACACACACACACATTCACTGACAGATACGCATACACTAGCTAACAGAAACACACACTCGCTAACAGAAACACACACACACTAACAGACACACTCACACTCAGTAACAGACAAACACACACTAACAGACACACACACTCACTAACATACACACACACTCACAGGCAAACACACACACTAACAGACACACACAGTCAGACACACACACACACAGACACTAACAGACACAGACACTAACAGACACAGACACTAACAGACACAGACACACACTCACCCACCCACAGTAACACATTTTTTAAATTTATTTTTAACACATTTTTTTTTAATTTATTTTTAACACATTTTTTTTATTTATTTTTAACACTTTTTTTAATTTATTATTAACACGTTTTTTTAAATTTATTTTTAACACATTTTTTTAAATTTTTTTTTAATACATTTTTTTTATTTATTATTAACATGTTTTTTTTTACATTTATTTTTAACACATTTTTTTAAAATTTAACACCCCCCTCCCCCAGCCTCCTTACCTTTGGGAATGGTGGGGGGGTGGGGGGTGTCTGTTCCTCCCTTGTGGTCCAGTGGCTGCTGGGCGATCGGGCGACACTGCCTGGCGGGCGGGCGGCCGGCGAGGGAGCTCTTCCCCTGAGCTGTCTGCTCAGCTCCCTCGCCAGCCGCAGAGTGAGGCTGGGAGCCGGAATATGACGTCATATTCCGGCTCCGCCTCCCAGCCTCACTCTGCGGCTGGCGAGGGAGCTGAGCAGACAGCTCAGGGGAAGAGCTCCCTCGCCGGCCGCCCGCCCGCCAGCGCCGCCCGACCGCCGGCATGTCAGTTAGCCGCAAGGCTAACAAGACATTTGCCTTGGGCATTTGGGGGCGGTGTTTTTTGCCGCCCCCTGGAAAATGCCGCCCAAGGCAAATGCCTTCTTTGCCTCGCGGCTAATACGCCCCTGCATGCACCCATGTAGCAAATGTCACTGAACAAATGTCCGTTCCTTTAAACTTATCAGGAAGTATTACTTTACTGAAAGGGAAGAGGATGCATGGAATAGCCTTCCAGCTGAAGGAGTTTAAGCATGCGTCTGATAGGTATAAGGCTATCCTAGATATAAGATAAGGCCAGTGACTAATGAAAGTATTTAGAAAATTGGGCAGACTTCTATGTTTCTATGTTATGGTGTAACCCTGTCACGACTACATGACATATTTTGACGCTTCTGGGAGAGACTACAGGCACGCATGCAGACTACCAAGCCACAGCGGCAGAGGGCCTGTGCAGGAGACATGTCGCTAAGATGTAGAAAACTCCTGCAGAGTGATTCTAGCCAGCATGCGCCTATTACCCCAGCTGCGAACCGACCTCGGTCGGGAGCCCTGCCGGGCACAGCCTTACTGCCTCAGACACGATGGTGGAAGATTGCCCGCTGCAAGCTGCACCCACCAACCAGACCCACACCTCGCCCCAGATGGGGGAAAGACTCTGTCCTTGGGATTGGGACTGACTGGATACGCGGATTGAAGAAGATCCCGCTCTGGAGCTGCTTCACAGAGACCCACTTGGAATTACCTGGACACTCACTACCTCTGCTGATATGGACATAGGGCCCGATATCTGGGTGCTAGATAAATACTCAGCTTTCTGATTTCTGGATCCTGCTCCTCTATTGCTCCTCTATCTATTCAACAATGTGAAGTGCAGTGGGCTATTGATTTAATTACCAGCGGTTAATTCCCCTGTTGGTTATGTACAGTATATAAGCTTGGCTTCCCTCATGTTTGTACCATAATATGCCCATGTTATGCCCTTTACATAACCAGCCAATCCCATGATGTATGATTCTAGCTTGTTAAAGCCCTTAATAGCCTTTTCATACTGCTAAACATAAAAAATGCTCACCATATCTAGTGCCTACTCTTAATTCTATGTACCCTACCTATCTGAAGCAAGTAACCGTGCTCTTCTAGCCTGTTAACACCAACTAATGCTGTATAGTCTGACTACTTACAGTGCCTTGCAAAAGTATTCACCCCCCTTGGCATTTTTCGTGTTTTGTTGCCTCACAAACCTGGAATTAACATGGATTGTTTGAGGATTTGCATCATTTAATTTGAAGATTTTTTATTTTTAATGTGAAGCAAACAACAAATAGGACAAAATAAAACGTCAATGTGCATAACTATTCACCCCCCTAAAATCAATACTTTGTAGAGCCACCTTTTGCGGCAATCACAGCTCAAATCACTTTGGATTGAGGTATGGTCTTTGACTTGGCCATTCCAACACATTTACATGTTTCCCCTTAAACTACTCAAGTGTTGCTTTAGCAGTGTGTTTGGGGTCATTGTCTTGCTGGAAGGTGATCGTCTGTCTTAGCCTCAAATCACGCACAGAGTTGTACAGGTTTTGCTCAACTCTGACAAGTTTCCCAGTCCCGACTGCTGAAAAACATCCTCACATCATGATGCTGCCACCACCATGTTTCACTGTGGGGATGGTGTTCTTTGGGTGATGTGATGTCCTGGGTTTGCGCCAGACATAGCATTTTCTTTGATTGCCGTAAAGTTAAATTTCAGTCTCATCAGACCAGAGCACCTCCTCCATACATTTTGGGAGTCTCGCACATGTCTTTTCGCAAACTCAAAACGTGCCATTTTGTTTTTTAATGAAAGTAATTTCTTTCTTCTGGCCACTCTTCCATAAAGCCCTACTCTATGGAACGTACGGCTTATTGTCGTCCTATGTACAGATACTCCAGTCTCTGCTGTTGAACTCTGCAGCTCCTCCAGGGTTACCTTAGGTCTCTGTGCTGCCTCTCTGATTAATGCCCTCCTTGCCCGGTCCATGAGTTTTGGTGGGCGGCCGTCTCTTGGCAGGTTTGCTGTTGTGCCGTGTTCTTTCCATTTGGTTATGATAGATTTGATGGTGCTCCTAGGGATCATCAAAGATTTGGATATTTTTTTTATAACCTAACCCTGACTTGTACTTCTCAACAACATTGTCCCTTACTTGTTTGGAGAGTTCCTTGGTCTTCATGGCAATGTTTGGTTAGTGGTGCCTCTTGCTTAGGTGTTGCAGCCTCTGGGGTCTTTCAAAAAAGGTGTGTTTATGTAATGACAGATCATGTGACACTTAGATTGCACACAGGTGGACATCATTTCACTAATTATGTGACTTTTGAAGGTAATTGGTTGCAGCAGAGCTTTTTATGGGCTTCATAACAAAGGGGATGAATAAATACGCAAATGACAATTTTCTGTTTTCCATTTCTAAAAAATCTTTTTATGTATATATTTTTCTCATTTCACTTCACCAACTTAGACTATTGTGTTCTAATCCATCACATAAAATTCAGATTAATAAAACATTGAACTTAAGGCTGTAATGTAACAAAATAGGTAAAAAGTCATGGGGGTGAATACTTTTGCAAGGCACTGTATTGGCTAAAGCACCACAGTCTAACATTTGACCTATACTGACAAGGTAGCACAGAGTGGAAATGTTAAACTACCTACCGTATATACTCGAGTATAAGCCAAGTTTTTCAGCCCATTTTTTGGGCTGAAAAACCCCAACTCGGCTTATACTCGAGTCAGAGTGTGTATTATGGCAATTTGCATTGCCATAATACAGACTGGGGGGAGAGGGGGGCTGGCAGAGCTGTACTTACCTTTCCTGCAGCTCCTGTCAGCTCTCTCCTCCTCCGCGCCGTCCGTTCAGCACCTCGGTCAGCTCCCAGTGTAAGTCTCGCGAGAGCCGCGGCTCTCGCGAGATTTACACTGGGAGCTGACAGAAGAACAGAACGGACGGCGCAGAGGAGGAGAGAGCTGACAGGAGCTGCAGGAAAGGTAAGTTACAGCTCTGCCAGCCCCCCTCTCCCCCCCACTGAACTGCCACTGGACCACCAGGGAAGGAGAGCCCCCCTCCCTGCCATATATCAAGCAGGGAGGGGGGACGAAAAAAATAAAAAAAAATAAAATAAGAAATAAAATAATAAAAAAAAAAATTAATAATAAAAAAAAAGGGGTATAAGGACCACTATGGGAGGGGGGGGGGTATAAGGACCACTATGGGAGGGAGGGGGTGGGTTAAGGACCACTATGGGAGGGAGGGGGGTATAAGGACCGCTATGGGAGGGAGGGGGGGGGGTAAGGACCACTATGGGAGGGAGGGGGGGGATAAGGACCACTATGGGAGGGAGGGGGGTATAAGGACCACTATGGGAGGGAGGGGGGTATAAGGACCACTATGGGAGGGAGGGGGGGTATAAGGACCACTATGGGAGGGAGGGGGGGTATAAGGACCACTATGGGAGGGAGGGGGGTATAAGGACCACTATGGGAGGGAGGGGGGATAAGGACCACTATGGGAGGGAGGGAGGGGAGTATAAGGACCACTATTGGAGGGAGGGGGGTATAAGGACCACTATGGGAGGGAGGGGGGGTATAAGGACCACTATGGGAGGGGGTGGGATAAGGACCACTATGGGAGGGAGGGGGGGTATAAGGACCATTATGGGAGGGAGGGGGGGTATATGGACCACTATGGGAGGGATGGGGGGGATAAGGAACACTATGGGAGGGAGAAGGGGGATAAGGACCACTATGAGAGGGAGGGGGTGGGATAAGGACCACTATGGGAGGGGAGGGGGAAGTAAGGACCACTAGGGGAGGGGAGGGTAAGGACCACTAGGGGAGGGGTGAGTCAGGACCACTGGGGGGGGGGAGTGAAGGAACACGGGGGTGGGGAGGTAAGGACCACTGAGGGAGGAGGAGGGGAAGTCAGGACATATGGGGGGGAGGGGGCGGCAAAATTTTTTTTGCCTACGGCGGCAAATATCCTTGCACCGGCCCTGCACACACTGCATTCACACACTGCATTCATGCACACACACACTGCATTCATGCACACACACACTGCATTCATGCACACACACACTGCACTCATACACACACTGCACTCATACACACACTGCACTCATACACACACGCTGCACTCATACACACACACATACGCACACACTGCATTCATTATACACACACTGTAAATAAATATTCAATTAATATATTTTTTTTAGGATCTAATTTTATTTAGAAATTTACCAGTAGCTGCTGCATTTCCCACCCTAGTCTTATACTCGAGTCAATACGTTTTCCCAGTTTTTTGGGATAAAATTAGGGGCCTCGGCTTATATTCGGGTCGGCTTATACTCGAGTATATACGGTATATTATTTTTGTTTCTCTTATTCTTATACTCTACCTGCTATTTCGCCAGTCCTGTAACTATGAAAATTGTGCATGTTTCTTTAAATGCCCTACATCATAGAAACCTATGTTTCCGCTGTTGGGGCATGACAAGCTTGTTTGTAATCTAATGCACAGCAAAAAAAAAAAATGGTTTAATGCTAAATTGAAGAGCAACACTATAGTACTCCTGAAACTATAACCAATTCAATTAGATGAAGCATTTATAGTGCCTGTATTGTCCCTTTAAAAACAACATTTTCCAACATAGTAAAACAATACAGTATATACAACAAAACAAGATACATTATATAGGCAGGGCCGGCCATAGGCCTTTAGGCGCCCTGTGCGAAACATCTTCGCATTGCCCCTCCCCTCCCTCCCATGTCATCCATGTATAGTGTGTGTATAGAAGTGTATTGATTGTATAGGGGATTTATTAAATAAATATTAATTTAAAAATAAATATTCATTGCACACACATACACACACAGAGTTACAGGCAGACAATTACAAACACACACAGGTACAGATGGACAGTCACGTACATACAGCCAGCCAGTGTAACACACACACCGTTACATGCAGACAGTCACACACACACACAGGCAGACAGCCACACACACACACAGGCAGACAGCCACACACAGACGCACACAGGCAGTCAGTCACACACACTGAGGCAGACAGGAACACACACAGGCAAACAGTCACACACAGGCTAACAGTCACACACACACACACACACACACACACAAGCAAACAGTCACTCACACATTCAGACAAGCACACACTGTTACCTCTATTCATTATGGAGGTGGAAGTACTGCAGCTCCTGGATTCTGCTTGCTGGGGAAGCAGGAACTCCTTCCTGCTTCGCATGCAGCAATTGCCCGGTCCGGCACTTCTAGCCCCGCCCCCGCCGTCATTTAGCTTCACCCCTGCAGCACGCTAAGCCCCGCCTCTGCCGCAATGCTTTTTTTTTTTTTTTTTTTTTTAAATCCCGGTTGGAGAATAATAAAATCCTCCACCCGGGCAGCTGGCAATGTGTGAGCTGTGTCGGTCGCAGGGCGCCCCCTGCTCCAAGGTGCCCTGTGCGGCTGCACAGCTTTCACACCCCTAAGGCCGGCCCTGTATATGGGAAGACACAATTTGTAATGGGCATCACCATAGGGAATAATTATTTTGTTCACTTGCAAACAAAACTTAAAAGGGATCACTAAGCCAGCTAGACAGCAAAAATCACACAGTTTGTATAACCGTAATATCTTATGGTTATATACAAAATGACTATTTCTGAATAGTTAGGTGTGACTTTTGTTTTCAGTATCATTGTTGACAAATGGATCTAGCCCTGGTTATTCTATCAAAATATATAACACAACATATACAATAATTATTATTATAATAATTTTCATTTTTTAATTATATATTTTCTGTTTTAGCATATTGGCATATTAACTCTTCTAGATGTGCTTTTGTCCAATAGAGATTCAGTTGGTTATTATTTGGGTGTTAGGAGATAGAATAATAGGACTTTAAAGTATGATAAAAACCTGATTTAAATCATTGGTATTTCTACCTAATGTTCTATGATGAAACATTTTTGTGCAATATTTGTAGATGCTAGCCATATTTAGTATTTTGCATAAAAAAACTGAGAGAAAACAAAAATGATTGGAAAATAAGTTCATATTTTGGATGTGTGTATTTAAAGTTTGAATACTTAGCACATTTAAGAGATTTTCACACATTTGAATGAAAAATGTGCTGCAAAAATTAGCATCATTGTGGGAACTGCAGTATTAGCACATTTTGTGCTTACATATAAAGATGAAATTGCAAACATTGCTTTATTTATTAAACTGTTGCGTAAAAGCTCCTATACATTTCTCACTGCACTTTTAAATGAACATGTATCAGTGATTTGTAAGGTCTTCTCCCATTTAACTACTGTTCAAATGCATGAACAAATCCATTTTAGTTAACAGACATAGATGAGCCCTAAATCATGGTCAGTGTGCATTGCCCAAATCACAGATCCCGAGAATAGCATACTAGGAGGGATTCTATAGGGTGCTTAAGGCACAGCAGCTGTCAGCATGTTACATTCATCTAATATTGGTTTGCACTGTTTGTTGTTTGCAGGGCATACGGGTGCTGGAAAAAAACATAACAGATTTCCTGATTCTTTAATTATTATTATATTTTTTATCTGCTATTGTTTTACCTGGGATATCTTAGATTTCACTTGTATTTTTTTTTTTTTTATCATGCAGCAAATTGAAAATATATAACTTGTAGGCAAATTGCACTTAACAGTGTACCTCATACATTGTATTTTTCATGTTTATGTTACTCACTTCCTCTTGGTTTCAATTTCATTACAATTTTGTATGATGAAACCAGATTCACTCCTTCTATTAAGTGCATTTCAAAACAAGTTGACACTATCACATACCTTGCTTACATGGCATGTGGGGAAGGATATGTTTTAGCATCCCCAACCCGCATGAGCTGTAAAAAAAATCAATGTCTCCTACTGTACCACCCCAGCCCTTTTTTGTTAGGGGAATTGCATGTTCATATTGACAGCCACTTTTATGTAAAATACACATTCATATTTACCCATACATTCATGTACACATATACATTCACACACATGGACTTTTAAATACAGACACACAAGTAGATATACATACACACATTAATCAACACTGGAAAATTTAAAAAGAAGACGAGATGTTGAAAGTATTCTCCCAGGCAAATAAGAAGTCTTTTTACAGGTGCCCCTAATTTCATGACATTTTTAACCAGAAATTACACTAAGAAAAAAACAACTGTTAATAATTAATTTCTAGACTAAAAAAAAAGTAGTTTTTAAAAATGCAAATCTTGTATGTCATGCAAGTTCACAGATAAGATAAATACACACATATATACATTTAAATATAAACAAAACCAAAAAATGTATGGCAAAATTTTTTATTACTTCCAATTCATGTAATGTAATATATTTATTGGAATACCCATGTGGCCTAAAGTATCTGGTAATAACAACTAGAAACCTAAAAGCCAAAATAGCCAAGCAATGTAGAAGTATTTCTAAAGGTTTTATTAATCATATTGTGTCAAAACACCTTTTAACCCACAATATAGACCTTAAACTTATACAATTTTGTGCAATAGAAACAAATCAGTCCTTCGTGGCAAGGTGGTAATACTACAAAAAAATCTGTGGAAAAGGGAAATTCAATGGGTATTTAAAGGAGCACTATAGGGTCAGCAACATAAACATGTATTCCTGACCCTATAGGGTTAAAACCACCATCTAGTCCCCCTGAGCCCTTCATGTCTCCCTAAAAATAGCAAAATCTTACTTGTATTCAAGCCTGGAGCTGCTTGCTCTAGCTCTGTCTCCTTTAGACCTGCCCACTGCCTGCTGACATCATCAGAAGTGGTAGCCTGATCCAACCACAATGCTTCCCTATAGGATGGGCTGAAACTGGCAAAGAGGCAGATCAGGGACAGAGCCAGCACAATTCAAACACAATTCAAAACAAATAAAGGTACAAAAGGAAGTTGAACAAAAAAAAAAAACACAAGGTGATAATCGGTATATTGAAACCAACTATTCTGTACTTTTTGAAAAGTCCTAATAATTTACAGATGATAATGGTAATTTCTAGGTTGCTATATTTTATTCATCTTTAGATGAGCAGAATGTAGTTAACAGATTTGTGTTTGTAAATTGTCTGTCTGTTTTTCTGTCTCATTTGGGTTGAATGTTTAGCTGTGGTTTTACCGTGTACTAATTTTGGTTTGTGAATTGCTTACATTTTCAAACCCAAAATAATGTCATTACATGTTTTGTTTTGTCCCATTAACAACACTATAGCTCCTCTTCTGGATATTTTCTTATACAAATTTACATATTTCTTTGGTCTCTTAGCATTATTATTTCAATTCTACATAAAATACAATAAAAGTAAAGCATAGTGCGTAGACGAGTTAAAGAAGGCAAATGTGAAGTACATTTTAAATCAATAATGATTTATTAATGTCTTCCCTGGGAAATCTACTCTCCAGAACTCAAACACAATAGTTTAGATGAGGCCTTACCTACTGACCTGAAAGGCATTTTGCATCTGCTTATACCTCTTCCTATTCTTTCATTGCTTTGCATTTGACATGTGCGTCTCAGTACTTTATTATGTTTATTACTTTCTATGTTTATTAAGATCTGCTTTGTGAGTGTGTGTATGCACATACATATATTACATGTACATATTAAATACAGTCATGCTATGACTCTCCACTCTTACAGGATTGGAGTTGTAGCCTCAGTCTCTGCTATAACTATGTGCTAAGATGGACCTGTTGCACCTGGCATCATTTATAGAGTCAAATGATAGTCCACCTCCAGGAAGAGTCCATCCTTGTGAACTGGAAATCACTATAATAGCTCAGTCCAGTGCTTGGTTATTCTAAGCTTTAGTTAAAGGATCACTAAAGGGTCAGGAACACAAACACGTATTCCTGACCCTATAGTGTTAAAACCACCATCTAGCCCCCCTGGGCCCCTCATGCCTCCCTAAATATAGAACGTTTACTCTATTCAAACCTGAAGCTGTAACTCTGCATGCTGTTTGCCTAAAAAAAAAAAAACAACAAGCTGTCTGCTGACATCATCAGAAGTGGTAGCCTAATCCAATCACAATGCTTTGCCATAGGATTGGCTGAGACTGACACAAAGGCAGATCAGGGACAGAGCCAGCATGATTCAAACACAGCCCTGGCCAATCAGCATCTCCTCATAGAGATGAATTAAATCAATTAATCTCTATGAGGAAAGTTCAGTGTCTGCATGCAGAGGGAGGAGACACTGAATGTTTGGTTAACCAAAAACTTCAAATTAAGTTTGTCCATTTTCAAAAAAATCTTGCTATTTTGAATATTGCCTAGTGTGTCCATCACTGTTTGACAATATCACATGCCAGTTTGTACAAATCTAATCGTGTATTTCATTTTTAAAATCTTTTTCAGTTTTCACCATTTCACGCAAGCATCTTGGCGTCATGCTCCTATGACTTTACTGTGAGGTATGGTTTTCTGTGCTTTAATCAATATTGTATATTTAAAAAAAAATCCATTACAGTAATTAAACCAATATTTTAATCTTCACTGCTTAAGGAAAGTAAAATGTTTATTTTTGTACATATCATTTGCCTGTTCCTGTCCCATCTCTGTGTATAATTAATTTGATGCAAAAGGATAACCAAACCGCTTATTTGAATGAAATCTATGCGGACAGGTGCTGCTGTAAATAGTTTCCCACAGTATCACTGAATAACTTGTTAGACCTGCAGTGTGCAAACTCCCAGCTGTGTGTAACTAGAACTCACCACACATTCTGGCCAGTTGTAGGTGATGGGAGTGGGAGTCCAAAACCACACAGTCATGGTACACCCAAATACACCCTCTTTGAATTATATGGATTTATTTATTTATCAGGACATAAAGACAATCATCTGTTCCTTAGCATGTCTTAAAATTAGGTAAATACAACCTTACATGCGCAAATTCACATGACATATTACATTATGTATTTAACAAACAATAAAGCCCAAATGAAGAAGCCAGGTGTACAAAACAAGGTACACTTTATGGCTCAATAGCTTGTAGATCCACCTATTGCAGCAATAACTTGAAGTAATTGTTTTCTGTATGACTATCAGTCTCTCACATTGTTGTGGAGGAATGTTGTCCCACTCTTCTTTACAATGTTGCTTCAGTTCATTGAGGTTTGCTGGCATTTGTTTATGCACAGCTCTTGTAAGGTCTCGCCACAGCATTTCAATTGGTTGAGGTCTTAACTTTGACTGGGCCATTGTAAAATCTCGATTCTTTTCTTTTTCAGCTAATCTTTTTTGCATAATCTTTCTCACTGTAGAATGATGGACTTTGACTTTTTGGAAATGGCCTTATAACCTTTCTCAATTTGATCGGCAGCAGCAATTGCTTCTCTAAGATCATGACTGATGTATTTTCTCCATGGCATTGTGTTGACACACACCTGAATGCTCCAGACGAGCAAACTGCTAAAACTTTAGTTTTTGTAGAGGTAGTCATACTGCTGATGATCAGTTAATCAAGGGCATTTGATTATCATCACCTATCTATCAGACCAGTCTATCACACATGGTTGCTACGTTTTGGCTTTTTTGTTGTTGTTAAATAAATCATGACACAGTGTGAGGTTGTATTTACCTAATTGTAAGACCTGCTAAGAAACAGATTATTATGTCCTGACATATAAAAACATAGAATTCAAAGAGGGTGTTGTGACAAACGCTCCTTCCCATGTACATTTGCCACGGACTTCTGGAGGAGTGTAGAAGCCTCTCTCCTGCCCACCGACTATGATCCAGGTCTGGGACACCGTTTGGGAGTTACTCTGCCCCGCCGCCATTAACCGCTTTCCCTGGATGCCCCGGGATAGGCACTTTCCCTTCATACGAATGGAACTGAACGCATCACTCTAGTTATACTGCACCCTGAGATATTATATGTAGAACATAAGAAAATAACTGATTAAAGGGACTCTATAGTCAACATATAAAAGCAAGAAAGACAGGTCCCCCAGCCTTCCATCTTGCTTTTATATGAACTTACATTTAATAAAAAAAAAATTCGAGGTGTTTTTATATTAAAAACTTACCTCCGTTCCAGCGCCGAGCTCCCAGCCATGCCGCGCCCCCTTTTTCGTCAAAATGACGAAATTGCGGGGCCCAATAGGACGCTTCTCTAAGAGAAGCGTCATGGCGATGTGGTGCGCATGCACGGCTTCGCGCTGCACCAATCGCGTTCTTCATAGAGCGGCATTGACAGCCGCCCTATGAAGAACCTGAGCGCTTTACCGCGCATGTGCGCGGAATGCGCGTTCGCGAGCTGAGCTGTCTGACTGCTGTGCGGCGGGTGGGGGCCCTAAAATTATCAATAAGGGGGGACCTATTGTCCCCCCCGGCCCCCACCCCTGTGCGGCGGGTGGGGGCTCTAAAATAAAAAATAAGGGGGGGACCTACTGCCCCCCCCCGGCCCCCACCCCTGAGCGGTGGGTGGGGGCCCTAAAATTCACAAAAGGGGGGGACCTACTGCCCCCCCCCGGCCCCCACCCCTGAGCGGTGGGTGGGGGCCCTAAAATTCACAATAGGGAGGGACCTATAGTCCCCCCCGGCCCCCACCCCTGAGCGGTGGGTGGGGGCCCTAAATACAAAGGGGGGGGCCCTAGTTAACCCTCCCCCCCCCCAAAAAAAAAATATCTCCCTACCTACCCCCCTCACCCTAAAAATAATGAGGGGGGACCCTTTAACTAAAAACCTGTAAAGAAAAAAAATAAGATAAAAACAACTTACCATTCGATGTTTTCTTTCTTCTAAAATCTTCTTTCTTCAGCCCAAAAAAAGGCTAAATAAAAAGCCATAATAACCGACGCAATAAAAAAAAAAAAAAAAAACCAGAGCACAAAAAAAATAATCCATCTTCACCCATGGAGGGCTCCGCGCAGACTGAGCTCCGCAGGGCGGGGGAAGGCTTATAAAGCCTTGCCCCGCCCTGCAATTAGGCTAAGAACACTCTGATTGGTGGGTTTAAGCCAATCAGAGTGCTCTGTGTCATTTTACAAGCGTGGGAAAGTTCTTTGGAATTTTCCCACGCTTGTAAAATGACACAGAGCACTGTGATTGGATGGATTTCAAGCCATCCAATCACAGTGCTCTTTGTCATTTTACAAGCGTGGGAAAGTTCTTTGGAATTTTCCCACGCTTGTAAAATGACACAGAGCACTGTGATTGGATGGATTTCAAGCCATCCAATCACAGTGCTCTGTGTCATTTTACAAGCGTGGGAAAGTTCTTTGGAATTTTCCCACGCTTGTAAAATGACACAGAGCACTGTGATTGGATGGATTTCAAGCCATCCAATCACAGTGCTCTGTGTCATTTTACAAGCGTGGGAAAATTCCAAAGAACTTTCCCACGCTTGTAAAATGACAAAGAGCACTCTGATTGGCTTAAACCCACCAATCAGAGTGTTCTTAGCCTAATTGCAGGGCGGGGCAAGGCTTTATAAGCCTTCCCCCGCCCTGCGGAGCTCAGTCTGCGCGGAGCCCTCCATGGGTGAAGATGGATTATTTTTTTTGCGCTCGGGTTTTTTTTTTTTTTTTTATTGCGTGGCTTTTTATTTGGCCTTTTTTGGGGCTGAAGAAAGAAGATTTTAGAAGAAAGAAAACATCGAATGGTAAGTTGTATTTATCTTATTTTTTTTTCTTTACAGGTTTTTAGTTAAAGGGTCCCCCCTCATTATTTTTAGGGTGAGGGAGGTAGGTAGGGAGATAAGTTTTTTTTTGGGGGGGAGGGTTAACTAGGCCCCCCCCTTTGTATTTAGGGCCCCCACCCACCGCTCAGGGGTGGGGGCCAGGGGGGACAATAGGTCCCCCCCTTATTGATAATTTTAGGGCCCCCACCCGCCGCTCAGGGGTGGGGGCCGGGGGGGGCAGTAGGCCCCCCCCCTTATTGATAATTTTAGGGCCCCCACCCGCCGCACAGTGGTGGGGGCCGGGGGGGCAGTGTGTGCCCCCCTTATTTTTAATTATAGGGCCCCCACCCGCCGCACAGGCGTGGGGGCCGGGGGGGACAGTAGGTCCCCCCCCCCCTTATTTTTAATTTTAGAGCCCCCACCCACCGCCCAGGGGTGGGGGCCGGGGGGGGGGAGGAGAGTAGGTCGTCGTCCCCCCCCCTTCAACCACTATTGTGGCCAGACAGCATCCCTGTGGGTTCGGGCATCAGCTGTCAGCTGAAGCCACGCCCACAGCAGTGCTGACAGGCTATCAGCACACAAAGCGCGTTCACAGTGCTTTGTGTGCTGATAGCCCGTCTGATGCATTCACCCAGAATGCATCGGACGAGAGGATTTTTTAGGGCCTCTGAACTCGGAAGTCCCTCTGGTGGCCGTCTGATTGCAACTGGAGGTGTTCCAAGCTTCCAATGTAAACACTGCATTTTCTCAGAAAATACAGTGCTTACAAGAAAAAGGCTCCGGGTAGCTGTAGCACTCACCTAAACAACCTCATTAAGCTGAAGTTGTTCAGGTGACTATAGTGTCCCTTTAAGTACACTTAAAGTAAACATATAAATAAGGAACATATCATGCCTATGCGAGCTGGGTATCCCTGGTCTGTTGTCTTAAGGCCGCGATTATCACCGTTGTTCCTGGTGACTAAGGGCTCTGAATCTAGTACCTATAGGATTGTTGGGATGCCCCCATTACAGAGGGCACCTTGGGTAGAGGCTCCCAGCTCGGTATCTCAGGTAGACAGCAGGAGTTCACACAGGGTACATCTTGTCAACTTGCAGGTCAGGCTCCGCCCCGTTATTTAAATAAAAAAATTTTTTTACTGTTCAACTCACAATAATAACCAGTCAAGCTCGACATGGCAAGATTGAGTAACTCATAAGTTATATCCAATTTTAAGTCTATACTGTTTTCTGACTTCAGTACCTTTCCTTTCCTATGCTCACTTTTTCTCCAGTTTATTTTCTCTCCTATATCCACTTTTCAATTTCTTTATGCTCCTATATCTACTTCCTGGTTTCATTTCCTCTCCTATGCCCACTTCCCACTCATTTGACTAGACCTGTTGTTTAGTCTGCCACTGGTTTCTTTTACCTTTGCAGTGGTTTTTGTTTGACTTTTTTTTTTTTTTTTATTATATATATTATTTTTTTAGATAGAAAAATTACATTTATTGCCTCGTCTCCTACTTAACTTTGATCATGAAGAGGGCTATGATTTGATTCCCAGGTAGTCTGGTGGGGTTGTGATACTGCTCTCTGGTGTCGTTGTGGATGGAGCTGGTGCTCTGCACCTCCGGTGAGTGAAGATAATGTGAGCACTCCTAGTCCAGGTCTGTGAAGGAGCACTAACTGAAATCTGCATCTGCCCAAGGTTCAGACCACAATATCCACTCCACTTGCTATTGTGATGTGGCACAGGGAACATTCAGGAGATCTTTTGATTTTCTTCTTGTTTCATGGAGCCCCAAATCGCTCACTTATACTTAGAGCTCCAGATTAATGCTTTATCTACTTGGCCATCTCCACCGCTGGTAAAGGAAGTGCTGCTGCAGTAAACCATTTATGCAGTTTTCTGGTTTTGATAAACAAAATGTTACTGTGCAAACCAATGGGGTTTCACCTGAAAAGTAGAAAAACTCAATTTTTGGTCCCGACCTAGTGGTTAAGAACCATTACACTAAAATGGACCTTTTTACAGACGTGGTATTTTTTCCATATGTGTTCCAAATCTCTTTAGGTAAACAGAATATCAACATAAATAGGATCTTTAACTTCTGCCAACGTAAGGAGACGCTGATTTGTTATTTCTCTTTAAAGTGCATTTGCCCGTTTAAATTTGGTGTCTGTGAATGACGACTTGCGTCTCTCACACAACTCAATCTTTCTGCACATTGTTGACATTCGGTGCTAAATAAAATAATTAGTCTGAGTGACTTAATCATTCAGCCGAGGAATGTCAGCGTTTCTTACTAATTGCCAGAGTGCAGAAATAACATTTGTCATTTAGTGATTTTTTTCTTCCTGAGCAGCAGGATACCTCCATTAAAACAATTAGTTGTTTAAGCATCGAATGCTGTGCAATGCACTGAATCTTCGCCTATCATTGATTGTTCAATACTGGGCAAAATAAGATCGTTTCTAGCAGTCCTGTTCGAGGAACCAAGGAAACCTATTAGCTTATTTACAGTGCATATTTTCTTCTGGATTGTGCAAAGCTTTTTCCACTGATTGTATTGCTGGCACACGAAAAACCCTTTATGCAGTATCTTTTCATTAGATATATGTCTTTTGGGCGATGAAAATTAGCATAGAGAGGCAATGTGAAGATTTATTTTCACTAATCAGTTAAATGGTAAAGATTGATGATAAAAGACTTTTTTTTCCTGTTAAACTTATAATTAATTTTAAGGAATGTGAATTGTATGAATTACTTGTTTATGAGTCAGATTTCTGGCTCACTTTCTGTTTCTTGACACACATTCCAGGAAAGACATTTACGATGAGGATTTTTTCGCTTATGATTAAGGAATTCTATTAAAGATCAGGTTCATTTTGCAAGCAGTTATGATTTTAATGGAACACTCTAAGCATCACGACCACTATAGCCCATTGTTTATGGACACTGCCCTCAATTATTATTATTATTATTTTTATCAAACTTTTTTGGAGCAGTTTTACAAAAAAGTGGTATTTTTTCCCCCTCTTCACTCCCATTGATAATGTGGAAACTACATAATTCCAAAATGTCAAGTGTCAATACATCAAATCTTGACCTGAAGTGAAAGGCTGAGATAGTTGTGTCTTTTCATCATCTTATTTACTTTGCAAAGTTTCTCAGTTTAATGTTTTCCATTCTCAAGGTTTCTGAGAAATGCCCATAGATCTTGTTTTTTCTTCTTCCATGCTGTGTCTCATTGTGTGCAGCTGGAATTGCTGGCATTATACAAGGAAGCTATGGACTTGTTTGGCCATTTCCATCACCGGGTATTATTCTTCCTGTTTGTGTTAATCACTTAGATAAGGTTTGTTCTTAAACCAGTTGGCAAAATGTTACTTGTTTTACTAAAATAAAGACATTTGTATTTACTTTTAGATAAGCAACATTGAGTAACAACACTGGTAACTCACACAGAGACACTAGTACTTTTATAGACACGACTTGGTGTGTGAGTGGTACGAGTGGCAATTTTTTTCTCTAGGAATAGGAAGGAACTCTCCAGAAGAACTTCGTTTTGGCTACTTCTGCATTGTTGTAGTAGACAATTACAATGCATCATGGAATGAGTATTGTTCTTGTGAAGTTTGCTCATAAAGCCTATAATGATTTCAATGCTCTTGCTTTAAGGTAATTCCTTATTTTTGTATGTCATTTAATGGCGAGCAGACGTTTTAACCAGTGCTAACGTCCAATGGAGTATGTGAATTCCAGACCTAAATTTCTATTTGAGAAAACCGCTCGACCTGCTGTTGCCAAACATAGATGTCCCTGTTACTTTTAAAAGACAATTTAAAATTTCTGCGGTGCAAGAAATGTACATTGCTGCTTCCTGATGTAAAATGTTTTAATTTTTCAGTGATAAGATCCCCGAATGATGGATATTATACAGTTTACCCTGTTTGAAAAAACGAACCTGAAATCTTTCTGTGTCATTATCAAGATGCACTGCTTGCCACAATTATGCATTACTAATTCTGGAATAGATCTCTAGGTTGTTTTCTGTTATTTACACCAGGAGCAAGAAGTCATCCAGCAAACTATCAACGATGCAGGAACTAGAAGCACATACCAAATTTGATCTCTTCAGCTATAGTAGTAGCAAATATAAACGCACATTATTAAAACAATAATTTTAGAATATTGGAGAGATCTGCATTCATTCTTTTTAAACATTTGCATATGCTCCTTCTGGATTCAAAAACTGTAAACCTCATCTCCCAACATATGAAAGCAAGAGTTATCATTGCCTCACATGCACCTGCTATTCCGTACTCACGAAAATAAAGTGCATACAAAATGATCTAAGTCAGAGCTAAACTAGTTTATTATGAAGATCTTTTTTTAGAATATGAGCTTTTTACAGAGAGCCTGTAAGAAGATTAGTACCTCATTCTGTTTCATTGTATTGATTCACCAAGTCAAGTGCTGAACAGCGTGTGCTTCCCCATTTCCTTTACCCTCCTACTCTATCTCTGCTTCCTACGTTTAAATCTCATTGTTATTCCTAGCTCTGGTGAACTGGAAGGATCTATCACTTTGCTAATTGCTCCTTTCAGGTAGCGATAGCCAGAAACCCAATTGTGGTCTGTTTAAGTGCAGCACGATCAAGAGCTTAACCTCTGCCAATGCTGAGTCAGCTTTCTGTCTGCAATAAATTGTTTAATTTTTATTTATATCTAAAACATGCTTCTAATAGGATACAGCAGAGTGCAGGAGGACACATTATTTATGTGATCCTACTTAATTTCCTTTTCTGGTTTTGTGCCAGCTACCAGGCAATATAAAAAACAGTAATTTTCCAAGCACAGTTTGAGAGGGGGGGGAAAAAAGAAATAAATAGATAAATTTGTTGACGCGATCTCAGTAGGCCATTTATAAAACATTGGCAATAATAAATCAGTAGAGTGTGTAGAGTTTTTACTTTAGATTTCTACAAGGGTTGTTTTATGTTCCCACGTCTGCAGGATCAGTATTGCAGAAAAGTAGAATGTGATTCTTCAGGTGTAATACTCATTTGAGTAGTAGAGGAGATGGCAGTCTTCTCCAGACCTCAAAGTGTTAATTGTTTTCTCACTGGAAATAGATCCATGTAAATTATACTTAATTTCATTAGTAGCTGCAACAAAAAAAGTGCCCGAGGAAATAATTAATCCAACACTGGCAGTTGTTCAGTTACCTGCTCTAAAACGTACGTTGTGCCTTGTCTAGCTTTCACAGGTCATTTAAACAACCCCCACTCACAACAAATCCAAAAACAGTAATAAAAACCTAGGGTTATATATATATATATATATATATATATATATATATATATATATATATATATATATATAAAAATTTAAATTAATATATTAAAGGAACTCTATAGGGTCAGGAACACAAACATGTATTCCTGACCCTATAGTGTTAAAATCGCTATCTAACCCCTCCGTGCCTCCTAATTATAGTAAAATCTTACTTTTATTCTACTCTGCTGGTGCTGGCTCTGAACCTGCCTGCTTTGCTGACATCATCAGAAGTGATGATCTGAGGAAATGACAATGCTTTCCCATAGGAAAGCCTTGGATTGGCTGAGATTGCCAAGGAGGTGGGGAAAGGCATAGCCAAATGCCACCATGGCCAATCATCATCTCCTCATATAGATTCATTGAATCAATGCTTCTCTATGAGGAAAGTTCAGTGTCTCTATGCAGAGGGTTCACACACTGATTGTCAATGCAGCGCGGCTGCAGGAAGCACTTCTAGTAGCCATCTGAGGAGTGGCCACTGAAGGTGTCCCTAGGCTGTAATGTAAACACTGCCTTTTCAGTCAGTGTTTACTGTAGGGGCTTACTATACTCACAAAAACACCTACATTAAGCTGTAGTTTTTCTGGTAACTATAGTGTCCCTTAACTAGTAAATTTGGCTGAAAGACTAATTTTGGTCTTTCAACCTTTTAGTTTTAGTTTAGTTAGATTCCCACGCTATTTGGGAGCTATCTACTTGAATTTAATTTGAATGAAATTCCAATCTGAAAAAAAAGTACTGAATTTCGTCCTAACACAAATTGACAAACTGTACCCATTCTGTTAGTACCAAATGTGGTAGTTTCACCGGCAAACTGCCATTCGAACTGTAAATGAAGCAACACGAAAACACAGAAGGAGAGTTGAGTACTGTGGTAACATTTCTTTGACCACAGGAAATGGAGCTGAATTAAGCTCCACCTTGAGTCAAAGCTTGTCAAGTATAGGAAAAATACATAAGAAATAAAGGTCCCTACTTTGTCTTATGTTTTAACGTAAACTAGATCAGATATGAAAAAAGGAGGAACAGATCCTGAGAGAGGAAGAGAAGAGGAAGTGATTGGGGAAAGGTAAGTTCGACATGACAGTGCCGCATTAATTATGCGTTTTTGTCATTGGTGGTATATCTAAATATTTTGACTCTTGTCTGCAGTCTTTGTAAGCCCTTTTGTAAGTAGTGTTAATTTCAATTTAGTTTTAGTCATAGTCTTTTGACTAAAAAGTCATTTTAGTTTTAGTCGTATTTTAGTTATCTGAATTGTTTTAGTTATAGTCTAATTTTAGTCGACTTAATCTCCAGTAGATTTTAGTCGACTACATCTCTAGTAGATTCTAGTCGACTAAATCTACTGGAGATTTTAGTCAACACGAATAGGTTTATATAAAGCCTCTATTTGTCTTTTTTACCCATTCCCCAGTCCCTCTGTGTCTCTTTGTGTCCTCCCAAGCCCTGGTCTGTCTTTTTTGCCCCTTCCACAGCCCCTCTGTGCAATGTTAATTTTGGCGCACTATGAGTAAAACTAAATTTCAGTCTAGTTTTAGTCATCGTCTTTTGACTAAAATGCAATTTTAGTTTTAGTTGTATTTTAGTCATCTGAATTGTTTTAGTGTTGGTCTAATTTTAGTCGAATAAATTATAAAATCTCAAAACAATTTGTCGACTAAAATTGTTAGTTGACAAAATGAACACTGTTTGTAAGCCCTCCCCTTCTAACTTTGTCCATTCTTTCTCTAACTGTCAAATAACAGATTTCCCAATGTATCTCAATAAGAGGTCTTTGCAAGGTAGGTACTCTGGGCAATTGCTGTCTCTTGAGTTTTGTTCCACTAAGCTAATCAAACCAGGAAGTAACAGGAGCAGTTATCTGATTGAAAGACAGGTGGGTGTAACCAGGTTCATTTATAAAAGTGTACATTTCTATTGAAATCTCCACTTTTTGCAAAATGAAAATAAGAGGAAACACTCTTTACACAAATCTTTTCAGCAAGCTAAAGTGATTTAGATGTCCGGAGTGTACCTTTAAGTTTCTTATGTGAACATTGAAGAGCATAAAGTTGTATTCTCAGTGTGGGGTTAATACTGTCAACCCATGCAGTCTTCTGTGTTTTTTATTTTATACATTTTTTTCCAGATTTCATCCAACAAAGTCATCTGCATGACTTTGTTGTGTAAGTTCTTGACTTCATTGTAGTTCATCAAGCCTTTGTTGCAGTGTGGTTGATTTACAGTTTTTTTAAAATGGCAGCAGATACCAGACCTGCCAGTCATGGGTTTAACTTGTACCCAAGTTCAGATCTGGTGACTTCCCGCATAGAGCTATTACCAACATTTATGCTTTCTTTTTCAGTTCATTTAGTGTCTTGCATATAAAAAAAAGATTCCTATACTGGCTGCCTACCAGCTTAATAGCTTAATATAATTCATCATTGTCTGTGAATATGGCTGCCATTAGATTGCTGTAAATTAATGTATGTATAGTAAATGAAGGAATGGAATACAGAATTGAGATTGTGTAAAGTCCTGCAAAGCAGTGATAATGTGCTATGAAGGAGATTACGCAGAATGTTTTGCACACTGTATGCTACATTGAATAAGCTCTGGAGGATTTGTGTCACAGAGTTCTCTATACAGTAGAGGGTTGTTATCACAGTTTTACCAACCATAACTGCTCCTGAGTATGGCTTGAACATGCTAAGCACAAAATAATCAGAGCCTGTGAAAACACAGTTGTGTCTATCAGAAAGTTGTTCTTTACACACAATATAGTTTGTTATAATTGAAATTCATGGGAAATGCAAATGTTTCAAACCTGGTACAATGGCCACTCGTTTGAACAGCCAACTGTTGATTATTCAACCTGTTTTAGGCAATGCTGTTCTGTGGATTACATTTTTTGCTACGTTTCTGTTTTTTGAGAAAAATTATCTTTAAATAGGAGGAAAAAATAGAAAATTGAGATTTGCTCAATTTGCTAAACAGACTTGCGGAAAGCTGACAGGGCAATTGCACATTTTAGACAAACCCATATCTCCCAATAGTCCTAAATTCAGGCTTGTGTTCCAATCATTCTTGTTTTGTTTCTTTTAGGGCTATTCTATAATAAAGTCTCAATAGCCCTTTGTCAAACAGGGCTAAACCATTCAAGAGCATTCTGATCCACTCAAACTGCAAAAATCCAGACATTGTTGACATTATTTAACAATGTCTGGATTTTGCACGTGAGGCTTCAAATGAACCTGTATTTCAGCTAGAGTCTAGACTGAACACCATTACAAAAATTCTGTAATGCGCTAAAATTAACCATAGATCGCCACAGTACCGATAATATTGGAGTTAGTGCTGTTGCTGGGTACCTTGGTGAAAATCCTGATGTCCCAGTATGTAGGATTGCTGTGACAGCCAGACACAGTGCTCTGTGGACATATGATACTCTTCCCTCTTCCTCTCACTGAGTTGTGAAGTGGAGAGAGATGTATCGCCTGTTATAGTGCATCCATGTAAAGTAAAACCTGTTTCAAACTATTTTAAAGTCCTCTTTCCCTGCCTTTGAACACTGCTTGCATAGAATGTGATGGCAGATAAGAACCATTCGGCCCATCTAGTCTACCCAATTTTCTAAATACTCTCATTAGGTCCCTCGCCTTATCTTATAGCTAGGACAGCCTTATGCCTATCCTACGCATGCTTAAACTCCTTCACTGTGTTAACCTCTACCACTTCAGCTGGAAGGCTATTCCATGCATCCACTTCCCTCTCATTAAACTAATACTTCCTGATATTATTTGTAAACCTTTGCCCCTCTAATTTAAAGGACCACTCTAGTGCCAGGAAAGCATACTCGTTTTCCTGGCACTAGAGTGCCCTGAGGGTGCCCCCACCCTCAGGGACCCACTCCCGCCCGGCTCTGGAAAGGGGTAAAAACTTACCTTTTTCCACTGCTGGGCGGGGAGCTCTCCTCCTCCTCTCCGCCTCCGTTCCTCCCCGTCGGCTGAATGCGCACGCGCGGCAAGAGCTGCGCGCGCATTCAGCCGGTCACATAGGAAAGCATTCATAATGCTTTCCTATGGACGCTTGCTTGCTCTCACTGTGATTTTCACAGTGAGAATCACGCAAGCGCCTCTAGCGGCTGTCAGTGAGACAGCCACTAGAGAATTAGGGGGAAGGCTTAACTAATTGATAAACATAGCAGTTTCTCTGAAACTGCTATGTTTATAAAACAATTAGTTAACCCTAGCTGGACCTGGCACCCAGACCACTTCATTAAGCTGAAGTGGTCTGGGTGCCTGTCAGGGTACCTGTTGTCTCTACCTCTGTGGAGGTGAGACACTTGGACGTTCTTCCTCGCAAAAGGGTTGAATCACTCGTTCTTCGCGGTTCCCTCGGTCGTTTACACGCCGGCCGCGAGGGATCCACTTCCTTTTATGACGCGGCGTTCAGTAGCCGACGTCATGACGACAACCCAACCCGATCTGTCAATCAAGCCCCAAGCACGAATGAGGATTCGTCGGGGGCGTGATTACCTGTTTGGAACCAGGGTATATAATAGGGCTTTCTACATTTGTTCATTGCCCTGTCGTGGTTCTAGCTTGTCTAGTCACTCAGTGCTCTTGTATTCTGTTAGTTTCTTTGGTTTTGACCCGGCTTGTCTGTTCTACCTCGTTTACCTCTATTACCCTTTGACTCGGCTTGTCTCTCGCTTACCTGCTCTCTCGTTCCCTCGACCTCGGCTTGTCTCTAGACCATTCTTTACTTACTACTTACGTAAGTCCGGCCATTCTAAGGTCCGGTATACGTACCCTGTACCTGTTTGTACTCTGCGTGTTGGATCCCTGTCCCGATCCTGACATTACGACAGGGCCAATGGATCCTGCAGGTACAAACACTCAGGTTGGTCCTTCCGATTCTAGATTTGATGCCATGGATCACAGAATGGACCAGATGGCTCTAGCGCTGCAAGCTTTATTATCTCGATCTAGTAATCCACCGGAAGAGATGCGAGCCACGTCCATCTCCTCTGTAAGTTCAGGTCTAGAAGTAGCCACTGTAGGTGCTTCTTCCCGTATTACACCTCCTGTACGTTATGGTGGTTCTCCGGAGAAGTGCCGTGGTTTCTTAAACCAAATTGGTATTCATTTTGAATTACAACCTCGCTCTTACCCTACAGATAGGGCAAAGGTTGGATTCATTATCACACTCCTCATTGATAAGGCTCTGAGATGGGCCAATCCTCTGTGGGAGAATGATAACCCGTTAGTCTATAATTATAATGCCTTTGTCGCTGCTTTTAGAAGAACTTTTGACCCTCCAGGTAGAAAGGTCAATGCAGCTAGATTACTATTGCACCTTAGACAAGATAACCAAACCCTTGTGGATTATGCACTAGAGTTCAGGTCTTTGGCGGCAGAAGTTAAGTGGAATGAACAGGCCTATATAGACGTATTTGTAAACGGATTATCTGATGTAATTCTAGACGAGGTGGCTACTATAGAGCTTCTTGAAAATTTCTTTTATTTCTCGTTTTGACGAACGTTTAAGAGAGAGACAGAACACTCGAGATAATATTCGTAGACCTTCCTTTAAACTAGCTCCTTTATTTCAAAGTCCTCAAACCACTATCCCAGTTTTTTCTGAACCTATGCAGATAGGCAATACTCGCCTCTCAGAAGAAGAGAGACAGTACAGGAGAAAGGAGGGGTTGTGTATGTATTGTGGAGTAAGAGGGCACCTTCGCCTAAATTGTCCTAATCGTCCGGGAAACGCTCGCACCTAAGTTTCTCTAGAGGACAGGCCTTGGGTGTTTCTATTTTGTCCTCTATACACAATTATAAAGATCACAGGCTTCTGCTACCTGTTTCTTTAGCATGGGAGAAGGGAGTAATAAAGACTATGGCATTGATAGACTCCGGGGCTGCTGAGAGCTTTATTGACCAAGTTTTTGTTTCTAAACACTCTATCCCATCTCAGCTAAGAGACACCCCCTTGGCCGTTGAGGCCATAGATGGTAGACCATTATCTAAACCTGTGATTTCTCATGAGACTATACCTGTTATTTTGACTGTTGGTATCTTACACGAGGAGGGTATATCCCTTATGCTTATCTCTTCCCCTTCTGTTCCTATAGTTCTGGGGTATCCATGGTTAAAGAAACATAACCCTATTATTGATTGGGAGCTAGGGGAGATAACTTCATGGGGTCAGGGTTGCCAGGACAGGTGTTTACAGAAAGTCTCACCACTTTGCGTAGGTAATACACCGGTTAACTCCACCCAGTCTACAGACTTACAAATACCGTCTCGGTATATAGATTTAAAGGCAGTCTTTGACAAGAAGAATGCTGATACTTTACCTCCACACAGGTCCTTTGATTGCAAGATTAATCTCCTACCTGGTACTATGCCTCCGAGGGGCAATGTATATCCTTTATCCACTAAGGAGAACTTAGTCTTAGAGGAGTATATCCGTGAGAATCTAGACAAGGGATTCATTAGGAGATCATCCTCGCCTGCCGGGGCCGTTTTTTTTTTTGTGAATAAGAAGGATGGCACGTTAAGGCCTTGCATTGATTACCGAGGTTTGAATAAAATAACTATCAGAAATGCATACCCAATCCCTTTGATTACTGAGCTCTTTGATCGTTTAAAGGGTTCCAAGATTTTCACCAAGTTAGATCTCAGAGGGGCGTATAACTTGGTGAGAATTCAGCAGGGAGACGAGTGGAAAACAGCGTTCAATACTCGATATGGGCACTATGAGTACACGGTAATGCCTTTTGGGCTCTGTAATGCACCGGCAGTATTTCAGGATCTGATCAATTAAGTTCTTAGGGAATTTCAACAGGATTGTGTTATTGTATATTTGGATGATATACTAATACACTCTAGAGAAATTGAGACCCACCACAGACAAGTCAGAAGGGTATTGCGCAAACTCCTACAACATGGGTTGTACTGCAAATTGGAGAAATGTAGTTTTGACCAATCTCAGATAAACTTTCTTGGTTACGTGATTTCTGGGGAAGGCTTTAAAATGGATCTGGATAAACTCCAGTCTATTTTAGATTGGCCATTACCCAGGGGTCTCAAGGCCATTCAGAGGTTTATTGGATTCTCCAATTATTATAGGCGCTTCATTAAAGGATACTCTTCCATTTTTGCTCCTATTACCAATATGACCAGACAGGGGGCTGACACTAAGACTTGGTCTACTGAAGCTCTCGTTGCCTTCAAGGCACTTAAGGAACTTTTTGCTTCTGCACCAATTTTAGTTCACCCCGATACAACTTTACCTTTCCTACTCGAGGTAGACGCCTCAGAGACAGGTATAGGTGCCATCTTGTCTCAAAGGTTAGGCGTGGATAAACCATTACATCCATGTGGTTTTTTTTCCAAGAAACTATCTGGGACTGAAAGCAGATATGATATTGGGGACAGGGAACTACTAGCTGTTATCATGGCTTTAAAGGAGTGGAGACATTTATTGGAGGGGACCTTGCATCCTGTTACTATTCTGACGGATCACAAGAACTTGTCTTATATTGGGGAGGCCAAGTGCTTATCCGCCAGACAAGCTCGTTGGTCCTTGTTCCTCACCCATTTCAATTACGTACTCACTTATAGACCTGGTTCTAAGAACTCTAAGGCCGATGCTTTGTCTCGCCAACATGAACCTTCTACTATATCTGAGACGGTTTTCTCTTCTATAGTTCCCAAGTGCAATATTATCGCCAACACTAGCCTCAGGATTCATTCTCCGTTGCTTGCCGAGATTATGAAGCTACAACATCTGGCTCCTAGACAGAGTCCTGAGTCACGGTATTTTGTTCCTGCTGAACTCCAACTAGAACTGCTACAATGCTTTCACAATAGTAAGGTGGCTGGGCATCCTGGCATTCGTAAGACATGCTCCTTAATAGCCAAAGATTTCTGGTGGCCCTCCTTACGTAAAGATATTAGGGAGTTCGTCGAAGCATGTGAGGTCTGTATGAAGACTAAACGACCGCAGACGCTTCCATGTGGGCTTTTGCATCCCTTGGAAATTCCCGAGAAACCATGGACCTGTTTGGCTATGGACTTCATTGTCGATTTACCTGTTTCTAAAAAACAGACTGTGATTCTCACGGTGGTTGACAGGTTTACTAAGATGGCTCATTTCGTGCCCTTACCTAAACTTCCATCTTCTCCTGAATTGGCTGAGATATTCGCTAAAGAGATATTTCGTTTACATGGGATACCTTCCGAAATTGTTTCTGATAGAGGTTCCCGATTTGTTTCCCGTTTTTGGAAGTCATTCTGCTCTCAAATGGGTATCAAATTGAATTTCTCTTCTGCCTATCATCCCCAGTCTAACGGAGCTGCTGAACGCACTAATCAAAAGATCGAACAATATTTGCGTTGTTTCGTTTCCGAACACCAGGACGATTGGGTTGGTCTGATTCCTTGGGCAGAGTTCGCACACAACAATCTCGTTTGTGATTCTACTCGTTCTAGCCCCTTTTTCATGAATTATGGCTTTCATCCATCCATTCTTCCCTCGGTTTCTCCTTTTCAAGGAGTACCGTCGGTTGATGTTCATGTTGCCAATTTGAGGAAGTTGTGGGATTAGACTCGACAAATTCTATTGCATAATTCCATGTTGTTCAAGAAACACGCTGATAAACATAGAAGGGCGGCTCCAGTCTTTGTTCCAGGGGACAGGGTATGGTTGAGTACCAAAAACATTCGCTTGAAGGTTCCTTCTATGAAATTCGCTCCTCGTTACATTGGACCTTACAAGGTCCTGACTCGAATTAACCCAGTTGCGTATCGTCTGGCTCTTCCATCTGCCTTACGCATTCCTAACTCCTTTCATGTTTCCTAGTTAAAACCCCTAATATGTAACAAGTTTTCCTCCACTGCATCCTCTCCTCGCTCTGTTCAGGTTGAGGGACAAGAGGAGTATGAAATCAATTCCATCATCGATTCTCGTATCTCCCGGGGGAAGTTACAATATCTGGTTGATTGGAAGGGATATGGTCCTGAGGAGAGGTCTTGGATACCTCAGGAGGATGTGCATGCGCCTAGCCTCCGCAGGGCTTTTCACTCCCGTTTTCCATCTCGTCCCGGTTCCTTCCGCCCGGTGGGCGTTTCTGAGGGGGGGGGGGGGTACTGTCAGGGTACCTGTTGTCTCTACCTCTGTGGAGGTGAGACACTTGGACGTTCTTCCTCGCAAAAGGGTTGAATCACTCGTTCTTCGCGGTTCCCTCGGTCGTTTACACGCCGGCCGCGAGGGATCCACTTCCTTTTATGACGCGGCGTTCAGTAGCCGACGTCATGACGACAACCCAACCCGATCTGTCAATCAAGCCCCAAGCACGAATGAGGATTCGTCGGGGGCGTGATTACCTGTTTGGAACCAGGGTATATAATAGGGCTTTCTACATTTGTTCATTGCCCTGTCGTGGTTCTAGCTTGTCTAGTCACTCAGTGCTCTTGTATTCTGTTAGTTTCTTTGGTTTTGACCCGGCTTGTCTGTTCTACCTCGTTTACCTCTATTACCCTTTGACTCGGCTTGTCTCTCGCTTACCTGCTCTCTCGTTCCCTCGACCTCGGCTTGTCTCTAGACCATTCTTTACTTACTACTTACGTTAGTCCGGCCATTCTAAGGTCCGGTATACGTACTGTAACGGATCGCCTGGCACCCCGACTTGGTACCTCCGTTAATGGATGCTCCTAGTGCTTCCTGAGGACTCCAAGCACTCTGGCAGACACCACAATCACCGAATCCGAGAACCCTTTTAAATTCTCCCAAGCATATGAATGCTGTAGACCATTGAATAGGAACCATACGAATAGGCTTGTACTCCTAGCAGTCAACTGGAACAGCATGCAATAAATCCTTCCCCCAATAATGAGACGACACTTCACTTTCAGGGCAAAACAGGAACTCTGGACTGGCTCATCCAGCCTGGCTTTTATTTCCAACTCACACATACAGGCCACACCCAGGGGGAGGCATAAAAGAACCAATGACATAGATGTTACCTCCCACACATCCCCTCCCCTTAGTGTGACACATAATCCCATTATGCATACAGTGTAAAATATACTTTTACACAACTTTCATAACTTTAAAACCATACATCACATTCACATAAAAATACATATCCACAATCAATCCATTCAGGGGAACAACATATTAAAAAATGGCATGAATCCGACCAGGGGTTCAAAAGTTACTAAAAGTATCTTTTGTTCCTTTCTGGCTGGCAGAAAAACATCCCCACAATGCACCCTGGTTTCCTCCCTTCTGCCCTGGAGTTAATTGGAGAAGTAATCCAATTACCCAGGACTAAAGGCA
The DNA here is from genome assembly GCF_036172605.1 of Pelobates fuscus. NCBI lineage: Eukaryota > Metazoa > Chordata > Amphibia > Anura > Pelobatidae > Pelobates > Pelobates fuscus. The sequence goes on from NC_086318.1 coordinate 234,647,042, forward strand.
GACTCCATTAACCACATGGTTGCAAAACGACATAAAACACTTTAAAATACATAAAGTCACATTTACACATAACACACAGACATTTCATCTATCCACAGATAGCTGGGATCTGCACGCACAAAACTACCGAATAGCGCGCAGATCCTACTCCCACAGTACAATTGCCATGGAGCTAAAGTCTTTCCCATAGTCTTTCATTATATGAATAGGCTCCATGGTATGGCTATCTGGGGTATCACATTCCCATAAAGTCTGGTCCATAGTCCAAAGGCAAGAGGCGGGCAATCAGCCCCCTTCAAGGACACGTGGCGAGGTCGGTTTCGCCACACGTACCCTGTACCTGTTTGTACTCTGCGTGTTGGATCCCTGTCCCGATCCTGACAGTGCCTAGAGTGGTCCTTTAAGACTATGTCCTCTTGTTGTGGTAGTTTTCCTTCTTTTAAATATAGTCTCCACCTTTACTGTGTTGATTCCCTTTATGTATTTAAATGTTTCTATCATATTCCCCCTGTAACGGATCACCTGGCACCCCGACTTGGTACCTCCGTTAATGGATGCTCCTAGCGCTTCCTGAGGACTCCAAGCACTCTGGCAGACACCATAATCACCGAATCCGAGAAACCTTTAAATTCTCCCAAATGTATGAATGCTGTAGACCATTGAATAGGAACCATATGAATAGGCTTGTACTCCTAGCAGTCAACTGGAACAGCATACATTAAATCCTTCCCCCAATAATGAGACGACACATCACTTTGAGGGTAAAACAGGAACTCTGGACTGGCTCATCCAGCCTGGCTTTTATTACACTAATCCACATACAGGCCACACCCAGGGGGAGGCATAAAATAACCAATCACATACATGGTTCAGCCCACACATCCCCTCCCCTCAGATAACATTAAACCCAATTATCCGGTACACTTTTTCCACCAAGTTCTGGATGTACCCCAAAACCCGGGGGTACACCTTTAAATCCAGCATCGCTGGATAGCCCTTATTCAGGGGGACAACATATTCAAAATTCAAGTAATTCGGATGAATGGTTCGTGAGATATGGGGTTCCAAAGATTTGACCGACCGCATGGGTAAAGTATCCGAAAACAGTTCCATGCATTTTGGCCCTGCGGTCGGTCACAAACAAGGGAATGAAAACAGGCGAATTGCCTGTGTTATAGAGCCTGGAGAGGGTTTGAATGAATTCCCTTGTTTATGGGGCTCTTTCTACCGAACGGCGGGTCATTCGGTAGTTTCCATACGAATTTCTGGAAGTATGGAGGTCTCAGCGGTGTTTGCCTAGTCAAGTGTCCGATTTTAGTTCCAGACACTCGACGGCAAAACACCGCTGTTCGGTAGTTTAAGATGGCCGCCGCCACGTGTTTGTTTCCCGAATGGCGGCCACCCAGAGGACAAAGACCACACTGCACTGATTGCCAATTACCTGTTTGCAACATTGTTGCAAACGGTAATTGGAGGCACACTCATTCCTGGGTGGTCTGGTTGTTCGGTAGTTTCACTCAATATACTGAATGGAGTGATTCTACCGAACAATCAGAATGCTGCATACAAATCACCCAGGATAAACTTAACACATCTATAAATACATATATAATATTACAGGCAGTACACTCGAATATGCTTCACAGTCTTAAAGGGACAGTAGTCCCAAAAGTCCCAATATGTCCATAGATGCTGTTAAAAGGGCCAGTAGCAGCAATATACAGTACAATATGCCCAAAATAACCCAGGGGCCATAGTCAGTAGGTAGGAGGCTAGCAAACAGGCTTCTCCAGGGCCCAGTGGCGAGGTTGGTTTCGCCACACCCCCGTCTCGTCTTCCCTCCAAACTATACATGTTAAAGCGGCACGGTCATGCCGAACTTACTTTCCCCAATCAATTCCTCTTCTCTCCCTCTGTTAGGATCTGTTCTTCATTTCTTCCTGTCTGCTCTAGTTTTTTTTTTTTTTTAAACATAAGACAAAGTAACGACTATTTTCTCACGCCTGACCATCTATGACCAGCGAAGGAGCAAAGTGTGCTCCGTTTCCTGTGGTCAGAGAAATTTTCCCACAATTCTTACTTTTCCTCTGTGATCTTGCGATGCTTCCTGTCAGTATTCCCGAACGTCCTGTCATTTTTTGACAGAATGCTGGTGAAATTACCGAATTTCGCCAAAACAGAATGAGAACAGTTTCTCCATTCGTGTTAGGACGTAATTCGGGACCTTGTTTGGATTGGAATTTAAGTCGAATGAATGAAATTCCGATCTATTCGTGCCGCTGCACACGTTATTGGGGATCTATTGACCAAATTTTTGGTCTTTCAGCCAAATTTACTAAATTACATATAGTAGACCTGCCCCTACTACTATAATGCGAGTAGGGGCATGTCTACTAAACAGTGAGCAACCAATCACAGTGTCATGAGTCAAATTACACAGCATGGGAAAATTCCTAAGAACTTTCCTACTCTGTGTAAAATGACACAGAACACTCTGATTGGTTGGATTCCAAGCCAACCAATCAGAGTGCTGTGACAGGTAAATGTAGAGACTTACCTGTCAGTCTCTTCATTTACCCGTCAGAGCACTCTGGTTGGCTTGGAATCAAGTCTCTAAGTCAAATTGCAGGGTATGGGAAGGCTTTATAAGCCTTTCCCCGCCCTGTGGAGCTCAGTCTGCCAGGTGCCCTCGCTGGGTGAAGATGGATTACTTTTTTAGGGTCGTTTTATTTATTTAATTTTTTTGTCGGGTTTTTTATTTTAATTTAACAGTTGCAATGGGTATTTTGGATTTTTATTTGGCCCTTTTTGGGGCTAAAAAAAAGATTTTAGAAAAAAGAAGACATCAAATGGTAAGTATTTTTTTATTTACAGGTGTTTAGTTTTCTTGCCCCCCCCCCAGTATTTTTAGGGTAAGAGTGGTAGGTAGGTCTTTATTATTATTTTTTGGGTGGGGATGGATGATTAGGGGTTTGGGAACCATCTCACCTGGGATGGTGGGAGAAATCCGTGGTCTTTTTCAGGGAGCTTACCCATCTCACCAAATATTTTTACATGTGGAAACGTTACATCGATGACGTGTTGGTGATATGTACCGGCTCCATGCATATGTTTGATGAATTTGTGGACCTTTTAAATGACAATGAGATGAATCTCAAGTTCACCAAAGAGGTGGGCGAACAGTCTCCGAACTTCCTAGACCTTACAATAAAAGTTGATGAAAACAACTATCTCCTAACTACACTGTTTAGGAAACCTACAACTACAAATAGTCTGCTGCAATGGGAGAGTCACCATCCCAAACCCCTTAAAAAAGATATACAGATAGGACAATACCTCAGAGTACGCAGGAATTGTTCCACTCTGGAGGATTTTAAGCTAAAAGCAAAAGAGCTTGGCATACACTTTAAAGAACAAGGATATCCCAATCGATGCCTTAAAAGAGCACACAAAAGGGCTCTGGACATGGATAGGGAGACTATGCTCATAGATGCCCCAAAAGATCCAGAAAACCTGCAAATTATATGCATTGCGGGTTTCGATCTAGGGTGGTAACCAGCAAAATCAATTTTGAATTGGTTCTGGACAATACTCACACAGGACATAAATCTCCACTATGTACTGACCCCCCAGACAGCACTAACAGCCAGGAGGGGGAAAACATCTACGTGACCTCCTGTTACCCAGTCATCTTCCGGGCATAAAATCTCCATACACCTGGTTAAAAAACACACTAAGAGGAACCTACCAATGTGGCAAATGCAGGGCCTGTAGATTCATCTCAAGAGATTCTAAAATGATTGAGGACACTACAAAGAATAACAAAATCCAAGTTAGGGATTTCTTCAATTGTAAAACCACAGGAGTCGTGTACCTTCTTAGTTGCTCCTGTGGTAAGAAATATGTGAGTAAAACCTTTAGACAATTTAAATTACGTATCCTAGAACATGTTTGGTCAGTACGATATAGAAATGATACACCCGTTTCAAGACATTTATGGGAATATCATGCAGGTCGCTCACATGATCTACGCTTTGCAGGAATTGAACATGTGAAACTAGACCAAAGAGGAGGAAATTTAGACCGGCTCCATAACCCCTTAAGGTCCAAACTTCTGAAATAAAAGGGAATCATGACATGTCACACATGTCATGTGTCCTTAAGGGGTTAAACAAAGGGAGTCTTTTTGGATCTACAAATTAAAAACACTAGCACCGTTGGGTTTGAATGAAAGGTTTACATATACCCCATTCCTACAATAAGTATTGGTACTTGTAATCCTGTCCCCAATAATCAAAAAAAAAATTTATTTGAAATTCTAATAAGTATCCAACTAGTCTATTATGACATCATTTAATACAACTAATATGTATAGAGTAAATTATATTGAGTTATTTATTAAGTTCTGCTTTTTCTATTAGACTATTTATTATTTATGTAAACAGCTTGTCTCCCTGTTTTGAGGGGGGGTGGGTCTTAAATCCCCTTTAAGATTCAAATAGCAGCCATGTGTTCACTTAGAACAAAATAAGTTCATTAACCTATTAACAAGTTAATAAATATACCCTCTGGAACAGAGATACCCTTATTGCTATTCTTTATGAGAATTGATATTATAAGAATTGAAATGGGGTGAATAAGTTCTTTATTGGGTTGAGGTTTTACATTTGTCTACTCCTTTAACTGCTAGAAAGAGCATTGTGTTACCATAACGTATGTACATTGTAGAGTTTATAACTACCCTTATGAAAAACTTTTGGTCATTGTGGGCATTACACATATATTTCAGTCAACAGCTATGTAGACTCATGATACATTATTTCTGCATTTCGCTAGAGGAGGTGACTACCCCTGACATGCACATCTCACTGGGACACGCCCCATCCACTGGGATTGGTCAAGTTCCCTGAAAGGGGCGGGTTAAGTATTGGCGCAGACCTTTTAAAGATGGAAACCAGGGAGGCAACTCTCTATAGCCCCAGATGAAGGCCCAATACAGTAGCGCCGAAACGCGCATCAGGCTTTTTTTCTCATTTGTCTTTTTATTGAATCATAATAAAGTTCAGACATTGTGCAGCGCAGTGCAACGTTTTAATACAATACCATCACAGTCGCAGCTGTGGACTCAACTCCTGCATGAGGCTTGGCTAGCATCTTTACATATAAGTTATAGTCCCTTCGACAACTTTCCACCGGTTTTACTCTCGGATTTCACATATACAATTGGACATATTGAATGGTATGCTTCATATTCTACCTGTGTTACATGCGTTCTATCACAATGTGAATGGTAACCTATCTTGGTGCACGTCTGGTAATCATTTGTATTGCTATTAAATTTTAAACATTTAACTTGTGGGACGGGGAGGGTACAGAAAGAAAAGGGGCAAGGGAGGGAGGGGGGGGGGGGGGTACCCTAGTCAACACATTTTACATTAGTGAATTTGACTCTCTCCATGCCACTGGCATGTTTGCTCCTGCTCCACCCTAAACCTTTTGCTTTGTAACACCTATGGCGTCATGGCATCTGTGCGCCTGTCTAACACATAGCTGGCCAGCTGCCCCAATCTTTTTTGTATCTCTCACTACAACCGTTTACCCTGCTTGCCATCCTTTCGTATGCACTAATAGTGTCCATTTTGTTAATAATGATATCTATTGTTGGAATTTTGTTGCTCTTCCAACTGCCTGCCAGCACGATTTCCGCTACTGTGAGTACGTTAATGATCACCTTTTTATGAGGATGGGTGGCAATACCGGGTATAATGTGGAGAATGTAGTGTTCTGGTTTCACAGGGAGAGTTGTACCAGTCCTGCGCAGTAGGAAGGAGTAGACCGTTTCCCAATATTTTACTAGCGAGGGGCATGCCCAGAAGATGTGATGTATAGTCCCTTCATTAGTCTTGCACCTCCAGCATTTCCCGGATGTTCCCGGGTACATGCGTGCCAGTCTATGTGGTACCAAGTACCATCTCATTAGGACTTTGCAGTAAGCCTCCCAAAGGGCGAGGCTTTGCGATGCTCTTTTTGTGGTTGCTAGGGCCATATGCCAGTCTGTTGTGGGAATCTGGAGTCCCAGGTCCTCCTCCCATTGAATCATGTATGCCGGCTTATCATTTGCTGTTTTGGTGACAAGCGCGTTATAACATGCTGACATCGGTTTTATGTGCCCGTGGGAGAGTGCCTGCTTTAGCGTTAGGTGGGGTTTGGTAGGGTGGTCAATGCTATGTTGGATATGTGAGTGTACTATGTTTCTTATACGGAGATATAGGAATATATCTTTCGCCGGTAGCCTTAGATCGTTGTGCAGGACGGGGAACTGCTTTATTTTTTCCCCCTCTAGTATGTCCTGGACCTTGCCCGCTCCTCCCTCCCTCCCTCCAATGGTTCACTTGCAGGTCAGGAGAGAATATTTCTAGTGTTTCCAGAGGAGCCGCGTAAAAGAGGGATTTGGTGTCTACTATGTGTGGGCTCCAGCTTTTCCAGGCCCCTAGCAAAAATTTCGAGCATTGCAGCATCTTTCCTACTGCAGCTTGGGAGTATCCCCCTGCCCACAGGTGCCTCGTCATATCTTGTGTACCCAGGCATGCACTTTACATTGCTAACCAGATGGGTTTTTGTTGCATGTTTGTGGGGCGTAATAGCCTTAGTCCCTGCGCCAGGGCAGATGCCTTGTAGTATGCATTATTGTCAGGCATACCCAGTCCCCCACTAGTGCATGGGAGCCCCAGAGTTCCCCTTGCCACTCTCGGGGGTTTCCTTTTCCACACATGTGCGTTTATTGGATTTTGTAGCAGTTTGATTAGTTTGTTAGGGAGGGCAATAGGTAAAGTTCTGAACAGGTACAGTATATGCGGCAGTGCCATCATCTTTACTAGCCTAGCCAGGACACCTCTAGTCTTTCCCATTTCTCGAGTGTGGCCTTGAGTTTGTGTATGACAGGATAATGGTTTTCCTGTGCTAGGGACTGGATGGATTTTGTGAGCTTGATCCCCAGATACTGCAGGGAGGTTTTCCGCCAGTCAAAGGTGTGTTGTGCTTGTAGTGTCGTGACGATAGTTCTTGGTAGGTTGATAGGTAGTGCCTGTGTTTTCAGAGTGTTATTCCTGTAATAAGATACCTGCCTATATGTATCCAGTCTATGCAGTAGGTGTGGAAGTGAGGTTTCCGGATGCGTTATAAATAACAGAACATCATCCGCAAATAATGCCAGTTTTTTAGTACCCCCTGGTGTATGGAGTCCCTGTATGGCTGGGTCATGTTTGATAAGGCGCATAAGGGGTTCCAGGCTTAGTATGAATATGAGGGGTGAAAGGGGACATCCCTGCCGTGTACCGTTCCTGATCTCTATCTGGTCCGAGATGAACCCTGTACTGAACACCCTGGCAGTTGGTTTCTGGTAAAGGGCTAGAATGCTTGACAGTATTGCTGGGGAGAATCCCATTTTGGTTAGTGTTTGTGACATATAATCCCAATGCAGGCGATCAAAAGCCTTTTCGGCGTCTAGTGCCAAAATTAGGCCGTTTTGGGATGATGTTGTCGCCCAGTCTATTAGATTTAGGAAGTGCCTGGTATTGTCCCCCACCTGTCTCCCTGGAACGAACCCTGCCTGTTCTTCGGAAATGAGATCCGGAAGTATTGTTTTGAGTCTCGTTGCTATCAGTTTGGCGTATAGCTTAGTGTCCGCGTTAAGAAGGGATATTGGTCGCAGATTGGCGCAGTGGGTGGGGGGTTTGTTAGGCTTGGGCAACGTCACAATGAATGCTTCCAGCATTTCCTTGGGCATTTCCCCCGATGCTTTAATGTTGTTAAAAAGTTTGGTTAAAGGAGCGGTCAAGTGATGTGCTAGCTTGATGTAATAATAATTTGACAGCCCATCCGGGCCAGGTGCTTTATGTTTAGGTAGGGACTTGATGGCCCCTTCTATTTCCTCCTCTGAGAAGGGTTCCTCTAGAAAGGAGCATTGTGTGCGGGACAAGCATGACATGTCTACTTGCTCAATAAACTGTGCTATCTCCTGTTTAGTCGGTTGGTGAGTCCCAATATCCCTGTCTAATTGGTATAGGGACGCATAGTACCGTGCTAGCTCGTTGACTATATCCTGGGGGTTGTACAGTTTCACCCCTCGGTCCGAGGTAATATAGAGTAGTTTTGATTGTAGTTTTCTTTGGTGGACCTTCTTTGCTGGGAGCTTACCCGCCTTGTTTCCCATGGAGTAATATGATTGTTTGAGGAATCACAACTTTTTTTTCTGTTTCTATTAGTTGTAGGGACCTACGTTTTGATCTGAGCTCTACTAATTTTTTGTGCGTGCTGTTTGTGGGTTTGCGTTTGTGTGCCTCTTCATGTCTGATTATTTCTTGTTCTAGTCGTGTTTTCTCAGAGGTATACTAGTTTTTAGCCCTCGCTCCTATCTGGATTATATCTCCCCTTATAACTGCCTTGTGGGCTAACCATTGGGTAGTTATTGACGTCTGGCAGTTTGCATGATTCTCGAAATAGGCTTTTACCTAGGCTTGTATTTGCCGTAGGTGTCCCGGGGTATCTAAGAGGCCCTCATTGAGGCGCCATGTACCTCGCCCTCTAGCTGGGTACGGGATTTTGATCGTTATAATTTGTGGGGCATGGTCGGACCACGCGATCGATCCTATGCGGATGTTTGATGCAAATGGTAGTGTTCTGGTGTCAAGGAGGCATAAGTCTATTCTGGTGTAGGTCATGTGCATGGGCGAATAGTAGGTGAAGTCTCTCTCTTGGGGGTACAGGTTCCTCCACGTGTCAAAGTAATCATGCTCATTCATGAGGGTACTCAAGTGGTGACCTAAGGCCAGGGAGGCTGACTTTGGCGGTTCATCGTTCGCCCTGCGGATATCCAGGGAGGGGTCGGAAGTACAATTAAAGTCCCCACAGATTATGGTGTGGCCCTGTTTATGTCGTGAGATTGTGCGGAAGGCCATACTTAGAAAGGATTTCTGCGAGTCATTTGGGGCATATAGTGACACTACCGTCAATTGTAGTCCGTTTAACGAACCCACCAAAATCAGTAGCCTCCCATCCCGCCTAGCGTATTGTTTGGAGAGGGAGAACGCCCAATCATTATGGACGTATAAGGCAACGCCCCTGGATTTAGTTGGAGAAAAGGCATGATAGTTCTGGGCATATTGTTCTACTGTAAATTTAGGAGGGTTTCGGATACAGAAGTGCGTCTCCTGCAGGCAGACTATTTCGACTCTAGCACTGACCATTTCTTGCGCTGCCATTCTGCGCTTATGGGGGCTATTGAGACCTTTCACGTTTAGGGTTAGGATTTTTAGTGTGTCATCCATTCTGTCCTGTGCAGATTTGCTTATGTGGAGCGTATATGTTTGGATGGTTATGTAATGTACGTAAGGTCGGTGCTGTCCAGGTGGAATAGGTTGTGGGAAAAACTCAGGGAAATAACACTAAAAACTGCAATAAAATTAGGTATATACATAGCGCCATATTCGACTTCAGCGCTCTTCTGAAGTTATGCATGAGTCGGGAGATCTTCCCCTTCCTCGCGCACACCCTAGGGGTCTGACTGACGATGAGAACCGTGTTCATGACCTCATATGTAGTTAGTTTGCCGCCCTCTATCCCTGAGTACCCTACCCTGGAGGGGGTTGGCAACCCTTCTACAGAGCCCTGTAGGTAGGTGTGAGTACTTGCATGATCTGTGTATCGTGCCTGTGCTCGGTGCTGCTTTGTATCTCGTATAGCCTTACAAACTGGGGATCAAGGTCTCCCCTTACCCTTAAGTTCCCGGCTCCCATTTGTTACTCATCCCTTTCTTCGTGAATTTTTTTTTTTTTTTTAGCCTCTCAACGAGTCCCTGCCTTGAGTGTGTGGTGCTTAGGTTGTGATGTGCAATTCCTGTGCAAATGTGCATATGCATACATACTCACAACCAGAGGCATACATACCAGGGTCGCAGGGGTCGCGGCTGCGACCGGGCCCGACCCAGGTATGTATGTCACTGGGCCAGCCTCTTCTCCTGGGGGGCCCAGGAGCCGGCCACCTCAGGGCCCCTCGAGGCTGGCCTTGCTGTCACCCGGCTGGCCGGTCCTGCGGGCGCGCGAGGGAGCACTGTCTCCTGAGTGCTTCCTCTTCAGCTCCCTCGCGCACCGCACTGATACCGGAGCCGGAAGATGACGTCATCTTCCGGCTCCGGCATCAGTACGCGACGCGCAAGGGAGCTGAAGAGGAAGCACTCAGGAGACAGTGCTCCCTCGCGCGCCCGCAGGACCGGCCAGCCAGGTGACAGCAAGGCCAGCAACACCACTGGACCCCAGGGAATCTCCTCAGCTCTCCCACAGGTAAGGAGGCTGGGGGGATTAAAAAAAATGTGTTGGTGTGTGTGAGTGTATGTTAGTGTGTGTTAGAGTGTGTGTGTGTGTGTTAGTATTAGAGTGTGTGTGTGTATGTTAATTTGTGAGTGTGTGTTAGTCTCAGAGTGTGTGTGTGTGTGTGTGTGTGTGTGTGTGTGTGTTAGTCTTAGAGTGTGTGTGTGTGTATGTTAATGTGTGAGTGTGTTAGTGTGTGTGTGTGTGTGTGTGTGTGTGTGTGAGTGTATGTTAGTGTGTGTGAGTGTGTTAGTCTTAGAGTGTGTGTGTGTATGTTAATGTGTGAGTGTGTGTGTGTGTGTTAGTCTTAGAGTGTGTGTTAGTGTGTTAGTGTGTGTGAGTGTATGTTAGTGTGTGTTAGAGTGTGTGTGTGTATGTTAGTGTGTGTTAGAGTGTGTGTGTGTGTTAGTCTTAGAGTGTGTGTGTGTGTTAGTCTTAGAGTGTGTGTGTATGTTAATGTGTGAGTGTGTGTTAGTGAGTGTGTGTGTTGGAGTGTGTGTCTGTTACTGAGTATGTTTGTGTGCGTCTGTTAGTGAGTGTGTATGTATGTCTGTCACTGAGTGTGTGTCTGCCAGTAAATGTGTGCGTCTGTTCATGAGAGAGTGTGTGTGTGTCTTAAGCACTTACCTTTCTCCAGCGCCGGACTCCCTTGGCGCTGGGAATCTCTACGTCCCGATCCGCCTCTCAGCTCCGAATGCGCATTCGTGGCAAGAGCCACGCGCGCATTCAAACCGCCCATAGGAAAGCATTACTCAATTACTCAATGCTTTCCTATGGACGTTCAGCGTCTTCTCACTGTAATTTTCACAGTGAGAATCGCAGAAAATCCTCTAGCGGCTGTCAATGAGACAGCCACTAGAGGCTGGATTAACCCTCAGTGAAACATAGCAGTTTCTCTGAAACTGCTATGTTTTCAGCTGCAGGGTTAAAACTAGAGACCTGGCACCCAGACCACTTCATTGAGCTGATGTGATCTGGGTGTCTGTAGTGGTCCTTTAAGTGTATGTGTATATGCATGCACTGGCGTACATACCGCGGTCGCACAGGTTGCAGCCCTGCGACCTGGTGCCCGCCGCCATGTGTTGCGGCCCCAGCCCGCGCAGAGTAAGCGCGCGCGCGGGGGGGCCCACGGATCAGTTTTCGCACCGGGGCCCCATGGGTTGTGTGTACGCCACTGCTCACAACATTGTCAGTTCATTTGTCTGATGGCTATCGGAACAGTCACTGTACGGCATATGGCAATGCCTGGTTGAGAGGGTCCATTAAGAAGCATTAAGTCAGGGTGGGTGAGCCAGCCATCTGCCACTCTCTCTGCGGGCGTTTCGGCGACCCTGCCGGTGCTTTATCTGGAGACCCGACTGGGAATAGACCCCATTCTTTTAGTAGCCGCATGCCCACCTCCGGTTCGTGTACTGTATGAGCTCTTCCATTTCTCCAGACGATGATCTTGGTTGGGTATCCCCAGCGATATTGGAGGTTGTTGTTTCTGAACGTCTTCATGACTGTCACAAATTCTTGCCTCCTGCTCATGGTCAGAGCCGAAAGATCTGCATACAGTTGGACTTTTTCATAGGGTGCAGGCAGGGTCGACGCTTTCCTGGACGCTGCTAGTACAGCATCCTTAGCTTTAAAATAATGGAACCGCACCACTGTGTCACGTGGTGTATCTTGCGCAAGTCTCTGGGGCCTTGGCAGTCGATGCGCCCGGTTCATAAGGCACTCCTGTGCTGGTATTGTCGGCACCAGGGTCTTGCATAGTGACAATATGTATTCCACGAGGCTGTCATTTGACACGGATTCCGGGATCCCGCGGAATCTGACGTTATTCCGCCTTGAGCGGTCCTCCATATCAGCCAGTTTTATTTTTAAGGACATGTGCTCTTCACTTAGTTGCTGTACAGTCGCTGCCAGCATATCATGCGCTGAACACATGTCATCCTGTCTAACTTCCAAGCTGTTCGTCCTCACCCCCAGCTCTGCTATTTCCCTTTTGATGTCATTAGTAGCCTGGCGGAGGTCCTTCTGCAAAGTGACCCTGAAGTCTTGCAGCATTGTGAAGAGTTTCCTTTCTGTGACCGGGGCATCAGTATAGGGGTTTACCTCAGTCTCAGGCTCTTGTGCTGGGTCCGAGGCTTGTGAGAGCGCGGGTCCTTCGCCGCCATCTTGGGCGGCCCGTGTCCTGTCTTTTTTTTGCGGGCGGATCGGGTCCGTGAGCTTCGTTTGCTTGGCAGGAGCCATGGCGGCAAGTTGGTAGGGGAATTGCCCACTATAGATTATATTTGGGACAGTTTGCTTCGTGGTTTCAAGCTTTGAGGTCCTGTACGGCCGGGAGCTCTCACACCATGCGACCGCTCTCCTCGGCCGCCAGCCACGCCCCCCTCCGCGTCAGACTTTTTAACGCTTTCTTTCTTTTTTTCACTTATTTATTTAGGGCTTTAAGGTGATGGGAATTTGAGTGTCTTAGTTTATTTTTAGTTTAACAGTGGAGTGCGGTAGTAAGAAGAGTCGGTTCGAATTTAGGGTATTGCATGTTTTTGAGCTCCCTCCCTTTAGACTTTGGTGAGTCAACATTGAGGTCTATGCACTAGGAAGTTTGCAAGGCATTGTATCCTGTTTACTTTAGCGTTTATGTATTAGGCAGTTTGCTGAGGGAGTCTTCGGTATTACCGTTATTGAGGTTCATATCTACTGTTAAGATTCGGGTCCCAGAATCTATACTGATGTCTATTACTAGGCACATGATTGAGGGAACCTGGGGCTGTGATAATCGTTACTAATATCAGGGCTTCAAAGGGCTTCACAGATACAAGTCTGATACTTTGTTGCTAGTAGCGTGTTTTTTGTTTCACTGACAGTTTGAATGTACAGGATAGAATCACTGTGGCAAACCTAGCCACTTTAGATCATATTGCTGTACCTTTAAAGGTTGTCTGTAAAAATCCGCTGGAATTCTGTGTTTAGAGCATTCGTATGCTGTTCATGAAACAAATAAAGTACCGAACGGGAGCCCACACACAGAGGGTCGTGTGGCTCCCATTAGCCGATGGCAACATTGTAGCAATCGGCGGTTAATTGCTTTCCTGGATGGCCGTCGTTCGGCTACCGACCACGCGGTGGTCGGCCATCTTGGATCCTTTGTTAACCCAGTTTGGTCGTCGAGTGCCTGGAACTAAAATCGGCTATTCGACAGCGCGAACACCGCTGGGCTTCCAGGCCGTTCGGGAGCTCTGGGCTTTCAATATTGTGTTTACCAATCGGTGTTCGGTACTTTTAGGAGAATGTGAGATAATGTATGTTTTCGTGCGCCGTTCGGTTATTTATGCTGGGATCTGAGCTGTACTCGCAAGAAGTATGCGCTCAGACCGCAGCTATCTACCGAACGGCCATTTATTATAATCACACGAATAATGCTAAAGTTATGGATTTTTATGTTAAAACCCGGTTCTGCTGTACGGAGGGATAATCCACTTAACAGGATATTCTAGTGGGAGTATTCCTCTTGTACAGCAGTGCCTGGTGGGAGAAATGCTCTGTATTTTCAGTTCCCTATGTAGTCCTCTACTGTAATACCCCTGTAATGTGACTAAGGAAACCCCTTGCATGGGGAACCACATAAGTAATGAAGCTTGTGAATAAAAACCTCAGTTGACTCCCAGAACTGTGTTTTGTCGGGTTACTGGGGGATTTGGGATATTGCCTTCTTTTCCAGCGCTTTACTTTGGATTACTTTCTATACCAGCGGAGATCGTGGGATTTAATATTGCAGCTCCGCTACAATCACCTTTACGGCATCTACAATCCCTAGAGACTCCAGCCCTTTATCTCCTTTGCCATAAGACATAACATATTTTGCTTTTTAGAGGTGGGCTGTATACCATTTTTTTTGTTATAGTGCTTGTCGGTTTTGCTTAAATATTGGAAGCTAAACAAATATGGTCATTCTAAGATACAGATTATATAGTAACTCCTAGTGGAGACAACAGTAAGACATCTTGAGAATACCTATTTCAAGCCTGCACATAAGGGTTGTTTTAACCCCTCTTTAGCAGTGATACTTCCCATTACATGCTACAGATTCTATAATAACTCCTAGTGGAGGTAACTGCGAGACATCTTCAAGAAGAGCTAATCTTTAAGCCGCTATATAAGTGTCTCTGAGGATTCTTTTGATCCTTCTTTAGCAGTGTTGTTCTTCCATTTTACGCTATTTTCCACTCTTTTTTTTTTCTTCTAATTTTTAATATTTAGTAAACATACCACGCAATGTAAGCAATAATAAAGGAATTCCTCACAATTAAGCATTTGGTTTTGCTAATATAGTATTTTTTATACTCTTTTCACAACACTTTAATTTCTGCACATTTATTTAATGTGGGACTTTATTTAATTGTTTTTCTACTCCATTCATGAGTGTCATTCCAATACTTTGGTTTCTTTAGGGAACATTTACTATTTTGACCCCAAGTCACCTGGGGGGGGTTACATTTAGCCCCCACCCACCACTAATAGGTGGGGGCCGGGGGAGAGGACAATAGGCCCCCCATTTTCATTTAGGTCCCCAACCCACAGCTCATGGGTGGGGGACGCTAGGTCCTCCCTTCAGTTTAATAGCCCCCACTCACAGCAGCCGCTACCTGCTCACTGTTTAGTAGACTTGCCCCTACTCGCCGCATAGCGAATAGGGGCATCTGGAGATTTTAATCGCCTTTATGCTATTAAGGGGGGTCATATTGACCCCCATAGAGTGAGGGAGGACATGGGGGTCTTAGGAAGTGGCCAGAAGCACTGCTCCCTGCCGCTTCAATTTTTACATATTGTGCACCGGTAGCTCCCACCTTGTAATAAACCAAACAAACGAACGAAGAGGTCTTTGTTCATTCGTTTGAAATTTCTATTCATTTATTCGTCTTTCTGACGAATGAATGAATAGATGAAATTCCCGCTGGAATTTTACAGGGCTATCTAGTGTGGGCAGATGACGTGTCACACAGGGACTTCATCTACCCACACAAAGATGGCGGCGCCAACTACCTAGGTCCGGGCACGAAGTAAAGATGCAAAAATAGGTAAGATGGGAGGCTTAGGGGCATTTGCGGGTGACTAGGGGGACAATTAGATGTAGTGGAGTCGGGAGTGGGGTTAAAAAAACAAAACGGGATTTGGCCATGACAGTGCTGCTTTAAGATCCTTTAACCTTTAAGTTTTATCCTGTAATCCATGAACCAGTTTAGTAGCCCTTCTCTGAACTCTCTCTAAAGTATCAATATCCTTCTCGAGATACGGTTTCCAGTACTGCGTACAATACTCCAAGTGAGGTCTCATCAGTGTTCTGTACTGCAGTGATTAAAGTACAATTCACAGTAGTTTGTGATCTACTTACTATCTGCAACTATTTTCCAGATACTGTTTGGCCCACAGAGGAAATTGATGACTGGGTACCTCCTAATAATTGTACCTTTGAGATCCCTGCATTGACTGCAACTCCTGGCAAAAAGGCCGACATGTCCAGTTGTAGCTCACTGGAATATATACAGTTACATCTGGGGTATGATATTTAGTGGAGATTGTTAAGCAAACCAATATTTATGCAGAGCAGTATCTTGCCGGCAACCTGCATGATGTATTACCTCAAAAGCAATATGGTACCCCATCAGTGTACACAATGTACCCAACACTGGTAAAAAAAATAAGAATTTGATGTTTAGTACCCCAATTTTTTCCCAAACAATGGAGAGACACAGATGTGATATGTTACTACGGTTCATGGACTTTAATGATAACACTAAATGCCTGCAAAAAAGTAAGCCACATATAATAATCTATTTAAAATGTGCAACCTAATTTCCCCCTTCAATCAAAAGTTAGCAAGTCTTTATATCTTCATCTCTCCCCCTCTCCCCCCCCCCCCCAAAGAATTAGAAATAAAAAATAAAATCTGCATTGACGAGTGCCTAATGAGATACAGGGAACAGTTTATACCATCCAAAATATCTAGATATGGTGTTAAAGGGTAACTCCACTCACCATGACCACTTCTGCTTTTAGCCATCACCCATCTCATGGTTAATCTCATTATCACAGGCAGAGGAATACAGTTTTTACACAATATTTATAACTTCTAAAATATACATGTCACAAACATAAAACATACATTTTCATAATCAATCCATTCAGGGGAACAACATATTAAAAAATGGCACGAATCAGACCAGGGGTTCAAAAGTCAGCAAAAGTATTTTTAAAACCCACTGCCAGCATGGCTTTCCGTCCCAAACCAGTTTCACAAGAGTCTGGCAGTGTCCCTGGGACAACACCCTGCTGGAGAACAATGGATCCGGGGGAGGGGAAGAGGAAGTGTCCAAAAAGTTTCAGTATTTCCCTTCACTGTTGTTAAAAGGCCAGCACAGTACAATAAAGTACAATATGTCCAAATGCAGTTCTTTAAAGGGTCCCATCTTCCCGGGGCCATAATCACTGGGCAGGAGGCGAGCAAGCAGTCCCCTCCAGGAAACTGGGGCAGACTCTGGTGCAGGGTCCAGTCCGCTACATTTCTCCCCTTTACCAAATAGACTATCCAGACTCCAGACCTTCAATCGTCTGGGGCTCTGATAGTCGGTCGGCCTTTCTCACCCTTTGTAGCTGTCCCAGTGTTCTCCTGCCACATGTGCCCAGTTTGAAATCCATAGTCTGGTGGAAAAGTAACCATGGTGCTCTCTCTCCTGGTTGGACAAAGCGGTTGCTGGGGAGAAGGGGTAACCGGCTCCTCTCCCTGCGACGTCCTTTCTTGTAGTAGGGGAAAACACACTGCCTCCTCTTCCAATACATTGTCAGACTGTCCATATCTCCAGTGGTGCAGGTGCAGAGACTACGGTCCCATCTGCCCTGTTGTGGGGTTTACTGTGTCTCCTTGGTGGGCCAGGCTGCCGCTGGAGAGAGGGGGTAACAAACTCCTCTCCCTTACACACTTCCAGCCGCTGGGGAGCGGGCTGACCATCCGTACTCCCTGTAGCTTTGGCGCAGAGACCACGGTCCCATCTGCACTGGTGAGGGGCTTAGTGTCTCTCCTTGGTGGGCTAGGCTGCCGTTGGGGAGAGGGGGTAACAAACTCCTCTCCCTTACACACTTCCAGCCGCTGGGGAGCAGGGCTGACCCTCCGAACTCCCTGTAGCTTGGGCGCAGAGACCACGGTCCCATTTGCGCTGTTGTGGGGCTTAATGTCTCCCCTTGGTGGGCTACGCTGCCGCTGGAGAGAGGGGGTAACAAACTCCTCTCACCTTACACACTTCCAGCTGCTGGGGAGCAGGGTTGACCCTCCGAACTCCCTGTAGCTTGGGCGCAGAGACCACGGTCCCATCTGCGCTGTTGTGGGGCTTAGTGTCTCCCCTTGGTGGGCTACGCTGCCGCTGGAGAGAGGGGGTAACAAACTCCTCTCCCTTACACACTTTCACCCGCTGGGGAGAGGGGGTCACAGGCTCCTCTCCCTGACACTCTCTCTTTTTCGCCAGCTGGAATTCTCGGCCCAGCCTTGTGTTTCGCTCGGCCATGACCTGGTTCCAGATCACCAGGCGTGTCTCCATGGGTACATCATCCCCATACTGGGCCACTCGCTGCCTTACTTCGGCCAGCCAATTATCTCCAGAGCCTTCCATACTCGTCTGCTGGTGAAGAGGGGGACCAACTGTCTCCCCTTTCAATATATTGTCCTGCTGCTGGGGAGGAAGGATGGCACCTTCAGCTCCCTGTAACACACTCTGTCGCTGGGGAGGAAGGACGGCACCTTCAGCTCCCTGCAACACACACTGCCGCTGGGGAGGAAGGACGACACGCTTCTCTCCCTGAACTGTATCCGGTTGCTGGGGCGTGGGTAACCCACCCCGAGCCTTCCTATTGTCCTGTTCTGCTATGCGCAGCAGGAACTCGATCAGTAGATTCCTCGAGAATTCCCCATTTTTCTCAGTTGGGTTGGGTCCGAAGTAAGCCAGTCGCTCCTTCAGCATCTCGTCAAACTTTGCCTCAGTGCAATTGAGTGCCATGCTTGTTTTGCCGAAAGTTAGTCCCTTTGAAGATAGGGCCGCTGTACGCATACTAGCGTTACCCTCCATTTGTAGCTCCAAACGTTACCAGTGTCTCTGAGCTGCTTCTCCTCGCACTAGGACGCCATCCCACCGCTTGCCACCAATGTAACGGATCGCCTGGCACCCCGACTGGGTACCTCCATTAAAGGATGCTCCTAGCATTTCCTGAGGACTCCAAGCACTCTGGCAGACACCACAATCACCGAACCGAAGAAGCATATAAATCTTCTCAAGCATATGAATGCTGTAGACAGTGGAATAGGAAACCATACGAATAGGTTTACACTCCTAGCAGTCAAACTGGAACAGCATACAATAAATCCTCCCCCAAGAATGAGACGACACTTCACTTTGAGGGTTAAAACAGGAACTCCCTGTCCTGGCCCACACAGCCTCTTTTATTCCCAATCCCCAAACACAGTACAGCCCACAGGGTTTTACAGAACAACCAATCAATCAATCCATACAATACACACAGGCACTCCCACACAAAAGCCTCCCCTCTGCCTGTGATATGATTACTGAACACAATGGTTAATCTCATTATCACAGGCAGAGGAATACAGTTTTTACACAATATTTATAACTTCTAAAATATACATGTCACAAACATAAAACATACATTTTCATAATCAATCCATTCAGGGGAACAACATATTAAAAAATGGCACGAATCAGACCAGGGGTTCAAAAGTCAGCAAAAGTATTTTTAAAACCCACTGCCAGCATGGCTTTCCGGCCCAAACCAGTTTCACAAGAGTCTGGCAGTGTCTCTGGGACAACACCCTGCTGGAGAACAATGGATCCGGGGGAGGGGAAGAGGAAGTGCCCAAAAAGTTTCAGTATTTCCCTTCACTGTTGTTAAAAGGCCAGCACAGTACAATTAAGTACAATATGTCCAAATGCAGTTCTTTAAAGGGTCCCATCTTCCCGGGACCATAATCACTGGGCAGGAGGCGAGCAAGCAGTCCCCTCCAGGAAACTGGGGCAGTCTCTGGTGCAGGGTCCAGTCCGCTACACAGGCATTCGTCAAAGTTCAGCTGTGTTCGGGAGTTTCCGTGTCAGATTTTAGTTCCATGCGATCGACGCCCAAACACCGCTGCCTGTATTCTTGCGAACAATATGGCCACCAACCCAGTTCCCACGTGTTTGTGCATACGACCGGCGGCCACCCAGCCGCACAATTAGAATACATGGTAAATGAAGTGTCAGTAGAGGTTACCAGAGGTGGTCCGCAGTTTGTGAGTTTGTTCGGTTTCCGAACAGTTCAAATAAATCCCACGAACCCAGTCTTTTTACCTGCCTTTCTTTGCCCCATAGTCAGTGGGCAGGAGGCTAGCCTCCACACTCCTCCAGGAGCCCGTGGCGAACGTCCACGCAAGGCGGCATTCGTCACATAACATGACATTTCATTGTAACGGTATTAGTGAGCTATTTCAAGTGTGAGACCTCCCGAAGGGGTGACCGAGATAAAGAATTCATTGTAATGTGGCTCTCCTGAGTTTTAATAATTATTACAGTTTTGGATTTAAAAACAATTTGCTCTTGGTGTTTGCAACTGACCATTATTTTACAAATGTATGTAGATTCTAAATTACTGTTGTTAGCAATATAAACAGCTCCATGGCCAGAAATTGCATTGCAATATTTGTAAATGTTTTTTATTCATTTATTTTTTCATTTTATTGACTTAATTTAGAATAACTTTTAGATTTAGTTTTTTTTTTTTAATTTTTCAAATAAGTTGGTTGGGTATAACAGTTAAAAGGATGTTTGTTATAATGTAATTGCTTCATGAGACTTTCCAGGCACCAAGGCAACGGTGGTATATCTGATAGAGCATCATGAAATTGTTTAGATTTTTTTTCATGAAGATAATTATATATTCATTGCAGAACAATGCAATTGTTCCTCCCTAGAATCCCAGGCAGCTCTTCTCTTCATGACAGGAATTCAGTCATCCTAATACAAAACATACAGACAACCTGACCTGTGACCCATTCTTCCTTGGGAGCAAAATAAGCAGAGTGCTGTATGCTGAAATTTTACTTTAGTTAGTGTGAAAGTATTTTAATAGATTTATTGGACATTGTATTTACTGGGTTACTGTATGCTGCTCATGACATGGAGAGAGAGATGACAACAAAACACTAATACAATGATATAAGACTGTATTGCGTTACAACTCATTGAATACCCCTGATTGGATGACTACCCTTTTGTCACCCTAATAAATGTGGCCTTTTCTTATTTTTGATTATTTCCAGTAGTCTGACATGGACATGATCCATCGGTCATGATCTTGTGATATTGGTAGGCAGCAATCAATAACTTGAATGAATTCTAAAGTCCCATATTAGGATTATTCCTGTGGATCCTGGGTGGTGTGTTACATGGACAAAATACTTACTATATTGGAGCATTCAAATATAATATTGATTTCTATTGTGGGTGCTTCAAGAGCAGTAGTTTTCTAAAGAAATGCTCTACTTTTCCTTTAATGCTCCCTTATTTTACCTTTTGGAACATACTTGATATTCCCTGTTACCTTCATATTAGCCCCTAACATAACATGACATTCAGGCTACTAATGGTTCTGTTGATGGTAGCAGTGAGGCGTTGTGGCGTGCCTGTGTCTATTTTTTATTATTTCTTGCTGGTATTGATGCATGCCTATTGTGGATGCATTTATTTGCCCTTGGTCTCCTGTCTCTTTCTTTACAGCTGTATAATTTCCCATTCACCACTACGATTCACATATAATGTATTATATTGATTTATTACTTTATTTGTCTTGTACTGCTATCTACTCTGTTCATTTTAAGTTTATTAGTGTTTTACCTATTTCTTAGATGTATTTTATCCTCATTCTATATTACCATTGACAGATTATGACCCATGGTTCACTTTCTCTGTCCATTATTGCTATTTTATGTATTGTATTTTTCTGTTCTGGTTTTATGTGGATCCAGTAATATTTTCTTATTTTGAATGTGACCTGGGTCTGGGATTTTGTTCATTTTTGTGAAAGTTCCTTCCTGCTGCTTGTGTTATTCAGAGATATATTATACAAGCTTCAGCAATTACAACAAACAATACAATCAGGTGGAATCAGCCTAGATTATCATTGGCCTCTGGGTCAAGACAGGCTAGGTTATGATCATTAATACAAAAGTAATAAGTACATGGGCGTCTGCAAGGGGGGGCACTTGCCTCCCCCCCTCCCCCCTGCATTTTTCAGCTTGTTCTGCTATTTTTTGTGTGTGAGATTGAAAATGCAAACCAGTAGGTGGCGCTGTTTATGTAGAGAGACAGGGATAGGAAGCTACATCTTATCCCAGCTTCTCTCTCCTGACTGAATCCGCAGGGGAGCAGCACATGCAGCCAGAGACAGCCTACAGATCAATTAAGTGAGGCATGGGGCAATGTGCGATGGGGGGGAGAGCCTATAGATTAGGGAAGTGAGGCATGGGGGGGCAGCCTATAGATCAGGGAAGTGAGGCATAGGGGGGATCCTATAGATCAGGGAAGTGAGGCATAGGGGGGCAGCCTATAGGTCAGGGAAGTGAGGCATGGGGGGGCAACCTATAGATCAGGGAAGTAAGGCATGGGGGCAGCCTATAGATCAGGGAAGTAAGGCATGGGGGGCAGTCTATAGATCAGGAAGTAAGGCATAGGGGGGCAGCCTGTAGATCAGGGATGTGCGGCATAGGGGGGACAGCCTATAGATCAGTCAAGTGAGGCATGGGGGGCAGCCTATAGATCAGGGAAGTCAGGCATTGGGAGGCTGCCTATAGATCAGCAAAGTGAGGCATTGGGGGGCAGCCTATAGATCAGAGAAGTGAGGCATGGGGGGCAGCCTATAGATCAGGAAAGTGAGGCATGGGGGGCAGCCTATAGATCAGGGAAGTGAGGCATAGGGAGGGGGCAGCCTATAGATCAGGGAAGTGAGGCATGGAGGGGGCAGCCCATAGATCAGGGAAATGAGGAATGGGGGGATCCACCTACAGATCAGGTGAGGGATGGGGGAAGGCAGCCTATAGATCAGGTAAGCGAGGGATGGGGGGGAGGCAGCCTACAGGAAGGGTCAGCAAGGAGCAGGAAGGTAAAGTAAGAGAAAGAGCAGAAATGAGCAGAATGGGACATCAAGGAGCAGAAAGGGGCAGCAAAGAGCTGGAAGGGACAGCAAGGAGCACAAAAGGTAAAGTAGAAGAAGGAGCACAAAGGAACAGAAATGAGCAGCAACAAGCAGGAAGGGGCAGAAAGGGTCAGCAAGGAGCTGGAAAGGGCAGCAAGGAGCAGGAAGGGACAGAAGGAGCACAAAGGTAAAGTAGGAGTAGGAACAGAAATGAGCTGGAAGGGGCAGAAGGAGCACAAACGTAAAGTAGGAGAAGGAGCAGAAATTAGCAGGAAGGGTCTGCAAGGAACAGAAAGGGGCAGCAAGGAGCAGGAAGGGTCTGTAATGGGCTGCAAGGAGCAGGAAGGGTCTGTAAGGAGAAGCAAGGGTCTGCAAGGAGCTGGAATAATCAGAAGTTGCACAAAGGTAAAGTAGGAGAAGGAGCAGAAAGGGGGCAGGAAGGGGCAGCAAAGAGCAGAAAGGGACAGAAGGAGCACAAAGGTAAAGTAGGAGAAAGTGCAGAAAGGGTCAGCAAGGAACTGGAAAGGGTCAGCAAGGAGCTGGAAGGGGCCGAAGGAGCACAATGGTAAAGTAGGAGAAGGAGCAGAAAGGAACAGAAATGAGCAGGAAGTGTCTGCAGAAGGGAGCAAAAGTAGCAGAAAGGGATCAGAAAGCGAAAGGAGCAGAAGGGCACAAAAGAAGCTTAAAGATAAAGGAGCAGAAGAAGCCAAGGAGAAGAGAAGACAGTGTCAGAAAAAAGAAGACTGTGTCAAATGAAGGAGAAGAAAAGAAGACTGTAGCAGGAAGGACAAGTGAAGTGATCCCTCCACTTCATTCTGGACACCACATCACAAGACTTTGGTCCTGGGCCTGGCAGGAACACTTTGGACCTTCCCATCTCCCCAAGTAAAAAAAAATATCAGTGTTAATGTGTTCACTTTTATTTACTGAGTGTCAGGAAGCACAGAGTGCCGCTGGGTAGGGGTGTCGCTGATTGGCTAGAGTGGTCAGCTGGCACTCTTAGCCAATCAGTAGCTCCCCATTCATAAAAAAGTAAAACAGTTTTATGAACCGGGAACTAGTGATTGGCTTAGAGCGTCAATTGACCACTCTAGCCAATCTGCAGCACCCATGTCTGACGTCAATCTGCACTTCCTGACACTCCGTTTCAGAAGCCGAATACCACTGAGCGACCTGGAGATCTGGAGCTGGAGGAAGCCTTTGGGGTTAAACCATTTGAGAGCAGTTTAATCCCTTAAAGGAAAGAGAGCACCCAGGGGCTTCCTGGCATCATAGCATTTTCATTTAGATGAAGTTGTTATGGTGACCAGAATTTTCCTTTAATTTGCTTAAAGGAACACTATAGTGTCAGGAATACAAACATGTATTCCTGACACCATAGTTGTGAAAACGCTATTCACCCTGGCTTTATGTGATAATGACTATGCCACTTCCCTTTTGTGACACTGTCAAAAAGGGACCAAGCATGGATGTCATTAAAATTATACCCACCCCCCGTAAAAATTCCTGCGGACGTCCATGAATAAGTAGGAAATACCTGGAGAAAGCATTGATTCTGACTAGTTGCACAGAAAGGATCTGCTTAGTCGGAGGTCAATTTGAGTCAAGAAACTGAATTATCTGAAGAAGGTGAAGGAAAGTATTTATGAATAGGAGGGTTTTCAGGGTTGTACAATTTCTAAGCGCAGAGAGCCATGGTGCGTAAGGTTTCCTGCTGACACCTAACCTTATTTAGATAGTTAAGGTATTGACATTAACCTTGTGTTTGGAGATGCATTAGATTATCAAGAAATAGTAACAATGATCTATTTGTGCACCAAGATGATATATACATTAATGAGAGAACATGGTGTCATAAATCTAAACACCATGGAAAAGTATTTGAAAGGTTATTAGGGGTAATCAAGAATTTCTTGAGAAGAACGTGGTTATCAGCAACAACAATTGCATGGTTTTATGAAGGACAGGTCATGTCAAACTAACTTGATTGCATTTTATGAAGAAGTAAGTAGATGTATAAATCAGGGTGTTGCAGTGGATGTGATCTATTTGGATTAGTGTGAAATCAGTCTAAATAAAAATTATTGTTCGTGGGTAGAACATTGGCTTAAAAATAGAGTACAAAGAGTTGTCATTAATGGTAAATTTTCAAGCTGTACAGAGGTGGCAAGTGGTGTTCCTCATGGTTCTGTTTTGGGACCCCTTCTATTTAACATGTTTATAAATGATCTTGAAAAAAGCATTGAAAGTCATGTTTCAGTGTTTGCAGATGACACAAAACTCTGTAAAGTAATACAATGTGAGCAAGATACTACAGGGAGTGCAGAATTATTAGGCAAGTTGTATTTTTGAGGATTAATTTTATTATTGAACAACAACCATGTTCTCAATGAACCCAAAAAACTCATTAATATCAAATCTGAATATTTTTGGAAGTAGTTTTTAGTTTGTTTTTAGTTATAGCTATTTTAGGGGGAAATCTGTGTGTGCAGGTGACTATTACTGTGCATAATTATTAGGCAACTTAACAAAAAACAAATATATACCCATTTCAATTATTTATTTTTACCAGTGAAACCAATATAACATCTCAACATTCACAAATATACATTTTTGACATTCAAAAACATAACAAAAACAAATCAGTGACCAATATAGCCACCTTTCTTTGCAAGGACACTCAAACGCCTGCCATCCATGGATTCTGTCAGTGTTTTGATCTGTTCACCATCAACATTGCGTGCAGCAGCAACCACAGCCTCCCAGACACTGTTCAGAGAGGTGTACTGTTTTCCCTCCTTGTAAATCTCACATTTGATGATGGACCACAGGTTCTCAATGGGGTTCAGATCAGGTGAACAAGGAGGCCATGTCATTAGATTTTCTTCTTTTATACCCTTTCTTGCCAGCCACGCTGTGGAGTACTTGGACGCGTGTGATGGAGCATTGTCCTGCATGAAAATCATGTTTTTCTTGAAGGATGCAGACTTCTTCCTGTACCACTGCTTGAAGAAGGTGTCTTCCAGAAACTGGCAGTAGGACTGGGAGTTGAGCTTGACTCCATCCTCAACCCGAAAAGGCCCCACAAGCTCATCTTTGATGATACCAGCCCAAACCAGTACTCCACCTCCACCTTGCTGGCGTCTGAGTCGGACTGGAGCTCTCTGCCCTTTACCAATCCATCCATCTGGCCCATCAAGACTCACTCTCATTTCATCAGTCCATAAAACCTTAGAAAAATCAGTCTTGAGATATTTCTTGGCCCAGTCTTGACGTTTCAGCTTGTGTGTCTTGTTCAGTGGTGGTCGTCTTTCAGCCTTTCTTACCTTGGCCATGTCTCTGAGTATTGCACACCTTGTGCTTTTGGCCACTCCAGTGATGTTGCAGCTCTGAAATATGGCCAAACTGGTGGCAAGTGGCATCTTGGCAGCTGCACGCTTGACTTTTCTCAGTTCATGGGCAGTTATTTTGCGCCTTGGTTTCTCCACACGCTTCTTGCGACCCTGTTGACTATTTTGAATGAAACGCTTGATTGTTCGATGATCACGCTTCAGAAGCTTTGCAATTTTAAGAGTGCTGCATCCCTCTGCAAGATATCTCACTATTTTTGACTTTTCTGAGCCTGTCAAGTCCTTCTTTTGACCCATTTTTCCAAAGGAAAGGAAGTTGCCTAATAATTATGCACACCTGATATAGGGTGTTGATGTCATTAGACCACGCCCCTTCTCATTACAGAGATGCACATCACCTAATATGCTTAATTGGTAGTAGGCTTTCGAGCCTATACAGCTTGGAGTAAGACAACATTCATAAAGAGGATGATGTGGTCAAAATACTCATTTGCCTAATAATTCTGCACTCCCTGTACTTTGCTGCAGAGGGATTTAGATAGACTGGGGGACTGGGCACTCAAATGGCAGATACAATTAAATGTTGAAAAATGCAAGGTTATGCACTTCGGTGCAAAGAATGCACAAGCGAATTAGCGATAACAGCACAAGAAAAGGACTTGGGAATTGTTATAGACCACAAACTATGCAACAATGTGCAATGTCAATCAGCAGTGGCTAAGGCCAGTAAGGTATTGTCATGCATTAATTCACGGGATGAGAATATCATTTTGCCTCTTGATAAATCACTGGTAAGACCACATCTTGAATTTGCTGTGCAATTTTTGGCACCTGTTCTAAAGAACTATATTATGGCACTAAAAAAAAGTGCAGAGGCTGGCTACAAAATTAATAAAAGGAATGTAACATTTCAGATATGAAGAAAGGTTAACAAATTTAAACCTCTTTAGTTTAGAAAAACGTTGCCTCAGAGGCGATATGATAACATTATACAAATATATCTAAGGCCAATACAAACCATTGTGTGGAAATCTATTCACAAACCAGACTTTACATAGGACACAACGTCATGTGTTTAGACTGGAAGAAAGAAGATTTTGTCCAAGGCAAAAAAAAGTTTTTTTTTTTGTTAGTTTGTTTTTTTTACTGTAAGAACAATAAGGATGTGGAATTCTCTGCCTGAAGAAGTGGTTTTATCAGTCCGTACAGATGTTCAAAGAGCAACTAGATGCTTACTTGCAAAAACAGAATATTCAAGGATATAATTTTTCAATGTAAATATTCTTGATCCAAGGATTAATCTGCCATTCTGGGGTCAAGAAGGATTTTTTTTTGCCTAGTTTGTTGCAACATTGAAAGTGCTTCAAACTGTTTTTTTTTTTTTGCCTTCTTTTGGATCAACAGCAAAAAAACAAATGTGAGGATAGCTGAACTTGATGGACACAAGTCTGTTTTCAGCTATGTAACTATGTAGCATTAGGTATCTCCGAATCTTATAAACAAGCTGGGAGACATGGACTTGAAAATAGTGTTGCTTTTGTTTTTGGTACAGGTTAAGCTACCTTGACAGTAGATGGGAGTCTCCTGTGTCTGCTTTTTGTTGCCCTACCTATTCCCATTCTAAATAATGGTTGGTTTGGGGGGAGAGAGGTTGCAAAGCTAGTGCAGTTTTCTTTTATGATGTGTAAGTGAAGTAATCTGTTATGGTTGTCTAGTGAAGTTATCAATTTATGATTCCCTAGCTGAGTCATCGATTGTGATTCCTTAGCTGAGTCATCGTTTATGATTCCCAAGCTAAGTTATCGGTTGTTATTCCCGAGGTGAGTCACCGATTGTAATTCCTTAGCTGAGTCACCGATTGTGATTCCCTAGCTGAGTCACTGATTGTGATTCCCTAGCTGGGTCACTGATTGTGATTCCCTAGCTGAGTCACTGATTGTGATTCACTAGCTGAGTCACCGATTGTGATTCCCTATCTGAGTCATTGATTGTGATTCCCTAGCTGAGTCATCGAATGTGATTCCCTAGCTGAGTCGTTGATTGTGATTCCCTGACTGAGTCGTTGATTGTGATTCCCTGACTGAGTCATCGTTTATGATTCCGTGGCTGAGTCATCGATTGTGATTCTCTCCCGGAATTATTCATTATGATTCACAGTTATCTGTTATGACTCAGAAATCATAAAGTTCACTTTCATAAGTATATTTTCTAGGCATCATCAACATATACTGATATCCTGTTAATGCAGTGGTCATACTTTTATTTAATTTTTCTGTTGGCCTCTGCTAAATTTTGTATCTCTGATCTCTCGTTCCTGGTTTTACTACCAGGGATATTGCTGTACTAATGTATTAATAATTGATGTTTAGATAATCATTAAGACACTTCAGCAGATGTTTGTCATTGCAGGATCTTTGTTACCGTATATACTCGAGTATAAGCAGAGTTTTTCAGCACATTTTTAGTGCTGAAAAACCCCAACTCGGCTTATACTCGAGTCACTGTCTGTATTATGGCAATTTACATTGCCATAATACAGACTGGGGGCTGTGTGCGGTTACTTACCTCTCCTGCAGCTCCCTCCTCCTCCACGGCGGTCCGTTCAGCACCTCTGTCAGCTCCCAGTGTAAGTCTCGCGAGCCGGGGGGTGATAGTGCGGCTCTCGCAAGACTTACAGTGTGAGCTGACAGAGGTGCTGAACGGACCGGCGCGGAGGAAGAGGGAGCTGACAGGAGCTGCAGGAGAGCTAAGTGCTCTCAGCCAGCCCCCCCCCCCCACTGAACTGCCAATGCCACTGGACCACCAGGGAAGGAGATCCCCCCTCCCTGCCATGTATCAAGCAGGGGGGACGGGACGAAAAAAAATAATAATAATAAAATAATAATAAAAATAAATAAATAATAATATAACATTTTTTTTTTTAAAATAATAATAATAATAAAAATATTAAAAATGCCCACCTCCCACCAAGGCTCTGCATCACACACACACACACACACACACACACACACAAACACTGCATTCATACACACACACACTGCACTCATACACACACTGCATTCATACACACACACACTGCACTCATACATACACACTGCACTCATACACACACACTGCACTCATACATACACACTGTGTAACGGATCGCCTGGCACCCCGACTTGGTACCTCCGTTAATGGATGCTCCTAGTGCTTCCTGAGGACTCCAAGCACTCTGGCAGACACCACAATCACCGAACCGATGCAGCATATGAACCTTCTCAAGCATAGGAATGCTGTAGACCGTTGAATAGGAACCATACGAATAGGCTTGCACTCCTAGCAGTCAACTGGAACAGCATGCAATAAATCCTCCCCCCCAATAATGAGACGACACATCACTTTGAGGGTAAAAACAGGAACTCTGGACTGGCTCATCCAGCCTGGCTTTTATTTCCAACTCACACATACAGGCCACACCCAGGGGGAGGCATAAAAGAACCAATGACATAGATGTTACCTCCCACACATCCCCTCCCCTTAGTGTGACACATAATCCCATTATTCATACAGTTTAAAATATACTTTTTACACAATATTTATAACTTCAAAACCATACATCACATTCACACAAAATTACATATCCACAATCAATCCATTCAGGGGAACAACATATTAAAAAATGGCATGGATCAGACCAGGGGTTCAAAAGTTACTAAAAGTATCTTTTAAAACCCCTAGCTTTCCAGGGCCTTCTCTGTGCTGGAGAAGTAATCCAATTATCTCCCAGCACAGAGACAGACTCCATTAAGCACATGGGGACACAAAGACAGTAAAACACTTTAAAATACATAAATTCACCTTTTACACATAACACACAGACATTTCACCTATCCCCAGATAGCTGGGATCTGCGCGCACAAAACTACCGAATAGCGCGCAGATCCTACTCACACAGTACAATTGCCATGGAGCTAAAGTCTTTCCCATAGTCTTTCATTATGAATAGGCTCCATGGTATAGCTATCTGGGGTATCACATTCCCATAAAGTCTGGTCCATAGTCCAAAGGCAAGAGGCGGGCAATCGGCCCCCTCCAAGGACACGTGGCGAGGTCGGTTTCGCCACAATCCCAAAAAGTCCCAATATGTCCATCGATGATTTTAAAAGGGCCAGTTTCAGCAATATAAAGTACAATATGCCCCAAATAACCCAGGGGCCATAGTCAGCAGGTAGGAGGCTAGCAAACAGGCTTCTACAGGGCCCAGTGGCGAGGTTGGTTTCGCCACACACTGCATTCATACATACACACACTGCACTCATACATACACACTGCACTCATACACACACACTGCACTCATACATACACACTGCATTCATACACTCATACACACACTGCATTCATACACACTGCACTCATACACACACACTGCACTCATACACACACACTGCACTCATACACACACACTGCACTCATACACACACACTGCATTCATACACATACAGTGCACTCATACACACACTGCATTCATACACACACACTGCATTCATACACACACACTGCACTCATACACACACACTGCACTCATACACACTGCACTCATACACACACACTGCACTCATACACACACACTGCACTCATACACACACACTGCATTTAGATACACACACACTGCATTCATATACACACACACTGCATTCATACACACACACACTGCATTCATTATATACACACACTGTAAATAAATATTCAATTAATATAATTTTTTTAGGATCTAATTTTATTTAGAAATTTACCAGTAGCTGCTGCATTTCCCACCCTAGTCTTATACTCGAGTCAATAAGTTTTCCCAGTTTTTTGGGGTAAAATTAGGGGCCTCTGCTTATATTCGGGTCGGCTTATACTTGAGTTACTTCGAGTTACTTACCTCTTCCTCAGCTCCTGTCAGCTCCCTCCTCCTCCGCGGCGGTCCGTTCAGCACCTCTGTCAGCTCCCAGTGTAAGTCTCGCGAGCCGGGGGGTGATAGTGCGGCTCTCGCAAGACTTACAGTGTGAGCTGACAGAGGTGCTGAACGGACCGGCGCAGAGGAGGAGGGAGCTGACAGGAGCTGCAGGAGAGCTAAGTGCTCTCAGCCAGCCCCCTCCCCCCCCACTGAACTGCTAATGCCACTGGACCACCAGGGAAGGAGAGCCCCCCTCCCTGCCATGTATCAAGCGGGGGGGGGGGTAAGAAAAAAAAATTAATAATAAAATAATAATAATAAATAAATAATAATATAACAAAAAAATGTAAAATAATAATAATAAAAAAAATATTAAAAATGCCCACCTCCCACCAAGGCTCTGCATCACACACACACACACACACACACACACACACACACTGCACTCATACACACTGCATTCATACACACACACACTGCACTCATACATACACACTGCACACACTGCACTCACACACACACACTGCACTCATACACACACTGCACTCATACACACACTGCACTCATACACACACTGCATTCATACATACACACTGCACTCATACATACACACTGCACTCATACATACACACTGCACTCATACATACACACTGCACTCATACATACACACTGCACTCATACATACACACTGCACTCACACACACACTGCAGTCATACACTCACTGCACTCATACACACTGCACTCATACACACACACTGCATTCATACACACTGCACTCATACACACACACTGCACTCATACACACACACTGCATTCATACTCATACAGTGCACTCATACACACACTGCACTCATACACACACACTGCACTCATACACACACACTGCATTCATTATATACACACACTGTAAATAAATATTCAATTAATATAATTTTTTTAGGATCTAATTTTATTTAGAAATTTACCAGTAGCTGCTGCATTACCCACCCTAGTCTTATACTCGAGTCAATAAGTTTTCCCAGTTTTTTTGGGGTAAAATTAGGGGCCTCTGCTTATATTCGGGTCGGCTTATACTCGAGTATATACGGTAACCCTTTAATGAATACAGTTAGGGCATAAACAGGCCATCTGGTATGTCTGTACATCTATACATACTAGATAATTTGATCCTAATTATTTAAAACGAAACATGTAAACATGCATTTGCCCTCATAGGGTAGGTAGTGTCCATGGTCATGATCATATTGACATTTTCTATAAATGGTGTTCTCTTTGACCTACAAGAGACTTGACTTGCTATATTTTTAGACTCTGCAGTTTGTATGCCATCTTCTCCTATTCAAATTGTTCTAACACATATTGCTTTCTTAGTGCGTCCTCTATTGGATACAGTATGTTTGTTTTAGAGTTTTAACTATATTTCAGTCTAACTGATGTCCCTGCTTTGGTATTCTGTCTCATATTATATGGTATTGTGTTGAGTTTTATATCTATGTGTGGTCTTTAAACACAGTAATTGGTATAATTGCCATTGATTGTAGTTTTCAGCCCTCAGGTATCTCATGCGCCTGTTGGTTCTCTGGGGATGTTGGTAACAAGTGATGACTGGAGATTTAATGTAACAGACTTCTAATTTTCCAATCAGGACAAGTATGATTACTGGACTTCCAATGTCGGGATCAGTATCATTATTCCTTGATACTAGAAACTTGAGAAAGTCTTTATAATCTAATTCAGAAGTCGTTATTTAGAGAGCGAGATTGTCTTAAGGATTTTTGTTGTTGTGACATATGATTGTGACTTCAGAACACACCATGACACATTGATGTCATCACAATATTATTTCTACCTCCTGTGCGTTACTGATTTAAGATTACTGCGTTAAGTACATCCTGCTTCGTTCAGGTGGCCAGATTTGTGTTCAGTCAGAAAAAGTTTATATGTTTAAATATATTTAAAAAAATATTCATTGTACCTACAAAGAAATACTGTATGCTTTGAGAATTCTTACAAAAGAGAAGAAAGAATGGTACAGTATGGCGCTATAATGATCAATCAGATAGTGCTGCTAAAACCACTGAGCTGTA
Source organism: Pelobates fuscus (assembly GCF_036172605.1). Lineage (NCBI taxonomy): Eukaryota > Metazoa > Chordata > Amphibia > Anura > Pelobatidae > Pelobates > Pelobates fuscus. The sequence goes on from NC_086318.1 coordinate 234,679,978, forward strand.
AGCCATAATCATCGCAATTATGACAAATCACGGCTTGAACTATCTTGCTTTGCATGTAATGCGTCTATCTCATATATTAGTTTCCCCTTTTACGTTGCATTACTGAAATAAGTTAACTTTTGCACGATATTCTAATTTTTCGAGTAGCACATATTATAGAAAATTTTCTCCATACTTACCGTAATTTTCTTTTCCTGGCTATAATTCATGGCAGCATCACTAATGGGTTAGCTCCGCCCCTAACAGGACCAGGACAGGAAACAATTAATCAATTAATCAACCAACCAGACTATAGGTATAAAAGGTCCCTCCTCCTTCCAACCCACAGTCTAGTATAAAGCTAAAAAAAAAAATTATTGGGAGGGTTGCTGATGCTGCCATGAATTATAGCCAGGAAAAGAAAATTACGGTAAGTATGGAGAAAATTTTCTATATTCCTGGCCGGTCATGGCAGCATCACTAATGGGTAATACCCAAGCTCCGTAATCAAGGGAGGGTGAATAAAATCGAGACTCCAATATTATGCTGCAAAGGAGATTTATTCATGAGAGATTCACTGAGGACAAAACCCCTCTACCAAAGGATGATGAGGAAGAGACCACATCCAGTTTGTAATGTTTGATGAAGGTTATAGGTGACGACCAGGTGGCTGCCCTGCATATGTTGTCAGAAGGAACCTCTGCCCAATTAGCCCAGGAGGTGGCCAATGCTCTCGTAGAATGCGTCTTTATCTTTTCCGGAGGAGATATTTTCTTGAGTTTATATGCCATTTTGATGGTATTAGAAACCCAACGCCTTAAAGTAGCTGTAGATGCCGCCTCCCCTTGTCTGTATCCTGACGGGATAATAAACAATTGCTCCGATTTTCTAAACCTGTTTGAGACCTCAATATATTTCATGACACATTCCCTCACATCCAACTGATGGAGTTTAACTTCTTCAGCAGAAGAGGGGTTCTGGTAAAAGGAAGGTAGAACCACGTGTTGAGCCAAATGAAAACTAGAAACTACCTTTGGTAGGAATTCCATTCTAGGTCTTAGGATAATTCTATCATGGAAAACCTGAACGTGGCCAGGATCACTGGAGAAGGCTTGAATCTCAGACATTCTTTTTGCTGTAGTGATTGCCACCAAGAACAAGGTCTTGTACGTCAGATTAATAATACCCAACTCATCCAACAGAGCAAAGGGGGTTTCTGACAACACATCCAGTACCAAAGGAAGATCTCAAGGAGGAGCATAGTTTCTAGAAGGAGGTCTTATGCGTATAGCTGCCTTAAAGAACCTCGCAATGATAGGGTCTAATGCCCAGGAGGTGTTACACAGGGCTGATAGAGCTGATGACTGCACCTTCAGAGTGCTTAAGCTTAAGCCCTTTTCTAGACCTTTGTTTAGGAACTCCAGAACATCTAAATTTGAAGGCTGTAGGAAATTCTTGGACTTCTCATTCGCCCATAATCGAAACACATCCCATATCCTATGGTAACATGCAGAGGTGGAACTTTTTCTGGATTTCAGCAGAGTATTCACCACTGGCTCTGGTACTCCTTGTTCTAAAAGTCTCTGCTTTTCAAGAGCCAGGCCGCCAATTTCCATTGGTTCGGATTGGGATGCACCGCTGAACCTTGTATTAACAGGTCCATTCTTAGAGGAAGAGGCCATGGAGAACCCATGCACATTTTGTTCAGGAGGGGGAACCACGGTCTTCTCGGCCAACTCGGAAGTATAGCAATCACCGTCTTCTTTTCCTTCCGAATTTTCCTCAACAACCTGTGAATCATAGGCAGGGGAGGGAATGCATACCCCAGATCGAAGTCCCAATGACGGGAAAAGGCATCTTGTCCTGCTGACTGATATTCTGCCTTGAGAGAAAAAACTTCGGGACTTGAGCATTCCGATACAAAGCCATCAAATCGACCTGGGGTGTGCCCCACCTTGACGCTATCTGTTGAAAAACCTCTGGGTTTAATTGCCATTCTCCCGATATAATTTTTGTTCTGCTCAAATGGTCTGCCAGAACATTTTCTTTCCCTGGGAGATATACTGCTTTCAGGCCCTGTAGTTTGTCTTGAGCAAATTCCATCAATGGAAATATTTCTCGTAATAGAGCCTTGCTTTTGGTTCCGCCTTGTCTGTTTACATATGAGGCCACCGCTCTGTTGTCCGTCTGGATCCTCACCCAAGAATTCGATATCGCTTGTTGAAAACCTTGCAGGGCATATAATATTGCTCTCAGTTCCCTTAGGTTTGAGTATAACTTGCTCTCTCTCTGTGTCCAAGATCCTTGAATCCAATCCATTTCCAAGTGTGCACCCCAACCACATATACTTGCGTCTGTAGTTACCATTATCCAAGTTGGATCCTCCAGGGGAAACCCCACGGAAAGGTTCTTGGTATTCTCCCACCAAGTCAGCTCGTCTATTCTTCTTTGAGAAATAGGAATGTTTCGATCCCAGTTGTCCTCTTGTGTCTTGAATTCTTGTAGAAACTGCAACTGGATCGGGCGCATCTTCCACTGGGCCCATTTCACCAGGCCTATAGTTGATGTAAGGCAACCAATAAGGCTCATAAATTCCCGTGCCGTAATGCATCTCTTGTAGTGAAGATTCCTTATCTTTGTCTGAATCCTCTCCATTCTTTCCACTGAAAGATTCACTTGTCCGATTACTGTATCTATGGTAGCCCCCAGGAATATAATCTTCTGAGAGGGAACCATCATACTCTTCTCCATGTTTAGTTTCCAACCATGCTTCACGAGGATATTCACGACCCACTTGGTGTGGAGTGCTACCCTCTGGCTGGATGGTCCTATAATCAGAAAATCGTCCAAGTAATGGTATATCTCTATCCCTTTCTTTCTGATTACCGCGACTAATGCGATAAGCACCTTTGAGAATGTTCTCGGAGCCAGGCTTAATCCAAATGGGAGTCCCCGGAACTGGTAGTGACTTCCAAAAACACAAAACCTGAGGAACTTTCGGTGCCCCATGTTGATTGGGATCTGGTGGTATGCATCTTTTAAATCGATTGACGTCATCCAATCCCCCACACTGATGTTTGGAATAATCGTTGAAATAGATTCCATCTTGAATGATTTTCTTTTTAGTTTTAAATTCAACTTCTTCAAGTCCAGGATAAGTCTCCACTTCTTTTGTGGTTTTGGGTCTAGAAAAACAGTAGAATAGTGACCCTTCTTCTGTTCTCTTTTTGGAACGTATTCTATTACATGATCTTTCAGGAGTTTTGAGATGCAATCTTTCATAGCTTTCTCTTTTTCTCCTTTTGCTACCCGAGACTGGGTAAACAAATTTTTTGTTGGAATGGTCTCGAATTCTAACCTGTATCCTTCTTCCAATATTGATAGGACCCAGGCGTCTGTTCTGACCCAGACAGGATAGAAAAGATGTAGTCTTCCCCCTGTAATTCCTGGCTGGGCCGGCACACATTCAGAAATTTTTACCTTGTCTAGCTCCCCTTCCTCTGGAAGATTTTTGCTGGGTGTTTCTCCAGTTTGGTCTGAAATATTCTTTCCCAGGTTTATATGCCCTGCTTTCCCGAAAGGCACGGTCTTTATATCGCCTATCTTTCCATGTTGTAGAGCCGTATTTTCTGACTTGAGGAAGAAACGCTTTTTTCCCATCTGCAGCTTTATGTATAGCTTCATGCAACACCTTCCCAAATAGGAGATCACCTTGAAAAGGAGGTGCGCACAGGGATGCTTTTGAAGCGTAGTCTGCCCCCAAGAGTGTAGCCATAAAGCTCTTCTTGCTGCTATAGAGAGGCCCATGCTTTTAGCCACCATTCTGGCTGAACTTTATCTGGTAGGAACCCATGGTACACATGGGAAGGTGGCCTCAAAAATAAAATGTATAGGTATAATTCCTGTTTGTCCTGCTAAGGACAGAAAAAAAGACTGTGGGTTGGAAGGAGGAGGGAGCTTTTATACCTATAGTCTGGTTGATTAATTGATTGTTTCCTGTCCTGGTCCTGTTAGGGGCGGAGCTAACCCATTAGTGATGCTGCCATGAATGGCCAGGAAATATATATATACATATATATATTATATTTACAGTGTGGGTATTATACAGATTGTATTGCCCTATGTGAGCTTTTCTCTTTTTAGAAATAGCTCTGGATACAGCTCCCTAATAAGTGTATGTATGTTTTGTTACTACTCTTTTATACACTGTGCACATACGTGTTGTCACATTTTGTGTAAATGCGCTATCCACTCATTATTTGGTTTTAGATTTGAGAATTTTGCCTTTATGGATCCTGGATTCTTAATGTATGAGGGAATCAGTTTTAGCGTTGTAACCCTTACAGGGGAGCTAATTTTAAGAAAGTATCTTTTGTGTGGAATAGATATCAGTAGCAGAAATGCTGCAGCTCTTCGACTGATAATTTTTGCCAGAGTTGGTTTCACATATTGTATCCAGTGCTAGGGAAGGTAAAATGTAAAAAAATTAAATTCATCTACAGAATGTTTTGGAAGTATTGTTTTAATTGAAACTATTCTGAAGGGAGAAACAATATACTTAGTTGTGCTTTATTTATTTATTTTTAAATCGGGTATTCTTCATATTAGAGTGAAAGCTTAAAATATATATTTTTAAATCCTTATTTTTTTTTTATTTATTTGTCTAAATGGAAAATTCTTCCTGCTTTCCTAGGTTTCAAACTCCTATCTTTTTCTATTCAGTATACACTATTGTGTTCATGTAGTCTAATTTGCCACTTTGTGTACTTTGTATATAACCTAATTAATATAAATTATTGATTTGTTTTGCTACACAGTATTTCTGATCTTTTCCTATTTACCAGTCCCTTCATTATGCTTCTTTTAATGTATTATGGGGTTATTCATATTATTCTCAGAAGATTGTTCTTTACGTATAATAATGTATTTTTGTTTCTCTGAATGTTTTGCCATTATTAATTACTGTCTTCTTTAAACACAATTAGGTAATTCATTTTTCATGTATTAGTTTTTCTTGATAGTTTACTATGTTTTTAATTTAATTTTATCTTTTTAGATTTATTTTATTTTTATCTTTCAAATTTTCCTCTCTGTTAACCAGAAGTCAGTTATTTTTATTATTAGAGATGATACGCTTGTTTGAACAGGTCCCTCTTCACCTTTATGCTCACATTAATTTGTTTGTCATTTATTTGCTGTTTTTTATGATAGTTGTAAATTGTAAAGCACAAATGCTATAAATAATAATAAAAATCTGTTATGTCGATAGGAGTAGATCTGTTCATATAAAATAATTCTATAATACAAGGGATCAACTAAATGAAATATATTTAGTTGATCCCTTGTATTATAGAATTATTTTACTATACTAGATTTGTCTAAATAAGTGACGTATGAATGGATTCTCCTTGTGCTTGCTTTTTTGAGGAACAAATGATGGTATTGCATTAGTAAAATCTGGTGTGAATCACATGACACTATATTATTGGATATACAATCTCACAATGTGTGTGAGATGGGTCAGTGCTACCATTTACAAACCTTATCAAGAATTATGCTTATCTTTCCACCTATGAATACCAAAAATCTGTTGTAGTTTTCATTGCAAAGTCAATGAAACACACATTACCCCTTGGTGAAAAATTACGAAATCATTCTGTCATGATGGAATAATTCCATCATGCGCAAATTTGCCAGCAGGGAAACTGGGGAATCCCAGTTGGAGCAGAACTAGTGGCCCAACATTGCCCAATGAGCTGTACACATTAAATACACATTAAAGCCTTTTACATTTCTGTGGCTGATCTTTCAGGTTTACCCATGGTCCTGCTGATGTAATTTCTGGCGTCACTGTGGATTCCCTCTGACACCCGTGGACACCCGTGAAGTCTAAAGGAGACCCTTATTGGGTCTCCATACAAGCACCCTGTGACTTGATAACCGCTGGGCTATGCATGCTGCACAAATCTGATCAGTTTGAGTGATTGTGGCTGCAGGGGGCATTTACATTGTATGGTGCCTTGCAATAATATGATTTAACAGCAGAGGGGGAAATAATCTATCTCATGTGTGGTGAAAGTAGCCTCGCCACTGGCTTTTGGAGGAGCCTGTTTGCCAGCCTCCTACCCTGTGACTTAGTCCCCTGCAATAGACCTGGATAAAATACTTTAACCCCTTAAGGACCAAACTTCTGGAATAAAAGGGAATCATGACATGTCACACATGTCATGTGTCCTTAAGGGGTTAAACAGATTCTAATAGTGCCTGCTTGGCTATTCTATTCGGTAGTTGCATATTTTAACGTTGTCCCGTTCGACTACCGAACAACTGCACGAACAGAGACCACCCTGGAGCTTGTTAACACCTATTAAGAACTTGGAACGTTTCTCACCACAGTGTTCTAATTTTGTCTGGGTGGCCGCAATTTCTATGGACAACCACGAGGTGGCGACAATCTTGTTCGCATGAACACAGGCAGCTGTGTTTGGGCATGAATCTCATGGAACTAAAATCGGATATGGAAGCTCCTGAACACCGCTGGACTTGCATCATCACCTGCGTTTGATTCTATTCAACTTAGAAGGGCAGTGTTCGGTGAGATCATTCGTCTGGATGAAGGGAACAAACTCCAGGGTATGACTATTGACTCTGTTCGGTAGTTTGTCCGTTTTCAAACTACAGAACTAGACCGACCGCAGGCCCTGATTCTCTGGAACTGTTTTGGGCATGGGACCATGCCTGCGGTCGGTCAAAAATGTGACTTCAAGGAAATTCCTGAACCCCTGAACTGATCTGGGTGATTTTTGGATATGTTGGTCACCCATATCAGGGCATATCACACATACACGGTCTACGTGTATTTTAATATTAATATATATATAATTACAAATATATAGTAATATCAAAATACACGTACAATGATATTGATTAAATATATATAGAATTTTCATTATCATATATATTGATATCAAAATACATGTAGAACAAAATAATATATCTATATACATAAGTATATACGTATATATCACATTATTATTATATACATTTATATACATATATATATATATATATATATATATATATACACACGATACCAGTAGAGAGCACTCAGGAGTCTTTCAAGGTAAATTTCATCTGTTGCTTTATTGAGCAATTACAAATTCACACAACGTTCACATATATATATATATATATATTATAATTCTACGTATATATTTATGTAATAATTTTACATAATTAGGTAATTTTATTAATTACAATTAGCAGGACCAGCCTGACAACCCAGGCCAAAAGGAATTTAATTTGCTAGCACTATATTTAACCCTGTAACTTTCCAAGACACCATAAAACCTGTACATGGGGGGTACTGTTTTACTCGGAAGACTTCGCTGAACACAAATATTAGTGTTTCAAAACAGTAACATGTATTACAACAACGATATTGTCAGTGAAAGTGAAAATGTTTGCATTTTTCACACCCAAATGGCACTTACACGGACAATATAATTGTTGTGATACTTTTTACGGTTTTGAAAGACTAATATTTGTTTTCAGTGAAGTCTCCCGAGTATAACAGTACCTTTCATGTACAGGTTTTATGGTGTTTTCAAAAGGTAGAGAGTCAAATATAAGGCTTGCGTTCCAGTTTTTTTCACATTGAAATTCGCCAGATTGGTTACGTTGCCTTTGAGACCGTACGGTAGCCCAGGAATGAGAATTACCCCCATAATGGCATACAATTTGCAAAAGTAGACAACCCAAAGTATTGCAAATGGGGTATGTCCAGTCTTTTTTAGTTGCCACTTGGTCACAAACACTGGCCAAAATTGACGTTCAAATTAGTTTTTTGCATTTTCAAATATTAACACTAAACTTGGCCAGTGTTTGTGACCAAGTGGCTACTAAAAAAGACTGGGCATACCCCATTTGCAATACCTTGGGTTGTCTACTTTTGCAAATGGTATGCCATCATGGGGGTAATTCTCATTCCTGGGCTATTATACGGTCTCAAAGGCAACGTAACCAATCTGGCGAATTTCAATGTGAAAAAACAGAAAAATGTAACATGCTAGATTTGACCCTGTAACTTCGCAAAACATCATAAAACCTGATCATAGAGGGTACTGTTTTACACGTGAGACATCGATGAATACAAATATGTGTATTTTATTGCAGTAAAATCAAACAGGATTATGACATTCACAGTTAGAATGTCACGTAATTTTTTATTTTTAAATCTTATTTTCTCCCATTTTTTTACATTGTATTCATATTAAATTGTCTTTTATACCTAAATATTTGATGTTAAATGAAAGCCCTGTTTCCCCTGAATAAAATGATATATAATAAGTCTGGGTGCACATAATATAAAAGAGGTGAATTACGCCTGAACAGACATAAAGCGCAAATTCAAGTTTTTGTTTGTTTTGTTTTGATCACAACGTGTACATTTGGCTGGACTGGACTGTTTTTGCGATGTTGTACATTTGCGACCAGGCCTCTTTGTACACTTTTGTGGTGTTTGTGTTTAGCTCTAATTTTCCACGCTCTCATTTACTGTTCCTATACAATTTATATATTGTTTTTTTCAGGACAAAAAAGGCTTTCTTTACATACCATTATTTATATAATCTCATGTAATTTAATTTAAAAATAAATAAAAAATATGATGAAAAATTGAAAAAAAATACATGTTTTTTTACTTTTACTTGAAAAATCTTTTACTCATCTACAAAAGCGAATAAAAAAAATGCTAAATAGATTCAAAATTTTGTCCTGAGTTTTGAAATACCCAGTGTTTACATGCTTTTTTGCTTTTTTTGCAAGTTATTGGGCTATAGGTACAAGTAGGATATTGCGGTTTCAAAACATAATTTTTTTTCAAATTTATCAATAGTGACATTGTAACACTATTATCTGTCATAAATCTCTGAAAAAGACGCCGCATGTACATATTTTTTTTTAAAGTAGACAACCCAGGGTATTCAATATGGGCTATGTCCAGTTTTTTTTAGTAGCCCCCTAGTCGCAAACACTGGCCAAAGTTAGCGTTCATATTTGTTTGTGTGTGAAAAAAGTAAAAAACTAAAATAAATGCTAATTTTGGCCAGTGTTTGTGATTAAGTGGCTACTAAAAAAGACTGGACATACCCCATTTGCAATACCTTGGGTTGTCTTCTTTTGCAAATGGTATGCCATCATGGGGGTAATTCTCATTCCTGGGCTACCATACGCTCTCAAATGCAACGTAACCAACCTGGCCATTTTCAATTTAAAAATATTTGACCCTGTAACTTTCAAAAACGCTATAAAATCTGTACATGGGGGGTACTGTTATACTCTGGAGACTTTGCTGAACACAAATACCGTATTTATTCGAGTATAACGCGCAAAATTTTGTACCGATTTTTAATTTAAAATTAGGGGTGCGCGTTATACTCGAATAAATATTCGAGTGGGTGCTCCGATTATACCTCCCAGGACCGCCGGGCTCATTACAAGCCCGGCGGTCTTGGGGGGGCGGGCAGCAAGCGTAAAAAACATAGCAATAATACAATGTGAATTTAAACAATATAAAAATGCTACAAAGATAATTGGGGGAATGACGTAAAAATTCTTAATATATCATGTGTTCTTACATCACGTAGCGTTTTTATGGAGTAGTTTTAATATATTGGCTACTAAAATGCCACAAAATGCACCATCTTCACTTTGCCATTTAAAAAAAAAAAAAAAAAAAAAAAGTCTGCAGTGAGTAGGTTATTAATTCAGACCTGTACTTTCACAAAAATTTTGACAAGGATATGCAAATTGGGTACCCAGTAGCAATATATACCTGAAAACAATTAAGTGATTTTATTACAGTAGCGTACATCAAGTTTATAAAATAAACGGCTAAATTTCAATGTTCATATAAATATAAAAAAAACACACAAATGTAAACAGTGGCTGTACAATTTACCATAAATCAACATATACCATATGACATACCCTATGTTGTCCACTTTTGCAAATGGTATGCATTTATGGGGTCAAATTCTAACTGTAAAATTTACAATGGTCAGGTCTACTATACAGCACTGTAATGTCACAATGTCAACAGTGATGTGACTTCAAGGTTTGAAAGGAACTGGGAGTGGTTGTAATAATCTGGCTGATCTGGTGTTGATCCCTTTAGCTTGAGCACAAATTGGAGAATTTCAGGGTGTGTTGATTCAGATACACATTTTTGTTGTGTGCAGTAGAATAACCAGTTGGAAGTACAGCAAAGCATGCTGCTTTGTGGATATCCTTGAGGAGATGCGTTGTAAATCCAAGGAAATTATGCTTTTGAAGAAGTTATATGAAAGTAGAACCTGGAGAAAAATAAAGACTATAGGGTTTGATGGTCAGATGCAGGTAGCAGCCACTGGCTCTGGAGTCGATCATTGTGTTGCAGCTACCGCTGTTCTTGCTCCACTGCAAAAGACTGATAAAGGAGGGGTGTTTTATATGGTAAGTCCACTCACTCTTCTGATTTTGCTCTCTCTGGGCAGGTTCTAATCAAGTGATTGGGGCACCCACAATACAGGCAAAGATTATTGTTCCTTTATATCTCTTTAGGCGGATAGATGACCTTGAGCTATATCAACTTGCATAGATTATTTTCATGAAGATGAGGGAATGGTAGCCAGTCCAACTTAAATAGTATTTGCAGCTTTAGGGGCTAGTATTAGGAGATCTCAATTTCATCATTCTCTTAGCCTCGATCCAGCAGTACAGTTTGTTGTGTAAAAGATTCTAAGGTTTCAGCAATTCTGATGTGAGCAAATACGTCCTTCAGTGCTTCAGAAAGTTCCAATCTGAATTGGATAATGAAGCAAATCTCATTTTATTCCATTTAATGCTATAATATTGTACACCACAGGTCTGCGGCCTTTTCGTAGAGCCTTGATAGCAATTTGGTCCATCTCCTCTTTTAGGATCATCGTGCATAGAGGACATAGCGATGAGCATGTCTCAGAAATGGACAACCAGATCATTGGTATGCAATCATAGAATGTGACAGCAGATAACAGTTTGGCCCATCTAATCTTTCCAATTTTCTAAATACTTTCATTAGTTCCTGACCTTATTTTAAAGTGCTTGACTTGTACTTGTGGAGGTCCTGACTAGCACATCCATTTTCAAGCCATATGGAAGGAGCAGTATTTAGCCCAGTCCCTAGAGAACCGTTCGGGTGATGGGACTTGTAGTTCTGGGGTTTCAGTTTGTTCTACAGGCAGGGAAACAGAGTGGACAGCTGGGAATTGAGAGGTTACATTTGTCAAGGGAGCAGCAGCTTGGGTTTGCATTTCTTGCTTGTCTTGTGTGAGGGCACTTGTCTAGTGAGGACATTGAGCTGGAAGAGGGTCAGCAATGAGCTGGAAGGGACAGGAGGAGCACAAAGGTAAAAGAGCAGAACTAATCAGAAGGAGCAGAAAGGGTCAGCAAGGATCAGCAAGGAGCAGGAATGGACAGAAGAAGCACAAAGGTAAAAGAGCAGAAAGAATCAGAAGTTGCACAAAGGTAAAGTAGGAGAAGGGTCAGCAAGGAGCAGAAAGGGACAGAAGAAGCAGAAAGAATCAGAAGTTGCACAAAGGTAAAGAAGAAGAAGGAGCAGAAAGGGACAGAAAAAGCACAAAGGTAAAGTAGGAGAAGGCACATAAAGGGGCAGCAAGGAGCTGGGAGGGGCAGAAGGAGCACAAAGGTAAAGTAGGAGAAGGAGCAGAAAGGAACAGAAATGAACAGGAAAGGTCTGCAAGCAGCAGGAATGGTCAGCAAGGAGCAGGAAGGGCCATAGAGAGGAGAAGGGAGCAAAAGTAGCAGAAAGGGATCAGAAAGAGAAAGGAGCAGAAGAAGCCAAGGAGAAGAGAAGACAATGTTAGAATAAAAAGAAGACTGTGCCAAATTAAGGAGAAGAAAAGAAGATTGGAGGAGGAAGGACAAGTGAAGTGATCCCTCCACTTCATTCTGGACACCACATCACAAGACTTTGGTCCCTGGGCCTGGCAAGAAAACTTTGGACCTTCTCTTCTCCCCAGGTAAAAAAAAATATCAGTGTTAATGTGTTCACTTTTATTTACTGAGTGTCAGAAAGCACAGAGTGCCGCTGGTAGGGGTGCCACAGATTGGTCAGCTGGCACTCTAAGCCAATCATTAGATCCCCATTCATAATAAAGTAAAACATTTTTATGAAGCTAGGAACTAGTTATTAACTTAGTGCATCAGCTGACCACTGTAGCCAATCAGCGGCACCCATGCCTCACGTCAATCTGCACTTCCTGACACTCCGTTTCAGAAGCTGAATACCACTGAGCGACCTGGAGCAGGAGGAAGCCTTTGGGTCTAAACCATGTGAGAGTGGTTTAATCCCTAAATGGAAAGAGAGCACCCAGGGGCCTTCTGGCATCATAGCATTTTCATTTAGATGAAGTTGTTATGGTAACCAGAATGTTCCTTTAATTTGCTTAAAGGAACACTTTAGTGTCAGGAATACAAACATGTATTCCTGAGACCATAGTTGTGAAAACGCTATTTACGTATACTGCCCCACCCCAATGGGTGTCCTGGTTTTTTATTTCCAAAATCTTGTCACCCTGGCTTTATGTGATAATGACTATGCCCTCTGTCAAAAAGGGGCCAAGCATGGATATCATTACAATTATGCCCCCCTGTGTAAAACTTCCTGCGGACGCCCATGGGTCCAGGTGTGCTTGAGCTGAAACACTTACCTGAAACACTTACTTACCTAATACCTGAACTGACTAGAGGTTTGTTGAATGTCATGTTAGAAATATAGCTAAGTCAAATGAATGGTCCTCAAAGTTAAGAGAAGAGATCATTGCCCTTCACAAACAAAGAACAGGATAGAAAAAGATAACGAAGGCACTGAATGTTCTTAGATACACCGTTAGAAGCATAGTTCTCATGTTCAAAGTTGAAGTAACCGAGAAGGAGAAGGAAGCTATCAATGGCTGCAACCAGATTTCTTAGAAGGCAGGTTGTGAAAAACACATCCTCTCTTTTTGTTGCAAAGCATTAACTTGACTCTTCCCAAGTTCAAAAGGGTAATCTAGACGTGGACCCCATGCTCACTGTGTCTAGAGGGGTATCAACTACACCTCACTGACGAGGCCCTGACAAGGCCCAAACAATCGTCCAGGGTTACTGTATATCTCGTACAGAGAGAACATGCCTGCATTTTGGTTCTAGACTGCCCTTATGGGTGGGATTAGTCTGATAAGCCTTGGAACAATTTTAGCATCAACCTGGGACAATTCAGTTGTAGTGTCTCTTTGGCCAAGATGTTGTTTGCTGAAGTTATCTTTATTTTGTACAGCACAACCATGAAAACAAAGTGAAGTAAACATTTATCTAGGTCATGGGTCGTCAACCTGGTCCCTACCACGCACTAGTGGGCGTTTCAGGATTCCAGGTGGACGGTAGGGGTTTCGTCGGCTAAATCCTCTTTTTGAGAGGATTTCTCCTTTTTAGAGTGGGCGGGCGCGCGAGCGGCTTGGGGGCCTTCTGGACCCCCCAAGGCGGCAGAGTTCTAATCTGAGGCGGCGAGGGAGCTCTAACCTCTCTGCTCCCTCGCGCGATGTTTGCTTATGACGTCTTATTCCGGCTCCTGGCATCAGTAGCCCGCGAGGGAGCAGAGAGGTTAGAGCTCTCTCGCCGCCTCGGATTAGAACTCTACTGCCCGCCAAAGTGAAGCCCCACTGGACCCCAGGGACAGATCCACACTAGCTCTCCAGATAGGGAGGCTGGGTGGACATTTAATATTAATAATTTGTGTGTCTGTAAGTGTATGTGTGAGTGTGTGTCTGTAAGTGTATGTGTGAGTGTGTGTCTGTAAGTGTATGTGTGTGTGTGTATGTTTGTGTGAATGTGTTTCTCTGTGAGTGTGTGTGTCTGTAAGTGTATGTGTGTGTTTGTCTGTGTGTGTGTGTGTGTAAGTGTGTGTGTCTGTAAGTGTATGTGTGTGTTTGTCTGTGAGTGTGTGTCTGTAAGTGTATGTCTGTAAGTGTGTGTAAGTGTATGTGTGTGTGTGTGTCTGTAAGTGTATGTGTGTGTGTGTGTGTGTGTCTGTAAGTGTATGTGTGTGTGTGTGTGTCTGTAAGTGTATGTGTCTGTAAGTGTATGTGTGAGTGTGTTTATGTGTTTGTCTGTGAGCAGAGTACTTGTAGAATAGAAGAAAGAAGGAGCAGAGTATTTGTAGAATAGGAGAAAGAAAGAGCAGAGTACTTGTAGAATAGGAGAAAGAAAGAGCAGAGTACTTGTAGAATAGGAGAAAGAAGGAGTAGAGTACTTGTAAAAAAGGAGAAAAAAGGAAAAGGAGAGAATTGTTGTTGGCTAATAATAGTAAGTGGGCTACCTAGCTCAGCTTTCCTACTCGCCATTGCTATAAGGAAGGTTAGAAAATAGGAAAAAGGAGGAAAAAAAGGTGGGGAGGGGAATTGAGGAGGGAAAGGAGGGGAGCTGATGCACAGATGAGAAATCATATTATGAGCAAACAGAGAAATCGTCTGAATATCACAGAAAGAGGAGACCTTCGTTTGTTCGTTACGAAAATCGAACCAGATATCAAATATTTAGTCTTGCAGCATCAACATCAAGGATCTCAGTAATCACTAGTAAAGGTAATTTAAATTTACTTTGTTTTCTTGATAAACTTTATAAAGTTAAAAACATTATAAACATGCATAAAGTAGAAATAAAAAGATAAATATACGTACATTTATTTTTTTAAATCACCCTCCTTTCTAAAAAATATTCTACACTTGCGCGAAAACTGGTGGGCAGTAAGGACATTTGTCCATCAAGAAAGATGCATTAGTGGGCGGTAGGTAGAAAAAGGTTGACTACCACTGATCTAAATCAACACTGTGCAACAACAAACTAGTGTAACCTTTGCAAAGTAAAGCAGAGAAATAGCAATTTGTGACACATAGTCCTGAAGATTTTACGTGATGTTTCATTGAGACATGGTATCTAAATGCATATCCCCATGTTTAGGCTGCTACATTTTAGGTCAAGTAGTTTCATGCTATATATAAATATTTGTATAGAGCAGCAAATTATTCTTGCTTTGTAAAATAAGTATTTTATTTGGTGGATCAGTGGGGGGGAAGTGGGAACTACCTGACTACCATGTTTTCAGTCACACAGGAGCAATGGATCATCAGGAAGTTGGTCAGGGAGATCTTTTGATCTTCCTACCAGTGAATGGAGCTGTAGAACAACCCCTCTGCATCAACGCTCTAGGCAAATGCCTAATTCACCTTCTGGAAGGACCCAGTGCTTTGTGAATACAACTGGCTACTTAGTATTTAGCAGTCATACATACATCATTTTAGGGGTGGTTTAAAGCCCAGAAATAATTTATGATTGTCTGCAAGATTAAAGAAAAATGAGCAATTTCATTGACCTATTAATATTTCAGTATGTTTGATGATTGTGTCTGTATTCAATTGGATAATTGCTAAAAATACGACACAGGCCATACTTTGTCCATTGAGCAAAATAATATACTAGGCTCAAAAGCAGCAATTTAAATCTAGTCTACGGACGCCTCTGTTTAACCGATCCTGATATTTTTGTTTGCCGAAGTGACTCAGTGATGCTTTGTGTTCACGGATAATTGCTTCCTTTCAAAGATTATGCTTCAAATCCCAGCTATGCTTTACCATTGAAGTGGGTCATGTAGAAATAGTCTACTGTACTTCATGTTTGTCATTTTAAATATTAACTAACATGAATGATAAACCAAAGTGCGAAGAAATAAAAGGAAGGAAGCAGATAAGCATTTATCTTTAATCCACCTGGCAAATTAAGTAAATCATTTCAATTTCAGGCTTACTTGCCTTATTCCCACTGTATTTGTTTAAGTAAGCGGTGTATCTCTGCTCCCTGGTTTATAATTAATGGTAATTACAGCTGAGTTATTAATACTTTGTAAATAGCTGGTAGAAATGTTGCAGTGATCAGATGCTGAGTTACATCTCTTTTGTAACAGCAAATGTCTTACAATACAGATTAAAAATCAGATTTTGCCCTTAAACTGCACCTACTTTAAGAAAATGACTCATAGTTACATAGGCTGAAAAGAGACATGAGTCCATCAATTTCAGCCCTTCTCATATCTGTTTTTGCTGTTCATCCAAAAGAAGGCAAAAAAAAAACAGTTTGAAGTGCTTTCCAATTTTGTAACAAACTGAAGTGAAGTGCTTTATGGGTGTTGAGTGGTCCCTTAAGCATTTTGGTATAAATTCTGTGATTTACAGCGTACAAGATAAATATTGTCAGTTTGAAAAAGACAAAAAAAGACCTTAAATATAATGTAAATATCATGTCATGGACAAAGGAAAAAATAAGATTAATGGTAACAATGAAATATGTATAATATATTTTACGTTTGAGTTTAGAATATATATATCTAGAATATAAAGTAAATTCCCTCTCATTATTATGTCTATTGCTGAAATAATACATTTTATATTATCAATATCTGTGTTCTGCTCTTAGGGGAAGGATATACCACTGCGCGTATCCCACCAAAATTGTTAGTTATAAAAAAAATCCAAAGACCGTTAAATGTAAATTCTCTCCGGGAATTTTTAAAATGTTGTCTAAGTCACCCTCCTGTTTCCTACCTTTTAGGTACAGGAGGATGACTTTTTTTGAGGTCCAGTGTTTGTTTAGGTTGATGGGAGTCAGAGTTCCCACTTGGACTCCCTCCTGCGAGGTCTCTGTGTATGTTGGGAGGAGTGACCGGGGCAGTCACTTCCTCCCTGAGTGTGATCTCATCACAGGGGGCCAGGTCACGCTGTTAAAGCGCCGCAGCGCTGACCGGACCCCCTGAAAATCCATCTCCATTGAGTGGCCCTAACAGCATGGACCACGCGATGGACCCCTTAAACGGCGGCCTCGGCGATTTGGCGCAAAACATGGTGGCTGGTACCCAGTCACAGGGGTCCGGAGGTTGGCTGGGTCCCCTGGAGTGACGGGCCCGGTCGCCGCTGCGACCCCTATATGTACGCCACTGTCTACACCAATGTATTTTCATGTTTCCTGAAACTAAGTACTTCAAACTTGGTTCACTGGTCAGTTATTGTTATGATAATAAGCATTGAGGGACCAATGTGTATGTACTGCTATCTCCACAATCTGCCAATCCAGTGCTTCCCTACAGAAAGTAATGAATTCAGTTTTTTTTTTTTTTTTAGAGAGAAGCATTAGATGTACAACCAGCGTGCAGCATCAGCTTACTTTGCATGCTGACACTGGATGGCAAACAAATTCAATAACTGTAATGGCTGTCTGACAGCAACTAGAGGTGTGGCAATTACAAAATGTAAGACAAGGCCAATTCTCAGAAACTGCACTGCTTTCATTCGCATGGCTGGAAGGACCAGATCAATCTATGCCCCAAAATCACTTCATTAAATAAAGACACTGATACCGGAGAAACTGACGGAAGCCAAGCACAGAGAGATGGACACAGGTTTTTTCAGGAAGGAAGAGATTCTTTATTGGATCACCGATCGGGACTCAGAGGGACTAGCGTCACCAAAATACCACAAGTTCTGAGCCCCGGACAATAGTGCAGGCTCCTTATATAGGCATATAACTCCTCCCATATTAAGCTCCACCCGCACATTCTCTTAACCAATCAACACAAATAAGAATTAACTTCCTGTTTGACCGCATGGCTTGTCCAGCATAATGGAGGAGGGGAATACTATATCCTGTATTCTTGCACATGCTCCGTACACTACTGATCGTATCTTGCCTCGTGCAACCAACTGATCGATACGTCAGCATATGCACGTACACATGCCACGTGGTAATCTCGGCCTACTAAATTTATTTTTACCGAGATTCCACCACATTCCCCCCTTTGATGCCTCTTGATATTTCACAATTACTTGAGGCATCACATAACCTTAGTTTTGCTTACACCGCAAGTTACCTTGAACCAGACCAGACTTATCTTATGATGTGAATCTTCAACATTCATCTTCCTGCATTGGTTCTCCTTGATCTAGAGCCTTATACTTATAAATCGCCATTATCTGTGCAGCAGCCTTCCTCTCTGCTATATTTTCTATCAGGCTTTGCACAGACCTAACTACTAAGGGTATAAGACACGGTAGGAGTAGACACAACAGTAAAATCAGTAGGACTCCACCTACCACTGCCTTAAGCCCTCCAAACCACTCATACCAGCTACCAAACCAACTACTTGGATTATACCCTTTCCATACCTGAGTAGGCACATGCGCTAGTTTAACCATATGGCTAGTAAGCTCAGCTATTGCTTGCCCTTCGTCATCTATTTGAAGACAGCAATTGCTTAGGTTAAACTTCCCACATACACCTCCCTCTACTGCCAAAAGGTAATCCAAGGCTAATCTATTCTGGTATACTGCTGTCCTCATCCTGGTATTATGTTTCACTAGGAGATTGAGCGCTTGTGATGTTTCGTTAGTGATAATCTCAACCACCGCCTGTAATCTTATAATGCGGTTGAGCATATAAATAGGGGTTCTATAACCAAAGGTACCATCTTCTGCCCACGTGGCTGGCCCATAATAATCTATGATACGCTGGGGAGGCCATTCATTATCTTCCCAGGTGCCTATCTCTAAGGGTCCCCTTTTCTTCCTATGATTCACATCATACACTTTAACACCTAAAGTCTCACCTGTTTCAATCGGTAACAAGAAGAAGGATGGTTTGAGCATACCCAACACACATGCCCCTTCCCAGTCCTGTGGCAGCTCCGAATAGGCTTTCTTACCACAGATCCAGTACAAATTTGCTGGGGCTCTCCAGGTAGATGTGATAGATAGATCAAACCACACATCCTTTAAACTGGCATATCTGGCAAACGGGTTAGATGGTTCTGAGACATTTGAAGCCGACCACCAAGTTGTATTTTTAGTATCATCATCATAAGCTTTTTGCCCTAGACAAGTTAATTCTCCTACAGAAGTATTATACATTATTCCTTTCCTTGCTATGCAAACATAACCTATGATGGAGGTCTTTAATCTCCACTCAGATTTACCTCTAACACTCAAATGATAATCGGCTTGTGTAGATATTAGTTGGTCAACTGCCTCAGAACCGGACATTACCTCCTTTGCTTCCCAAGGCCATTGGTCTCCCATGTTAGTACCTCCACACACATAGCAGTTGGTAACATTAAGACTACCGGCAATACTCTCAGCTAGGTCAATGAACAGGTTTTTAGCGTTATGGGGGATCTTATTATCTATACTCATCTCTTCATAAAAGGAATGGTATACTTGATGAGTCTGGGAGGATACCGTATCAGTCTCTATTCCTATAAACAATAATGTCCCAGGATCTAAACCCGTCCCGTATATCTGAAACCCAAATAAATTGCCATACTTATCTAAGAACTTGTCGGGGTTATTTATAAGTATATGGACTGGGTTGCATTCCATAGACTTACAATAAGGGCTAGTCGGCAACTTAGTCACTATCATGTCTTTATCTACGGTCTGTCCCCAAGTCGCCCACCCCACACAAGACCAATATGGGCAAAAGTTATAGTCTTTATTTGGGCATCTAGGACTCACATATTTATTTTTACTACTGGGACAAATATATTTATCGTTAGATCCATACGTCCTCTCCCATCTAAGATCCCCACATACATTCCACGGCTTTCTACCACTTGATATCGCCTTACATGCATCAAATAGCAGAACACCCGAAGAATATACGGATTCTAACACCGTCTTATTAATTAGGGTCCCCTGAGGATCTCCATTCCTGAGAGTCAACCAAATTGTACGAGGTTGATACTCTGGACTGAAGCACTTAGGTTCTCCTACTCCTAAATGGCACACACTATAGTCTATATTTAGGTATCTACATCTTGATACCTCTCCTTTACACTCGTACTGTGAATGCCAAATTAGGGTTTGGGAAATATGGTTACCTGTTCTCGTAGTCTTAATGCATACCTCACAGCTAGGAGTGTCGGTACCTCTACCTTCCTGAATATAAAAACACATATAAATAAACACAATCAAAAGCACATCTTTCGCCGTCATCCTCAGTCTTCGTCCGTGCGATGGAACCTCAGCTTCCAGGATGTGAGGGCTGCAGGGAATGGAGTTCTGCTCGTCTTCACAGGTGTCCCTTCGAGACTTTCCTGGCTTATACACTATGTGTTGGTAAGCGGACAGGCTTTATTATGGCCTTCTCACTCACACCTGTAACAATAAAATTTGTAATCCACACGATTCCTCGTTACTCCGACTGAGTAGTGCGTTTTAACCGGATCTTGCAGGGATTCTCTGGATCTGCTGTAACTTGCCAAGAATCGACTGCTGCTGGTTTAACCCTGGAGTGATGTATCCACGGAGTCACTTCGGCTACTTTTATCGCTGTAGGGGTAGACAAAAGAACAACATAAGGACCTCTCCACTTGGGCCCTAACGGTACATTATTCCACTCTTTAATCCACACTTGATCTCCTGGATGATAGCTATGAACAGGGGGATAAATATTCACAGGTAATCTATCTTGTACCCATTTCTGTACCTCCTCCATAGTCTTACCCAACTCTACAACCTGCTGCCGGGTAATTCCTTCTCCCAACTGACTCAAATCCCCCCTTAAGTTACCAAGTACGGGAGGTGGTCGCCCATACATAATTTCAAAAGGAGAGAGGCCCATCCTTCTGGTAGGGGTACTGCGGATTCGCAATAGAGCTATAGGTAAGAGAACGTTCCACTTAAGTTGGGTTTCCTGACACATTTTAGCCAACTGGTTCTTAATAGTTCTATTCATTCTCTCTACCTTACCAGAACTCTGGGGTCTATATGCAGTATGAAGCCTCCACTTTATACCAAGCATATGAGTCAGTTGTTGTAGGCACTGGTGAACAAAAGCTGGACCATTGTCCGATCCTATAGAACAGGGTAGTCCATATCGGGGTATTATTTCTCGTAGCAGGAATCTCACAACTTCTCCTGCTTTCTCTGTACGAGTAGGACATGCTTCTACCCAGCCTGAATAGGTGCACACAATTACCAACAGGTAACGATGTCCACCCGATTTAGGCATCACTGTAAAGTCTATTTGTAGATCGGACATGGGGAGTCCCCCCATAAACTGGACTCCTGGTGGCTTTACTGGTCCTTGTCTTGCATTATTTTTAGCACACGTTACACATCTACGTACAATGGCCTGAGTCAAGTTGGACAATCTTGGTATGTAGAAATGTTTCCTGAGAGATTCTTCTGTACTGTCTCTCCCAGAATGTGTCCCGTTATGATAGTTCTGGACAATTTCTACTGCTAGTGATGCTGGTATGACTATTCTTCCATCTTCTAGCTGATACCACTTGTTCTCCAAATACTTTCCCGGTTCAGTCTTTAACCACTCCTCTTCTTGAGCTGTATAAACTGGAGTCCATTGGGACAGTGGAGTTGGTATTAGAGCAGCTATATGCCCCACATACTCCTGTCTTCCTGATTCAGCAGCACGCTTAGCTGCACTATCTGCCATCCGATTTCCTTTGGTTACATCACCATCTCCTCTCAGATGCGCTCGACAATGTATAATACCGACTTCTTTCGGCTCCCACACTGCTTCCAATAGTTGTAGGATTTCAGCTGCGTATTTAATTTCTTTGCCTTCTGAATTCAGTAGTCCTCTTTCTTTATACAAAGCTCCGTGGGCATGAGTGGTTAAAAACGCATACTTAGAGTCCGTATAGATATTTACTCTTAAACCTTCAGCCAATTGTAACGCTCGTGTTAGTGCTATCAATTCTGCCTTTTGTGCTGATGTTCCTTTTGCCAGTGGCCGAGCTTCTATCACCTTGTCTATTGTTGTTACTGCATATCCTGCATAGCGGATCCCTTCTTTCACATAACTACTGCCGTCGGTGTAATATTGAACATCGGGGTTCTGGATGGGAAAATCACGAAGATCTGGTCTACTTGAAAATACTTCATCCATTACTTCCAAACAATCATGTTGACTTTCAGTAGGTTGTGGCAAAAGGGTAGCTGGATTTAAGGTGTTTACAGTCTCTAAATGCACTCTTGGGTTTTCACACAACATTGCTTGATACTTGGTCATACGGCTGTTACTAAACCAATGATTTCCTTTGTAATCCAACAACGTCTGTACTGCATGTGGGACTCGTACATAAAGTTCTTGACCCAGAGTGAGTTTATCGGCTTCAGCTACTAGCAGGGCGGCTGCAGCTACGGCTCTTAGACAAGGTGGAAGTCCGCTGGCCACTGCATCCAGCTGCTTAGACATGTAGGCAACAGGTCTTTGCCATGATCCCAAGTACTGTGTCAATACTCCCACAGCCATTCTTCTTTGCTCATGTACATACAGGTAGAATGGTCGTGTGTGATCAGGTAGACCTAATGCTGGGGCACTCATCAAAGCCTTCTTCACATCTTCAAATGCCGTTTGCTGTTCTTGAGTCCATAAGAAGGGGTCGTGCTCTGTACCTTTGATGGCTGCGTACAGAGGTTTTGCCAGTATCGCATAGCTGGGAATCCATATCCTACAGAAGCCTGCTGCCCCCAAGAATTCTCGCACTTGTCTTCTATTCTTGGGTATTGGTATTTGGCAGACAGCCTCTTTTCTCTCTGGCCCCATAATTCTTTGACCTTCAGAGATATGGAATCCCAGATACTTGACAGTTGGCAAACACAACTGAGCCTTCTTTCTGGACACCTTGTATCCTGCCTTCCAGAGAATGTGTAGTAGATCGTGCGTTGCTTGCTGACATTTTTCTTTTGTAACTGCTGCTATCAACAAGTCATCTACATACTGTAACAATACACACTCTCCTGGGATAGACTCGAAATCCAGTAGATCTTGACTTAGAGCTGAACCAAATAGGGTAGGTGAATTTTTAAACCCTTGGGGCAGTCTTGTCCAGGTCATTTGGCGTTTTGAGCCCGTTACAGCGTTCTCCCATTGGAAAGCGAAAATACATTGACTTTCTGCGGCAATTCGGAGGCAAAAGAAGGCATCTTTGAGATCTAAGACTGTGAAGTAAGTAGCCCCGCCCGGAATTAAAGCAAGCAGGTTGTATGGATTGGGTACGACTGGATGTATACTAACAACCGCATCATTGACTGCTCTCAAGTCCTGCACAGGTCGATACTCATCTGTACCGGGCTTTTGAACAGGCAGCAATGGGGTGTTCCAGGGGGAAGTACAGAATTTTAGGATACCATACCGTATGAACTTATCCAGATAGGATTGAATGTTCTTCTTAGCCTTCTGCGGGATGTGGTATTGTCTTAGGCTCACTGGATAAACCCCAAGTTTCAGTTCAATTTTTATAGGTGGAATATTGCGGGCCAGTCCTGGTGGGTTGTTCTCTGCCCAAACTCCTGGTATGTTAAACAATGTCTCATCACTCCTAGGGTTTTGGCTAGTCAACACTGTATAAAGTCGCCACTCTTCTTCCTTTGGTACGGATAAAGTCATAATACCTGAAGGTCCATTAAACTTTAAGGATGTTGTTCCATTTGGTAGGAACGTAATATGCGCTTGTAATTTTGATAGCATATCACGTCCCAGCAATTGGACTGGACATTCAGGCATATAAAGGAATTGGTGTTTTACTACGTGGCCTCCCAATGTACAGAGTCGACTTTTAAGAACCGGTTTTTCAGCACTTCTTCCAGTTGCTCCTATCACAGTAATAGTCCTTCCAGATGGAGGAGCAACTAGATTAGTCACCACTGAATGTTCAGCACCAGTGTCGATCATGAACGCACTCCTTTTTCCCCCTATTGATACATCGACCATAGGCTCCGCTCGACCAAGGGGGATGGAGCCCGGTCGGTATCAATAGTCCTCCATGACCGTGTCAGCCAATCCTACAAAGTCCCTACCTTCTCTATCGCGGGACCTTTGCGCTGCTGGAATATACCTGTCTTCCCTAACACTTCCTCTGTTCCCATTACTCCCTCTATAACCATTACTCCCTCCGGGGCCTCCTCTACCTCTCGCTCTGCCTCTAAAGTTTCCGTAACCTGACCTAGGTCTGTCTCTCTCAGACTGTTCTCTTCGCGGACACTCATTTCTCCAATGCCCTTCTTCCTTACAGTAAGCGCACTGATTTCTACTTAGAGGTTCCTCATTCCACTTACTATCGCCTCTATCTGGGCCCCGTCTATCTACGCCTGCGATCGCTACCGCTAGCATATCAGCCTTTTTACGCATCTTGCGCTCTTCCTCTTTCTTA
The DNA here is from genome assembly GCF_036172605.1 of Pelobates fuscus. Lineage (NCBI taxonomy): Eukaryota > Metazoa > Chordata > Amphibia > Anura > Pelobatidae > Pelobates > Pelobates fuscus. The sequence continues at coordinate 234,704,255 of NC_086318.1, forward strand.
CTTTCTGTATCCCTGTTCATATAAACCTTATTTGCTACCTCCATTAGTTGGGTGATGGACATACCTGCAAACCCTTCTAACTTTTGTAGCTTGCGCTTAATATCTCCGTAAGCTTGGCTGACAAAGGCGGAGTTAACCATTCGGGAATTGTCTGCGTCTTCCGGATTAAAGGGGGTATACAAACGGTATGCCTCCAATAATCGGTCATAAAAGACACTGGGCGCTTCATCGCTTTTCTGGATCACCTCAACTGTCTTCGACATGTTAATGGCTTTCTTTCCTCCTGCTTTCATGCCAGCAATTATAGCGTCTCTATAGGCTCTGAGTTGAACCATGTCAGCACCATTTACGTTCCAATCAGGATCAGTGTTGGGATAATGTGTTGCGGCCCATGCTGCTGGATTGTCTTGGTTCAAAGCACGGGCTCTATCCTCTAGTGCTTTTATGGCTGCTTGATTTATTCTTGTCCTTTCCTCATTGTTAAATAAAGTCATTAGTAACTGCTGGCAATCAGCCCATGTCGGATTATGCGTCTGTACTATTGAGGTGAACAGATCAGTCATAGCTTGTGGTTTCTCAGTATACGAGGAATTATGGGTCTTCCAGTTTAAAAGGTCGGTTGTGGTAAATGGGACATATACGAAGACTGGGTCAGCGTGTGCCATTTGACCTGCGGCATCGATATAAGCTGACCCAGGATTCAGACGAAGAGGCATCTGATAGTGCTTTAATTGTTGGGCACCAGTCAACTGTCGGGTTTGGATGGGGCTACGTAGAGAGGCGTCAGTCATGGGTTCCGGTCGGGGAGAGATAGGGTATGGGGATGTGGGAGGTTGGCTTTGGGAAAAGGTTGTAAATAAAACACTTCGAGTCGAGCTAGATGAAGCTTGACCGGAAGTCTGAAGTGGCGCCAAATCAGGATATTCGTTTCTAATGGGGGTGGGTTCTGGTTCCGGAAGGGGAGATTTAGTACGAGGGGGGGTGGATCCTGTACTGGAGGAGGAAGCGGAAGTGGATGAGGGTAATGAGGGGAGGGGTGCAGGACTTCCTGCGTTTGCGTCACTTCCTCTTAACGGAAAGTAAGGGGGCGGCAAAGGGATCTCGGACTCAGGGGGCGTGTCCAAAATGGGCCTAACACCAGTCCTAGTGGACGAACAAGTCCTAGCTACCATGAGGCGACACTGCTCCTCGTGGCATGTCTGGAGCCATTTTGGCGAGTCATTTACGGCCTGTCTCCAACAGTCAATATAAGGAAACTGGCCGTAAAGTTCAGGCCTACCTGATACAGCCACGTGTAAGCGCTGTACCAGAGTTGGATCCAAACTGCCACGTGGCGGCCATGCCGCAACCAAAGTAGGCCACTCCCTAGTGCACAAAGTAACTAAACGTACAGGAGACATCTTAACCCCAAAATCACAAGTTTTGAATCCCTTTTTAAAATTCTTCACCATACAACCTAAGGGATCCGGAATCGTTGACTGCGACGCACCCATACTTAACAATGGAACGTCGTCGACAACGAATACTATACACGCGTACTATTCAACAGTCACACCCGTTTCCTCTGGCAACAGCACCACGTGGTACGGTTACCAAGTGAAACGTACACAATAACAATAAACACTCAGGGAATTCCCGTACACACACAGCTGTTACACCAGTCACTATATAATCAATATTATGCCCTTTGGCGTAACTATACAGTCACCCACGCTATAATTCTCTATATACGAATTACCCGTCTATAACACACCCCAGTAACATCGTCTTTTACAAATAGCGGTTACAGTACGGTTAGCATAGGTCAAAGCACAAGTTAAGGTCACAATACAATTATTAGTGGTTATGGTGTTAAAACATGCAATGGACGACAGTGATTAATACTTATATACAGTGTCAGTAAATATACAGGGTTATGGTACCGTGCACTATAATACAGCAACACACTATTAACACTCTCGCTAGACGGCTGAGCTCGCGCTATCTAACAAGATATACACTTTACTAAAACAATCGTTAACACATTTACAATTCCCAACTAAACTATTGGCCAGTACCTTGATGGACTACCTAAAAACAATCTACATACGTTTTGGTTAGCCACACTGCCCAATCACCACATATATAGCGAGCTAGAGGACCGAATTTACACAGACGCCTCTTAGTCGCACTATCAAAAGTCTAGTGGGTTCCAAATTTACACGCCTTCCCACTTAGCCCAGATAGGATGAGAACTAGCGAACCGAATTTACACAGACGCCGCTTAGTCTCCCGGTCTCTCCGACCTAGCGAACAAAATGTACACCCTAGAACGCTAGTCTAGACAAGACACCGGTGTCCGGCTAGGGCTATTTACACCAGAGCCCCGCCTGACTAACAGAATCAAACGGTCTGACTAAAGAGCGTTCGATCGAGCGGTGCGCCTTCGCTCCTTCCCTCCGACAGAGGGGGCAGATACACAGATTCAAAACCCCTTTGGGCCTACCGCACAATCGGTATACCCCTAGTGGGTCCTGCCGTCTAAAACAGCAGTTGTCTTACCTCCTCGTTCCTGAACCTGAGTTCACACTCATCGACGGGGACACCCCAGCACTTCTCACGTAGAGGCCGATGATCTCCTGGACAACGGCCCAGTGGCGCCGAGACGAAGGGAGGTCCACGCAGAAGTTCAGGGGTGCAGCCGTAGAGAACGTGGGCAAAGATAGACCGTCTCACGCCTCTGCCTCTCAGCTACCGTTGAACGATGAGCTTCCCGGCCAACGCACCAAATGATACCGGAGAAACTGACGGAAGCCAAGCACAGAGAGATGGACACAGGTTTCTTCAGGAAGGAAGAGATTCTTTATTGGATCACCGATCGGGACTCAGAGGGACTAGCGTCACCAAAATACCACAAGTTCTGAGCCCCGGACAATAGTGCAGGCTCCTTATATAGGCATATAACTCCTCCCATATTAAGCTCCACCCGCACATTCTCTTAACCAATCAACACAAATAAGAATTAACTTCCTGTTTGACCGCATGGCTTGTCCAGCATAATGGAGGAGGGGAATACTATATCCTGTATTCTTGCACATGCTCCGTACACTACTGATCGTATCTTGCCTCGTGCAACCAACTGATCGATACGTCAGCATATGCACGTACACATGCCACGTGGTAATCTCGGCCTACTAAATTTATTTTTCCCGAGATTCCACCACAACACTTTTTCAAAGACTGAATAAAAAAAAAAATACTTTCAAGTAGTTATATCATATCAAATATCATAGTAGGCATAACAGTTTTTGAATCAGAAGTAAAGAAAATGTTAAACTTGATGTACTAACTGGACACTTTTCTTTCTTAAATTACTCTTTATTATAATTATAAATAAATTCAACACTGTTTTAATTAATATCAAATTAATTTATGTATTATTTATATTAATGAATTGAAGATCTGAGTGACAAAAAGTATTTTTTTTTGGGGGGGGGGGGGTGTTGTTTTTTTATCCTCAATTACAGCATGTAATCATATTACTAGACACAAAATAAAGTGTACACCTTAAGCACAGGAACATAAGATATAAATACCTATTCCTGTGTTGCGAATAAACAGGAAAATCTAAAACATAGAAAAATTGCTTTCTGTAGATACAGGGGAAAAACAGAATCAAATAGTGGAATATAACTCACAAAGTATAGAGCTGTGTCATGCTCGAGTCTATATAATGCGCTCCAGGGTGCCTATGCAGGCTTAAAGATGTATATTTTTCTTCCCTCTGTGGTGGAAATACTGGAGATGGAGGCTCCAAGTCAATGTAAAAAACTTTATTATGGTCAAAAAGTAAATATGGGTAATAACAATATCAGGACAAAAAAAGCAGTGAATAAATAACAAATATAAATCACTGCAAAAATAAATGTTTAAAAGTCCCAAGAGATGGTCAGCAGATGCGTTTCGACTCCTCCTGGAGTCCTCCTCAGTGCTGATCAATGCCTGCATCCTTTCTGAATATATACATGTGTAATTCATGTCCATTATGTGCACCTGGCTTCCGTGTAGCATCACTTCCGGCGGGTGAATAGTAAGTCATCATTCTGGGCATTCAGACATGAAGCATGGTATTTACATCACTTACGGTTTATGAATAAGTCCGGCGGAATGGCGTAAGTAGTCCAGGCGCCATTTTACTTAAGGAAGAAATTCTCAAACAAAGTGATATGCAGATGTTAACATAATATATATATATATATATATATATATATATATATATATATATATATATATAAAAACAAGTTTGAAACATGCTAAGATTAACAAATATAAAGAATTAAAAGATCATAGTGGGTGATATAAAACACAGTTGTAAAATAAGATATCCATAAAAAACTTTAAATACAATAGGAGTTTGTCTAGAATTACCCAATAATTTATAGAAAATTAACCAATTCAAAATCTATATTTAGACTCTTTGGGGCCAAGGTGTCTAATGTAAAAACCCATCTGCTTTCTATTTTGCTAAGTTCTTTAGAGTTGTCCTCTCCTCTCCAATTGGGAACTTTCTTATAAATAGCGATAAAATTCGAAAGTGATGGATCCTTATTATGAAACTTAGAAAAATATGCAGATACACTGTGCTTTTCATACCCACTCTGGATACTTCCCATGTGTTCTGAAATACATGTTTTTAAGTTTCTAGTAGTAATACCAACGTATTGCAGTCCACACGGGCACCAGAGGAGATATATAACATTTGAGGAATGACAGGTTAAAATGTCTCTTACATAAAAAGTTTTTCCTGATACTGATGACCTAAATGATATGATGGGCACCTTTTTAAAATTCGTTTTTTTACAACCAGGACATAATTTACAGTGGTAGAAACCAGGTTTCTGATTAAATGTATTAGTAACCTTATGGGGTTTAATAAAACTCTGTACTAAATATTTTTTTATATTCTTGGCACCTTGTAAATAATATTGGGTCTATCTCCAATAAACTCTGAAAGATCGCTATCTGTTTTTAAAATATGCCAACATTTCTTAAAAACCTTGATTGATTATTAAAATCTAAAATAATAGGAACACCTTTTAGTTCATTCCTATTATCTAATTTTATTTTATCCCCTTTGTCTTTTATAATCTCGTCTCTTTTTAAAATTTTTACGTTCTCCAATTGTTGATTTAAAACCACCGGGTTATAGTTATTCTTTAAAAATTGTTGTTTAATAAAATCAGCTTGTTGATTAAAAACTTCCCGTCACTACAATTTCTAAAAATACAACCAAACTGTCCTCTAGGGACATTTCCAAGCCAAGGTTCAAAGTGGCAACTGGTGGTGTCAATAAAACTGTTCACGTACACTAAAAAGGTTTTAGTCTTAATAATAGAGTTTTCAATGTAAACTTAAAGATCTAAAAATTGGACACTATTTTGGTTAAAATTGGTGGTAAGAACAATATTATAGTCATTACTGTTTAAAAATTAAAAAAAAAAATCGTTTTGAGGGAATCATGGTCTCCCCTCCAGATATAAAAATATATCATCAATGTATCTGCGATAGAGGACCAGGTTGCTACCCCAGCCATCCATGTCGGAAAGAAAGGATTGCTCCCAATAGGACATAAAAAGGTTAGCGTTGCTGGGTGCAAACCTGGTCCCCATTGCACTGCCAACTAATTGGAGGAAGTATGATCTCTCGAACCAAAAATAAAAATAATTATTGGTTAAAATAAACTGAATACTCTCCCAAATAAAACTAATTTGGATGTCCGGAAAGCCGTATGAATGAAGAAAATGATCTACAGCTTTACATCCTGATGAATAGGAAATAATAGTATATAAACTTCCCATGTTGCAGGTAACTAGAAATCAATCATCCCCCCACGTAATGGTCATCAAGTCTCTGATGAGTTGGGAGGAATCTTTCAGATACGCGGGTTGTAACAGCCTATCCACGTATTCTGACAGACGGCTAGTGATGGAGTTGATCCCTGCGACTATGGGTCCCCCAGGAGGATTTTGAATCTTATGAATCTTAGGGAGAGCATAAAAAACAGGGATTTTATAAATACTAATGTCCAAAAATGTAAATTCCTTCTCAATTCCTTTTTTTGTCCCGATATTGTTATTATCCATATTTACTTTTTGACCATAATAAAGTTTTTTACATTCACTTGGAGCCTCCATCTCCAGTATTTCCACCACTGAGGGAAGAAAAATATACATCTTTATACGGCTCTATATTTTGTGAGTTATATTCCACTATTTGATTTTTTTTCCCCCCTGAATATACAGATATTTTTCTATGTTTTAGATTTTCCTGTTTATTCGCAACACAGGTGTTGCGGACCGTTTCAGCATAAAAGGGGAAAAATCAGTTTAGGCGATAATCCCCTTTTCCATAGACCAGCAGCTACTATAAGCACCAACTTCCCGAACTCCCAAACTGCACGAATTCACCAACTCTCGAACAGCAGACACACAAACCCTGGAAGCAGCCGAACAGGAAAAGCAATACGAACAGCTTACACTCCTGGCAGTCGGCATACAGTCCCCTTTCCCCCCAAGAAAGAGACACACTCCAGCTTCAGGGTTAAACAGCAACAACAACGATTTATTCACACACAGGCTTATATGAGATTCTCCCATGCAAGGGAGGGGTTTACAGTACACCAATCCAGTTTAAGGTACAACCCACACATCTCCTCCCTCCAACATATCTGTTAACACAATTAACAGGGACATAGTTTTACCCAAGTTTTGGATGTACCCTAAATACTATATCTCCAGATAGCCCTAGTCTGGAGGAACAACATATGTTAAAATCAGCCCATTCGGATAAAGCGTTCGGGAGTTATGAGCAGGCAAAGTTTTGACCGACCGCATGGGTAAAGTATCCGAAAACAGTTCCATGCATTTTGGCCCTGCGGTCGGTCACAGAAAAGGGAACGAAACAGACGAATTGCCTGGGTTATGGAGCCTAAGGGGGATTCGCATGAATCCCTTAGTTCGTGAGTTTCTTTCTACCGAACGGCGGGCCGTTCGGTAGTTTCCCCACGAAATCCTGGAAGTCTGGAGGTCTCAGCGGTGTTTGCCTAGTCGAGTGTCCGTTTTCAGTTCCAGACGCTCGACGGCAAAACACCGCTGTTCGGTAGTTTAAGATGGCCGCCGCCACGTGTTCGTTTCCCGAATGGCGGCCACCCAGAGGACAAAGACCACACTACACTGATTGCCAATTACCCGTTTGCAACATTGTTGCAAACGGTAATTGGAGGCACACTTAGTCCTGGGTGGTCTGGTTGTTCGGTAGTTTCCTCAATACAATGAATGGAGTGATTCTACCGAACAATCAGATGAATGCTGCATATATATAACCCAGGTTAACTGAACACATAAATGCATACATGACATTAAAGTATTAAAGGCAGGATTACTGTAATACGCTCCACAGTCTTAAAGGTACAGTATCCCAACAGTCCCAATAGATCCACGGATGGCCCTTAAAGGCCCAGTAGCAGTAATATACATTATTACATGCCCAAATATAGTTTTTACAGTACAATATGTCCAGGGGCCATAGTCGCAGGGCAGGAGGCTAGCAACCAGGCTTCTCCAGTTCACAGTGGCGAAGTTGGTTTCGCCACAACAGGGTATTTATATCTTATGTTCCTGTGCTTAAGGTGTACACTTTATTTTGTGTCTATTACTATTACATGATGAAGGGGATACACGAGTAGTACACCTTGGATTGTGTTTTTTATTCACTGTGAAGCACCTACACACCTTGCTGCTGCTATTTCTCGGGATGTAATCATGTTACACCATTTTTGATTTTGTGTCTAGTAATGTATTATTTATATATTTATTTATTTTGAATGCGCATAGTATTTTCTTGTATGGGGTTTGCATTACATTTTGATTATTTTCTCTCCATAGATTGTGGGATTTCTCCAAGCCTTCTGTGCTGCTTGACAAGATAGAACACCATACGGAGTTTACTTGTGGCCTTGATTTTAGCATTCTTCTACCTGGCCAGGTAATCGATTTCTGCACCATTACCGTTTCTGGAGTTACAGTCTGCAGGCACTCTTACCAATGATTCCTCAGAAACTGTTAAATTGGTTGATGATCTAGTTTAGCAGATCGTCAGAACAATGAGCCCTGTTCATTTATTTAGAAAACTGTGGATGACACCACTAATAAAATGCCTTTGTGTTGCATGAGTAATGCAGAAGCAATCATTTTCAGGTTCACTGTTTTAGTCACTATTCTTTCTTTGGTGTTTTTCTTTAATTCATTTTTTATGTGAGCACATCATAATGAATTACATAATGGAAACGCACCAGAGCAGGAAATCCCTCTAATCTATGTTCGGGGGAAATTACCCGAACATAGATTTGAGGGATTCCCTGCTCTGCTGTGCTTGTCTATGTTTGGGAAAATTTCTCCGAACATAGACCTGCACGCATCCTCACTTACCGATCAGTTCATTTTACGACCAGGTCGTAAGAACGGAACCCGGTCGGTAAGTGAGGAGTATCTATATAGAAATATAAGCATTTTTAAAGTTAGTAATTATGCTGATATACTTGGATTAATAATTTTAAAAGCTTCTTTAGAAACATGCACAATTTACTGCAAATGTGACTCATTGTGAACTGTACATAACCTAGCTATGTGTCACTTTGTGCCATCCAGGAATGAGGAAAGATAGTTAACATTTTAATCTCTAAGCAATTTATGATTTAGCCATTAACTGGCTTAATTAAACAGTTTAAGGCAATTGAATTTGTAACATTTATGAACGAGGTTATTTCATGGCCTGAATCTGGTCAATTGTTATTTGTTTATTTTTATTCCTTTACAGTATATACTTTTTATTGAAATAGATCTTTTGCTGTTTTATTGGAATAAAGCTCTGCTGTGCCAAGAAGAAGAAGCTGAATGATTTGGACCAAGCGCAAGCTGGTTGTGACTAACATAGCTTAGTATCACTTTATAGAGCATAAAATCTATACACTGTGCAAGCCGTATCTGCTATGATTTGTATGGCGTGCCAATATTCTGTAAAAACGACTGACCTCCGACCACACTGGCAATTCTCACATTTACTAAAGCCTAAAGAAATTTGGAAGTAAACTATTCTAAGTACTATTTGCCCACTTGCAGCACTAGCAGCCAAAGGATAAATGATTAAAAAAAACTCTGTGGTGCCACATTTCAAAAAAAAAAAAAAAAATAGAAATAAAAACAGAAGCTTGTGGTTGTCAATAAGGTCCCCTGTCTAACTATTCAGAGATTATAAACTTTTCACATGCCTACACCTTCCATGCCATGGGTTGGAACATGTATATCACAGAACTGCTGCAGCTATCAGCAAAGAGGGCAAATACCGTATATACTAGAGTATAAGCCGAGTTTTTCAGCACATTTTTTGTGCTAAAAAAACCCAACTCGGCTTATACTCGAGTCAATAGTCTGTATTATGGCACTTTGCATTGCCATAATACAGACAGGGGCTGTGGGGGCTGTCAGAGATCTTACTTACCTCTCCTGCAGCTCCTGCCAGCTCTCTCCTCCTCCGCGCCGTCCGTTCAGCACCTCGGTCAGCTTCCAGTGTAAGTGGCTCTCGCGAGACTTACACTGGGAGCTGCATGGACGGCGCGGAGGAGAGAGCTGACAGGAGTTGCAGGACAGGTAAGTTACAGCTCTGCCAGCCCCCACTCCCCCCACTGAACTGCCAATGCTGGACCACCAGCGAGGGAGCCCCCCTCCCTGCCATGTATCAAGCAGGGAGGGGGGACGAAAAAAAAAAAATTAATAATAAAAAAAATAATAATAATTAAATAAGAAATAATAATACAAAAATAATAATAATGAAATTAAATAAAAAATAAATAATAATTAAAAAAAATGTAAAATAATAAAAAAATGTAAAAAAAATTGCCCACCCCCCACCAAGGCTCTGCAACACACACACACTGCACTCATACACACACTGCACTCATGCACACACACTGCACTCATACACACACTGCACTTATACACACACTGCACTCATACACACACACTGCACTCATACACACACACTGCACTCATACACACACACTGCACTCATACACACACACTGCACTCATACACACACGCTGCACTCATACACACACACTGCACTCATACACACACGCTGCACTCATACACACATGCTGCACTCATACACACACGCTGCACTCATACACACACACTGCATTCATTATACACACACTGCATTCATTATACACACACTGTAAATAAATATTCAATTAATATATTTTTTTTAGGATCTAATTTTATTTAGAAATTTACCAGTAGCTGCTGCATTTCTCGCCCTAGTCTTATACTCGAGTCAATACGTTTTCCCAGTTTTTTGTGGTAAAATTAGGGGCCTCGGCTTATATTCGGGTCGGCTTATACTCGAGTATATACGGTAGTTTGCTTTTAAAATTCAAGCCTAGATTTTAAGCATCTGGATATAAATTTCAGCCAAAAAGGCTTCAGGCACTCACTGAGCTCAATATCAGGCATATTTATTGGAGAATCATTTGTACAGCGGCAACGTTTCGACCAACAAATGTCATTGTCAACATGCAGCTTTTGGTCTTGCAGAAATCTGGACCAAATCCTGATTCATTAAGAGCATGCATTGCTAAATTGTGTGTATTAATAAGTGAAAAAAGTCCAGCACTCACAAATTTCCAACTTGTATAATTTTATTGGAAACACACAGCCATGTTTCAGCGACCCGGGGGCTTTTCTCATGCCTGGCTTGAGAAAAGCCCATGTGAGGACTGAGATGTTGCTGTGTGTTTCCATCAGTACTTCACAAGTTGGAAATTCAAGAGTGCTGGACTTTTTCTTTTTACTCAATACTTCAGTTCTGCGGAGTTTGCTGCTCTTGTGTCTGCTGCACCACATGAGCGTGCACTGCATGCTCTTTGCCCACCAATAAGTGGTGAGTGCTGTTCTTTTTTTTCTTACTTTTTAACCTTGTGATCCTGTTTGAATGGCCCTATATGGCTGCACACTGCTTCCCCTATCTCGTACGAGGCTATTCAGACGTTTGTTAATAACCCTGCCAGGGTGTACTCACATAAAAGGAATTCTGCATCTATCATCTGTGGTCCTGTGCAGCCACAATAGTTTGTGAAGAGGAACATCTTCGTGTCTGTAAAGCTTGTAATCTGTACATTTCCTAGATTGTGTTGTCATTTTATTCATATCAAAATGCTTCTAATCCAAATCTACAAAACAAACTGTTTCGTAACCGTTATATAACATGTCGCAGAATTTTAGTTGTGTTGTGGAAAGCGATTTTATCCTCATGTTGTCAAAATGTCTTCAGACCACCATTGTACAGAATTATTCTAAACCCAGAACACATGCTGTGTCTATAAGTGGCATGATTGCCTGCTCATAGCTTTCCTTGGTAGTGGGAGTTTATATTTGCATGTTAGGTTTTTTTCCCCTCATTATTTACAACAAGAACTGTTTAGTTTGTTCCCCGTGGTTCATCATACGCTTCCTTAGACAGTAGACTCTCATAATAGAAAATTGCAATTAGAAAATTAATAAAGAGAAGGAGAGTTACAGCGCTCATTCAAATGGCAGCATATTCTGTTAATTGGATACCCTAACAATCCAAGGGAAAACAAACAATAGGTAGAAAACAAGTGTGTATATATATATATATTATGTGTGTGCGTGTGTGTGTGTGCAGTAAAACCAAATAGTGATAGAAATAACTTAGATATACTTAAAAACTCCCAGAGTAATAAAACAATGGTCTTGTTTCTATAAGCCTTTGAGGAGGTGATGCTTTAGTGTAGTTTAGCCAAAAGTCCTCCTTGGTGTTCAAATATATGTTTGTTTGAGGTAGGGAGTTCTGTTATTGGCATCTCATGTAAAATATAAGCAGAAAAGACAAAACAATAGTATGTTCAATATCTCAATAATGCGAAGAAAAATAATACACTCACAAAGATAGAGCCTCCAATCAGCTCTTAGATAAGGCTCTCAGTGGTATAATCACCACTCAGGGATGAAACTGGAATTTCTGTCTTTGAGTGGAAGCAGCATAGGAAAGAATAAAAACAGGATATAGTGCTCACTGTTTCAAACCAATAAAAGTGGTTGGAAAAGTATGAAAATTACTCACAATTTTAAGAGCACCTAATGCTCAATGATATCAGCTTAGGTGCAGTGAGCCCTATTGAGGATATATATGAGTGAGTAGAGGTAGATGTTGTGATGGTCCCTGGAGAGGCTCCTTTAACCCCTTAACGACGAGTGACGGACGAAGTCCGTCACTCAGGGGATTGCCATAACGACGAGTGACGGACCTCGTCCGTCACCCGTTAAAATTAATCCCAGATCGCCGCGATCGCGGGGTTAATGGTGCTCTGGTCAGAGGCAGATCGGGAGCACCGACTTGCACTGTCCCAGCACATATGCCCGCTCTGACAGCATGTCAGAGCGAGCACATGTGCTGTGTATACTTACCTTCCGCCTCCCTGCACTTCCGGGTTCACTGTGAAGTGCAGGGAGATGGATCATCAGTGATCCTGCCCCCTGTTGAAAAAAATATTAAATTAAAGTTAAATTAAAATCTTAAAAAGTTAAATTAAATCAAAAATTTAAAAAGTTAAATTAAAATCCCACCCCCTTTACCCATTTTAATAAAAAATTAACCCCTTCCCTGCCAATTGATCACCCCTCAGGGGTTACATTTATTTTATTAATTAATTTAAATATTTAAAAATTATAAATTTAGCTAGCTGGGGAGGGTGGAAGTTAATGGGCAATTGGGGGATTTAGTGCTAGGCTAACTAGGGGTTAACGTTAAAAAAAGTTTTAAAATAAGCTTTAAAAAGTTAAAAAATTAAGTTAAAAAAAGTTTTAATAACGTTTAAGTAAAAAATAAAAAAATAAATAAACTCTTTACCCAGTCCAAATAAAAATTAACCCCTTCCCTGCCAGTCGATCACTGCCTACAGTGATCAAAATACAGATCACAGTGTTATACTGTGATCTAATTTTTTTTTAACCCCTGACGATTAACTTTTATTTATTTTTTAACCCTCAGTGGTTACATTTATTTAATTAACTAATTTAAATATTGTATAATTAAATATTTAGCTAATTGGGGTGGGTGGGAGTTATGGGAAAATGAGGAATTTACTGTTAGTGCTGCTTACTGCTAGTTATGGGTTAACGGTTAAAAAAAAGCTTCGAAAAATGTTAAATCTGTAAAAAAAAGTTTTACAAAAGTTTAGGAAACTTTAAAAAAATTAATAAGCAAAACAAAAGTTGAAAAAATAGTTTTAAAAAGTAAAAAAAAGTTTTAAAAAGTTAAAAAATACATATTTAAAACGCTCATTACCACTACACCTGGAACAAACTAGAGAAAAAATGATCCAATGTTCAAAATATGCCTTTTGAATTACCCCAGGGTGTATTCTTTAATAAATAGTATGTGTTTGTGGGGAAGTTTCAAAAACCAATCATCTAAACTACTCCAAATTGGAACATGGACACAGCATAAAACTGTTAGAAAAAAACTGAATGGCTGCGTCTCAAATGTGCCCCTTCAACATCCACATATACCTGGCAAAGGTACATACGGAGGTATTGCTGTACTCAGACCACATAGCTGAGCAACATATTAAGTTTTATACAGTGGTAGCACACATAAGGTTTGCAAAATATACTGTGCAAACTCAGTGTGTCAAAAAGGCAGAAAAAACGCTTATTACCACTACACCTGGTACAAGCTAGCGGAAAAATGATCCCACACTAAGGTTCAAAATATGCCTTTTGAAATACCCTGGGATGTCTTCTTTAAGAAATGGTATGGCTTTATGGGGTATTTGGATTATATAGCCTGGTAAAATACTCTAAAATGGGACATGGGCACAGCGTAAAAATTTAACGTTTGAAAAAAAATTGAATGGCTGTGTCCCAAATGTGCCCCTCCGATGTCCACATATACCTGGCAAAGGTACATACGGGGGTATTTTTGTACTCAGCAGACATAGCTGAGCAACATATGAAGTATTATACAGTGGTAGTACACATAAGGTTTGCAAAATATACTGTGCAAACTCACTTTGTGTGTCAAAAATGCAGAAAAAAACGCTTATTACCACTACACTTGGTACACGCTAGCGGAAAAATGATCCCACGCTAAGGTTCAAAATATGCCTTTTGAAATACCCTGGAGTGTCTACTTTAAGAAATGGTAGGCCTTTGTGGGGTAGTTTGAATTTAAAACCTGCGAATATTCTTGGAAATTGCACATAGGCCCAGCGTCACAATTCAAAGTTCGGTAATAACTGATATGGCTTGGTCTCCTATATGGCACTGTAGCTTCACGAAATAGTGCCAAAGACATTCATTGGGGGTGTCTTTTTACTCAGAAGACTTAGCTGAGCATAATTTAGGGGTTTTGAACTTAGTGGCACATATGAAATATACAAAATGCCCAGGAAAAATGCAATCCGTATGTAAAAAAAAAAACCAAAATAATTTTTTACCACATACTTTGGCATATATTGGTGGGAAAAATGGGGGCATGCTAAGGCACAATATGCACCTTATGAGATACCCTGGAGTGTCTACTTTTACAAATGGTAGGCCTTTGTGGGGGGTTTTTGAACAGTCAAACTGTTATAATACCCCAAATGGAAGCATAGGCTCATTAAATCCGTCTCTCAAAACTCTACTGTGAATACTGAAAAGGGCAGGTCTCTTGTATGGCACTGTAGCTTCACGAAATAGTGCCAAAGACATACAATGGGGGTGTCCTTTTACTCAGAAGACTTAGCTGAGCATAATTTGGGGGGTTTGAACTTAGTGGCACATATGAAATATACAAAATGCCCAGCAAAAATGCAATCCGTATGTAAAAAATGCACAAAATTATTTTTTACCACATACTTTGTCATATATTGGTGAAATAATGGGGGGCATGTTAAGGCACAATATGCACCTTATGACATACCCTGGAGTGTCTACTTTTACAAATGGTAGGCCTTTGTGGTTTTTTTTTTTGAACAGGCAAACTACTATAATACCCCAAATGGAAGCATAGGCTCATCAAATCCGTCTCACAAAATTCGACTGTGAATACTGAAAAGGACAGGTCTCCTATATGGCACTGTAGCTTCACAAAATAGTGCCAAAGACATACAATGGGGGTGTCATTTTACTCAGCAGATGTAACTGAATACAAAATAAAACTTTGTACAGGAATAGCACACACCAACTTTACAAAATACACATGAGAAGTTCTTTGTTATAATTTTGTGTGCCAAAGCCCCCCAAAAAATACAATTTTACTCCAATATTTAGCTTGGCTTGAGGTTGGCGGTGAAATGGCTACGTAGAAAGTGTCAAAACAACCTTAGGTAAATAGCCTGTGGTGTCTACTTTATATAAATGTATACTTTTGTGTGGCAATTTTTTCTTTTATGGCTATTAAGCTTACAAGACAAACATACCAAATTCTAAAATCGCTCCATATTAAAAGTTTATTTTACTCCTTGTGCTTTGTGACCTGTAACTACCAAAAAAAAAATTAAATCCCAGACACATTATATATTCTGTAAATCAGAACTAAATGAATTTCTTTTTAATTACTTTCCTTAACCTGCACTAATTGTGCACACATTATTATTGCAAAAACTGTAAAAAAAAAAAACAACAACAATTTTTTTAATTTTTTTTTTGCATTTTTCTGTATTTTTTTATAATAAATAAGCATTTATGTACATATATGTTACATCAAATTAAAGCTCTTTCTGTCCTTTAAAAACGGTATATAATATGCGTCGGTGCAATAAATTAGTAAAATGCAAATTGCTGTTGAACGCAAACAGCAAAAAATGCCGTTGTCATTAAGTGAAAGACAAGCTTCTGAAGCTCTGTCCTTAAGGGGTTAAGATGATAAAATAAAAGCAGGATAGAAAAATTAAATTTTGAGAGTAGAGGGGCGGGGCCTGCTCGCCATGCTGCATGTTCGCACAAAACAACAGCTCCAATGACTTTCTGACTTTTTAAGCCTAAAAGAGTAACTCCTGAACACGCCTGACGACCAAAAGTTATGGACTTACACCCATCGGAGCTCCGGTCCTCAGGAGAGGCTAGCAGCAACTGTTTTAGATCTCACTGGATGAGGCCTACTCGGGCGGTGAGCGGGGCGGACGGCCGCTGCCCCGCTGTCCTGCACAGTGGTATAAAGCGGGACTCACCTAACCGTATGTACCAGGCCCCGTTCCCCCCCTTTGGGCCGGCGAGGTTGATCCCGGCCCACGCCCTGTAGCCGCTACCGAGGAGGAGATTGTGGAACCCCACAGAACTGCCAACCCACAGCCCACGCCGCAAGCCACGTCTAAAATGGCGGCAGCCACACACTCACCACCTCGCACTGAGGAAACTGCTAGCTGCTACACTTTGAGGGATACAACTACAGCAAATCCCAGGTGGGCCCTAAATACATGCAGAGGGCAACCAGACCGACGGGAACACAAATACTCACCGCATCGCCACCAGCCCGACTAATGTTCCCGAAAAGCCTGGGGCAACACGCAAAATGGATGCCGGGGAGGAGGTGAGCAGCCGCTAACAGCTTTGATCCAGCTCACACTAACCGGACCCAGCAGATATACCTTCAGGTTGGTCCAGGCTGCAGGCAAGCGGTGCACAGCAACGCTCCCTCTCCTGGATCTGACCCGCAGCACGTTCATTGCGGCACCGCAGGGATTGACGGCTAAATCGCAACAAGACGGTCCTAACAGTTGGAGAATATTGGATGATGCAAACATTATGCCAAATGGGAACTCTCCAGCCTTCTGCCTCCATAACATGGACTCTATGTAGCACCTTCAGCCTTATTACATGTGAAACGCATTAAACATCAATTGGGGTACTGGTAGATAACCACATTTTCTAGTAGCACCCTCAGCCTTATTACATGTGAAACGCATTAAACATCAATTGGGATACTGGTAGTTAACCACATTTTCTAGTAGCACCTTCAGCCTTATTACATATGAAACGCATTAAACATCAATTGGGATACTGGTAGTTAACCACCTGCGGTGGGGGTCCTGGGGCGTTCACTCACGATAAGCAAAAATGTATACATAGCATCTCTCAGCATTTATACTATCGTACTGCTTAAGCTAGACATATACCCTCAGCCCGTGAAGCGCAACACATAGTTAGAAACGTTTTATCTTGTTTAAATCGACTACTCAGCGACATTTGTTTTTTCTGCATGTATAATCTTACTTGTACACCACACAAAAAAAAGCGCACAACATCTTGACCTTTTCAGCATATACTTGTGATTATACTTCTTGTTAAATGCCTATGTCATATTTTGAGCATGTACTTAACATTGCACTTCCAAAAATAAAGAATAAAAAAAAAAAAAAAAAAACTATTTTGAGAGTAAACAAACTAAATGAAATAAAGGGAATTAAAAAGTCCTTCTGAATAGTCAAAACCGGTTTCGCCCTTGGGCTTTCTTAAGTAATCTAGAAAGGTCATCTTAAATCCGTATTTATGTCAGTGAGGACAGGTCATCCCTGACCTGTGCTGCCACTAGATCTGAAAAATTCCTTTTAGGAAGCAACAATGAGTGACAATTACCGTATTTATCGGCGTATAACACGCACCGGCGTATAACACGCACCTCATTTTTAGAAAGAAATTCCAGGAAATTTCCCCCCCTCCCATAGTATTCTCCCCCCCTCCCCTCCCATAGTGTACTTTCCTCCCCCTCCCTCCCCTCCCATAGTGTACTTTCCTCCCCCTCCCTCCCCTCCCATAGTGTACTTTCCTCCCATAGTGTACTTTCCTCCCCCTCCCCTCCCCTCCCGTAGTGTACTTTCCTCCCCCTCCCCTCCCATAGTGTACTTTCCTCCCCCTCCCCTCCCATCCCATAGTGTACTTTCCTCCCCCTCCCCTCCCATCCCATAGTGTACTTTCCTCCCCCTCCCCTCCCATCCCATAGTGTACTTTCCTCCCCCTCCCCTCCCATCCCATAGTGTACTTTCCTCCCCCTCCCCTCCCATAGTGTACTTTCCTCCCCCTCCCCTCCCATCCCATAGTGTACTTTCCTCCCCCTCCCCTCCCCTCCCATAGTGTACTTTCCTCCCCCTCCCCTCCCATAGTGTACTTTCCTCCCCCTCCCCTCCCATCCCATAGTGTACTTTCCTCCCCCTCCCCTCCCATCCCATAGTGTACTTTCCTCCCCCTCCCCTCCCATAGTGTACTTTCCTCCCCCTCCCTCCCCTCCCATAGTGTACTTTCCTCCCCCTCCCTCCCATAGTGTACTTTCCTCCCATAGTGTACTTTCCTCCCCCTCCCCTCCCCTCCCGTAGTGTACTTTCCTCCCCCTCCCCTCCCATAGTGTACTTTCCTCCCCCTCCCCTCCCATCCCATAGTGTACTTTCCTCCCCCTCCCCTCCCATCCCATAGTGTACTTTCCTCCCCCTCCCCTCCCATCCCATAGTGTACTTTCCTCCCCCTCCCCTCCCATCCCATAGTGTACTTTCCTCCCCCTCCCCTCCCATAGTGTACTTTCCTCCCCCTCCCCTCCCATCCCATAGTGTACTTTCCTCCCCCTCCCCTCCCATCCCATAGTGTACTTTCCTCCCCCTCCCCTCCCATCCCATAGTGTACTTTCCTCCCCCTCCCCTCCCATCCCATAGTGTACTTTCCTCCCCCTCCCCTCCCATCCCATAGTGTACTTTCCTCCCCCTCCCCTCCCATCCCATAGTGTACTTTCCTCCCCCTCCCCTCCCATAGTGTACTTTCCTCCCCCTCCCTTCCCATAGTGTACTTTCCTCCCCCTCCCCTCCCATAGTGTACTTCCCCCCCATAGTGTACTTCCCCCCCCCCCATAGTGTACTTCCCCCCTCCCCTCCCATAGTGTACTTTCCCCCCCTCCCCTCCCATAGTGTACTTCCCCCCCCTCCCCTCCCATAGTGTACTTTCCCCCCCTCCCATAGTGTACTTTCCCCCCTCCCCTCCCATAGTGCACTTCCCCCCCCTCCCCTCCCATAGTGTACTTCCCCCCCTCCCCTCCCATAGTGTACTTTCCCCCCCCTCCCATAGTGTACTTTCCCCCCCTCCCCTCCCATAGTGTACTTTCCTCCCCCCTCCCCTCCCATAGTGTACTTTCCTCCCCCCTCCCCTCCCATAGTGTACTTTCCTCCCCCTCCCCTCCCATAGTGTACTTTCCTCCCCCTCCCCTCCCATCCCATAGTGTACTTTCCTCCCCCTCCCCTCCCATCCCATAGTGTACTTTCCTCCCCCTCCCCTCCCATAGTGTACTTTCCTCCCCCCTCCCCTCCCATAGTGTACTTTCCTCCCCCTCCCCTCCCATAGTGTACTTTCCTCCCCCTCCCCTCCCATAGTGTACTTTCCTCCCCCTCCCCTCCCATAGTGTACTTTCCTCCCCCTCCCCTCCCATCCCATAGTGTACTTTCCTCCCCCTCCCCTCCCCTCCCATCCCATAGTGTACTTTCCTCCCCCTCCCCTCCCATCCCATAGTGTACTTTCCTCCCCCTCCCCTCCCATAGTGTACTTTCCTCCCCCTCCCCTCCCATAGTGTACTTCCCCCCCTCCCCTCCCATAGTGTACTCCCCCCCTCCCCTCCCATAGTGTACTTCCCCCCCCTCCCCTCCCATAGTGTACTTCCCCCCCTCCCATAGTGTACTTCCCCCCCTCCCCTCCCATAGTGTACTTTCCCCCCCTCCCATAGTGTACTTTCCCCCCCTCCCATAGTGTACTTTCCCCCCCTCCCATAGTGTACTTTCCCCCCTCCCCTCCCATAGTGTACTTCCCCCCCTCCCCTCCCATAGTGTACTTTCCCCCCCTCCCCTCCCATAGTGTACTTTCCTCCCCCCTCCCCTCCCATAGTGTACTTTCCTCCCCCCTCCCCTCCCATAGTGTACTTTCCTCCCCCTCCCCTCCCATAGTGTACTTTCCTCCCCCTCCCCTCCCATAGTGTACTTTCCTCCCCTATTGTGCACACTTCCTTTCAGTCCCGCCGGAAACCGGAACCTGAAATTAAAGTTCCTGTACCGCGGTGCACGCTGTGAAGCCGGCCCATGCTTCAGGACAGGTAAGTAATTATGGGATATCGGCGTATAACACGCACCCACGATTTTCCCCCTATTTTCAGGGGGAAAAAGTGCGTGTTATACGCCGATAAATACGGTAATTTCACATGATGTGCAAATGGGATAGACAACAGGTGGAAATTAGAGGCAATCAGCAAGACACCCCCAATAAAGGAGTGGTTCTGCAGGTGGTTACCACAGACCACTTCTCAGTTCCTATGCTTCCTGGCTGATGTTTTAGTCACTTTTAAATGCTGGCGGTGCTTTCACTCTAGTGGTAGCATGAGACGGAGTCTACAACCCACACAAGTGGCTCAGGTAGTGCAGCTCATACAGCAAGAAGGTTTGCTGTGTCTGTCAGCGTAGTGTCCAGAGCACGGAGGCGCTACCAGGCCAGTACATCAGGAGGCGTGGAGGAGGCCGTAGGAGGGCAACAACCCAGCAGCAGGACCGCTACCTCCGCCTTTGTGCAAGGAGGAACAGGAGGAGCACTGCCAGAGCCCTGCAAAATGATCTCCAGCAGGCCACAAATGTGCATGTATCTGCTCAAACAGTCAAAAACAGACTCCATGAGGGTGGTATGAGGGCCCGACATCCACAGGTGGGGGTTGTGCTTACAGCACAACACCGTGCAGGACGTTTGGCATTTGCCAGAGAACACCAAGATTGGCCAATTCGCCACTGGTGCCCTGTGCTCTTCACAGATGAAAGCAGGTTCACACTGAGCACATGTGACCGACGTGACAGAGTCTGGAGACGCCGTGGAGAATGTTCTGCTGCCTGCAACATCCTCCAGCATGACCGGTTTGGCAGTGGGTCAGTAATGGTGTGGGGTGGCATTTCTTTGGGGGGCCGAACAGCCCTCCATGTGCTCACCAGAGGTAGCCTGACTGCCATTAGGTACCGAGATGAGATCCTCAGACCCCTTGTGAGACCATGTGCTGGTGCGGTTGGCCCTGGGTTCCTCCTAATGCAAAACAATGCTAGACCTCATGTGGCTGGAGTGTGTCAGCAGTTCCTGCAAGACGAAGGCATTAATGCTATGGACTGGCCCGCCCGTTCCCCAGACCTGAATCCAATTGAGCACATTTGGGACATCATGTCTCGCTCCATCTACCATCCACCACAGACTGTCCAAGAGTTGGCAGATGCTTTAGTCCAGGTCTGGGAGGAGATCCCTCAGGAGACTATCCGCCACCTCATCAGGAGCATGCACAGGCGTTGTAGGGAGGTCATACAGGCACGTGGAGGCCACACACACTACTGAGCCTCATTTTGACTTGTTTTAAGGACATTACATCAAAGTTGGATCAGCCTGTAGTGTGTTTTTCTACTTTAATTTTGAGTGTGACTCAATACCCAGACCTCCATGGGTTGAAAGATTTGATTTCCATTTTTTTATTTTTGTGTGATTTTGTTGTCAGCGCATTCAACTATGTAAAGAACAAAGTATTTCAGAAGAATATTTAATTCATTCGGATCTAGGATGTGTTATTTTTGTGTTCCCTTTATTTTTTTGAGCATTGTATTCAGCCGCTTCAGTGCATCCTATTATTTTTAAATTATTAGAGGACATTTATAATGTTTTGTCTATGTCTTAGACAATATGTTGCCTATAGCTCTTTTCTTAGTCTTTCATAAAGGATAACGTTTCTAAAACATAAAAAAAAGATTAATAACACAGTCAAATAAAAGTGGTGAAATGCCTTCCAGAAAAGGGGAAAATCATCCAGAAATGTGGGATGAACATACCTAAAAATAGGGGAGCCTGTGCATTTTTTTTTTTAAAACCGATCTTTGAGGTATTTTTGTTTTTTTGCACAGATCAGACAATTCAGCTAGATTAAGGTTCGAATGCATTGCGATGTGGACATGGCAAAGCCGCTGGAAATTCAACAAAGGGACACTCTAGACCTGCAGGGAAATCTTTCTGGGGATCCCTTTTTCTGGGTACACTTGGGGAGCTTACGGTGGTTTATTTACGAGACTGGGCATGTCTTTGGTAGTTAACATGCTCTAAGAGTTGGCACATGGCAAAATAAATACTTCAAAAAGTAAATGGTGTCTTTGCTGGTTGGTAGCCTAAAAGTCCCGTTCACTTATTTCTTGTTGCGATTTTCCTGACTTCAGCTGACCTTGCCTGCATTATTTCTACCCAAGTTAAATCAATTCACATCTTTGTAGTTGTCCATGCAACACAAAATACAGACTTTAGGGAATAGATTAACCAATTGACCTTAAGGCTATGTTTTGGGGATAGTCAAGTTGCTATACTTGTAAGTTAGACAGCTCTTTTTCTTTACCTACACCTTCATTTCTTTCAGTTATTATGGGGGACTTTAGACTTTATCAGTGTTGGTGAATAATAGGATTGGATATTTTCTAAGTTCTAAGTTCATTATTACAGACTTTGCAGAAGTCTACATTTGGACCTTTTTAGATAAAAGCTGTAATATTTTACGGTATGCAGCCTTAAAAGCAAGCTATTTCTCCAACGATAATATAATGATAAGCAAAGTATGAAAATGTATATGTAAAGTAAAGATCCTTTTTTTGAAATTTGTTATGTGGAGGCTGATGCTGGAAATGCCCAAGACAAAATCCCACTCATACTCTGTCAACCATTCCAATTAGAATCCCACCCCTCATTGATCACTAATTATGTTGGGTTCCAGATCATTGAAATAGAACTTTTCCAAGTAATTATATAATGCTTGTATTCTCTCTGGAAAAACCTCCCTGTGTACGGATTAGTGATTTGCGCAGAGGGCAAAGATCACTTTGTCAGCAGAAAACTATAATTTTCTCATTGATACAGCAAGTGATCATATTATTTGTAATCTAAGCCAAGACACGTAATATGGTCCTTTCAACTGCGCCAGGATTCATCTTTCATAATCCTTTTCTAGCATCAGATAGATTGTATATACATTTATACTGGTTTGTATACAAACCAATCTGGCCCCCTCTGTTTGGTTAGATTATATTTAGCAGCTAGTCAAACATCTGATTTTGTCAGATTTAGCCCTTTTATGCCCAGACATGTTGATACCTTTATGAAAAGTAGGGCTGTTTATGATCCTTACCCTTTCAGACCAGTGGTCAGTCACAATGGCAAAATAGGGTGAGCTAAATACTGACACAATTAGAAACAAGATGTACTAGAAACAGTTCTGGATACATTTGCTAGCCCTTAGTGAAGGGTACCAGTATAGGAAATAATAAGAGACACTATAGGCACCAAAACAATCTGAACTAAACAGTTGTGATATATATAGATCATGCCCCTAGTCTCCCTACTCAATTTTCTGCCATTTAAGAGTTAAATCACTTTATTGAACTATACACTAATAAACTAATAACCCATGAACAACAAACTAGATTGTTTTGTAAAAGTAGACTTATTGTCAGACCATCCTTAAAAATCAGCATGTAGCATTTAGCCCAGGGGTAATGGATTTATTTTCTCTTTTAGAGTAATGTTCTGAAACAACCCTCACAAACATCTTTAAAATAATATCAAACTTGCATAAAAATTATTTTATCAGGAAGGTTGTATTGAGAGTTTGTTTTGAATCTGTCCTGGGATAACCTTTGCTGATGCAACTAAATTGTACTATAGTTTATCTATTGATTGATACCTGGGTCTCTCTGGTGTTAGCAGAGATTTAACTCTGCTGTTGTACCATTGTTGGATTTAAATCACTTTAAGCGCTGCATGAGCTCAATACCCAATATTAAAATAACTAGAGGGCTTCAAAGCGCTGCTTCAAGTCACACCTCCAAGCCCACTGGGCATGAGAGTCTGGATTCTTACTTCCCGACTCGCATAACGTAACATATCATGACCGCACATGCAGTGCAGTCGCCATCGCTATAGAGAATCTTTGAGTATATTAATTCTCTATGGAAGAATTATAGGCGCTTCGTCTGCATTGGATTGGTCCGTCATCTGCATGGGATTGGTCCGTCAGCCTGGAGGTATACCTCTAGGATGATGTGACCTGAGAAGGAGGTTGTGGCAGTGCTGAAGAAAAGGTGAGTAATTTCTTTCTTTTTTCTTTTTAAATAGTTGAGGGTACCTAATTGACACGGGGCAACAGGGCTGTAGCATTAGTACTACACATATGTATTCTCAACACTACAGTGCTACTTTAAGAATACCTGAGGTTCCCCTGTTACCACCAGAGAAACAGTTCCTGATGGTAAAATCCCAAGTGACTGAATTATTCCATCATGGGATCTTAAGGGAAGGACATCCATTGCAGAATAATTCCATCGTGCATCATTAAGGGGCTAATACACAAATATAAAGACATGATAATAGGACCTGTTCACCCTCCCAAGCACCCACTCACCCTCATACATCCAAGCCATCACACCTGGAAACACACTTACCTATCATATAGGTTGGGGGTTACCAGAGGTACACAGTACACAGTTATTGGTCTAATTTTAGCCTCTACTGACAGAGGGCAGCTCCATTACTCCATTGGATTTCCACATTCTAGCTGGTTGGAAATCTGCATGGCAGGATTACTGCATCATGATTTACGAAGTCCCAGATTACCATGAAATCGAATGCGTACATTAAGGGGTTAAGTTGAAATTGTCTCTGTTTATTTGTTTATTTAATTTTAAAAGTGAAGATATTTACTGGTGATGTCAATTTTTGTAAAGGTATAAATAGTGCCCCTCACAGGTCCAATCTATGACATATAAAATCCCAATATAATACAACATAGAAATTATATTTTTATTATTATTATTATGATTATTATTATTGACATGTAATAGGCCTTCTCATTAGTTACATTTAATATAAGCAGACAAGGCCTGAAAGTAACAGTTTGATTCTGCATTGCTCATATTCAGGCAACAGAAAGGCGCAAGAGGTGGAGCAAACCTCTGGAAGCACTGAGAGATACCGCTGTGCGGTGTAGGAGGAGATTCATACTGCTCCAGAGGTAGCAAAATGGGAATGCATTTTAAATTCACTTTGAATTCTCACTTTAGTTAATAACCCTATTAGTGTAAAGTGTGTTGGATCCCTCACAGTTAGTAATTGATTTTGAAACTCCCTTATTTATTTTAGCTAACTACCTGCTGACTGTTGCACGGGGCTGTACAACTTCCTGCCATTGCAGCCATTGAGCTGCCGAGGGCTGGGGGAACGCAACTGTGGCCAGCAAGTATAAGGGAGATCCGGTGCCCTGTTTACTGGACATTGGAGCTAACATGTAAACGCCCCTAGTGGAGAACATTTCCATAAAGTGTTAAATGCAAGTGAATTCTATCGGCACCATGTGTCTCGGATTGTTTCAGTATGTCACAGCAGCAGAACATGTTTACACTTCCTGAATAGATAATAATAATTAAGTTTCTTTTTTTGCCTGCACCAAAGTTGTATGAAAGAAATCTTGTCAGTGCGTATGGGTACATGATATTATATTATGTGTCTCTTGTTCTCATTAAAATAATGTGTTCTAGTAGAGTCGATCTATTATATGAACTCATGCAGTATGTGAATGATGACTCTAGTGCTGTTCATATGACAGCTCTGGACTGCGCTTGCCAGCAGAAAAACAGGAAATTGATATATGTGGGTCACTCTGATGACAAACTTGCTATGTATATTTGTTATACAAACACATCAGCTTTATAGCAAGTTGAATTTGATAATATAATATGTTGCATATATCATCATTTGTATGGTGTGTGATTGAAATGCAGGCTTGTCCATTATATTTTTTAATTTGTATTGAGGTCTTTCTGTGTGGCAAAAGAACAAGAGAGCACTGAAGTCTGTTCTATGAGTTATCCCCTAAACCGTGAATTGATGGAAATTCACCAAGGAATTGCAAATGTTTCAATATAGTAAAAAATATAGTTGACAATATGAGCACACATAAATAAATGAAAAACATTAGGACAAGTGCATGCAGCTTTGCATTATGGGATTGAAAGTATTCTAAAAAAAAGAATTGGCAAAGGAATATACATTTTAGCAATTTAAAATCACTGCAATGATCTTTGCAAATTGCTGCAGTTATAAGCTACTTTGTAAACAGAGATTGAGACAAGGGATCCTTTTGCACCTAGTCATGTAAAAATTGGACAGATCACATCAACAAAAATATAGGATTAAAGTGATACAATCGCCACACAGACCACTTCATTTAATTGAAGTGGTCTGGGTGCAGTGTCCCTCTCCCCTTTGCCCTGCAATGCAAACCATTGCAGTTTTGCATGAAGATGTCCAGCATCTTCAAAATCCCTATAGGAAATCATTGTTTGAATGCTTTCCTATGGTGTAGTACTAAGTCCTAGCTCCTCCCCATTGCCGACTTTGGAGAAGGTGGAGAAAGAAGTAAGTAAAAATGTTTTTGTGTTTTTTGTTGTTTTTCTTTTATAACCCTTTCAACACCAGGGGGGAGCGATATACAATAATTTTTATTCCGAACACTTTAGTGTTCCTTTAAAGGGATGTTCAAAGCACCAAAACAATGTTTGCTTAAGGCAGCAGTTTTGCTGTAGAGGTCTGCGGTGCCACCACTCAATTCTTTGTGGTTTAGAAGTTTTCATGGGGAGAAAAGGTTTAATTTTAGAGCATAGTGTGTTTATTTTAGAAGTTCTTATAATCAACTCTATTAATTGAACTTTGATCACATACAGGAGGCTGCTGTATGCTGTAGCAGGCAATTAAGAGAACAGGAGATTTGAAATAAGGGAAAATAGATCATTTAATTTTTTTTCTGTAAGTGTGTAGGGAGGTGTGGCTAGGACTGCATAAACAAAGTGATTTAATTTCTTAATGATCAATAATTAAGAATTCACACTGTGGGGGGCATTATTTTCATTAAAGGGAAACTCCAGTGCCAGAAAAACGATCCGTTTTTCTGGCACTGGAGGGTCCCTCTCCCTCCCACCCACCAATCCCCGGTTACTGAAGGGGTGAAAACCCCTTCAGTCACTTACCTGGGACAGCGGCGATGTCCCTCGCCGCTGTCTCCGCCTCCGCGACGCTCCTCCTAATAATTACGTCGGCCGGTGGGCGAGAAATGCCGCGCATGCGCATTACGTCTCCCCATAGGAAAGCATTGAAAAATCATTTCAATGCTTTCCTATGGGGTTTTGAGCGACGCTGGAGGTCCTCACACAGCGTGAGGACGTCCAGCGACGCTCTAGCACAGGAAACCTGTGCTAGAACCCAGGAAGTGACCTCTAGTGGCTGTCTAATAGACAGCCACTAGAGGTGGAGTTAACACTGCAATGTAAATATTGCAGTTTATGAAAAACTGCAATAATTACACTTGCAGGGTTAAGGGTAGTGGGAGTTGGCACCCAGACCACTCCAATGAGCAGAAGTGGTCTGGGTGCCTGGAGTGTCCCTTTAAGCTAAAGTTGTTTTAGTGCTTAGTGTATCTCCTTAGCATGTTTAACACCTAAAAGGTGCTTTCTCATATACTAATATTGTTAAATTAGGCAGCTAAGTTATACATTAAGTAAATGCAGCAATATAGAGGAATTTGATGTCTTTTCTATTGCTCAATAGAGGAAAGGTGTGCGAGATATAAAGTGCACGCAGTGGCCTCTTGGTTTATTAGCCCTTTGAATTTCAAAGCTGTTCCCAATGCAGTGCATTGCTCAAATGGTTAACCACTCCTAATCAGGGTCGTGGTTGGACCCTGAGCTTCATGGTGGTGTATGAGAACAGTTTATTTGTGGAAAGCTTAACAAGCAACACTTTTCAGTGCTAACACACACACTTCTGGCCCACTCATACATGGCACAGGGCAAAAAAAGCTGCGACAGTAAAGACAAGTATGTGTTTTTGCAATCAGAAAGCCACGCAGGAAGCACAAGAGGGCGCCAACGGAGATGGAGCATAAAACCCAGCGCAATCTCCGAGGTCACCTGAAAACGAACTAGTTATTTTCTGCAAAATGTGTTGGACGCAATGTCCAATATGCTTTAAACCACATAACAAGCTGCAATTAGGGAGATTCGCAAGAGTTGGATGCTCACACATCTCACCTAGAGTCCAAGATGGAGGACTTCTCTAAGGGCCCACAACAACCTAGCCAATAAAATGGAACTAATGGAGGCTCAGCTGTAGAAATTTGAAGATAAGATAATAGACCTAGAAGACAGGTCTCACCAGAACAACCTCTGTCTGCAGGGTGTCCAGAGGCAATAACAAATACATCTTTAACTTCTTACATGAATGGCCTGTTCCAAGCTACGGCCCCAGGTATTCTAACAGACAGGGCGCATAGAGGGATGAAGCTGAAACACCTACCCAACTTTGTGCCCAGAGATATGCTGGTGTGCCTACATTACCAACGTGCAAAAATGAAGCTACTGAAATCCAGCAGGGCTAAAATGAGCCTCAAGGATGCCTACAAAAAAATCTCTGTGTACACAGACATTTTTGTGGCAACATTACAAAGACGCAAGACCTTCAAAGAAGCAACAGAGGCACTGCGATCCCACCAACTCCGGTATAGATTGAGTTTTCCACAAAACCCTTGGTGTGCCTATGTTCTTGCCAGGGGACAGGTTGAGAAAAATGACTACCTGGGGACTGAAACACACCTCACCTGCCAAAAGTCCATTGCGGAATTCCAAAATACCACCCAAATGTTAAAAAGGGTTGATCCTGAGAAAGATACTATGGACCTGATTTCTAATCCAAGCTTGGATTTTTAAAGCTTTTAGAGGATACAGAGTATTTGGTTTACCTAATTTAGTTGATAGTTGTATATGGGCCTATACTTGGTCTTACGTAACCCTTTATAAGTGTTATTACACAAATGATTTAAATGATAGCATGGCACACAGTTAAGTTTTCAGTATCAGTAAATGATTATTGACAAAGTAACCCACTAAAGGGTTAATAGCCCTTTATTTGCTTATCTGATTACTGTCCCAATGTCCTTCGGGGCTGGTCCGTGATTTTAGAAATCTAATGCTTGAATGCCAAGTGCGCATTAGGCCTTACCCATATGAAACCAATGCTTTCCTATAGGATTTTTCAAGACATTGGTTGTCCTCATGTAAAGCGAGACTGAAAGTCTCTTCCAGGCGAAAAGGGGATGGCTTGCAAAGGCTGCAGTCATAAGAACTACAGCTTTGTAATCTCTTTTAGACTATACAGGTATTTCTCACTTTATAAAAAAAGAAAGGTTGCGCCAAAGAATAAATAAATAAAATGAATAAAAATAATAATAAAAATGTATAAAAATACAAAAATGTTTAAAAATAATAATGGATACGTTCCTATGGATATCAGGAGATAAGATAAATATAGTCACTGATTCCGCTGTGGGGGTGATTCCTCTTGTTTGTAGTAGTTCACACCGTCTCGTGATATATACTGAAATATACTCATAAGTAAAGTGCAGGTCACACTGCACTTTAGGAATAGCGTTAGTGGTATAATCCCCACTTCCGGATATGTAGAATAAAATGCCAGGAAAAAAGTAAAATAGTAATAATTATAATAGTGGTGCAAATGTCTAACCAAAAAAATCATTTTTTTTTTTATAAATAACCATAACACGTTTCACCGCTGGGGCTTTATCAAAATGGTATAACATATAACCTGGCACTTTAAAAGTATATATAGGTACACTAGTACTTTAAAAAATGGCGCCAAAATGACATAATTATTTGGTAGCCAATAAGAATCACACATTGTACATTTAGAAAATCGAATTTAAAATTTAAGATAAAACATTAAAACAAAAGTATGTTTCTTTAATAGACCATATGGGTTATTATTTTAGAGATAACAAAAGAAAAAGAAGAGATTTAGGATGTAAGGTGAGTCACATCTAAATCTCGGCGAGGTTACAGGGAGTAGTAGGGGCTTAACCCCGGGTAGACAAAATAGACAGAAGGAAAGAAAATGGGAAAAAGGAGAACCGCCCACTAAAAATGGGTGGAGTCCATTCCCACTTCTAACTACTCCCTTAGGTAGAGGGTCACATAAATATGGTAATAAACCTTTATTAATAGTAATTGGTAAGCAAGTTTACCTGACAAAAAATAAATATTAAATTTTAATAGTAAATGTACCCTAGCAAAAGTGTTCAAGTAATTGGTAAACAAATTCGCCCAAAAAAATTTAAAAATAATAAATAATATTGAACACACCCTAACAAAAGTGTTTAAAGTGAAAAATGCAAAACCACCTATTAAAAACCTGGAAATGTTCCCATATAGGTACCCATATATGTTATAGGGAGCAGGGATGGATAGGAGTGCAGAGACCTAAAAAAAAAGGATCAAAATGACCAGCATCCACCTCCCCTAAATAGGGTAAAGCTAATAGTCAAATCAGATTCTAGCAAGACAGAGCAGCAAAGATAATAAAGAGTGGATATTTGCTGCAAAAGCAGCGGTAAAGGTATATGGAGCTGGTAATTATCGTGGTTACTTAGCATAAATGTACAGAGAAGTATAGGTAAAGCTTTCTCACGGTCTGTTCAGCTGTTAATTTATATCGGATCTGTTCAACTATTCCTCCGTGTAATAGGTGACACCATGGGGGAGTGAACAGTCCTATCAGCATAGACTGTAGTGAAAAGTACCTCTGTATAAATGTCCTTAACCAAAGTATCCAGCTCACATCCAAAAACAGCTGCTGCTTCAAGGCAGCCTATTTCTATCCCTCAAAACTTAAGTAATGGAACCAGCGGATAGCGGCAGATAGAGAGTAGCAGAGAGGTAAATGCAGTCGTTACTAGTATGGACGTATAGGAGAGTTCAAATCCCAGCGGATACAAAGTAACATGCCTATAAACACGCCCTGAACTAACTGACTACCTTGTAGCAAACTCAACTGCTGCTTCGAGGCAGCCTAATGGTATCCAAAACGCGCGTCGAGCTTGCGGGCTTACTCTTTGCCGATGCATTCACTCTGAAGTTTATACTTACCTGGGCTCCCACTATGTCTGTGCCGGTTCTAGTATGTAACTTTGAGGGATACCATTAGGCTGCCTCGAAGCAGCAGTTGAGTTTGCTACAAGGTAGTCAGTTAGTTCAGGGCGTGTTTATAGGCATGTTACTTTGTATCCGCTGGGATTTGAACTCTCCTATACGTCCATACTAGTAACGACTGCATTTACCTCTCTGCTACTCTCTATCTGCCGCTATCCGCTGGTTCCATTACTTAAGTTTTGAGGGATAGAAATAGGCTGCCTTGAAGCAGCAGCTGTTTTTGGATGTGAGCTGGATACTTTGGTTAAGGACATTTATACAGAGGTACTTTTCACTACAGTCTATGCTGATAGGACTGTTCACTCCCCCATGGTGTCACCTATTACACGGAGGAATAGTTGAACAGATCCGATATAAATTAACAGCTGAACAGACCGTGAGAAAGCTTTACCTATACTTCTCTGTACATTTATGCTAAGTAACCACGATAATTACCAGCTCCATATACCTTTACCGCTGCTTTTGCAGCAAATATCCACTCTTTATTATCTTTGCTGCTCTGTCTTGCTAGAATCTGATTTGACTATTAGCTTTACCCTATTTAGGGGAGGTGGATGCTGGTCATTTTGATCCTTTTTTTTAGGTCTCTGCACTCCTATCCATCCCTGCTCCCTATAACATATATGGGTACCTATATGGGAACATTTCCAGGTTTTTAATAGGTGGTTTTGCATTTTTCACTTTAAACACTTTTGTTAGGGTGTGTTCAATATTATTTATTATTTTTTAATTTTTTTGGGCGAATTTGTTTACCAATTACTTGAACACTTTTGCTAGGGTACATTTACTATTAAAATGTAATATTTATTTTTTGTCAGGTAAACTTGCTTACCAATTACTATTAATAAAGGTTTATTACCATATTTATGTGACCCTCTACCTAAGGGAGTAGTTAGAAGTGGGAATGGACTCCACCCATTTTTAGTGGGCGGTTCTCCTTTTTCCCATTTTCTTTCCTTCTGTCTATTATTTTAGAGATGATTGTATTCTAAAACGAAGTTTCAAACCTTGATTAGAATAGATTTTAAATATGACGCGTCACGTGACTCGCACGGCACCTTGGGAAATGTAGTGTGCGAGTCACGTGATCGGCATGTATAGGATGAATGGGGAGAGATAGGGAGGGATGGCCAGTAAGATCGTGCAGCCGTCCTATTGGTGGGCGGCATGCACGTATACTACAGACGGATCTGAGTATAGCACGTGACCTGCGGCCAATAGGGAGGTGGTACGCGGGTCACGTGATCGGCAGATCGGCGAAAGGGCGCTTGGGGAATGTAGTTTAAAGCGCCCTTTCGTCTGAAACTAAATGTAACCGGCAAAATAGGTTTTGATGTGCAAAGTACACTCACATATCACATATATACATATTGTGATATGGATAAAAGGAGACAGAACAAATAAATAACTTAGTAACTTAGCCACATTTAAACCACGGAGAGTTCCTTACTATACTTCTATGCACCAAGATTCCCGTTCCAATTACCGTATTTTTCGCTCCATAAGACGCACTTTTTTTCCCCTCAAAAGTGAGGGGAAATGTCTGTGCGTCTTATGGAGCGAATATGAAGTTTTACTTACCTGTCTTGTAGCGTTTCTCGGCAGCACAGGGTGCACCGCGGTACTGGAACTTGAATTTCATGTTCCGGTTTCCGGCGGGACTGAAAGGAAGTGCGCACTCAGCTTTCAGTCCCGCCGGAAACCGGAACATGAAATTCAAGTTCCAGTACCGCGGTGCGCCCTGTGCTGCCGAGAAACGCTACAAGACAGGTAAGTAATTATGGGACAAGGGGAGGGGGACAGTATGGGAGAGATGAGAAGACTATGGGGAGGGGAGGGGGGATGAAGACTATGGGAGGGGAGGGAGGATGAAGATTATGGGGAGGGGAGGGGGGATGAAGACTATGGGGAGGGGAGGGGGGATGAAGAAGGAGGGGAGGGGAGGAGGGATGAAGACGGAGGGGAGGGGAGGGTGGATGAAGACGGAGGGGAGGGGGGATGAAGACTATGGGGAGGGGAGGGGGGATGAAGACGGAGGGGAGGGGGGATGAAGACTATGGGGAGGGGAGGGGGGATGAAGACTATGGGGAGGGGAGGGGGGATGAAGACTATGGGGAGGGGAGGGGGGATGAAGACTATGGGGAGGGGAGGGGGGATGAAGACTATGGGGAGGGGAGGGGGGATGAAGACTATGGGGAGGGGAGGGGGGATGAAGACTATGGGGAGGGGAGGGGGGATGAAGACTATGGGGAGGGGAGGGGGGATGAAGACTATGGGGAGGGGAGGGGGGATGAAGACTATGGGGAGGGGAGGGGGATGAAGACTATGGGGAGGGGAGGGGGATGAAGACTATGGGGAGGGGAGGGGGGATGAAGACTATGGGGAGGGGAGGGGGGATGAAGACTATGGGGAGGGGACAGGAGGGGAGGGGGGATGAAGACTATGGGGAGGGGAGGGGGGTGAAGACTATGGGGAGGGGAGGGGGGATGAAGACTATGGGGAGGGGGGATGAAGACTGAGGGGAGGGGAGGGGGGATGAAGACGGAGGGGAGGGGAGGGGGGATGAAGACGGAGGGGAGGGGAGGGGGGATGAAGACGGAGGGGAGGGGGATGAAGACGGAGGGGAGGGGAGGGGGATGAAGACTATGGGGAGGGGAGGGGAGGGGGATGAAGACTATGGGGAGGGGAGGGGGGATGAAGACTATGGGAGGGGGGACACTATGGGACAGGGGAGAAAAAAAATATTCTGAACAAACTGTCCCATAGTAAGAAACACTATGGGACAGTTTGTTCAGAATATATTGTTTTCTGGGTTTCTTCCTCTAAAAACTAGGTGCGTCTTATGGTGAGGTGCGTCTTATGGAGCGAAAAATACGGTACTACAATGCACGAAGTCCGGATACTTACAAACATTCACCTAAAACCCAAAGACCTAGTCATTACTACAAAAATCACAGTGAAACCCCCATTGCACATACCAATAGGTACCAACTATTATCTATGGACTCCGAAATTGAAAACGAGGATAATTTTTTAGAAATTCAGACACACCCCAACACTTTTTTAAACACACCATACCCAACAAGAGCAAAGAAAAGAACTCTAAGCCCAGAGGTAAACGGAGCGGCAGAAGACAGCAAAAAAGAGAGACTAGAAAGACAATAATTGCTCCCAATGAGTCAGACGCCGGTATTTTTAACTTATCACAAAAAGTTTTAAATGCAGCACAGATTTCAGTTTTAAGCAAAGGACTTAAATATGCTCCAACGAATTCTTTTAAACCTTTTGAAGCATTTTTAGACGTCAATAAATTTGTACGGAAAGCTACACTAAAAATATTTTTTTAAAGCACAAAATTCAGATATTAATCCTCCAAACCCCGCATCTCTCCCCCCTCCAAACTCCACTGACCAACCTTTTTTTATTAACACTGACCTCAAACCTAAATCCACTTTTTATCCTTATCATTTTAAATCAGCTCCACTTGTGATGTTCGAGAAGTCTGTACTAAGAGATTTCAATAAAATTAAGTACAATAAGTATGACACACAAAACCTAAATACGTTAGAAAAAAGAGCTATTAAACAATTGCAAGAAGACAAAGACATTGTCATCAAACCTGCTGACAAGGGTGGAGGTCTAGTTATACAATCTAGTTCAATGTATGTTACAGAGGCCTATAAGCAATTGAACGATACTGCTGTACATGAGAAATTATCTAGGGACCCCACATCCTCTATACAACAAAGAGTAAGTACTTTTTTACAAAAAGGACTAGATGAAAATATCCTAAACACAAAAGAATTCGATTATCTATTTATAAAAAATCCTCAAATTCCGGTAATTTATTTCTTACCGAAAATACATAAAGACGCCAAACACCCCCCCCCCGGCAGACCCATTGTGTCCGGGATCAACTCTCCGCTGTGTCATTTATCCCAATATATAGATACCTTACTACAACCAGCAGTAAAACTTATGAAATCTTATTTGAAGGACTCAATGTCACTATTGAGATTTTTAAATAGTTTTTGTTGGGAACCAGATCTTATACTCGTTACATGTGATGTCACTTCTTTATATACCATTATCCCTCATCAACTAGGATGCAATGCTGTCAAAACTATGTTATCCAACGAAAAAAGAATTCCAGATACTCAGATTGATTTTATTGTAGAAGGTATAGACATTATTTTAACTAATAACTATTTTTGGTTTTATGACTCCTTTTATCTTCAAAAGAGGGGGACAGCTATGGGGACCAGGTTTGCTCCCAGCTACGCCAACCTCTTTATGGCTGACTGGGAATCCAGCACCATTTGGGGACGGCATGCCTGGGAGCATAACCTGGTCTCCTATTTTAGATATAGCGATGATTTGTGTTTTATATGGAAAGGCTCGGAGGACTCACTTAATTATTTTATATTACACCTCAATTCCAACAACAGAGGGATTGTTTTAACATGCGAATATAGTAAAGAAATAATCAATTTTTTAGATTTAAGTATTTTTATCAAGGAAGGTAAAATACATACTAAAACATTTTTTTTTTAAAAGTATGTACCAACACTGCAATAGATCATACTATTTATCACTACAAGCCATGGCTTGAGAGTGTACCTAAAAGTCAGTTCTTACGAATACGTCGAAATTGTTCCCATATTGATGATTTTAACGAACAATCATTGTTTTTAAAAAAACAATTTACGGAAAAGAACTATTCACCCACAAAATTGAATAATACCATAGAAACAGTAAAAGATAAATCTAGAGAGAGCCTCCTTACCTACAAGGATAAAAATAATACAGAAGCTCCCACCCTCCCTATAATTTTTAACTATAATAACAAAAGTGGTTTTATTAAAAAAACAATTAAAAAACATTGGCATCTTTTAAGACAAGATGATCTCCTGAAAGAAATTTTACCAGTACAACCCAAAATTGTTTTTAGAGGTGCACCTAATTTTAGATCCATCTTAACCAATAATTACACTAGAGAAATCAAAAACACCCAACATACCTTTTTAGATAGAGCTATAGGATTTTACAAATGCAAAAGATGCATTGTATGTAAGAGCACCGACCCCTCTACACACTCTAAAGTTACAAGTTTTAAATCTAATATTACCAATAAAAACTATACTATCAAAGATTTTATCGGATGTGATACCACCAACGTTATCTAATTATTGGAATGCCCTTGTGGCCTCCAATATGTGGGTATGACCACCAGATGTCTTAAAACTAGATTAGCAGAACATTGCAGAAATATAAAGAACGAATATCCCAATCATTCTGTGTCCAAGCACTTTGTTAAACATAACCGGGACCCTAAATTTCTTAAATGCATAGGAATCAAAAAATGTAAAGTGCCATGGAGAGGTGGTAATATAAAAAAATATCTTAGGGAGGTTAGAAATGGAGTGGGTGTTTAATCTACAAACTTTAACCCCACAAGGCTTAAACGTTGATTTTGATTTATTTAATTTTTGATGACAATATCTCTGTTTTTAAAAGTTATTTTATTTCTTTTAAGCTTTTAGCTGTCGGTTTGGGGCTATCCCATTCATAGTTGTTACCTACGGCATTATAGTCTGGGATACCCCCAACCCGACCGCACTGCTATAATTATGTGTAGCATAAATATATATGTTAATATGGGCTTATTTTATGCATTTAGCTGCAGTTTGCTCATGGAAGCCTATTAGATATAAAGCTTCTATTATCATTATTTTATACAGCTTTTCCACACTTATATATGATGTGTAATCTTTTATTACTGTAAATTTCCCCCATCAATTATTGATTTCTCTTTTAAGGTCCTTTAAATGTTTCTATATATTTTTTATTACTTTTAAGTATTCTTATGACTATTTTGCATAACTTAAGATTTTATATACCAATCTGGATCCCCTTATTTGTACTATCATACTCAGTTTCTCACATATGCATATATATGATGTGTCTAACTTAATAGTGTATACTGTATCTAACTATAGACTCAGTTATTTATTTGTTCTGTCTCCTTTTATCCATATCACAATATGTATATATGTGATATGTGAGTGTACTTTGCACATCAAAACCTATTTTGCCGGTTACATTTAGTTTCAGACGAAAGGGCGCTTTAAACTACATTCCCCAAGCGCCCTTTCGCCGATCTGCCGATCACGTGACCCGCGTACCACCTCCCTATTGGCCACGGGTCACGTGCTATACTCAGATCCGTCTGTAGTATACGTGCATGCCGCCCACCAATAGGACGGCTGCACGATCTTACTGAACATCCCTCCCTATCTCTCCCCATTCATCCTATACATGCCGATCACGTGACTCGCGCACTACATTTCCCAAGGTGCTGTGCGAGTCACGTGACGCGTCATATTTAAAATCTATTCTAATCAAGGTTTGAAACTTCGTTTTAGAATACAATCATCTCTAAAATAATAACCCATATGGTCTATTAAAGAAACATACTTTTGTTTTAATGTTTTATCTTAAATTTTAAATTCGATTTTCTAAATGTACAATGTGTGATTCTTATTGGCTACCAAATAATTATGTCATTTTGGCGCCATTTTTTAAAGTACTAGTGTACCTATATATACTTTTAAAGTGCCAGGTTATATGTTATACCATTTTGATAAAGCCCCAGCGGTGAAACGCGTTATGGTTATTTATATTGTGTTATTTATAAAATAAATGATTTTTTTGGTTAGAAATTTGCACCACTATCATTTTTAGCACACTTTTATAATTATTACTATTTTACTTTTTTCCTGGCATTTTATACTACATATCCGGAAGTGGGGATTATACCACTAACGCTATTCCTAAAGTGCAGTGTGACCTGCACTTTACTTGTGAGTATATTTTATTTTATTTTACTCATCACCTTATATATATTATCAGAGAGCACTATCTGCTGTTTTTATCTTCCCCTTCTCCTGAGAGTTGGACCCTGAAGGACAAGCACCAACATATCCTGTAAGCGGGGATTATCCCGCTATATGCCTAAAAATCCTGAGCTGGCTATAGCTCACCTAAATGTGAGTGCAATATATATGTTTTAAATACTGCCACACAAATTGTATACACTCTGCACGATTGGTCCTTTCTTCTTGTGTTTTCCATATCACGAGACGGTGTGAACTACTACAAACAAGAGGAATCACCCCCACAACGGAATCAGTGACTATATTTATCTTATCTCCTGATATCCATTGGAACTTATCCATTATTATTTTTAAATTTTTTTGTATTTTTATATATTTTTATTATTTTTATTTTTATTCATTTTATTTATTTATTCTTTGGCGCAACCTTTCTTTTTCTTTACTGTGTATTTCTTATATAGAGGGTTAGAGGGTTACCCTCTATAAGGTTGCTGCCTGTCCATTATATTATTAGCGCTAACCTAACACCCTTTTTTCTGGACTATATTTCTCACTTTATGAACTCTCACTTTATGAACTCCCGCCTTTATGAACTTTTTTCTGGATGCACTGCCATTTTGTTTCACCGCCATTTTGTGTCAGTGGTCCACGGATCAGGACAGAGGAGAGTGCTTTGGAGCACAAACAAGAAGAGAAGAAGAAAAAATTGTGGTCCTGAGTAGACAAGAAGAGAGATGAGGCTCAGGAACACAGTTCCTGAAGATAAAGGGAAGTCTGAAAAAAGGTTTAGATTGCACTGTATTCTCTTTGTGCTTTCATGGGCATACATTGTAGATCCTGTAATATTATTGCACTGTGTGCTATTGAGTAGAGATTTGACTTGATTTGTCTGTGTGTGTCTGACATAGCTGTCTGTGTGTATGTGTGTTTGCCATTCTGCCATGGTTTGGCAGGCAGCAATAGTAGGGAGCAGGAAGAGGGCTGAAAAAGGGGAAAAGGGAGAACGTTTGAGAGCTGTAAAAATAAAAGGAGTAACAGAAAAGTGCTAAAAGAGAGGGGGGAGCTGATAATGAAGAAAATTAATAAGTATGAGGGTTTAAGAGAGGTTCCCCATTCAACAAGTGCAGCATGTCTCTTCATTGAATAGTATGAGGATTGATGATAATTTAACCCCTTAAAGACCAAACTTCTGGAATAAAAGGGAATCATGACATGTCACACATGTCATGTGTCCTTAAGGGGTTAAAGAAGATTTCAATATGGTATGCATGCCTTTAAAATTCCTGCAACATACATGTATTTGCTATGCTTTCATGTTGTATTTGTACTTAATGATTTAGGTTTTCAATGGTAACATTTGTTGGTCAGGAACAGAACCCGTGTTTATTACATTGTGTCTATGGGAAATTAGTAATCACTTTATGAACTAGGCTTCGGAACTAATTAGTTCATAAAGTCGGGAACTACCTGTACTCCAAATGAATACTTGCATAAAAATATGCCTGCCTGCATTCATTGGGGATATATCTACTAAACTGTGAGTTTTTTTTTTAAAGTGTGGAGTTGTCCTTTAAGCAAGAGTAACAAAAAGAGGATTATTCCATGGGCCTGGAGCTGCAGCTCCATCAGCATCTGTGTTATTCCAGCCCTGACTCCAACCAAAGAAATTTGATACAACGTTTAATATCCCACATCACTCCGATTTAACAAGGCATAGTACCAGGGCCGAATTAACAAGGGGGCTGATGTGGCTGCAGCTCCAGGCCCTTGCCTACGCAATAGTCCCATTTCTTAAACAAAAATGTTTGTATTTTTTTTTATACATCTCTTTACATGCTCTTGCTTAAGTATGGAAACAAAACTGGTGTCGACTGGCTGGCAATAATATTAGGTAAAGTAAACCTGACGTTGAAGCAGGAAGAGCATTTGCATAGTGCGCAGTCTCTCTAACACTGTGGCATGCTCCCTTTCTTCTACACTCACTACATATGCCTTTTCTCTGTCCCAGACTGTATAACAGGAGCTGCTGTCCTTAGAAAGCGTGGAACTAGCGCATCGTTAGATACATTTATTCCAAGCTCAGGGTACTGTCTGCACAGAATGCCCTTGGTTGGTCATCCTGAATGCTTGGCAGGCAGCCTGATGTGCGTTCACGCCGGGCGGACCATCTTCGTGCAGACATGCCCACTTTTGGTCATGTTTGTCCCTTTGAGCGCCCTGGTTACGTGGTTCACATCAGTGGCCCACCCTTTTACCCTGCCCACCGAAATCCTGCTTCACCGTACACTGCGTTAGGGGGCATGGATTTACTTGAAAGATGAAAGTGAGAGATTAGCATAGGGTATGTGTTTTCTAAAGGCTAAATCCTGTGGGTTTCCCTCCACCACCACCGCCACCGGATACATGACGCTTAGGAGGTATGACTGTTTTAGTGTTTTCTGTCGATAAGATTCTGGTATTAAGCCGAACATAATTGTCAGCACCAGGCTCAATCTTAATCTTGCCCTGCATAGTACAACATATTGTGGCAATTTTACCCACATGTTTGACCCCCTGTATAATAGCTTATAAGCTCCCACCTCTAACAGGTTTAAATCACTAAGGAGACAATTAAAGGCACTGTTTAAACTCATGCATACACACAATCTCTATGATGTCTGGTGCATTCTCCATCTGCAACAAAAATAATTTTCCTACGACTCCAACATTCACAATTCTTGTTATAGAATTTATGGGTTCCTAACAGATAGTTCTCATTTGATTTTAATACAAGACTGTCAGGCTTACAGCCATGGTTGATTCACAACCCAGTGACCCTAACCTTGAGCAACAGATATGACTACAGAGGACATAGCACCAGGAGGCAGAACAAAAGTCTACTGGGTGATTCATTGTTTGCACAGGAACTAGGGCCTGCGATCATTCAGTGCAATCGATTGAACAACTTTTCATACACCAATCCACATACACTCTGGACTAATCAGTATCAGACTAATCAGTAGCTTGAGAGATCTTAATTAGATGAGCTTTATACTTGAAAAAGCAAGAAAACATGCAATTATTGACCTGGCGTAGGTAATTAAACAGAGAAAATTAGGTAACTCCTTCCCCTACCATGAGATCATGGATATCAGATATCCAGCGTTGGTTATATGACGTTTAAGGTACACTATATTCACCAGAACAACTACAGCTTAATGTAGTTGTCCTGTTGTCTACAGCCTGTTCCTGCAGATATTTTAATGTAAACACTGCCTTTTCAGAGATTTACATTACTGCCTAGGAACACATCGAGTGTCAGTCACACGCTGAACGCTTCCCATAGAGATGCATTTATTTAAGGTCATTCTATGAGGAGATGCTAAATGATGCAGCATAACATTTTGCAGCACATGTGCTATAGTCTCCCAATGCTTTTCTATGAAAAGGCATTGGATTGGCTGAGATTGCGAAATTTGATGATCTCAGCCAAGCAGGCAAAGCAGGTCGGGGTCAGCCGCGATGAGTTTGGCATTAGAAAAAAGGTGAGTCAAAACATCTCTATAATTGGGTACAAGCGGGGCAAGTCACCTAAACAGCATATTTACAACTATAGTGGCAGGAATACATGTTTGTATGTATGTCCAGGGTAATACGTACCAGGAAACTTCTAGGCTCAAAGAACTGATGATGACCAGGTGGGTTTCGTGAAAAAAAGACAAGGGGCTGACAATACTAGAGAGGTATTAAATATTTTATATACAGGGCCGGACTGGAAATTCAAAGCAGCCCTGGGGAAAAAAAAATGTATGCCAGCCCCATAAGTCCTTGTGCCACGTTATGTGTTTGTGTGTGTGTATATATATTACGCACATACATATATATATATACGGCTCAATCTTGCCTTGCACTCCTGCTTTCATATAATCACTTAGGGTGATTATATCTCCTTAGGGTAGACTGGGTAGGGTCCTCGGTTAGTGACCGAGGACCCAGCACCAGGAGGGGGCCTGGTGGCTTGCTCTGTATGCCACCGGGTGCGAGGCCACTCCAGTCTGCCCGTCCAGAGAGCGCCAATCGCAGACACAGGCCTGCAGCTCTGCAGAACATGTGTCTCGTGAGAGATCTGGCCGATCGAGAGTTGCTGAGGGTTACACTGTCTGGATCTCGCAAGATACATGGTCTGCACCTCTGTGGAGCTGCAGACCGGATATTATGGCCACCGGACCACCAAGGAGCTTAAAAAGGTATTTAACCCCGTAAGGACACATGACGGAAATATTCCTCCATGATTCCCTTTTATTCCAGAAGTTGTGTCCTTAAGGGGTTAATCCCTTACCATCA
The DNA here is from genome assembly GCF_036172605.1 of Pelobates fuscus. Classification (NCBI taxonomy): domain Eukaryota; kingdom Metazoa; phylum Chordata; class Amphibia; order Anura; family Pelobatidae; genus Pelobates; species Pelobates fuscus. The sequence continues at coordinate 234,746,636 of NC_086318.1, forward strand.
CCCCCCCTTACTCAGTCAATACCCAATCAATACACCCCCTCCCTCACACCATCAATACCCTTCTCCCTCACACCATCAATACCCCCCCCTCACACCATCAATACCCCCCCCCCTCACACCATCATCACCCCACTCACTCCATCAATACCTCCTCCCTCACACCATCAAGACACCCCACTCCATCAATAACCCCACTTCATCAATACCCCCTCCCTCACACCATCAATAACCCCCTCTTTCACACCATTATCATCATCCCCCCTGACTCCATCAATACCCCCCTCCCTCACACATCAATACCCCCTCCTTCACACCATCATCACCCCCCTACTCCATCAATACCCCCTCTCCCTTACACCATCATCACTCCCCCCTCACACCATCATCGCTCCCCCCCTCACACCATCATCGCTCCCCCTTCACTCCATCAATACCCCCCTCCCTCACTCCATCAATACCCTCCTCCCTCACTCCATCAATACCCTCCTCCCTCACACCATCAATACCCTCCTCCCTCACACCATCAATACCCTCCTCCTTCACTCCATCAATACCCCCTCCCTCACACCATCATCACCCCCCTCACTCCATCAATACCCCCCACTCCATCAATACCCCCCCCCCCCCCCACCTTCACACTATCGCCCAATTACTATAATCCCTGAGACCTTATGCAAACTCAACTTCCCTCTAGCTAGCATATAGGTGTTGTATTGCATTCCATCAGCCACAATTCTCAACACCGGCTTTATCTCTGAACCATTTTACAAATCATTGTATGTATGTAGCACAGGAACCACTGGCTGTATGGCAATAAGATCAGACATGAACATATACAGTGTCCGCATAGACACATAGAATGCAAAATTAATCTGTTTGCAGGTAATGTCCTTCTTACACAACCTTTAACATCCCTACCCAACCTTAAAAATATGCTGGAAAACTATAGCAAGCAATCATATTATAAACAAAATATCTCCAAGACCTAAGCAATGGGATTAGATGAATCTGTACTGTCCTAAATAAAATACACTTTCAATTTTGTTTGGCGAACAGACTTCTTGACCTTTTTGGGCATGGAAAAATACACGAAACCTCACTTGAACTAAAAATTACTAATAGAGATGACGCAGACTTTAACAAGGTGGGACAGCAAGTTCCTATCATGGGTCAAGCGAATAGCAGCCATAAAGATGATGTTGCTACCAAAATTGCAGTACCTGCTTACAACATTATACATACCCCTCCAGGCAAAATTTCTAAAACAAGTGCATCCCCTATTTTTCTAATTTGTATGGGATAACAAGAGACCGTGTGTAGCTGCGCATATCTTGTCAAGACCTGTAAACGAGGAGAATTGGGATTTCCAGTTGTCAAAGCTTACCATAGAGCAGCCATTTTAACAAATGTAGTCACCACACACTTTGCCGATAGCTCCCTACAATGGATACAGATTGAACCATGGTCGGCAAACACATCAAGCACGTATTCTGGATCCCAAGTTCTGACAGATTTATTCCAGATACCAAACTTCCTACGACTAATCTAATGTCATAGGTGAAAACATTCCAACTCACATTCAATCTACCTTCAGCAGCACTGTATTACTATCTTCAACTGAAATCATTATTAGCAAAGGTACAAGATGTCCTAGGAGCAATTCAAAGAGACTTTGCTTAGTTATGCATGCAAGTAGCTCCAGTGACAAAGATTTTCAGTGTGTTATGCTTTTATACAACAGGCAATGCCAGAGACCAACTGGGGATTTGTCCAGGCTTGGCATGCAGATCTGGGTCACACTTTAGCATCAAATCAAGTTAGTTGCCCTTATGGTTCAGGGCATGTAATATACATAAAAGACTTACAACATATAGAATATCTTTATCTGGTTCCAGTGAAACTAGCACGCATATACCCAATGTCTAGCGATTGGTTCTGGCAATGCCCAAGCCTCAGGGCTCGAGTCCTGCAGGAACGCGTGGGATCGGCGTTCCTGCACTTTTTCCACAGCAGGAACGCCGTTCCCATTACTAGTCCTGCAGGACCCAGGGCTGGCACAAGCGCTGCCAGAGCAGGGGGAGCACAAATCCGAATCCCCTGCCTCTGACTGGGGACTCGGATTTTTAAACTCACCTCTCCCCCTGCAGTCAGTGGAGTCGTCCGGCCTCTCCTGATGATGTCAGTAGGAGGGGGCGTGACTTTCTCTGCTCTTCTCACAGGACCGCTGGGGAGCAGAGGAAGTCACGCCCCCTCCTCCTGTCCCACCCCTCCTGGCCCAAGGTAAGCCTCAGGGAGGGGGGAAGGCACTTTAGTTTTTTTTTGTTTGTTTTTAATCCCTTTCCTGAGTCCCTGTCCATCTCCCCAGTCCCTGTCCATCTCCCCAGTCCCTGTCCATCTCCTCAGTCCCTGTCTCCCTCCCCAGTCCCTGTCCCCCTCCCCAGTCCCTGTCCCCCTCCCCAGTCCCTGTCCCCCTCCCCAGTCCCTGTCCCCCTCCCCAGTCCCTGTCCCCCTCCCCAGTCCCTGTCCCCCTCCCCAGTCTCTGTCCCCCTCCCCAGTCCCTGTCCCCCTCCCCAGTCCCTGTCCCCCTCCCCAGTCCCTGTCCCCCTCCCCAGTCCCTGTCCCCCTCCCCAGTCCCTGTCCCCCTCCCCAGTCCCTGTCCCCCTCCCCAGTCCCTGTCCCCCTCCCCAGTCCCTGTCCCCCTCCCCAGTCCCTGTCCCCCTCCCCAGTCTCTGTCCCCCTCCCCAGTCTCTGTCCCCCTCCCCAGTCTCTGTCCCCCTCCCCAGTCCCTGTCCCCCTCCCCAGTCCCTGTCCCCCTCCCCAGTCCCTGTCCCCCTCCCCAGTCCCTGTCCCCCTCCCCAGTCCCTGTCCCCCTCCCCAGTCCCTGTCCCCCTCCCCAGTCCCTGTCCCCCTCCCCAGTCCCTGCCCCCCTCCCCAGTCCCTGCCCCCCTCCTCAGTCCCTGCCCCCCTCCTCAGTCCCTGCCCCCCTCCTCAGTCCCTGCCCCCCTCCTCAGTCCCTGTCCCCCTCCTCAGTCCCTGTCCCCCTCCTCAGTCCCTGTCCCCCTCCTCAGTCCCTGTCCCCCTCCTCAAGTCCTGTCTTCTTACTCAGGCCCTGTTCCCCTCCTCAGCCCCTGCTTCCTTCATCAGCCCCTGCTCCCTTCATCTGCCCCTGCTCCCTTCATCAGCCCCTGTCCTCTTGCTCAGCCCATGCCCCCTTCCTCAGCCCATGCCCCCCCCCTCCTCCTAAGCTCCTGTCCCTCTTCCTCAGCCCTGCCACCTTACTCAGCTCATGGCCCCTTCCTCAACCCATGTCCCCCTCCTCCTAAGCTCCTGTCCCTTTTCCACAGCACTGTCAACTTACTTAGCCCCTGTCCACCTTACTCAGCCCCTGTCCACCTTACTCATCCCCTGTCCACCTTACTCATCCCAGTGCTCTTACTCAGCCCCTGCATACGAGCACCAGCCCCTGTCCCTCTTCCTCAGCCCCTGTCCCTCTTCCTCAGCCCCTGTCCCCCTCCTCAGCCCCGTGCCCTTACTCAGCCCCTGCATACAAGCGTATCATTTTTTCTTGGGGGGGGGAGTGGATCTTGGGTGAGTTCCTGCACTTTTTTACCCAGGACTTGACCCCTGCCAAGCTTGGTGGACTTGCCCAAAGATTGCAATCTTATCGTAGCCGCATTAAAGGTACACTCCTTTATCTAGATGAAGTTGTTTTGGTGCCAGGAGGCCTTTGAAGGTACTCTTACTTTAAGGGGTTAAACCATTCACAAATGTTTTAACCCCAGAGCTGATCTCATGGCCCCTCAGGCATCAGACTTATGAATCTTAGTTACAGAAAGCGTGTATTGCTGTCGGGCAGTTTCTTTCTTTTATAAATGGAGAGCTGCTGATTGGCTTAGAGTGTCAGCTGACCACTCTAGCCAACCAGTGACACCTCTGCTCGACTGCACTCCGCACTTCCTGTAACTGAGATTCAGAAGCAGGATGCAGCCTGGGGCACCTAGAGATCGGCACTGGAGGCAACTTTTGGGTTTAAACCGTTTGATGGTTTAACTCTTTAAGGTGTGGTGCCAGGGTCCTCCTGGCACCATAGCATCTTCATTTATATTAAGTTGTTATGGTGACTGGAGGCTCCCTTTAATTTCGCTAGCATCAGGTGTTCCTTTAAAACTTACCATTGAAATGTTCTTATTCTTTATTTTGCCCGAGAAACTACCCAAAACTATAATAAAACTAATCTTAGCAGCTGTAACTTTGCTAACTGTTGCACAGTTGTGACACACCATTCGTGAATGAGATCCAAGAGATCATTGAACATACATAAAGTCCACCCAAGATATTGTATATGGAGATAATATATTCGGACTTGCTATACCTTGCCCATAATAAGTATTCCCTGCCAATACCCAGTTTAGTATTAAGTCACACATTCTGGTTCTTTTTTTTTTTGTATTTCTACTTTTTTTTGTGTTACTTGTGCTTTATCTTTCCTTGTATATCTAACACAAAAATATAGAGAGTTCTTGTTAACAGATGTGTTTACATGTAAACTATTTTGTTCAGCATTTTCTCTCTTTGTATTGTAAATGTTTGGTGTGTATGCATAATTAAAAGCAGAATAAACAATACAAATGTAAAATAAAGGGTTAACCACTCCTATACAACAGGTGATAGAGAAGCAAACACTTACTTTCCTCTGTTATTGAGCACACCCTGGTGCAATATTTAAACTAATATGGCTATGTTTCATTTTTTTCTGTTTATATACTTTTAAGCAGCTGAACTATACAGGATTTTAGTGCTGAACCTGTTGTCTTGATGCAGTGTTTATTGCTTGTAGATGCAGAAATTATTTTTTTTTTATCTCCTAGTTGCTTCTATGTTTTGATTTGTGTGATTAATCGGTTCAGTGCAAGAATCACTGGTCTGCTAGTAAAGGAAGACCATATAGCTATTATCCTGAAAGGGCGTAGTTTTAAACATTTGTAAAAGCAGATGGGGTGTTTGCCATAATAAATTACTCATGGACAACTTTTGAAGCTTAATCTGATAAGAATATCAACTACCATTACACTTATACAGGGCATATGTAATTAGAATGAAGCATACACATCTTAACCTCTTAATGCAGGTCATTTAGATATATGCCACACACCACTGTGTCTGATGAATATTCTGAAGCAAGTCTTTGCTGGTCCAAGCTACAAACTTTCTCAGTTATTTCAGCCCTGTAAATTTCTCAAGGTATTTACCCTGGTAGAGGAAGAAGTTGATATGGTCACCAACCTTGCAAAGGGATTTAGATAGACTGGTGAACTGGGCACTCAAATGACAGATTAAATTTAATGTAGAAAAATGCAAAGTGATGCACTTCGGCGTCAAGAATGCACAAGCAACTAATACACTTAAAGGAACTGAATTAGATATGACCACACACGAGAAGGACTTAGGAATTGATATAGACAACAAACTATGCTACAATGTGCAGTGTCAATCAGCAGTGGCTAAGGCCAGTAAGGTATTGTCAAGCAAGAAAAAGGGGCATTAAAGGACCACTCTAGGCACCCAGACCACTTCAGCTTAATGAAGTGGTCTGGGTGCCAGGTCCAGCTAGGGTTAACCCATTTTTTTTTTTTAATAAACATAGCAGTTTCAGAGAAACTGCTATGTTTATAAATGGGTTAAGCCTTCCCCCAAATCCTCTATTGGCTGTCTCATTGACAGCCGCTAGAGGCGCTTGCGTGATTCTCACTGTGAAAATCACAGTGAGAGCACGCAAGCGTCCATAGGAAAGCATTGTAAATGCTTTCCTATGCGACTGGCTGAATGCGTGCGCAGCTCTTGCCGCGCGTGCGCATTCAGCCGACGGGTCGGAACAGAGGAGGATCGGAGGCAGAGAGCTCCCCGCCCAGCGCTGGAAAAAGGTACGTTTTACCCCTTTTCCCCTTTCCAGAGCCGGGCGGGAGGGGGACCCTGAGGGTGGGGGAAACGAGTATGTTTTCCTGGCACTATAGTGGTCCTTTAATTCTCAGGATGAGAATATCATTTTGCCTCTTTATAAATCCCTGGTAAGACCACATCTTGAATATGTTGTGCAATTTTGGGCACCTGTTCTAAAGAAGGATATTATGGCACTAGAAAGAGTGCAGAGGAGGGCTACAAAATTAATAAAAGGAATGGAACATTTTAGCTTTAAAGAAAGGTTAACAAATGTAAACCTCTTTAGTTTAGAAAAAACGTAAGAACAATAAGGATGTGGAATTCTCTGCCTGAAGAAGTGGTTTTATCAGAGTCCGTACAGATGTTCAAACAGCTACTAGATGCATACTTGCAAAAACAGAATATTCAAGGATATAATTTTTCAATGTAGGGTAGTAGCTTCTTGATTCAAGGTTTAATCTGTCTGCCATTTTGGGGTCAAGAGGGAATTTTTTTCCTAGTTTGGTGAAAAATTTCAAGTGCTTCAAACTGTTTTTTGTTTTTTTTTGCCTTCTTTTGGATCAACAACAAAAAACAACAATGAGGGAGGCTGAACTTGAAGGAAACATGTCTCTTTTCAGCCTATGTGTAACTATGTAACCTTCAAGTGACAGCATCAACCACTGTGATTTACATGGTGAATAAGCACTGTTTGTCAGAGACTGCTGTTTCACGAACTGCAATGTTAAAGAAACACCCTATACCCCTAAAGACTTAAACTTGCTAAAGTGCTTTAAGAGATAAAGGGACACTATTGGCTGAAGTGGATTTGGTGCATATTCCCAGTTCCCTTAAAAGAGCACTATAGTGCCAGGAAAAAAAACTTGTTTTCCTGGCACTATAGGGTCATTAGGTCCTCCCCACCCTCAGGGCCCCCCTCTCGCCGGGCTGAAGGGGTTAAAACCCCTTCAGCCACTTACCTTTCTCCAGCGCCGGGCTCCCTCTGTGTTGGGGAACTGTCCACCCCCTGCCGACGTCAGATCCGAATGCGCATGCGCGGCAAGATCCGCACGCGCATTCAAACAGCCCATAGGAAAGCATTACTCAATGCTTTCCTATGGATGTCCAGTGTCTTATCACTGTGATTTTTACAGTAAGAATTGCGGAAGCGCCTCAAGCGGCTGTCAGTGAGACAGCCACTAGAGGCTGGATTAACCCTCAGTGAAACATAGCAGTTTCTCTGAAACTGCTATGTTTTCAGCTGCAGGGTTAAAACTAGAGGGACCTGGCACCCAGACCACTTCATTGAGCCAGGGCTTGACATAGGAAGCTATACAAAACTTTATTTTCCTGGCACTATAGTTTCCATTTATGAGCATACCACTGACAGATTTAAAGAAAATAAATTGTTATTTTTATGAATTAATAATGTTACACACTTCCTACTGTCAGTAAGACAGCTGGGAGTATTTCTTCCTCACACACTCAGCATTTGTTCTTAACAGAGAGAAGCCTTTTATTGGAATGCATGAGCCCTGTGTCCAAATGCTTCTCTATGTGAAGCATTGGGAAGGACAAGGAAATCATTCTAAGGACAGAGAGAACTCTACCTGGATTAGATAAAGAATGTAATTTTCTTTTGTTTTTTTGTTTTTTACAGACGTAGCAGGCTTCAACATCTTAACTTACAAAGGAACACTCCAACCTTCGAAATAAATATGTTCCTTTAATGGTGAACGCATACTTGCCATTATCTAGTCTGATTCTGATGTTTATTACATTTTTATTTTCTTAGTTATATAATGGTGAATGTGTAGAGGAAGATGACATTTATGTTCCATAATGTGTTGTTTAAATACCCAGTGTTACAGTTTGGATTGTCCAGTTTTTAACATTGTGTGAACAATATTTTCTACTCTTCTACTCTTCTTTCATGACCATGTAAAATTTTGTTTGCAGAGATGAATTGTGAACCACTGTCCATTAAATTAAATTGGGGGGGGGGGGGGGAGGGGGCAGAGCTTGGCCGCCATCCCGAGCAGTAGCATTAGACTCGAGATCCGCAAACAGTTGATTTAAACGTCAGAAATTGTAATATCCTGAGGGGGTGGGGCCTGACCAGCATGGCTGAGAGACGTGTGTGTGATAAGCTCCTCACACAAACTAAGCTAAACCGGGCACAAACCGAGATGCTACCCCTAAAACAGCGACAAACGAGATTGCACACTGTAAATAACCGCTGGGGAGCACTATTAACCGACTCCGGAGACTCGCCCGTCGTTCTGAAGCCAAACGCCACATTTGAGGCCTACTCACATGGAGGGAACCACCGGGGGGAGGAAAGGGCCGATCCTCCAACCTGGGACCACCGGGCAAACGCAAGCGACCCGTCCCCACCCCCGCTTCCCGCTCATGGGCCGCAACCAACATGGCCGACGGAGTAGGGGAGTACACTGAACCGACATGGGAAACCAAGTTTAATGCTGCCTTTGACGAGATATGTGCAGCGTTCTGGAGACGGATTGCAGCCCGGACAGGGCAAACGCAGCCACTTATCACCCACACCGCACAGCTCCAGACGAAAGCTTTATCAGCGACCAGCTCCACTGAACTTACAAGCCCAGCCATGCACATGGATAACGCTGCAGTCTCCGCCACATGCCCTTCTTATGGGCTGGGTACTCACATGGAGGTACCTCTCCAACGCCAGCCATACACTCGGGGAGACACCTGAGAAAACCCTACAAAACGGGATTGATGGCACGACGACGCGAGTTCCCTTCAAGGCCTCAGGTCGAAGACAGGTGGCACGCAGACTCCACAAGCCCATGGGCAGCTGGATACAACCCACGCCCAGGCCTGCCAAAAGACCTCCTGCCAAGGAAGAGCTAGTTAGAGAAGCACGGCTGAACCCTACTCGTGAGTGGAACGGACAGGGCCCCCAACCGCGGCCTGATGACCTGGCCTCCCAAGACCACCACGCTATCCCAGGGCCGGCCTTAGGTGTTTAGGCGCCCTGTGCGAGCCAATCTTGTGGCGCCCCCCCCCCCCCCCCCCCCGCCATCTTTGTTTGACCCACTCTAGACAATTTCAGGCACATTCACAATCTGTTGCCTGCACCCCCTTCAACATAACCCTACCCCCTTTCATCAGTACCCCTTCCCCTTTATCACTAGCCCCCTGCCTCCCTTTATCACTAGCCCCCCTTCACCAGCCCTCTGCCCCCTTTATCACTAGCCCCCTACCCCACTTTATCACCAGCCCCCTACCCCCCTATCACTAGCCCCCTGCCCGCTTCAATAAAATGCAATCGTTATATTAAAAAAAAAGCAATAAGGACAAACACTTACATTAAAGGCTGCTGCTCCCTGTATCCAGCTGTCAGTTTTTCCCACTCCGCTGACTCGCCGACTGAAGAGCACCTGCCAACCTGACACCCACTGAGCGGATTATTCCGATGTCACACACAGGCAGACACTGTTACAGACTGTCACACACAGGCAGACAGTCACACACACAGTACAGTCTCACATACACACACAGGCAGACAGTCACACACAGTGTACAGTCTCTCACACACACACACACGTGCACACACGCAGACAGTCAGACACTGTTACAGTCACACACAGAGTAGTCTCACACATGCAAGCAGACAGTCACACACAGAATACAGTCTCACACACACACACACACACACACACACAGGCCGACAGTCAGACACTGTTACGGTCACACAAAGAGTACAGTCTCTCTCTCAGACACACACACACACAGTACAGTCACAATTACCTATTTCCCTTATGGCTGTCTTTTCTGTGCAGTACAGCTTCAGTGCGTTTTAGCCCTGCCTACTCCATGCGGTAAGCTCCGCCCCTGCCGTTCGGTAAGCCCCGCCCACTTTTCATAGTCCCGGGTGGGAAATAATGAATCTTGCACCCGGGGACTACCTTTAGATCCCCCTGCACTCACCCGGCCATGTGCGAACTGTGTCGCCCCCTGCTGCATGGCGCCCTGTGCAGCCGCACAGCTCGCACACCCCTAAGGCCGGCCCTGCGCTATCCCACCATGCGGAGTGGGTTGAAGACACTCACCAACGCTCTCGTCTAGACCTGCACAGAGACACGCACTCTACCCAATAACCTGCTCAGACCTGGTGACTTTACTCGCAGCATGTATCTTAACATAGCACTGTAAAGCCTTTAATTCATGCCCTAAAAGTGCCTTACCTACTACCCAGGCACTATAGTCATAGAGAAACTAGATAAGCTTTGCATGTATGAGATACCCATCCAGCGCGCTATTTAATCCACTGTTTTCCCTTACCCATCTGTCTGCCCGATGGCTCTTAAATGTAAAAGCGAAGCGGTATTCACCAAAGTCTAATCTCTAAACCCAGCAGATCTTTCACTATGCATATATATGTGTTACAATCTAAGTCATGTTTAAGCCTAATAACCACTGAATACTGTATATGTTTACCATCTAGCACACAGGGTAGAATAGAATCTTATGTTAAGCCTGATTTATATCTTGACATGTTAACCTTGCTAACTACCTTACTCAACACACTTACCTACCTAACCTGTGACCTACTTCTCTAGCCTGTAATTTTTCAAGATTTCCAGTTTCTTTAACCCATAAAAAAGTGCAACTATACCTCATGTCATGACACTGTATGCAAATGTTTGACCACATTAAGCTTGTTGATGCTGTCGTGGCTATGCAAGCCTGTATGTTATTCCTTTGTTGCACACCAAAATAAAGATTAAAAAAAACAAAAAAACTGCTAAATTGACTGGAACTTATGTTTGGAGGTGTCTAGTCGATGCTGGGCACCCTTTTGAGGCTCCCTCAAGTTTGCTGCGGCAGTGTACTGACCAGTGGCGGATCCAGGGGGGGGGCAACGGGGCAATTGCCCCCCCCGAGATTCTCCCCCCGCCGGCTAGTGCAGGGCTGGCATTGCACAAGTGCCAGCCCTGCAATGTGCCTGCGGACCGGGGAGATCAGAGATCTCCCTCCCCGGTCCGCAGGCACTCTGCTGACAGCCGGCAGGGGAGGGAGAGAGGACCCGGGAGCTCAGCCAGCAGCTCCTCCGGGTCCTCCTCTCGCGAGATTTGGAGCGTTGCCGCGGTTACCACGGCAACGCTCCAAATCTCGCGAGAGTGAACTCTAGCCCTGGAGCGCGGGCTAGAGTTCACTCCTACCACTGGGACCACCAATGAATCCCCACTGGGACCACCAGGGAAAGCAAGATGTCCCCCCTCCTCACAGTAAAGGTAAGAAGGGAGGGGGGACATAAATATATTTATTTTAATTACATAAAAAAAAACACACATATTATAAGCCCCCCCATCCTTCTTATCATACACACACATTGCCCCTTCCCCCCCATACACACACACATTGCCCCTGCCCCCCCATACACACACACATTGCCCCTGCCCCCCATACACACACACATTACCCCTGCCCCCCCCATAAACACACACACATTGCCCCTGCCCCTCATACACACACACACATTGCCCCTGCCCCCCATACACACACACACATGGCCCCTGCCCCCCATACACACACACACACATTGCCCCTGCCCCCCATACACACACACACACATTGCCCCTGCCCCCCATACACACACACATTGCCCCTGCCCCCCATACACACACACACACACATTGCCCCTGCCCCCCATACACACACACACATTGTCTCTGCCCCCATACACACACATTGCCCCTGCCCCCCCATACACACACACATTGCCCCTGCCCCACCATACACACATTGCCCCTGCCCCACCATACACACACACATTGCCCCTGCCCCCCATACACACACACATTGCCCCTGCCCCCCCAAACACACACACATTGCCCCTGCCCCCCCAAACACACACACATTGCCCCTGCCACCCCATACACACACATTGCCCCTGCCCCCATACACACACACATTGCCCCTGCCCCCCATAAACACATTGCCCCCACACACATACATTGCCCCCACACATACACAAACATTGCCCCCACATACACACACACTGCCCCCCATAAACACATTGCCCCCACACACATACATTGCCCCCACACATACACTGCCCCCCATACACACATACACTGCAATACACACACACACTGTAACTGTCACACACATACTGACCCACACACACACTGCACCCCTGACATATACTGCCGCCCTCACTTACACACTGCAACCTTCACACACACACTGCTAACACACTGTCCCCCTCACACACACACACACTGCACCCCTCACACATTACACCACTCACACATACCACTGCTCCTCTGCCCTACTACAGCCCCATTTCCCAGAGGACCTCAGGTAAGTTGTCAAACTGTTCTTAAACAGTTTGACTACTTACTCTGGGAGGGGATCTCGGCACTATTGGCACAATAACCACTACACTGAGCTGTAGTGGTTATTGTGTCTGGATTATTTATTTAAATAATGTACAAGTGCCCCTCCCGAGATCAGGCTCTGGATCCACCACTGGTACTGACCTCATTTGATCTGCGGCCTAGCATTAGTCCGCAGAGACCGAGCCCTGTATCTCCCCCCCCCCCCCCCCCTTTGGACCGGTGGGGGTTATCCCGGTGCACACCACTATGGCTCCAGGTACTTACCACAGTGTCTGGGCAGTTTTGCAGCTTGACGCGGAGTCTCCTCACACTCTTGGCGATTCCTGTGAAAGTGGCTCCCTCATGGTCCTCTTAAAATGGCTGGCAGTGGCAGAGCACTGAAGCAGGGCACAAACTTTAGCCAGAATAGAGGAAGCATTTAAAGCCATCTGCTGGCAGTTCTGGAGGATCCTTCAGCCCAGATGGAGCAATCTACAATGCCTACCCCAGGGGCGCAGCTTAAAGGCAAAGCTGGGAACTCTGCTTGGATGCTAGGTGCCTGATTTGAGTTGGCTACACTATCTGGCTATCTACTGTTTGGCTATCTATTGTCCTTCATAGGCTCTCCTCTCCTATGCTCTTTCGGCTAATACATGTGCTGTGACGGGCTGTTTGTTGGTGGTTCTATTTTTTATATGTTGCCCATGTGCAATCAGTAAGATTATTCTATAAATCTCATGAATAGTTTGTTCCTGACCTGACTCAAATGAATCTTACTTGTCCAAGTAATATAAAATGTGCAGTATATGACATTTTATGCTACCATCATACCCTTTCATGCTATACATGCCAATGCCAAAAACGTCTATGCAAGCTTTGTATGTGAACTCATGCACACATAAAGAATGTAAATAAATAAAAAACTAATTTGGAGGGATCACCTTCTCTTAACAAACCACTGGAACGTGGAGTTCCATTCTGCCTGAGGTTTTAGCCTTTTCCAGACTCTGTTGAATCTCCACGCCACCAGATCTCCTTCCTGTACTTTTACAGCCTGATAACACCTTGGACTTTATTGTGGATCTATCACCCGCCAAATGGCACAACATGATTGATAGATTCAAGAATTCAGCCTATTCAGGTTTTTTTTTTTTATTCACTGGATGCCTAGTTTTTTCATCTGTTGCAGGGGATTCAAATTATTGTATCACATCTAGAAGCAGTTCTCGCAAAGGATTGAACATCAACCAACAGTCAGACAGAACCTGCGTTACCACCTGCCCACAGGATGAGCGGTTGTCACTCCTACCCACCACCTAGATCGCTTGCAACAGCTAGGAAACCAGTAAAGTGGTATATTTCTTTTGTATGTGAACTTCAGTTACCACCCTGACATCCTCCCTGCAACACCAGACACTTGTCACGATGGAAGGTGCAGAAAAATGAGATGTGGGACAAGAGACCCTTCACTTATGTGATGCATGGGTAAGCTTGAGTAATAGTGGGTATGGTCCCACACAGCATAACTGGGAAATCAGCTTGGAATATCACACGATCATTAGTCAAGATCAGAGTTGCTGGGACTCCATCGTACCTCACTTCATGCGTAGGTGTCTTTCTGGCCATTTCAAGCATTTATTCTATAAATTCAGAAGAACTGCAAAGTAAGAAATTAATTTAACTTATTTTTCAGTGTGTAGAGTTTAAATTCGTAAAATTTATTTTATAAATGTATGCTCTAGACCAGGGGTAGGCAACCTACGGCACTAGTGCCATGCACGGCACTCGAGGTGTCTTTGCACGGCACTCAAGGCTGCTAGAGCCAAACAGGCTCTGGCCTATCAGGAGTCCTAGTAAAACTTCAGATATCTGCTAATCCGAAAAGGTGGTGAAGGACAATCCTCAGTTTATGCATTGCAGCACATAGAGGAAGGGACCTCAGATCACCTCCTCACAGCACTTGTGAATAGGAAGCCACACTGTAGTAGAGCAGCTCGCAGTTGCTGTTGCAGCTCCTGTCCTTGACATGTACCTGGCTGGCCTAGTCTCCACTGGAAGCCACACACACTGCTAGATATACACAGAAATGCAGAATAACCCTCCCCTCATACAAATAATACGGACAGCCCACACACAAACACAACACACAATCCGCACAAACGTAACCCGCTAACAATCCACATACATACACACAACCCCAAATGCAATACCCCAAACAGCCCCCACACACTACCAAACACACACTGTGACATATCCATACACACACACACACAATACCACAAGCAGCACCCATACACAGCCCACATTCATATGTATCATACACAATACCATAAACTACTCATGAACATATACAATATAATAGCTCATATACGCAGGGCCGTCTTTAACGCGGGGCAAACTGGCCAGCTGCTCCGTGAGCTCTGCTGGCCTCAACTATTTCCAACCCTCTGGCCGGTAATCCGCACACTAAGGAGGCCCACCGGGTGGCCCATGCACAAAGGACCACCCGGTGGGCTTCTGTCAGCAGGGGCCCGGTTGCACACTGAGGCACTTTAACAGCGCAAGCGGGCCCTTTGCTTTTCGGCAGCAGGCTGGGAGGAAGTGATGGCCGCGCATCACTTCCTCCCACAAAGAGAGGAGCACGCGGGAAAGAAGAGTAGGCAGATTGGAGGGGGGTTTGCCAAGAGCGCTAGACCCCAACTCCCAACACCTTCAGCCACCAGCAGGAAAGGTAGGAAACTGGAGGGTGGGTTTTAAAGTGTATGTCTGTGTCAGTATGTCTGTCAGTGTGTGTGTCATCTGTGTGTGTCAGTATGTCTTTGTGTGTGTCAGTATATCTTTGTATATGTCAGCATGTCTGTGTGTGTGTGTCAGTATGTCTGTGTGTGTATCTGTGTGTAAATTTCAGTGTGTATATATCTCTGTGTGTGTGTATATGTGCATACATCTCAGCATTCACACACTAACACTACACACAAATACACCCCTGCATTCAAATTTCAACACTATGTACAAACAGATGTCTGTGTTACACACCAGAATTATATGTAAATACACCCCTGCATTCAAAAACCAACACTACGCAAATACATGCTTGCAATCACGCCAACACCACATACAAACATATTCCATACAAAAACCTGTTTACATTAAAACACACACAAACTGCTTAGTGCTAAATACAGACCTGCAAACATGGGTAAATGATAGAGCCCCAGCTGTCAATGCATTTGGAGTTGCACGACAGATGGGGATCTACCTTTTTAATCACCCGGGCAACAGGGAGACCCCTAAAAATTCTTGCACCTCTCTACTTTAGGTCCGCCACTGCGTTGAGGTGGAGGATGTGATTGCACGCCTGGGGAGGGAGGACAAGGTCCAGGGGGCCCCAAGCAAATGCTTTGCCCAGGGTCCAGTTACTATTAAAGACGGCCCTGCATATACGCACAAATACAACGATACAAAGCCATTACAGTAAAAATAACACAAGCAGAATACGGCAGCATACACACCTCAATTAAAAAAAAATAATAAGACCGGCACGCTACGGGACATCACATTCCTATATCGGCACAGTGCTGCTAAAAGGTTGCCTACCCCTGCTCTAGACATAGGAAAGAGCAATTAAAACTTAAGAGTAAACTATACTTGTAGTTTCTATCACTATGCCAAGCATAATCTTGATCTACGATTGCTATTTAATTCCATGTTTTCCCATTAAGTTTACAGTAATTTAATATAAATCTCAAATTTCAGAAAAGAGACAGTACATTGTACATATGGCAGCTTATTCAGATCACCACAAGGCATAAATGCAACAATTTATCTCAGTTCAATGGAAACCACCCAGCTAGCTAGTAACGTCTGTACGGAATACATTTGCAGAGGGCTGAAGTCTGTGTTTTTGTTGTAGAAAGGGACAAAAGGACAGTTTGATTTTATGTATATATTTATATTCTCATAAAGTCCTAATACCCCTTATTTTTTTCCCATATTTTTATGTTGCAGCCTTATGCTATAATTGTTTTTTTCCCCCACATACTTCTGCAATCAATACCTCATTATGACAAAGCAAACCCCATATTTGTGACACAGTTGCAAATATGTTAAACAAAAATAAACTAAATGACACATTAATGTAAATATTGAAACCCTTAAAGAGATACTGTAATGCAGGAATACAAAGCTGTATTCCTGGCTCTACTGCTCCCCGTACCTTGCGCCCCCTCCCTAGTAAATAAAGATTTAAAACCCCTTTACTTACTTACCTTTTCCCAACGCCGATGTCCCCCGGAGCTGGCTCAACGCTCCGGCCCACTCCTCTGCCTTGCCATGAGCGGGATCTAGTGCGCATGAACGGGAAATGCAGCGCGCGCATTAGAACTTTCTATTGGAAAGCATTGAATCAATGCTTTCCTATGGGGAAAAATCTGACGCTGGAGGTACTCATGCAAAGCATTAGGACATCAAGCATCAGATACCGGACCAAAGGTCAGTTTCAATTCAGGAAGCCCTCTAGTGGCTGTCTGGTAGACAACCACTGAGGGCAGACTTGGAGCTGCAGTGTAAATATTGCAGTTTCTATGGCACTGCAATGTTCTACATTGCAGCACTAAGTGCAAAAGGGACACTACACCCAGACCACTTCAATTAGCTAAAGTGGTCTGGGTGCCTACAGTGTCCCTTTAACTCAATTATTTTTGGTTACAATGTGACATGGTTTGCTTGCCTGGATCTGGGTAGCTTCTGCCATTAATCTCTTGGTTGGATGGGGACAGTCAGTGGACTGTAGGGACAGCCATTTTCAGATGTCTCCAGAGACGTTCGGTTGGGTTCAAATCTAGGCTCTGGCTGGGTCACTGAAGGATATTCACAGAGTTGCCCTCTTGGAAGATAAACCTTTGGCACAGTCTGAAATCCTGAGCACTCTGGACCAGTTTTGCATTAAGGATATCTCTGTATTTTGCTGCATTCAGTTTTCCATCAAGCCATGACCATTCCTTAGTCTGCCCCTGACCACCTCAAAACATGGTGCTACCAAAAGCATGCTTCATCACTGGGATGGTATTGTGCAGGTGTTGAGCGGTGCCTGGATTCCTCCTGGATTCATCCTGAATTGAGGACAAGCAGTTCAATCTTCGTTTAAGCATAGAATCTTGTTCCTTACATTCTGAGAGACCTTGAGGTGCTCTTTTTGCAAATTGCAAAAGTTAGAATAGAAAAATGTGCTTTTGCCCACATTACCATGGGAATGCCTAATTCTTCTTTTTACTGAAAGATGCAACTTCATGGAATCTGGGTTTACTAGAAGACCTACGAATTGGATACTATTTGTGGGTGACGGAGAAGATTTTTTTCCAGTTTAGAAATCCATAGATATTGAAGATAGAAACTTTAAAATGGTTTCCAAGAGGAGACTTTTAATAACCAGTTGTTTAAATACGGTATTACAACAATGTATTTTCTTCTTAGGATAGCCATGGTGGCAATCAGAACTTTCGTAAAGACTCAGGGAGGCCTAGGATAGACGAAAAGGGAAGACTTTGAACTTGTAGTGCTGTTGTTTTTCTCTAAAATAAAAGGCAAATCGGAGGAACTTTCAGTTATGTTTTAGCAATTGGAATATGTAGTTATGTGTCATTCTTTTGATCAATTTATGCCATGTAATCTCCTTTTAACACAATACTTGTGGCCAGAAGAATTAACTCTAAACTTTTTTGTTTTAACATTTACAAACTTTAAATCTGGAATAGATCCTGCTGAGCTATGTTTTTGTTTTTGTTTGTTTTTTACCAGAAAAAGTCTGCAATAGTTTCCTGATCCCCATTCAAGTTTAGAAGTCTCATACTTTCTTTGTTAACCTTTGTTTGTTTGAAGGTAGTTTGAGTACATATCTGAAAATATCATTTTTATAGGAGGGATGTTAGTAAACTCTATCCTGTAACCTCTGTAAACCGTTTTCTGGACCTATAAATCTGAAGTAGATTTTATCCAGAATTCTGTAAAAAATTTCCTGCATGCCCTGTACATTTAATTTTTTTTTTATTATTTTTTTGGGGGATCCTTTTAAGCTAGCATTCTATCTGCCTCCCCTGTCTCCATATCCCTGCTTATAGGGTCTGAATCTAATCTAGCAAAATTAAAACTTTTGACATTCTTAGAAGGTGAATCTATCTACCATGATTTTAGCCATAACATTCTGTGAGCCACAGTTGATAAAGCCATAGACCTAGAGGCTAACCTTTGATCATCCAATGAGGCATCACAAAGAAAACCATTAATAAAGCAAATGCTTTAATCAATTTTTTACATATTTTTATTATTTTTGATGTGCAATTCAGCATTGAACGCCAATTGTTATATATATGTCTTAATAGTGAATAGGTAGTCAGGAGTAGAGAGACATGTGTACAAGGTTCTTTGTATAGATGAAATATATCTAAAGCATGGCATAAGCAGACTGAAATAAAGACATAGCTACAGGGCCATCTTTAATATTGATTGGGCCCTGGGCAAGCATTTGATAGGGTCCCCTGACCCCCACTCCAGACCCCCTCTCCCTGACATGCAATCACGCTCTCCACTTCCCAACGCAGTAGCGGAGCCATTTTCTCTTGATTGCACACACACATAGAGATTTTCTGACACACACAGAGACATACTGACACACAGACATAGTGAAACACAGACACCCTGACAGACATAATGATACACACACAGAGACAGACATACTAAAACACACACAGACGCACTGACATACTGATAAACACGCAGACATACTACCACACTGTCAGACATACTGACACGCACAGACATACTCACACACATACTAAGACACACAAAGACATACTGACACACACAAATACATACTGACACACATGCAAAATTTACCTTTTTAAAGCCACCCTCCAGCCCTACCTTATGGGTTCAGGAGGGAGGCTACCCCAGGGTCCAGTGGCAGGCTGAGGTAGTTGGAAGTGTGACGCTCTGACAGCCCCCTCCTGACTGCCTCCTTCTCCTTCCTCCCGCGCGACTTCACTCTATCTGGGAGGAAGTGACTCATGGCAGTCACTTCCTCCCAGCCTGCTGCCGTAAAACAAGGGGGCCCGGTCGCGCATTTAAGGGGCCACAATGCCCGACCGGGCCCTCTTAGCGTCTGGGCTCCCGGTGCAGTTGGGCCCATGGGACAAATAAAACATTTTTTGCGGACAGCGGGGCCATGGGGTAGCTGCTTTGGGCCCCTCAGGAGTAACTGGGCCCGGGGCAGATGCCCCGTTTGCCCCAATTTAAAGACTGCCCTCCATAGCTATTAGGATAGCAGGTTGACATGCTAGAAAGGTATTTAAGGGATGAAAGCTCCCTGTAAGAAAGTCCCTGTGTAAGGTTGCAGAGTGGATCCCTGGTGTTGCTCTCCTCCAGCTCCAGAGCTTCACAGGAGCCGTCTCCAACTCTCCATGGGCTCGGAGGTTCATGATGACCAGCTCCCTCCACCGGGGGTAACACCTGGGTCTGGGCAAAGGCTGCCGCTTTCGGCGGGTAGTCTTCCGCACCTGAGCACGCTGTGAGGAAGTAAGGCTTCCAGTGCCACTTGGTCAATGTCGACGAATAGGACGTTGGGTGCGTGATTTCTGTAGCTTTTCTCGCTTTTTGTTTCTCAGCTTCTTTCCGGAGTAAGAACTGAGCAGCCTCTGCATGCTGTTGGAGTTGTTTCCAGAAGCGCCAGAAAATATCCTCTAGACATAGTATGCAGAGGTCTGTGTTGCTACTATGAGCCGTATATTTTATGCTCAGCTCCTTTGTGCCTAGCAGGGTGACAGCCATCTTAGGTTGTCGTGATTTGTGTCACTGATGGCTGGAGGCGAGAGGTAGGTAAGGCTAGGTCAATATGTAGCTGTGCAGTGAAGACTGGGATAACCCCCACCGGTACGGAGGGAGGGGGTGACAGGAGATCAACAGGGACGCACTGAAAAGCTAGGAGAGGGAAGAGCGGCCACCTCCTCCCAGCTTCATGTCCAGTAGGCCGCAGCTAAGTGTCTTCGGCTCCAGGAGGCTGCAAAACTCAGGTGAGGTCTCAATCGAGTCTCCAGAACACTTCCAACGTGGGTAGTGCACTTTGGTGTGTCAGCTCTGTGTTCGGGATAATTTCCCCAAGATTAACTGAGTAGATGGGAGCTTCGTATGTATGCGTCTAGACAGCTCCAGGGTCAGGCTCTGCTCACCCACCCCCCCTCCCCCCACCCCCCTTTAATCAATTTAATAGTATCAGCATTATATTCTTTTCTAAATAAATCCTCCAACTCTGACAACCAGATGCGCTGGGCTTTTTCAACAGGGAAAACGCAGGACTTTTCCAAATAAAAAGGCAGGTTTTACATTAAAAAGCCTGCAGGAACTGACTATACTTACCATAACTACTACATTAAGCTGTAGTTGTTCTGGTGACTATAGCATCTCTTTAATATCATTCCAGTTACTGCAATTCAAAGTGAAAAGGGGGTGGTCCCTCCAGTCCAATTTAGTTTGACAATCTTTATTAAAGTTTTGAAAAGGGTTTTACAAAACAAAATCTGAATCAAACCATGCAAATACAGTACAGGTTGTGCAGGTTCAAGGTACTGTGGTCTAGAAGATGCATCAGAAAAATTGCTGTCACAATTAAACATTGCAAATCTTTCATGTTAATCATATTATCATTTGTGGTACACAATAGTATCAAAATAATATAAGTGCCCAAAATAGAATTATTATTATTATGTCACGTTTCTCGTGGCAGCTCTGTTTGATATATTCTCTATCCAAGGATACCATAGGGTATTGTGTTTATCACTGGTGTTATTAAGTGAGTCTATAAATGCTTTTGCAAATTTAATTTCATCCACCTTACTGAGCCACTGCTGTTGTGTTGGGTTTTCCCAGAGAACATGGATCCAGGGCTTTTGATGCATTCAATAAGTATATTAGGATTGAGTTCTTTATATATTTGGAAATTGTGGTTGGTGTGAGATGGAGGAGCACATTTTCAGCCTCAAAGAGGGGAGAGGCTGAGAGTGAGAGTGTTCTGCACCATACACTAGAACAGTCCCATCAGATATGTTTAGCCAAGCTTACATCTCCAACAGGATGAGAAACTAATGGAACAATGTTATAAATGGATTTAAGGGTGCGATAGCATAATGACAAAGTGTACAGTTTGCCTTGAGGTACTTTGCACCCCTCAGACCTTGGAAATTCAAATTAAGAATTTTCTCCCATTTTTATTTTTTAAAACATTTTGCTCAAGACTGATTCTCACCTCCTCCAATAAACAAGACCCTATACACAATCTCTGACAGTAATATTTGACATACGTAATTCTGAAATAATTGTTTTCTGTCCTTTGCCTCTTACACATAGATCCTCAATAGTGTTTGTGTCTTATCTGTGTATACTGGAACATTCCTAGAATCGAGGAGCATATACCAACCATTATTTTGTCTAGAGTATGTAAACCAGTGGTAGTCAACCTTTTTTTACCTACCGCCCACTAATGCATCTTTTTGGTTGAAAAAATTTCCTTACCGCCCACCAGTTTTCGCGCAAATGCAGAATATTTTTTAGAAAGGAGGGTGTTTTACAAAAAATAAATGTACGTACATTTATCTTTTTATTTCTACTTAATGCAGATTTATAAGGTTTTTAACTTTATAAAGTTTAATGAGAAAACAATAAAGTAAATTGAAATTACCTTTACTAGTGATTAATGAGATCCTTGAGGTTGATGCTGCGAGACTAAATATTTGATATCTGGTTCGATTTTCGTAAGGAACAAACGAAGGTCTCTTTCAGTGATATTCAGACGACTTCTCTGTTTGCGCACAATATGATTTCTCATTTGTGCGTCAGCTCATGTCCTCTCCCTCCTCAATTCCCCTCCCCACCTTTTTTTCCCTTTTTTCTATTTTTTAAACTTCCTTGTAGCAATGCCCAGTAGGAAGGCTGAGCTAGGTAGCCCACTTACTATATAGTCCACTATAACAGACAGACACACGTACAAGACACACATACAGACACACGTACAAGACACACATACAGACACACATACAGACACATACATACACACACACACACACACACGACACATACACAAATACAGACACATACATACACACACACACGACACATACATACACACACACGACACACATACAGACACACACACATACAGACACACATACAGACACACACACAAATACAGACACAGATACACACACACACACACGACACATACATACACACACACAACACATACAGACACACACACGACACACATACATACACACACACACATACACAAGACACACACGACACATACAGGAACACAGATAGACACACATACACACAAGACACATACATACAGACACACACAAGACACACATACACACAGACAGTCACACATACATACACACACACAAGACACACATATATACAGACACACACACACACACAAGACATACATACAAAGACACACACACACATTATATTTAAGTCACCCTCCTGTTTCCTACCTTTTAGATTCAGGAGGGTGACTTTCCCTGGGGTCCAGTGGTGGCTCAGGTGGATGGGAGTCAGAGTTCCCACTCTGACTCCCTGGTCTTCCTCCCGCGCGGCTCTCAGGGTTAGCTGGGAGTAGTGACGTGCAGTCACTTCCTCCCAGCTCTGATGTCATCACAGGGGGCCCGGTTGCGCTGTTAAAGCGCCCAGCACTGACCGGGCCCCCTCCCAATCCACATCCATCGGGTGGCCCTGACAGCATGGGCCACCCGATGGACCCCTCCATATGCGGCCCCGGCGGTTTGCCGCGCGGGCCGGGGCCGCAAATTGTCACGGCGGTACCCAGTCGCAAGGGTACCGCCAGCTCGCATCCGCCCGGTCGTCCGTCCGCCCGGTCGTCAAAACCTGGAAATCCCTACCGCCCACCTGAAATCCTAAAACGCCCACTAGTGGGCGGTAGGGACCAGGTTGACGACCCATGATGTAAACCATCCACCAACAGGACTTTTTGCAAATGGATGAACTTGCACTTTCCGATAATTTGTAAGGATCTGGCTCCTACCAGTTACTTATTGTTATTCAGTGGTAATAATGGGCTGGGGGATGGGGACAGGTGATTGTTCCTCATTCTAAATCAGTCACTTAGAGTATGGTGACCCAGTGGGATCATCAGATGGCATGGGTTCCTGGTTAGTTCAAAACTGGTGCTGGTAGTTGGCCAGTTTTGAGGATATGTAGAAATTGTTGTATGATTATCATCATATATGCATTGTGGCGAAACCAACCTCGCCACTGGGCCCTGGAGAAGCCTGTTTGCTAGCCTCCTACCTACTGACTATGGCCCCTGGGTTATTTGGGGCATATTGTACTGTATATTGCTGCTACTGGCCCTTTTAACAGCATTCATACGCTTGGGAGAATTTAAAGGGTTTCTTGGATTCGGTGATTATGGTGTCTGCCAGAGTGCTTGGAGTCCTCAGGAAGCACTAGGAGCATCCTTTAACGGAGGTACCAAGTCGGGGTGCCAGGTGATCCGTTACATTGGTGGCAGCGGTGGGATGGCGTCCTAGTGCGAGGTAAAGCAGCTCGGAGACACAGTTCGTTTGGATTACAAATTGAGGGCAACGCTAGCAGTCGTGCAGCGCCCCTGGGAGCAGACAAGTATGGAAGGTTCTGGCTCTGGAGATGATTGGCTGGCCGAGGTGAGGCAGCGAGTGGCCGAGTATGGGGATGATATACCCATGGAGACACGCCGGGTGATCTGGAACCAGGTCATGGCTGAGCGAAACACAAGGCTGGACCGAGAATTCCGGTTGGCAAAAGAGAGGAAGTATGCTCAGCAGCAGGAGCGGTACAGCAGCCGAGTAGAGGCTGCATCCGAGGAGGTTAGCCGTCTTTCCCTGAGGCGGCGGGAGGAACCCGAAGTGGGGGTCCTCATAGACTGGTCCTGTGAGGAACCACAACAGGCAGGTAGAGATGGGACCAAGGTCTCTCCACCGGGCCCTTACTCACAAATGTTGCGGGGCCTCACGGATTGGTCCTGGGAAGACCCACAGATGGCAGGTGGAGATGGGACTGCGGTCTCTCTACCGGCCCTACAGGGATGCTGGGCAGTCGGCCCAGATCCCCAGCGGCAGTGTGCGTTACAGGGAGCTGAAAGTGCCGTTCTTGCTCCCCAGCGGCAGTGTGATTTGTTGGGAATTGGGAGCCCAGTCTCCATTCCCCAGCGGCAGTGTGAATTGCAGGGAATTGGGAGCCCAGTCTCCATTCCCCAGTGGCAGGCTGAGTTACAGGGGACAGAGGTAGTTGGTCCTACCCCCCAGCAGCAGAGTGATATGCCGGGAAGGCAGTGTGAAGTGCAGGGAGAGGAGAGCAGCGTCCTCCCTCCCCAGCGACAGGCTGAGTTGCAGGGGGCAGAGGTAGTTGGTCCTACCCCCCAGCAGCAGCGTGATTTTTTGGGAATAGAGAGCCCAGTCTCCGTTCCCCAGCAGCAGGACACTGAATTGGGAGGAGAGACAGTCGGTCTCCCTCCACAAAGACTGAAAGTAGGCATGGGAGAGGAGATTGTTACCTCCTCTCCCCAGCGGCAGATCATCAATGGGCAGAGTGTTCTAATGGGAGAGGAGATTGTTACCACCTCTCCCCAGCGGCGGATCATCAATGGGCAGAGTGTTCTAATGGGAGAGGAGCTGGTTACCACCTCTCCCCAGCGGCAGCTTAATGTACCAGGGGGAGACTGTAAGCCCCACACCTGTGCAGATGGGACCGTGGTCTCTGCACTTCCAGCACAGGGGGTAGGGACGGTCGGTCCTGCCCCCCCACAACAGGGCTGTTTAGCCAAAGGGGAGACAGTCTGTCTCCAGCAGCAGAGCTGTGTAACTAAAGGGGAGACAGTCGGTCTCCAGCAGCAGAGCTGTGTAACTCAAGGGGAGACAGTCGGTCTCCAGCAGCAGAGCGGTGTAACTCAAGGGGAGACAGTCGGTCTCCAGCAGCAGAGCTGCGCAGCTAAAGGGGAGACAGTCGGTCTCCAGCAACCAGGCTCCAACCAGACTACTCCTGTAGTAGTGCTGGCACCAGGGCAGAGTACCGCTGGTCTCTGCCCACTCAGCAACCCACCAAAACAGCCTACCAGTCCCCCACACAGCCGGGGTGAGGCACCTGGACCTGGACAAGTTTTTCCATTACTCAGGTGTAGTAACCATTCATTGTGGGTGGACTGTACTGCTGTTTCTGTTTTGTGGGTGGGCTGCTGGACTAACAAGGGCACTGACCGGCAAGAGGTCAGGTACCCTGTTAGTATGTTTGGAAAAGGGGAGAAATGTGGCGAAACCAACCTCGCCACTGGGCCCTGGAGAAGCCTGTTTGCTAGCCTCCTACCTACTGACTATGGCCCCTGGGTTATTTGGGGCATATTGTACTGTATATTGCTGCTACTGGCCCTTTTAACAGCATTCATACGCTTGGGAGAATTTAAAGGGTTTCTTGGATTCGGTGATTATGGTGTCTGCCAGAGTGCTTGGAGTCCTCAGGAAGCACTAGGAGCATCCTTTAACGGAGGTACCAAGTCGGGGTGCCAGGTGATCCGTTACATGCATTTTTAACCTTAGGCCATTGTATTTTGCTGATGAGATCTCTACAGATCTACGTATGTGTGTTTTTGTGTACTTTTAATGTTTTTTTGCTTAGGGTTCAGATATATTTGTAGGTGATTAGTGTAATATCTTCTTCAACATACCCACTTTTCCATTATAGTTAGAGCATGTCTGGAACCCAAAGCAAAGGCTACTTACCAATGTATTGGCATGCTTTTGGTCTCTTCACTTGAAAATGTGTGTGTGTGTTTTTTATTTTACAATTTGTTTATTTTTACCCTACAGTGAGCAGCTAGAACATTGCATAGTATCCATTTACCCACCACACATTCATCACTGCTCACTCATGGTTGCTTTGTAGTTAGAATTGTAGTTATCAATTTGCAGGTCAAGATGTGATAGCTCTGTGTTTGGTACTAATCAAGCGTTAGCAATTTCAGATGCATGTAATGGCCAAATGCACACCACAGCTACAGATGAGGAAATAAGTAAAACTACACACATTTGCATGGATCTGGGAACCTTCTTCACCAATTTAAAGGAACACTCCAGCAATATAAAAAAAAATGCAACCAATCCAATACTTCTCATAGATAAAGCACTTTTATAAAATAAGAAATAGGACATACCACAACGCTTTTTCTGCCCCTGGAAGATTATCACCAGTGATGATCTCCTTTCCAATATAATACTCCTCATAGAGAGGAATAGGGACATGATGTTGACCTCTACAGCACTTCGGTAAGCCAAAATGCTTTAGGAGTGTGAAGTGTTCCTTTAAGTGAACACCAGAATGTTTCCAATGGGGTTTCATTTTGAGTTATTTAAACTCCATAGGTCATCTGACTAGCAATGAAAGGCAAGTAGAAATTGTATCCTTAATATTTTTTTCAATGCCATTTCTGCTATAACATGTTAAACGCGCAAACATATTGCTCAGTCCTCCCGGCACTAAAAAGATTTATGTAAGCTCTAATTTTAGTCCGTACTTGGAATAGTGAAGAAAAGGGTCATTGATTACAGTTTATTAAACGTTACACCTAATGTACCCTCATGTTTTTTTTATGCAAATACTTTTGGCAGCATGGACAAAAATCATTCACAGTGACTAAGTTATGCGCTCACTACGCTATGCATCACTACATACAAGCACTGATTAGTTATTCCCTAATAGCAGTCTGAATTAAACGGTTGTATTGCATCTAAATAATACATCGACATATGGTTTTACTATAGACTTGAAATTTGCTTCAACTAAGCTAAGGACCACCATGCACTTAAATATTTTGCATTAAATGACTCTGCCAACTATTTTGTTTCTTCTCATATCTTAAGCTTTGGGTTTTATCATGTGCATAGGAAACAATAAGAGTGGGGAGTACAATCCCCAGGGAATTCTTCACTGGGATTGAAAGGAAAAATATGCACGGTAGTAGAGTTAAATGGGGAGACAGGGTGATTGCTAATGCGTGTGCCAACTTATTGACTGGCTCCAGCACTAACAATGGGAGCTTGCAACATTATTTGTCTTTATAACATGAGTAAGTGAACAATGATGAAAACATTGCATTGGTTTGTGCCTATTGAGTGGCAATGTGCTAATTTTTTTAAATCATGCAAAGTACTGCTTTGTGTTGGTGATACTGATGAGTAAAATCAAAGACAAATACTGGTTTTTTTTTCTTCACATTCACTATTTGGCATTGACCGTGCAAAAGAATAGTACTATGTTGTATTACTGTATGTTAGTTTTTTTTACCCATGATCCCTGAGAAGCCTTCATGCATTGCTGCATGATAGGTTTGAAAATGCTGTACTACGGTACGCTGTTTGGGGCATTTTCTTTTGAAGGTTTCAATTTAAATCATTGGATTAGCATTCTAAATGATCAGAATGTGTTCGAAAAACAGTTACCGTATATACTCGAGTAGAAGTCGAGTTTTTCGGCACATTTTTTGTGCTGAAAAATCCCAACTCGACTTATGCTCGAGTCAATGTCTGTATTATGGCAACTTACATTGCCATAATGCAGACAGGGGGCTGTGTAGGAGGGGTCTGGCAGGAAGCTCTTACTTACCTCTCCTGCAGCTCCTGTCAGCTCCCTTCTCCTCCGCGCCGGTCCGGTCAGCTCCCCTGTCAGAGGGAGCTGACCGGACCGGCGCGGCGGAGAAGGGAGCTGACAGGAGCTGCAGGAGAGGTAAGTAAACACTCTCTGCCAGCCCCCTCCACTGAACTGCCAATGCCACTGGACCACCAGGGAGTGAGAGCCCCCCTCCCTGCCATGTATCAAGCAGGGAGGGGGGACGAAAAAAATATTAATAAAATAAAATAATAATATTTATAAAATAAAAATAATAATAAAAAAAAATTAAAATAATAATTACAAAATAATAATAATAAAAATGCCCACCCCCCACCAAGGCTCTGCAACACATACACAAACACACACTGCATCACTCACACTGCATTCATACACACACTGAATTCATACACACACACTGCACTCATATACACACTGCACTCATATACACACTGCACTCATATACACACTGCACTCATACATACACACACTGCACTCATACATACACACTCTGCACTCATACACACTGCATTCATACACACACACTCTGCATTCATACACACACACACACTGCATTCATTATATACACACACTGTAAATAAATATTCAACTAATATATTTTTTTTAGGATCTAATTTTATTTAGAAATTTACCAGTAGCTGCTGCATTTCCCACCCTAGTCTTATACTCGAGTCAATACGTTTTCCCAGTTTTTTGGGGTAAAATTAGGGGCCTCGGCTTATATTCGGGTCGGCTTATACTCGAGTATATACGGTAAAATGCTTTGTCTACAGAAATCACTATTAAAATGTTAGGGGAATTTTTGGAGATCATTATTTGGAAAGTTTTTCTAACAGGTTGTGATAATTTAAAATGCTTATTCAAACAAATGAAATCAAAGCCAAAATGTCATGTGCGTGCATCAACATATCTCAAAGCATGAGAAAGATTAGTAAAAAGAACGCAAAAGGCAAGAACAAAAGTTGTAAAATACATTTTTATTTAAGTCAAGTGTATGTGTTCGTCAATTGAACAATTTACAGAAATTAACCTCGAAAGTTAAGAAAGAAACAAAGATTAACAGAGCCATTAGATATATGTACTTGACATAGTAAAACAAATAAAAAAACAAATCAGTTTAATACATATTGCAAACACTGCCAGTTTCTTTGTGTAGCACAAGTGAAGTGTCTATGTCCAGGTTGAGCCTTTTTATTATCTTATGGTTGCTATGATGTGACAAAAGAAAAGTATGTGATTTAGTTCCTTATGCCCGTGAAGGGATGTTGGAAGATCTTGCCCAGGTTATGTTCCCAAAAGTGACGCATCCCAAGCTTTTGACTGAACATTCATATATAGTACAGAATCCATGTAGCATTATGTAGGATCACTTTCTAGAAGAATATCTCTTAAATTTGCATTCTTTCAGTAGAACAAAATACGCGGTTTACACATTGTTTCAGGAAGAGAGTGGTTTCTGGCTATGAAAGGACAATTGTTAAATAGAGCTTTTATTATCCGAGGACTGTGAATGCAAAGTTTGTTTAAAAAAACTTGTCATTTTCTGTTGCAGAATCTGAAAAATATATTTAAAAAAAAGAGCCCCACCATGTTTTTAAAGGAAAGAGAATATTAGAAAGGTTTGCCTTCTTACCTGTGGCCTCCACTCATCAGCCAAGAGAGCTGTAAGCTCCTGCCTTTAATTAGCTCTTCTGAACAAAGTCCTGCTGTGCATAAAAGAGAGCAAAAACAAATTAGTCCAGAGTAGAAACAATTAAGATATGGAAATTGAATTGGATTAAGAAGAAATTGATGATGAGGAAGAAGTGGACTTAATTTACAGGAACCCCAATCAGCATCTCCTCATAGAGATTCATTGAATCAATGCATCTCAACGAGGAACGTTCAGAGCCTCCATGCGGAACGTGGATATGCTGAACAGCAGCACTTGACTAGGAGTTACCTCTAGTGGCCATCTAAGTGACTAGGCAACAATGTAAACACTGTATTTTCTCTGACACCAGAGAGAATAGACTATAGATACCACAGGCTATAGAAACCACAACCACTACATTAACCTCCCTGGCGGTATGATTATGTCAGGAATTTTGTACCAAAAGCGGTACCATTTTTTTGCATTTGAATTACCCGCCCAGTTCCACCCCCATGTCAGGTATGTCAATCAAATTTTAATTAATCAAATCACATAATTACGTTAAAAGATTATTTAAATATACATGTAGAATTTTAATATATATTCATTTATAGGTATTTAAATTCTACGTGTATACTAATGTAATCTTTTATGTAATTATATGTATTTATCTATATATATATTTGCGGTTATTTGTATTTTATATATATAGATATATATAGAATGTCATTCTAAGTGTATTTTGTTACCGATATATATATATTAATAACAAAATACAGTTAGAATGAAATTACATATGCATATATAATTTATATAAAATTTTGTTTCAATATTTTATTTATTTATTTTATTATTTTATTTATTTATTATTTTAATTATACGTATTTATATATAATATATATGTACATCTATTATATATAATATATATATACATATTATATATATGTAACGTCATTCTAAGTGTATTTTAATATTAATATATATACTTATATTAATATTAAAATACACTTTGTATGACGTTACATATATATAATATGTATATATATTATATATATAATATATATACATATTATATATATATATAAAAAAATATTGAATTTATTTTTACACTTGTCTTTTTTTTTTTTTTTTATACTTCCCACCAGCAGGGGGACTGTCTGATATTTCAAACAGTCCCCCTGCTGGCAGATCCACAGCCAGCTATAGAGGGCCATGTGATCGCTCTTTGAGAGCGATCACATGGCCCCCGGGGGCCTGATTTGCCGTGGGAGGGCTGCCTGGGCTGTGAGGCAGTCCTCCCGAAGCGGATCGCGGCAGAGGTAAGTACATCTTACCTCCGGGGGCTCTGTTATCTACCCCGAGCGTGACTCGGGGTTACTGCTTCTGGCAGCGAAAATTAACCCCGAGTCACGCTCGGGAATACCGCCAGGGAGGTTAAGCTGTAGTGGTTCTGGTGACTATAGTGCTCCTTTAAGTTGTGTTTTAAACCTTCTAATAGATAATATTAAAACTTGTTTCTTAGTGTACATGATGCTTCTCTAATCCACCTGTGTATATATTATTCACTAATGATGCTAGTTCTAGATCGGATTAGCTTTAGATATTAAGACCTTGATCACAATCTATCATTTGATCATTTTTGACGTATTAAAGACTGCTGATATGTAAAACAAAAATGTAAGTCAATTATTACAGAAAGGAGTGATACAATAGGGAAGATCCCTACAAAGGTTATTTATTTAGTAAAAACTTTTCAGAGTTTATTGGGTATCACACTTTAACATAGACAAGCAATAAATAGAAGTGTTATTAACAACTATATGCAGGCTAAAGGGCAAATGAAAGGCCTGAAGCAAAGACAGAGGCCCCTCCAAACAACTATCCCTACTAACCAGCCTGCCACCATTGGCAGATTGGTGGCAGGCTGGTTAGTAGGGATAGTTGTTTGGAGGGGCCTCTCCTTACATCCTCATCCCTATGTGCCCAACATAAATTAAGTGAAAAATAGAAAAGGAAATATCAAAATTCCCAACACTGTAGCCCCTTCGTTTGGTGCTCCAGTGATAGCAGGTGTAGTTGTTCGTAGGGGCCTCGGTCCCCATAGTGGCAACTAACTGACTGAACAATTTTTGAAAACTCTGGAATGTATTCAGTCAGGGCTCCAAAATGAACATTTCTTTTGGTATCAGGCATGTTGGAACACACTGTGGGTATTGGCCATGAGCATGTGGAGTTGTGTGAAGGACACGGAGCTTTGCCACTCATATATTGTGTGTGCCTAGAGAGTTTTGCCCCTTATATACTCTGTGCAGTGCTTTGCCAGTCAGTGATATGCTCCCTGCCTAACCATCCTGCTCTTTTAATCAAAGCTGTAGAGCTCTAGATGGGACTGCTACTCCTTTTAAAGCAGACTTGGGGGGACCAAGTACCGACACACAAGGAGCAGAAGCGCACAAGCAGTTAAGGCTGCATATCTCACATGGGCGGCTCCTCAATGTTCAGAGGGCCACATTTGACCCGCTGGCTGCATTTTGAACGCCCTTGCCATATGGGATTATGTCAGCTGGGAAGGATTTCGTAGCAGCTGGTCAGGCTTTATTTAGTAGCAGCTGGTCAGGAGTTCTCATTTATAAATCCATCAGGTTGTAACCTTTATGTATTATGAGGTATACTTTCCCTCCTACGATGTATGTGATGGCTCAATTGCAGATTTAGGTGCACAAATGTTCTGTACTTAGCAATTAGGGTTTTGATATAATGTTTCCAATTACATTCTCTAGGAGGACATGATTTATCATTGTATACACACACTAGTCCTATTACATTCCACCACCTATTGGAGCCACAGTTTTACATTCTTTCTCCAATACAGAACTTTTACGACAAGCATGTCAAACTCGCGGCCTGCGGCCCACAATGGACATCTTTGCGGCCCGGCGAGCTGCGAATACATGCTCAGTGTTCCAAGCAGAGTAGGCACCTGCTTTCCCCACATTGCAGGCACCTACTCTGCTAACATTTTCCCAGCCGGAGGAGAGTAAGGTCAGATGCAGCCAGGGAGCTCAGCCTTCCTGCTCCCTCGCGCGCACTGTCTGTAGTGATGCCGGGCGCCGGAATATGACGTCATATTCCGGCACCCGGCATTACTAAACTGCACGCGAGGGAGCAATGTGGACCAGGAAGGCTGAGCTCCAGATATAAGATCCCAACTGGACACCAGGGATAAATACAATAATGTGAGTGTGTGCAAGAATGTGTAAATGTGTGTGTGTGTTTGTCAGAGTGTGTGTGTCCATCTGTCATTGTGTGTGTGTCTGTCAGTGAGTGTGTGTGTGTTGGTCAGTGTTGCGATGGTCGCGGCTGGACAGTGGAGGATCTGGAGGTGCACGGAGGCACGCAACGCCACGTCACATTCCAACGTGACTTCCACCGCTTTGGCACAGGATGCGGACGGCGCTATTTGGGGTATACCAGAGGCTGGACTCCGGAGTCGCATACTGGCAGCGGCAATGTGAGTAGAGTCTGCTTGTTGGCAAGAGGGAGGACTGGGATTTAGTAGAGGGGGGGACTGGGATTTAGTAGAGGGAATGCTGGTTTTTTTTTATACTGTACTTTTCAAAATAAACCTACATTTCTATGAAAGTTTATGTTTTTTTGGAGGGGGTGTGGGAGGATTGCGGCCCACATAAACTTAAACCTTGTTTATTTGGCCCTTGCTAGACTTTGAGTTTGACATGCATATTTTAGGTGATTCTTTGCCATAAGAGTTTGCGTTGTAGCAATCTCTCTGTATACATACATGGAAGTGTTATTATATGAAGGTAGAGTCTGTTGGGTAGTACATGGGTTTATCTTGTTTTCTTTTTCCAACATATGTTTTTCCAACATAGATTTTTATGTGGCTACTGCTTTAACATGATAATGCCTTTTTTTTTTTTATGTTTACATAGACTCAAACCCCTAAGCATACAACAGAGGAGTTTATTACATACATAGCACAAGAGTATCTATTTCTTCAAACCTTTCATTTTCCCTTTGGGCTGTATACTGCTGTTAATAACACTTATATTTATGTTTTGTCTATGTTCAAGTTGATACCCAATAATATTTGATAAGCTATAAATAAATAAATATATAACCTTTGGAGGGTCATTCCCCTTTGTAGTACTCCCTTTTTTTTAATTTTTTTTTATTTATCAAAATGTAATCCTGTACAAAATCTTCATATAAAACATTACAAGATATCTCATATATGAATAGGGACATTTTCAATATTATCATATTTCACCAAACAATTAAAAACATATATCGACTTTAACATCAATACAGAAAAAGAAAAATATATATACATAAATACCATGGCAGATGTTGAGGCTTGCTATGATTTATTGATCTTAAGGTAATAAGGAAGGTGCTAGGGAAAAATAATCCAGCATATTATTGCCAAATATCCCTTTTCCTGTTTCCTATTCATTTCCCTTGCCCTTCTATATTCTTTCTCTTTTACCATACATTTTCTCCTTCTAATAAATCTTCTTTTTGATCCTTCTAAGCATTTTGTCTCAGAATTCATATTTTTGAAAAATGTTTAACCAATACCTCCATAACTCTTGGTCTTTTTTTGTTCCAATTTGTTTGGTAAGATATTCCTTTCTCCATTTCTAATTGTATAATTGTTTGATTCTTAATTTCTTGCCAAGTTGGAATTTCTTCCAATTGAAAGTTTTTGTTTTTTTATGAATAAGATTTTTATTTATCGTAAAGGAAAGCATCCAATGTAACACTCGTGGACACGCAGGTCCATATCAGCAACTATTCATAGGTCGCGAAGGACCAACATAACCAACTTACAAGGACGTGCAGATCCATTGCAATCAGTTTAAGTATTTCTAGTATAATGTAACTAGTATAATGTAACTGTGTAATCAATTTCATCCATCCATGTTTCAGGAGCTAAGTTGTACTGGTTAGTAATAAGCTTAGATAGTTTGAGCGCACCACCCTCCCTCCATCCCCTCGCCAGTCCATCCTGATCTGGTAGGAACATGTCGCTATACCACCCTTGGGCCTGCCTGAGAGGGGCATCAGGAATCGGACCGTGGTCGGCAACAAAACCTTCTCAAGGAAGGTGTCTCAACATGAGGGGCGAGAGGTCAGAGGCAGGGAAGAGAATCGTACCCCAAGTTCTGCTAAGACAACCTCTACGCTCACAGCCGGTGACCGAAGACCCCACAACGCGGCAACCCCCTCCAAAGTTTTTAACCACACTGTCTGAATCTTTGTGCATTACCACCATACATGCATATAATCAGCATATTGATCCCCACATCTCCAGCAATTATGTAGAGCATTTGGGTATATTCTAGTAATACTTTTGGGGGCTCTATACCAACGATTAACCAATATATATACTGTGTTTCATTAAGGTTCAGACAGTGTATCGATCTATAACATATTTAATGCCTTATTCCATTCTTCTTCATTAATTTGGATCTGTAAATCCTCCTTCCATCTTATTATAGCAGTAATTAGGACATCTTTTTTTTTTTACATATTTAATGATTTCAAGACATTTTGTGATTAAATGTTTATAATAATTTTGTTTAAACATTTTGTTAAAAATTTCGACTATTTGAGAATTATCATTAATATACAATGTATCATTTAGAAAACCTTTAATTCTGAAATATTTAAATATTTCGTGATCACTAAGATTAAATTCTGTTTGGAGTGCAGCAAAGGATTTTATTTTCTTTCACTCTACTAAATTATGAATGTGACGAAGTGCCCTTCGCCACTTGGTCCTGGAGAGGCCTGCTTGCCAGCCTCCTCCCATGTGACTATGACTCTTTGATGAATTTGGCTTTAAAGCCCCTATTCTACCTTCAGATAGACTATTTATGTAGGTTGCTTTATTTCTATTATGTTTTAGTCACCCTGTACCCATTATAGGTGCAGGGTGTGTGTAATGTAATTGTTTATAGTGTGTGTGTGTGTGTGTGTGTGTACTGTGAAATGTATTGCCTGCTCTCCTGTACTGCTGAGGATTGCTACCAACTAGGTGGATTTGGCTATGGAGCTTATGTAGTGTCCTCTGTTGGTAGCAACAGTAATATGCACTACCTGAATAGCAAGACTGGTAATTTGCATATTCGGGTAGATTTGCCTATCGCTAATTCTGCATGCAGGAGAGAGATTTTGTGTTAATTATGGTCTTCCCCACCCATTTATAAATATGTAATTATGTTATAATAAGTCACTGTATGTTGCCTGCTATGATTTGACTGTTTGTAATTTTATTGAGTTTTCACAGCAATGTTAATGTTATGACCATGTGGGCTAGTCCCAAGTAAAATAAAGTTTTAGACAGTTCTTCTTGATCCCTCAAAACGTAGCCTTGTCTCGTTATTGGAGGGAGCTGTTATAATCACACTTGGGATTACTATGCTCTGCGTACTCCCCTGAGCTTGAATCACTTAGCTCTTTTAAGAGCTGTTCCTGTTACGCTCTCCTTGGAGGAGAGTTCTTCCCCACACAGTCCTGGAGGACAGAAGCCGATCCAGGGTGGAAGGAAGACGGCGAGACTCCAGTCAAGCTACGGCGGTTGTGGAGTCTGCGGTGGTTGTGGTGTCCGGTGCGGTGCTTGTGGTCCGTTACAATGAATTTCTATGATTCCTTTATTTATCCATAGTTGAAGGTCTATATTTTTCATCAAGCCACTTGTAAATTTTAAAGGTAGACAAGGTAAAACTTTGTCTTTTATCTTAGCTTTATTTTTCAATGTATACTAATTTGCCAGAATATGATTTAAAGCTATATTTCCTTCAATTATGTTTGAAGATTTCACAAAATTCTGTGATTTCCAGAATTGGGTCAACAAGTCTTGAGATTTAAAATCTTTCATCTCTATCAGATACCAACTCTCAGATGAATCTCTATTTATTTGTGACATCACCGCATGTGCTATTAAAGCTGCAGCTGCATATTCTTGAATAATTGATATTCCTCCTATGTAGTTTTTTATTTTATTTTTTTTTTTTTTTTTTTTTAGCAAGTAGTTGTAAATTTAATCTGGGTTTCTTACCAGCCCATATAAATCTAGAAAATGCGGTCTGGATCATATTTAGCCATGTAATTGGAATTTTTAGAGATACCATTCTGAATATATACATAAACTTGGGGAGCATATATGCCTTCACGGTGTTTATTTTCCCACACCAGGAAATTTTTAACATTCTCCATTCTTTAAATGATCTATTCATATCCTTTATTAGAGGGAGTACATTTATTTCCATCCTTTCATTAGGTTTAGTTGATATTTAAAACCCAAATATGTAAATTGATTATTTTCCTATTTAATATTATATTTATCTTTTTCAGATAAATTATTTGAGTTCTAGACATATTTAAGTGGTTCGCTATAGCTTTTGTTTCATTTAATTTATAATTTGATAATAAAGAATATTATTTTATACAATCCATAATTCCGTCTATTGATTTACAAGGATCTTCAACAGTCAATAGGATGTCATCTGCATATAATTTAATTATCTGTGTATTCATTTTATTAAATCCTAGAATTTTAGGATGGGTTCTAATTTTCCTGGCTAAAGGTTACAATGTGAGGACAAACAACAAGGGTGATAAAGGACACGCCTGTTGTGTTCCATTCATTGAAGAAAACCATGGTTATACGATACCAGATCCTATTACTCGACCTCTCGGTCTAGTGTATAATTCCATTATTGCTTGAAATATTCTTTCCCTTAATCCATATGCCTTCAACGATTCCACCATATATCCCCAGCCGACCCTGTTGAATTCCTTTTTAGCATCCAATGAAAGAGTCAGCTGGGGCACGCCATTTAATCGGGATCGATTTACATATATATATATATATATATATATATATATATATATATATATATATATATATATATATATATACACACACACACGCACATATATTTATGAGTGATCTCATGTGTCCAGTTGGAGATCTTCCTGGGACAAATCCTACTTGGTTATTATGAATCAACGTATCTAATATAGTTTTTAATCTCTCTGCTATTTCGGCTGGATATATTTTTACATCTGAATTTAGAAGAGAGATTGGTCGGTAGCTTGTGATTTCTTCTGGGGTTTTCCTTGCAGTATTTCTTTAGGTATGGCTTCTTAATCAGCTAAATCGTTGAAAGCATCAACCAGATATGGGGCCAGTTATTTTGTAAATAGTTTATAGAACGAAACATCAAAAACATCTGGACTTTGGACATTGTCTTTTCACAAATGATTTCGATCAGTAGATCATTTTTTATTTTATTTGTTTTTTTTATAATAAATTGATTTGTTTACTTCTACTATTGGAGTCTTCCTGTCCATCCCTGCTAACTAATTTAGGTGTGCAGGAGGTGAGAAGGAGACATACGAGGGCTGTGGATCTCCCCTAAAGATCCCAAAGTGCTACACACTAGAGCCAGGTGATCGATTGGCTCTATACCTGTGAGTTGAAAATTGTTATACCTATGCTCACCTAATATTATATATAAACCATCTGCACTATGAATGTGTCATATATTGTTCACAGATCTCTGTAAAATAATACAATTAGTGCATTCATCTTCATATTAGATTATTCAGGTATTTTAGAGCTCCACTTATACCCTTTATTTTTGTGTGTTAGTTTATAGAAAGAAACATCAAAACCATCTGGTCCTGTGGCTTTCCCAGATTTCTGTTTTCTTATAGTTTGGGATACCTCTTCTATAAAAGGTCTATTTGGCTGCTCCAATATCCCACTAGATGGATTTGGTAAATCCATATTTTTAAAATGTTCCCCAATTTTATTTCCTGTTGTCCTTTGTTGTAAATTATAAATTGACATAATATTTACAAATGTTTTACCTATTTGGTTTGGTGCTAGATATGTTTTACCTTCATGTACAATGTTAGAGAGCGTTTTTTTATTTATTTTTTTGTATTGGATAAAATTCTATCGGCTTTATTCCCCTTGTATTACCATAGGGTTTTTAAAGAATATAACGTTTTATTGGTTTTCTCCATTAGCAAATTGTTTATCTTTTTTTTTAAGATCTTGTATTTCATTAGATAGGGACAACGATATCCGTTTCTTATTTAATTCTACATTTTGAAATAGTTTTATATACAAATCAGTTAATCTTATTGCTGCATTTTTTTATAGCTTGTGCTCCACGTTTTATGAGATGTCCTCTAATAACTGACTTATATGCACACTACATCACTGACAGTGTCACCTCATCCGTTTGATTTTCTGAGTAATAAAACTCTGTAGTTTTTTTTAGATATTCTATATTCTGTGATTGTTTTAGGAGATTTTGGTTCAATCTCCAATCTGATTTAATTCTTTCACATTTATCCTTCAATTCTAATATAACTGAATTATGATCTGACCATGGTATTTCTTGGATAAAAAAAAACATTTTGTTGATATTCTAAACCTGTATCACTTATGATCAAAACAATTTGTGAATACGAGCAATGTACATTAGAAAAATAAGTAAAATCCTGT
Source organism: Pelobates fuscus (assembly GCF_036172605.1). Classification (NCBI taxonomy): domain Eukaryota; kingdom Metazoa; phylum Chordata; class Amphibia; order Anura; family Pelobatidae; genus Pelobates; species Pelobates fuscus. Next base: position 234,785,826 of record NC_086318.1, read on the forward strand.
TCTGTTGTATGAAAAACACGCCAAATATCTAATAAAGAATACCTATCCAAATCCGATTGTAATCTCCCTGCTTGTGAGGTAGCGTTCCCATTCTTCACCTTCCCTGTTAATGTTTTCTTATCAATTTGAGGGTTTATTCCCCACTGAAGTCCTATTATAATTAACGAACCTTGTTTCATTTTTTTAAATCTCTTGAAATAAACTGGGCAGATGCTTTTTTGTGGGCATATATATTGATTAAAGTCATAGTTTTGTTATTAAATTCTCCTACAACAATAATACATCTGCCTTCAGAGTCTTCTTCTTTATATTTAATTTTAACATCTAGATTGCTGGAAAATAGGAACGCCACTCCTTCCTTTTTCTTCCCTTTCAAGGAAGCCGAGATCACCAATGGGTACCTCAAAGAATTAACTCTTATTTTGTCCTCCAGTTTCCAATGAGTCTCCTGTAGTGCACAAATATCTATATTTTCCTTATATAAATTAGAAAACAAAATAGATCTTTTCTGAGGAGTATTCATACCTCGTACATTCAACGTTAGAAATTTACCCATCATATTTACAGTACCATTTCTTATCCCTCACAACAAGCCCCAAATCTGCCCAAAAAATCCATAAATACATCATTAGACAATACATAGGCATAAATTACATACAAATAACATACTACATGGAAGCAGCACAACCCATTTGTGCATTTTCACCTCCACATATTCTCACCCAATAAAATGTGGAACCCGATTGCCATACTATATATGGCGATAGAGCTGGGGCAGTACTAACCAGTTTCTCATCTCCTTTTTTCTCTTCTTCTGTTATTATATCTCTATTTTTATTTAATTACTTTCAAGAGAAATAAAGGATTCCTACTTGTGACCTAGAAGAGATTTTCCTTTTTTTTTTCTTTTTTATCTCTTCCTCCCCTTTCCCCCCTTTTTTTATTTTCTATTGTAACCCATATTACCCCTTAGATGTGAAGAGCAAAAAGATCCTATAAAATAATATTCTTATGTTACAAAAACAAGAGAGGGAGAAAAAAAAAACTTCCCCCTCTTTTTTTTTCTTTCTTCTTTCCCTCCCTCTCTCCCTTCTGAACTAATTTACTTGACAATTTTTAATTACCACTTTCATTCTTTTACTGCCATTACAAAGTAAAATTTTACCAAATATTTATTTGAATCCTGAATGGGTCCCTTTTCCATACAATTGCTTTTATAGATTAATTATTTATTTATTTATTTCCATCTAAATGTGTTATTCATTTCTAATATCTATTCCCTAATTCTAATACATTACTTCTTTTTTTCAGTGAAGTTACGTGTAATTTAATTATCATTAGTGTATTAAAGGGAAACTCCAGTGCCAGAAAAACGATCCGTTTTTCTGGCACTGGAGGGTCCCTCTCCCTCCCACCCACCAATCCCCGGTTACTGAAGGGGTAAAAACCCCTTCAGTCACTTACCTGGGACAGCGGCGATGTCCCTCGCCGCTGTCTCCGCCTCCGCGACGCTCCTCCTAGTGCTTACGTCGGCCGGTGGGCGAGACTAATCTCGCTCACCGGCCGAGGAGACCTAATGCGCATGCGCGGAAATGCCGCGCATGCGCATTACGTCTCCCCATAGGAAAGCATTGAAAAATCATTTCAATGCTTTCCTATGGGGTTTTGAGCGATGCTGGAGGTCCTCACACAGCGTGAGGACGTCCAGCGACGCTCTAGCACAGGAAACCTGTGCTAGAAACAAGGAAGTGACCTCTAGTGGCTGTCTAATAGACAGCCACTAGAGGTGGAGTTAACCCTGCAATGTAAATATTGCAGTTTATGAAAAACTGCAATAATTACAGTTGCAGGGTTAAGGGTAGTGGGAGTTGGCACCCAGACCACTCCAATGAGCAGAAGTGGTCTGGGTGCCTGGAGTGTCCCTTTAAGTCCAGTTATAACTTTGTGAAGAAAAAAAAGCACCTCCCTTTTATTTTTCCTTTATCAACATTTTTCTCACGTTCCTTGTGTTATCTATATATAACTTTTGTGTAACTACTTTTCATATTGCATTCACTTCTAATTTGATTTAGTGTCTTATTCAGTGAAATACAGCCAATTTTTTTGTGTGAATCATATTTAATTCTTATTACCCATATTCTTATAAATTCTCATATTGTTGTGTGTGTCTAAATAATTTTAAAAATATAAATTCCCATTTACAATTTACATATAAGATCAGGAAAAAAAACAACGCATTCATCATCCATTATATATGATCTATTATTTTGTTACATAATGCCCATATTCTTAATCTGATTAGTATGATTTACATTCATATGTGAGAATTACCTTTACTGGGTTCCCCCACTTATATCTAATGTTCTTTTTTTGGAGTATTTCTGATATTGTTGCAAATGAACGTCTCTTGATTCTTGTAAAAAAAAAAAAAAAAAGTCCGGTAAAATTATAATTCCGTGGTATGGTTCTAATAATACAGTTGTCTTTTTTGCTTTTAATATTTTCTCCTTCATCCGGAACAAGGATAAAGATAAAAGAACGTCTCTAGGTGGATCATCTGCTGAACCAGGTGGCTTTCCTGTTCTATGGCATCTCTCCCATAACATAAATGCGCATGGCCTTCTTTTTTTTAATCAATTTATGTTTTATTGAAAATTTTAGATAGTGTAACATCATTATCTGTCTTATGCGTTACATAGATTCGTATGTGACAAGTAATGTAAAACAACTAGTATACATATGGTTAGTATATAGGTGTAGGACCATTAATGTCAAACAATTAGTAGATATATGGATAATATATAGGTGGGTATGTATGTGGGGAGTAAACTCGTTATTTTAGCAGCAGTCCTGGGTAGTAGACACAATTTCAATACATTTAATAGTGAGTCACTTAGCGAATCTGCGTTCTGGCTCCCCTTTGGCTGCAGATATCAGTCTCTTTATGGTCACATTGCCCGGTGCCTTGTTTTGCTTTTGCTTGTGGTAGAGACAGTGCTCCGGTTCCACTAGTGCATCTTCGGGCAGAGGGGTCCCTTGCTGTTGCCTTGTCGTCAGTCCTGCGAGTTGTAGGAAGCTGTCAGGGTCATCTGTTGAGGTAAGTGTGCGGCTTTCACCTGCGATGACAGTGGTGAGGGATCCATCCATGCCCTAACGGTATCTCAGGTTAGCGTCTCTTAGTTTCTTGGCCACAGGCGCCAGTTTCCGCTTTTCTGTTAGCGCTGAAAACGGTGTATCAGGGTACACTGCTACTCTGTGGCCTTCGTGGGTTATTGTGCCTAGTTCCCTTGATCGGGTCATTATTGCGGCCCGCACGGAGATGTCCCTGGTGACAATGATGACGTCTCTAGGCGCTTCTTTGAGAGATACTTGATGTATCTCTCATTCTTCATAGTCTCAACACTTTACACCTTGGCGGTCAGATCCTATCTTTGTCTGTTTCTCAGATACCATCTTTTGGTTATTACCTATTTTAAGTTTTTTGATAAATATAATGAATTATTTTCTCTCCTTCATTGATTGTATACCATATTTGACATATATTTAGTATTATGCTGTATATATGTATATAGACCTCCACAGTACATCATTTCACTCACTTCACACTTTCATTCATTTGTTTCACATTCCCTTTATATGTCACCATTTTCCACCCGTATTTCACATTTCAGTAAGTTGCTATACACGTTTTTTCACTGTTATTTATATTATATCTCTCTCTTTTTCCACATTTTCTGTCACACACTCATCTCTACATCTCGGTATGTCTACTCTCTTTTCTATCTTCCCATTTACCCCCCCCCCCCCTCCACACCACATCTCCCATCCACTGCTCACACACTTCACTCTCCAGTCTTCATCTACCTATCGGCACTCCAGTCCTTTGGTCTCATACATTGTACTAGCTTTATATTCTCATCTCTCCAGTATTGCAGATGTTTATTCTATTCAGATTCATTTTATCCTCCGTTTGATTTGTTTTTATGGACCCTTCACATCTTTTCATATCATCATCTAGTCTCTTTATTTTTATTACGCGTCACTATGGTTACTAGACGCGAACACGATCATTTACATATCCTTCATGTCATCACGCACGTCTTTCACGCATGCGCGGTCCACACAGTGTCCTGAGCATGGATCTATTGGGCACACCGGCACTAGGGTAAGTGATTATTTGTTTATGGTTTACCCTTTATATAAACTGCATTTTCCTATTTGTACACATCTTGATAAAGACCTTTTGGGTCGAAATGTCGATTGTTCATCTCATCACCAATACACGTTAAAAAAAATCCATTGAGTGCTCTCTTCATTCAGTTTATATATATATATATATATATATATATAAACATATTTTCTTTTAGATCAGGTTATGGCTGAATGTGTGTGTCTCACATACCTGGGAAAGAAATGACAGCATGATGTACTATGGGTAGAAGACAGGCCGTTGGAGGCAGTGTTTTCCTCAAAGCAATGTTCTGCTGGGAAACCTTGGTTACTGGCATTCACATGGATATAACTTTGACATGTACCACCTACCTAGAGATTGTTGCAGACCACGTACAACCCTTAATAGCATAGTGTTCCCTGATAGCGGTAGCATCTCTCAGCAAGATAATGCACCCTGCCACACTGCAAAAATTGTTCCGGAATGCTTTAAGAAACATGACAAAGAGTTTAAGGTGTTGCCTTGGCTTCCGAATTCCACAGATTTCAATCCAATTAAGCTTCTGTGGGATGTTCTGGAACAACAAATCCGATCTATGGAGGCCCCATCTCACACTTTGCAGGACGTAAAGGATCTACTGCTAATGTCTTTGTGCAATAACCACAGGACATGTTCAGAGTTCTTGTGGAGTTAATTCCTTGACGCATTAGAGCTGTTTTGGCAGCACAAGGGGGAACTACACAATATTAGACAGGTGGTTTTAATGTTTGGTTGATCAGTGTCTGTGTTAATATGTGTAGAAATATATATATATATATATATATATATATATATATATATATATATATATATATATATATATATATATTACACAATATCCTATTTGCACAAGTTCTTGTTAAGATATTTTGGATTACAATTTTACAAAAATACAGACTTAGAAAACATTAAACATTTCTGCTACAATTTGTCTTTACCAAAATTAGTAGCAAAGTAAATGGATAGAAGTGCATTATCTCTTTGTTTACATATACCTCTCTATGCTTAATTTAACACACATTTGCTGAATGTGGTTCAATTTCTCCCTATGGGTCTAACAAGAAGGGCAAAAAAATTCAATTTGAGATGTCATGAAATTACAGGAAAAAAGCAGCATGATACTGGCAATCAATCATGCCTTTCCTTAAAAGCTCAGTTCCACTTATCATTGCATATGGACATTGTAGCAGGAGCAAACCACTCAGTCATTTATATTACTTTTTTTATTATTATAGCTGCTTCATAATTTACTGTGTACATTTAACAGCTGTTAGTGAAATATATTATAATTGTGAAATGTGTATGTACAATTTTGCTTTAAAAAAATCTGTGGCCCCCAAGTACAACTTTTAGACACTCCTGCCTTTTATATTCTTATCACTTCTGTTTTTTGCTTGATTTCTTTCCAAATCTTTAAAGGACAGGATACATACAGTGTAATAATATGATGTTTGGAAAATATAAGGTGTGCAGCATGCTCATCCAATTTTTTTTAACAGGTTTTAGCCAATGTTTGTTTGGTGTCCTAAGAGATTTTATCAAAATAACATTTGGAAAAGATACGGGAATCTTTCTATATACTGAGACAATAAGAACGTTCATGGAAATTATTTGTTAGAAAATCTTCTATTTGTTGCCAGTATGTGACCATAACTGGACAATTGCACCACATATGGATATGTGTTCATCTATGCCCACAATCACTCAAAGGTGTTATTTGTGTATTTGCATCCCACTTTATCAGTTATCCCTTAGTATTATGTTCCTTTCCTGTTTGTGTATGTGTGTACAAGTTTAACCTTTAGACTTATCTTTGAAATATTATGTTAGTCCAATAAAAAAAAGGTATCATTGCATACTGCAATACTCTGGTATTTTGCCATTTTATATATATATATATATATATATATATATATATATATATATATATATATATATATATATATATGACTCCCAAGTTGGGGGAGTGGCTTCAACAGATTCCAGGTGTGACATCTTAGATCGCTGTCCAGAAGAGTGCAGTTTTAGGAACAGCTACTGCCCAAACCCTCAAACTTCCAGGCCTCTGGTAGAGGACCCATGAATGAGGAATAAACATACCACCCAGGAGGGGGTGAGAAAATAAGACAATTCTTTTTTTTTTTAAATATATATGTGTATATATAAAGCCAAAATACCAGAGTATTACAGTATGAAATTATACATTTTTTTTTATTGGACTAACATAATATATACCGTATATATATTATAAGCCGAGTTTTTCAGCACATTTTTTATGCTGAAAAATCCCCCCTCGGCTTATACTCGAGTGAGGGTCTACATTGGGAACCTACATTGCCATAATACAGACCAGGACCGCCGGGCTCATGACAAGCCTGGCAATCTTGTCTAAATCTCGTGAGTCCCGCGGACGTCAGAGCGTTGCTATGGGTTACCATGGCAACGCTCCGCACGGCACGCAGGCCGCGAGATTTATACAGGGGAGCTGCTGGGAAGGTAAGTAAGAGCTTCTGCGGGCCCCCACTGCACAGCCCATGCCACCGGACCACCAGGGATTGACATATCCCCCCTCCTTGGCCAAGGGAGCAGGGATGGGGGGACTAAAAAAAAGTTAAAAATGGTAATATTTAATTAATAAATAAAAATATTAAAATAATAAAAATGCCCTTCCCCCACCCAGTTTACACACACTACAAACATACACACACTGCATTTACACAAACACACACTCTGCATTATATACACACACACAGTCTGCATTATATACACACACACTGCATTCATTATATACACACATTCTGCATTCATTATATACACACTACACAAACACACACACTCTGCATTCATTATATACACACACTATACACATACATTCTGAATTCATTATATACACACACTACACACACACTCTGCATTAATTATATACACACACACACACACTCTGCATTCATTTTATACACACACACACACACATTCTGCATTCATTATATATATATATATATATATATACACACACACACACATTCTGCATTCATTATATATATATATAAATATATACACACACACACACACACATTATGCATTCATTATATACACACTACACACACACACACTGCATTCATTATATACACACTACACACACACACACTGTATTCATTATATACACACACACACTGCATTCATTATATACACACTACACAAACACACACACACTGCATTCATTATATACACACACTGTAAATAAATATCCAAAAACATTTAACCTACTGATGCCTCAATTAATGTAAATTTATTGGTTTCTATTTTTATTTTGAAATTTACCAGTAGCTGCTGCATTTCCCACCCTAGGCTTATACTTGAGTCAGTAAGTTTTCCCAGTTTGTTGTGGTAAAATTAGGTATATACGGTATATAAATCATATATAGTATGTATGCATATGTGTGTGTGTGTGTGTATGTATATATATATATATACATTAAATGATATTTAGCAAAGTGTTTAGAAACATGACAGTTACATTCTGCCATTATTTTGATCATATATATTAAAGTGTTCTAAAAGTAAATTCAGCCAGAAGCCAAATTTAGAGTGGCAGGTAAAAAAGTGAAATAGAACACTTTTCTGTAGTAAAAAGATCAGAAGATGATAAACCCATTGCATAGACGAAAAAGTGTCCTAAATTAAAAATAACTGGAAGTAAAAGAAGCTGCAAAAATATGTACAAATTACATAAATTATGCCAAAATGTGTGCAAATTGGACATAAAGGTGTTGGTGACAGTTTGATAACACAATTATTAGTATTATTATTATCATTATTATTATTGCCATTTATATAGCGCCAACAGATTCCGTAGCGCTTTACAATATTATGATAGCTATAGGCCCAGCCGAGACAGTGGGGAGAGCGTGGAAGTGACAGGGTTAATGACACCAGACCCCTGGTTACCTGTTGCTAGTCCCAGCAACCACTCAATTAACCCCTGCAATCCCTTCTACACTAACCCCCTAGTACACACTTTACTGCCACCACCAAGACTTTTAAACCCGGGCGTCTTAGGTTACCCCACACACCGGAGAATTATAGAATCACAGTTCTACTTTTACTGATCAAACACATATAATTAACCCTTTTTGGTATCGTGTCCTCTGGAGAGTGAAGCTCTTATAGAACAGAGACACAAGCTGATTAAGTAAATATTTAATCTGACAATAAAAGATTCACAGTGCTGAGTACAAAATACAGAAATAAATGACATACAGATAACAAATTGCAAAACAGTACATAAAATAAAATAGGAGAAAACACAAGAAATTCCTTACATAAATTTACCCCATATAGAATTCTTGTGGGAGTCTGAGATGGTATTGATCTCCTAGAAGTTACTGACAAAAGAAAAATTAATAACAGAACTCTCTGGATAGTCCAGCACCCTCATTATATATCTAAACTAGTTGTTTCTCAGTGGGCAGACCCCTGGGGGGGATCAGAGGGGGTTGGTCTGGCAGTCTATTGCCCACTCTATGAAGTTCCTTGTGTCCAGCTCTGGTGATGGCTATCTAGATGTTTTATGGTCTAGGCCTGGTGCAAGATCAAAGACCACAATAAATGTCATCCCAAGGTTTACAAAAAAACAGCTCTTAACATATCTAAACACACATCAAACACCAACTCATGCTTTTGGCATGACACCTTAAGATGGTGGACAGAAAAATTCAGCCACAGGCTGATTTATCGGTTTACCATTAACCCTCTAGTTGCAGAGACAGGCCATCTGCATTCCCATGAACAACTACAGAAACCCTCTGAACAGGGCCAGAGGAATTTAGGGGCCATTGAAGCTGGTGCTCCTGCCCCATGCTTTGCATTATGCCCATGATTCCTGGGATTGTTTGTTTTTTGTGAGCTGCTAATGTGGCCTGAAACATTTGGTGCCTCTGTCATAGCATGTGACCAGAGAGGCCCAGTTATCTTCCTCAGTCTGGTCGAGCATCATGGGAAGCACAGTCTCTAAAATGTAAATTGTCAACATGAGCTATTGCATTGTATATACTGAATGTCTTGTTGCTAATAGAATGGACTCCCTGTGCTGGATAACCCACAGGGCTCTACACCCGTGAAGCCCCTAATCCAGTACTGCCTCTGATACTACATCCATCTACATTAGCCCAGCACATCTGTAAAACACGTTCACAGCTTTGCAAAGTAAATGACCCAATAAATTGAGACTCTTCTAGGAAAGAAATAAATTGGTGCAATCACTATTAGGTGTTAAGCTAAACAAAGGTAATTGATTCACTTAACAGTGATTAGTCTTAAGGAATATTCATTTATGCCTAAATCTTTTAAGTTATGTAATTCACTATCACATTGGTGATTTTTTTTTTTTACTTAAAATGTATCTAGTTCTCTCTTGTGCACAATTCAATTACAGTATTAGCTACTAGATATCAGATGTTTCATTGATATATCATTGTTTCAGTCACACTTCAGATTTGTATTTTGGGGTTAAAAGCATATTTTCGCAACTACTGGCTTTTCCATTTTTGCTTTCTTTTTGTTAAATAAATCATGACACAGTGTAAAATGTGATGTGTGTTTCATGTGAGGTTGTATTTACCTCTAAGGACCTGTTAAGGAACAGATGAATATTATGTCCTGATATGTAAAATCATAGCATTCAAAGATTCATACTTTCTTTTTCCCATGACTGTATACATGAATGTGTTTTATTATTGGCATTTATGAAGCAACAACTTATTTTGCAGTGCTTTACAATATTATAAAGGGGTGTTCACAACAAATTAGACACACTATTACAGGTTTTGACCCTGCATGAACAAGCTTACAATCGAGAGGAGGTTAAGTATAGATTTACAAGAGGAAGCAGGGGCATAACAACAAACTGAGATGGTGGGGAAAGCAACAGAATTTGAAAGAAAAAGAAATGGAAGGTGAGAGTAAAGTGGAGTGCTAATTAGGTTGAGGGAGTCTGATTAGGTAGGGGAGAGTCTGATGGAGGAAGACAGGCTTTGTCCCATAGGAATGGAGCAGCTCACGAGAAGAACTGTAAACATGAGTTAGCAGTACAAGCACTGGGCAGGAGAAGATAACTGGCAGAGCCGAGTGACAGAGAAAAATATAGTGGGGGTAGAGTTGTTCTTTTCTTTGTAGGTGCATGTTAATATTTTGAACTGAATCCTAAATTGTACAGGGAATTAATGTGACAATTGGCAAAGGGATAATGTGAAGATTTGTCATGAGAGAAGTCTGGCAGCAGCATTCATTATGGACTGTACAGAGACATACGGTTAATGAAGAGACCAATCACAGACATCCCAAGTCTCCCGGTAGTGCCAGAAACCTGCAAATCATACACAATATCACAGAAATCACACACACAATATGATGTGTGTGTGATTTCCATTATATGGTGTATGATTTGCACCCCATACTACCCATTAACCCCTTCCTGACCTCGGACGTATCAAGTTTTTAAATAATTAAGTAATTTTATTGGTTGCAATTTGGGGGACCTGTCTGACAGCCCAGGCCAAAAGTTCAGATAATTTAATTTGCTAGCACTATATTTAACCCTGTAACTTTCCAAGACACCCTAAAAACCTATACATGGGGAGTACTGTTTTACTCGGTAGACTTCGCTGAACACAAATATTAGTGTTTCAAAACAGTAAAACATATCACAGCGATGATATTGTCAGTGAAAGTGATGTTTTTTGCATTTATCACACACAAACGGCACTTTCACTGATGATATAATTGTTGTAATATGTTTTACTGTTTTGAAACACTAATATTTCTGTTCAGCAAAGTCTTCCGAGTAAAACAGTACCCCCCATTACAGTTTTTTTTAGTGTTTTTGAAAGTTACAGGATCAAATATAAGGACCTTTTTTCACATTAAAATTTGCCAGATTGGTTATGTTGCCTTTGAGAGTGTATGGTAGCCCAGGAATGAGAATTACCCCATGATGGCATACCCTTTGCAAAAGAAGACAACCCAAGGTATTGCAAATGGGGTATGTTCAGTCTTTTTAGTAGCCACTTATTCACAAACACTGGCCAAAATTAGCGTTCATAATTGTTTTTTGCATTTTTACCACACAAACAAATATAAATGCCAACTTTGGCCAGTGATTGTAACTAAGTGGCTCTAAAAAGACTAGACATACCCCAGAATGGTGGGAAAGAGATTGGGGACGAGAAGATATATCTGGGTGTCACTGACATATAGGTGGTACTGAAATCCAAAAGAATAAATACCTTTGCCAAGGGAGGCAGTATAAAGAAAAAACAGAAAGAGAGCAAAGATAGAGCCTTTGAGAACTCCAGTTGAGACCAGGAAAGGAGGAGACACTGTACGATCATTGTGAGAGATAGGATGAAAACCAAGAAAGGAATGTGTCTTGAATGCAGAGGGTGCAAAGGGTTTGAAAAAGGAGTGTGATCAACAGTGTAAAAAAGCAGCAGAGAGGTCTAGTAGGATTAGTATAATTAGTACAGAATAGTGAACCTTTGGATTTGGCTGTGATGAGATCATTGAAAAGATGAGTTTTAACGCACTTCTTAAAATGCATGGGGAGAGTCTGGGATCTTTTTTTATATATAACCATTGCATCAGTTTGCATTGAGGACAGATGTCATATATACACAGAATTGATATTAGGCAGCCCGAAACAGAGCTGATATGGTTATTAGGATGTTAGGCACAGAATTTATATCAGACAACCTAAGTCACATGTGCCCGTGGTGCAACTTACCATTGGCACAAAAGTGCAGATTTCTCTGTATGTGCAGAGTTTCAAGCAGAAATGCCGCATATAAAGACTCCTACCACTATAACCACTTCTAAAAGCAGAAGTGGTCATGGTGGTTGAAGTAACACTTTAATTAATTGGTGGCAGACAATAACAAACCGAGACTTTACTAAAAGACTTTACTAGAACAATAGAGAAATGGCCTATTGACAAGAAGAAGCGGTTGATGTACATAATATGTATAATATATCTTATCTTTTGTAAAAACACACACTGGGGATGATGAACATAACACAGTAGCATAACATGTGTTGTCATTTATAATAACAGAACTTAGTCATCACCGAAAACTTTTCCTGCCAGAGCTAGTTCAAGTTTAAAAAAAAAAAAAAAAAGAGGTTGTCTGTTGCCTCTAGTAAGGAGGCCGCCAACAGCCCCTCTGCAAGACTTATTAGACTGTAAACAACTATTACAGATTATGGTAGCTGTCATTGGCAGCATGCCACAAGATGCGCCAGGGGACTCCATAAAAGGGAGAGGAACTTCTGCATTGTATATTAACAGTGCTGATGAATTTGTCAACAAAATCATATAAAATGATGACCTATCCGGATGCCTCTTTTCTTTCTTTTAATTTCTTTCATTCAGAAGTATATCAGTATTTATGCTACAGGGCCGTTGAATGCTTGAATCTGATAGGTTGACGAACGTTCTAAGGTGTGCATTATTTTTAGGGAGACGCATGGCTAAAGTAGTTCCAGACAGGTCTTGAATGCATTGCAGTTCCATATCACTTTGCGTAGTCAACTGTAATAACGGAAAATTAGTCCTACATACAAGAGCGTTTTAATGACAAAAACTTGACAAACGTCTTGAAATACATCATCTGAACAATGTTTTGAGGTGTGGTAACTGTAGTATAAGCGGAATAATTGACTCCAGGCCGTTGAATTATTAGAAAAAATAATGCACATCTGAGGTGTAACGGCCACTCTGCTTCCCGTCGTGACCGCATTACCACCTCGGGTGTGCATTATTTTTCTAGTAATACAATGGCCTGTCATCAATTATTCTTTACATACATTATATAAACTAATGATATTTGAATATTTGTTTTGTCATGACATTCCCTTCAAATTAGAAAAGCTCCCTGTTATTTGTGGGTAGTGATCTTGTCATTGCATTTGTAGCCCAGTAATTCAGAATACTGGTGCTGCTCAATTCCTTTATTTCTTCCAAATTAATCACCCTCCAGTGAGAAAGCAAATAATAGATGTGACACATTCTACTCTATTTTACAAGAATTCATTAACTGTAGACATTTACCTCCATTCATAAAATAATGACATGTTACCCTTGATGGGTTAGAAAGAGGGTTATTATTTCTGCTTCATACATTTGGGGATTTAATCTGCAGACCAGTCTATGTGATTAGCCTGCTGTCTTATCCTAGATAATATGGACCCTCAATTTAATGTCAAGAGGTATATTTACTAAACATTGGGGTGTAATAGTTGATAACTGACTCAGAGAAATGTAATAAATGTAATCAACTTTGGATATACTTGTAATGTACTGAACCATATGACATTTTTGAATCTAAGTTACTTAACCATAATGGTTGAAGAAGAAAGGCTTTTTGAGTAGAAGGACTATGTCCTGTCCTTTGCTCCTTTCCATAACTACTGCCTCCAGGCATCCTTGTTTCTCAACAAATGTGGAATCTGCTTTCATTCTTTTTCCGTTTTTTCATGTTTTAATACCATTCTGCATCTGGTGAAAGGTGTCACAACCTCATCATCCCAAGTGTTCAATGGGAAAAGCAATGGAATATTTTTTCCCCTGTCGTTAATATTTCCATTCATTCTGCTACGCTGGTCTTACATATTTAATATTAAAGGCACATATAGCATTTTATCATATACAACTGCTGGTGCACAAAGAGAGATATCCAGGACTTTGATGAATTGACAGTAATTGTCTTTCACGTTGATGTTCATGTGTGAGGAGTTTTATATTTTTATCTATTTCTATCTAAAATATAAAAAGTAAACAATTGTTTTTAATTTATCTCCATTTATCTAATAAGGTACTTCTTTTTATTTTCCAGGTGGCAGACTGCTCATGGGATGAGACTGTGAAAATATATTCCCCTTCTTGTCTTTCACTACCTCCATCCTAGCCATCTTCCCGATTCATCAGTACAAAGGAGAAAATGGGAAATGTCTTTGCAGTTAAATAAAAATCATTATTACGTTCTGACCTTTTTTGACATCACTGATTTGTTTAAATTTGATTATTGATGATGGGAAAAAAAATAACAGTATAGACAGAACAGAATGCAATAAAAAAAAATGACATCAAATTCATACAAACTGTATATGATGTAGATCAGTGTTCAGTCCTGTAAAATAAACACAAATGCATGTGCAACTGTGGGAATGAACTTAAAAGACACGTGTACTCATGCTGTGAATTCATTTTATTCATATAGTGCACAAGCATAGATAGTTATTTTAAAATTATACTGCCTCTCTTAAAAACATTGCATATACTAAGAGGAGAAAATGACAAAAGATGTTTATGAATACAGTGTTTGTGTAAAAAAAAAATCTTTTTAGATGCTTTTATATACCTTGCAAGTGTCCATCTTTGGCGACTAAATCACTCTGGTCCCCATTTCTATGCTAGTGCCTTTGGTTTAGTAAGCAGAGGGGATGGGGGAGACTAATCCACTGCCAGTAAACCAGGTGGGGATGAGATCCCCCCAGTCACGATGATGCAGCTTTTTAAAATCAAATATTTATTTTACTGTTATAGAAAGATGAGGATAATAAAATATATTTTAAAGGAGTTAACAGAAGTTGTAAAACAATTGCATTTCAACAAAAACAAATACAAAATATCATATCATATACACAAATCTGAAATTTACATTTTTTTGTTGTTGCATATTTCTATAAATTAAAAGGTAAGATTGGGTAGCTTATTTAGGACGATTTCCTCCCTTTCTGCTAGTAGCCTCCACAGTGATGGTGTATCATATTGCATTGACACATGCCATGTAGCCATGGATTACCTTAGTACAGATTTCTTATGCATTTTCCCAATTTTCTTTAGTTCCTACGATGGAGCTAATCATGTAGGATGTGGATGACTGTATGAAGATGCAGCAGCAATAATAGCAAGAACTTTTGTTCAAGCTACAGCAAATGTGGTTTTGCATATAAATAACGGTGCCATCTCCAAGCATGATCTATTTAGTCATAGTTTACCACTGTGTCTGTATGTTTTGTGTAAAGATCTTAAGATAGGCTTTAAAATCACAACAAAATAGGGCATATTTGCAACTTTTTGTTCTTACATTTCTGACTATCATTTATCATTTGAATATATAAAATATACAGTATAGATAATGGTAAATACAACATGGCAGAAAACTGTAATGTAAGAAACTATTTTTTATATAATCTGCTATAAATGAACTAATTAATAATTATGGAATTTTCCTATTCTGCCATAGTTTTCACACAGGGACTTTTCTGGCAGCAACCTTTTCATACATATGCACAGACTCTAATTGTGTTATAATTGCACCACTTTTCATAAGGAAACTCTTGTTTATATTAACTATATTATTAACCCTGTGCCTAACTTTCTGTGACTTGCTCAGTCCCGTTGGACTAATATTCGTGGGGAAAAGGAATGCCCCATGGTTGCACACATTGAAAGACACACCTATAGCAAAGCTGCTTATTTTGATCAATTAAGATGTGTAGAGGTATGTTATCTTATGACATCACTTGATGACTTGTACCACGTGAGTTATCATTTGAAAGAGGGATGGAAAAGAAGGTTTAATAGACCTTCAGAGAAATATTTAAGAGGTTGGAGCATAACTTGTTTATATTGAATATCAGTCTATGTAGAAGCAATGCCAAGGTATAAGAATAATGTTTACATTTTGTGGATTTTTAGTAAGTGAGCAGGTAGGACATGCCT
This sequence comes from Pelobates fuscus, assembly GCF_036172605.1. Lineage (NCBI taxonomy): Eukaryota > Metazoa > Chordata > Amphibia > Anura > Pelobatidae > Pelobates > Pelobates fuscus. The sequence continues at coordinate 234,801,815 of NC_086318.1, forward strand.
TTAAACTGCAATGTTGTGTTTTAAACCCTAATAAACGAAGTATTCATAAATAGCTGTATTAATGTGTGCCTTTTTTTTGGGGTGGGTGTTTAATATGATGATGGACAGAAAATGTAATTCATTTTAATGAGCTACTTCCTCTGACCTTTTATTCTTTGTACATTTATTTTACCAGTTATAAAGATAGACTGGCATTTTGACAGACATTATACTGTATTTTGTAGTATAATTGTAATGATATCAGAATATGCTTGATTAACCTAAATTCTATTAATATGATTAGGCTTTTATATTACTTTGGCATATTTACGGGACCTAATTGTGAGTCAGAATTTCAAAGTTAAGTAGATAGTGTTTCGGGATTTATTTTTTTGTGGTTACTTATTTAAAATGTATACTGTATTTATAATACATATTTACAATGAAGTGTTTATAGCCAGGTAAGTCAAAGGCTTAATTTTAGTTTAAAATAGTTGCCACCACATCTAAGATAATTATACTTCTATATGCTTCTTAATGTTCAGCTATACTTCTAAGAACCATATAAAAGTATAATTATCATAGATGTGGTGGCAACTATTTTAAACTAAAATTAAGCATTTGACTTACCTGCCTATAAACACTTCATTGTAAATATGTATTGTAAAGACAGACACATTTACTGACAAACATTCTTACACTGACAGACACACATACTCACAGACAGACACACATTCATTGACAGACATACACACTCACAGGAGGGAGCAGAGCAGGAAGATCACATGTTCAATTAACTTGTATTAAAGGAATGAATTTACCAAAAATGTAAATATTACACAAATATACAGTCTTGTGCTTCATAACTTATCTGTATTTCATGCTTAATAACCGTTGGACTATAATGTATCTTAAAGTGAACCTGTTGTGACAGATATAGTTTGGGAAGAACAGCCATGGTTCCCATAACAGGTTTAAAGTGCCTAATTATTTATGTTGGCTTTATGGTATGTAAATAAAACGTATGTGTTCTCCCTCTGTCTCCTTTCTCAGATTACTTGTCCAAAGCTCCTGCAATAAATCATCCATAGTTACATATAGTTACATAGTTACATAGCTGAAAAGAGACTTGTGTCCATCAAGTTCAGCCTTCCTCACATTTGTTTTTTGCTGTTGATCCAAAAGAAGGCAAAAAAAAAAACAGTTTGAAGCACTTCCAATTTTGCAACAAGCTAGGAAAAAAAATCCTTCTTGACCCCAGAATGGCAGTCATATTTATCCTTTATTACATTGAAAGATTATATCCTTGAATATTCAGTTTTTGCAAGTATGCATCTAGTAGCTGTTTGAACATCTGTATGGACTGTGATAAAACCACTTTTTCAGGCAGAGAATTCACATCCTGATTGTTCTTACAGTAAAAAAAACCTTTCCTTTGCCTTAGACGAAATCTTCTTTCTTCTAGTCTAAACGCATGACCTCGTGTCCTATGTAAAGTCCGGTTTGTGAATAGATTTCCACACAATGGTTTGTATTGGCCTCGAATATATTTGTATAATGTTATCATATCCCCTCTTAGGCGACGTTTTTCTAAACTAAATAGGTTTAAATTTGTTAACCTTTCTTCATAGCTGATATGTTCCATTCCTTTTATTAATTTTGTAGCCCGCCTCTGCACTTTCTCTAGTGCCATAATATCCTTCTTTAGAACAGGTGCCCAAAATTGCACAGCATATTCAATGTGTGGTCTTACCAGTGATTTATAAAGAGGCAAAATGATATTCTCGTCCCGAGAATGAATGCCCTTTTTCATGCATGACAATACCCTACTGGCCTTGGCCACTGCTGATTGACATTGCACACTGTTGCATAGTTTGTTGTCTATAACAATTCCAAAGTCCTTTTCGTGTGTTGTTATCCCTAATTCGCTTCCATTAAGGGTATACGTTGCTTGTGTATTCTTTACGCCGAAGTGCATAACTTTGCATTTTTCAACATTAAATTTAATCTGTCATTTGAGTGCCCAGTCCTCCAGTCTATCTAAATCCCTCTGCAGCAAAGTAATATCTTGCTCATATTGTATTATTTTACAAAGTTTTGTGTCATCTGCAAACACTGAAACATGACTTTCAATGCTGTCTTCAAGATCATTTATAAACATGTTAAATAGAAGGGGTCCCAGAACAGACCCCTGAGGGACACCACTTGCCACCTCTGTCCAGCTTGAAAATTTGCCATTAACGACAACTCTTTGTACTCTGTTTTTAAGCCAATGTTCTACCCAAGAACAAGCATTTTCATCTAGACCGATTTCCTTGAGTTTGAACACTAATCTTCTGTGTTGAACTGTATCAAATGCCTTGGCAAAGTCCAAATAGATCACATCCACTGCAACACCCTGATCTATACTTCTACTTACTTCTTCGTAGAATGCAATCAAGTTAGTTTGACACGACCTGTGCTTCATAAAACCGTGCTGATTTTTGCTGATAACCATGTTCTTCTCAAGGAATTCTTGACTATAATCCCTTAATAACCTTTCAAATATTTTACCAGCCACAGAAGTTAAGCTCACAGGTCTATAATTTCCAGGCAAGGATTTTGAACCCTTTTTGAATATAGGAACCACATCTGCCTTCCTCCAATCCTCCGGAACACTTCCTGAAAGAAAAGAATCTTGAAAGATTAAAAACAGAGGTTCACTTATTTCTACACTTAGTTCCTTAAGTACACGTGGATGGATACCGTCAGGCCCTGGAGCTTTGTTTATATTAACTTTCTTTAGTTGCTGCAGCACCTTGTCTTAAATTAACCAATTACAATTATTCTGCAAGTTTTTAGTAGCAATCATTTGCACATCTATTGCCATGGGTTCTTCCTTAATATATACAGAGGAGAAATAGTTATTTAAAATTCCTGCCTTTTCCTGGTCTTCATTGACTAACACCCTAGTTTCAGTTTTTAGTGTACCTACACTTTCATTTTGGGTTTTTTTAGAATTTATGTACTTAAAAAATGCTTTAGGGTTGGTTTTGCTCTCTTTAGCTATCATTTTTTCATTTTGAAGTTTAGCAAGTCTAATTGCCTTTTTGCACGCATTATTTGCTTCCTTATATCTTTTATAAGATGCATCTGATTTGTCCGATTTAAATGCTTTAAATGCCCTTTTCTTATTTTTAATAACTCTTTCTCTCCATGCTACTGCTAATGCTTTGACATAGTACCTGCCTCTCCTCCCTCCTTCACGGCATTGCTTTCACTTAACCTAAAGGCAAGCTGGAGATATGCCCAAAAGAGAACTTCCCTGGTTATTATTATTATTTTATTATTTACATAGTGCCAGCAAAATTTTGTAGCGCTATACAATGGGATAATAGAGAAATTCTGGTAGCATAATGTAGAGATGAAATCTGATTCTCTGACAAGATTACGTTGTATTTGTCATGACAGGTACCCTTTAAATGGAAAATATCTTTAGAAAGATAAAAAAAAATCTCCAAAATCATTTTATTACAAAAAAAAATGATATAAATGAGAATTTTTTCAATTTATTTATTTATTTTAAATCTATTTTTATCTACCTTTATAGTGAGTAGCATTTTGTTTAGGCTATTTGCTAACTGTAGCTGAAAATGAAACGTTTACTTTTATTAAGTCAGTTTTTTGTATGCAAATATTGTGTGTAAAATAAACCTTCTATTGTTGTGTATGTAGCTGTAAAACCCAGTAGTGTATATGATTTTACAGGAATGAATCACTGGCAAAGCTTAAAGAAATGTTTATTTTATAGTTCTAAGTAAAATGTACCTGTGCTGCTATTTGAACAATCCCATGATATTTATCCAGCTTTTAAGTCAATGCAAATCACAGTTGATTGAGTTGTTTATGTCTACTTCTTCCAGCCAATACTGACTGGTGTACAGGGATTACAGTCTTGAACAAAGTTTATTCAAAGTAACCTAAACGTGTTAACCATTTAGATGTCTAATACCTCAATTCTTCTCATTCCATTTCAAACCAAGTACCACTATTGGCATATTTTTTTCACCAATGATTCCATTGATATGGTATTATTCATCTGAATTGCACAGGTAACATTTTAAGTATTTTAACTATTACAGTATGAGAGCCGCTCCCTCTGCTTTGTGGCAAATTGCATTATCAATTGAACATTCTTACAACCATGAATAGTATAGTGGCCCAGCATTCTCAGATTATCATTACCTTTTAAGTCTGGATGGATCGGCTTCACATATAATAAAGAAATGCAGCTTGGATGTTATTTCAAAAGTAGAGGTCCCAGGGTGTGGGTGCTTTGTGGAGACCCATTTTTTTTATCAAGCTGTTCCTAGTGGTTTGATTGATTTGAAAAACAAGTAACGACACCCACAGACTCATAGCAACATAACTAAAATGAGCTGTAGTGGTTTCAGTATATTGTTTACAGAGCCCCTTTGAGTTATACAGATACAGTTAGTGGGTTAAGACTGTTGATTGTGCAGTGAGATGAAGAAAGGACCCATGAAGGTCTCTCTGTTGGATTTGACTACATTTTTGCATGCAGCTTAGATCTTGTATTTGAACATGTCGTTTTATTTGCTTTATAAACATCATAACACAAGTTTACACTGTACATCATATTTTTTTCTCTACATATGGATCTAAGTTTGGGAAATTGAGTAAGATGCCTCTACACACATGGTAATTTCCCAGTACTCTCTTGCACCTTGTTTTTTTGCTCTCCATAAGTTAAAAGGGTAACCCAGACATGGACCCTTTGCTCATGATGCCTAGAGGGATATCCGCTATACCTCACTGACGAGGCCTAACAAGGCTGAAGCGATTGTCTGGGGTTGCAGTGTCTCTCATGAAGAGAGAGCAGTCCTGTGTTTTGAATCTGTTCCGCCCTTTTGGGTGTGATCAGTCTAATATGCAAATTGCCTGGTTCTTTTTGTAATGGCACAAGATGAGCAAAAAACAGCTTGAGATCTGAGCAGGGACACACCGAAGGGCAGGCTTTTTGAGATGTCCATTCTCAGTACTCTCTTGCACCTTGTTTTTTGTAATTACCCTCTCTGCCTGTAGACCTGAATGAAAATGTGTTTGTCATATCTCGTGATCATTTCCTATAATATGTTTATCAATTATTCCCAGCAGCACCCTTATAATTTAGTGTATGCGTGCATAAATGAGTGCAACATTACTGGTATGTATACTTAGGAGTCCATGCACTCCTCCCTGTCACAGTTGCCTCATTCCAGGGGAGTATTTAATGTTGCACATCAGAGAGTCCCAGGAGGATAGATTTCCCAAGGAAGTGGTATATAAATGTTTGGTCATGTAAAATGTAAACATCTACATTTTAACCTGGCCAAGAACCCCATCTACTTCACTATTCATCTGGTTTGATGGAACATTCCTTCTATCTTGCAATTCCATAAAGCAGCAAATGTGAGAATCAAGAACAAAAAGTATATTGACAGATTCATTAAAATCTAACTTGTGAATAGGATAGCGCAAGGTAATATATCCACAGATGGTAAATAAAGTGAGCATCGTTTTCAAACATGATTTACAAATCATTGATGGCATTTGCTATCTGTATGGATATTACAGGGTTAATGTAAAGTTGGCTCTTGGATAGAAGTCTACTGTAAGTGTTAACCCCTAAATGCTATAAAGTGAGGTGTGGTGGAGGAAATTATCAATCTCTGGTGTTCATCACGAAGTGAGATGTGTAAGTATATTACATTGACTGTTAGAGCAGCCCACTGGGAGAAATAGAAGCAATCTAGAATTCCTCCCCAGGGACCTGATCTAAGTGGTTGATAATCTAAAGAGATTTGTTTAGTACACATTTAATCAAGAGCCGCAAATCTTATTACTCAAAACAACAACCATGCTTCATGTTCTTAAACATGCAACTAAGGCTTAATTAAATATATAGATGCAAGAAAAGGTTTGTGAACCCTTTGGATTTACCAGGATTTCTGCACTGATAACAAATAAAATGTGGTTTGATCTTTGCCTGTCACAATTATAGACAAATACAATTGACTAAACTAATAACATACAAGCAGTTGTACTTTCAAAGTTTTTATTGAAGATGTTCCATAATTATCTACAGTGGAAGCAAAAAAAAAAAAAAAAAGCCATGAACTCTTCTATTAACTTGTACAGCCTCATTTAGCAGCAACTACCTCCACAATGACTGTAGCTGCTTAGACTTAGACTGTAGACTTGCACAACCTGATGATTTTTGATCCATTCCATCCTACAATTCTGCTTTAGTTCATCAATATTTCTGGGTGGTCTTGATTGCACAACCCTTCTTAGGTCATGCCACAATGTCTCTATTTAAGATCAGGACTCTGACCTGGCCATTCCAAAATACAAATCTTCTTCCTTTTCAGACATTTGTTTTAGTTTGTTTACTGATGTACTTTGGATTGTCTTGTTGCATCACCCAACCTCTCTTAAGCTTAAGGAACACTCAACTGACCCCCCAACCCTCTTTTTTTTTATAAATAGAAACTGCTGTTTAGTAGACCAAATGAAACCTTGTATGCCTTAAATTATACAATTATGGATTTATTTTTCGTTGATATACTTTTGAAGTCAATAATTGCAAAGCATCCCGGCCCAGAGACAGCACAAGCAGCCCCAAACCTTGCTTCACAGTTGATTTAGGTGGTTGTTTGCAATGCCTTTTTATCTCCATACATAGCATGCATTTTTGACAGAAGCAAGCATCGGGAATCATTCAGGTGGTGTTGTGCCAACCTGACACATGCAACAACTTTTTTTCTTTACACAGCAATGTTTTTTATTTTTTGGTGATATCCTTTCAAGGATGTCATTTTTGTTCAGTAATTTTCTGAACGTGGCCACATGAACATTTGTAGAGTTTTCTGGAGATTTTATGTTTTTATCCTCGGGTTCTTTCTCACCTCTATCAGGACTTACATTTGAGCTCTAGCAGTGATCTTTGCAGGGTGCCTTCTCCTAGGGAGAGTAGCAACTCTCGATTTATTTTTTCAATTTGTAGACAATTTGTCTTACATTGAATTGATAAACACGCAGATATTTAGGCCTCACTTACCTTTTTCCAGCCTACACCGTGAATGATGACTCAATGGCTTCAATACAAATTTGAAAAGTACATCTGTTTGTGTGTTATTAGTTTAGCCAGATTGTGTTTGTCTATAACTGTGACATAGATGAAGATCAGAACTAATTTTCTGAGTAATTAATGCAGAATCCCTGGTAATTCCTAAGGGTTCACAAGCCTTTTCTTGCAACTGTGTGTTTTCTGATACCCATGTGGCTCGTTTGGCTTTTGAAGTTTATTTTTGCATTGTTTTGTTTTATATTAAAACAATATTACATATTCCCTTTTTTTTCCCTCGGTAACACTACATTAACTCTTTCAAAACCAGAAGTATGCCACGCACATTGCTTTGCTATATGCAAATAACACTGACACAAATGGTTAAACTGCAGTTCAGACCTTGCATACACCATTGCAAATGCCCATGTGCACATTTTAATAAATTAGGTTTACTACTACTGTGTGGGCTTAGGTTACCCATCAACAGCAAAGCTAACCTCATAGGTGAGTCCCAGCCTTTCTACCTTACCCTGCATTCACCTCAAAGATTGCTATGATATTGTTAAGGTAGCTTACACTTTATAGCCATACAGGGGTATTAAAACCTCTCTGAAGTGTACATTAGGAGTTCATCAGAATGCTATGTGCACGAACAGTGCTGTAGAGTTTTATTGAAGGACTAAGTAAAAGAACAAACGTTTTGGGTTACACCCGGTGGACGAAATTAATTGTGAAAGGGTGTTACCCAAAATGTGTTGTAATTTTACTTGGAGTCCACAGCAGCGCCGAAGGAGTGCTGGAGAGAAGGTGAGTAATTTTTTTTTTTTTGGTTTAACATGGGGGGAGGCGCATAAAATTAAGGTGGGACTTTAAAACAGATATATATATATATTCCTAATGCTAGTGTTCCTTTAATCTATTAGTAACTGGTAGAATCCTGTGAATTTAAGTTTATGCTAGCGTACTAATAATCTTAATTTTAAAAATGACAGGAGGCAAGTATTTTGCATTAACTTCCTTTAATAGAAAAAGGAACCAATCAAAAACAGGCAGATAGAATAACCGGCCCCTCCCATTGAGGAACTTCCTTTTGATAATAGCGACATCAGAAGTCACAAGTAAAGTTAAGAAACATAAGTAATGAGAGAAAGAGTCCAAACCTCAGGAACGATGAATAAGCCTTCGTAAAATCCATGGGAACTGTGAACCATGATGAGACTGTGGGTGCTTGACTCCGACGGACTTGCTGTGATGCATTAAGCTGAAAGAGACCAAGAAGGTTTTAGTGTTATGTAATATAACGTGACAAATACTAGCAACCATAGACATGAAGAGACTTGACAATTCCAACTATTACCATTAGTTGTGAATATATAAACGAGAAGTGCAACTATAGGTGAAGACGTCCATAAATACATACCAAGGACACAGTACAAGCACAACCCCGATTTTATTACAGGACAGGAGACTTCACATTTTGCAGTTTTAACGCTATGATATGAGTGAGAAGACGGGCGGAAGTAAAACATTTGAAAGGTGGTTTCCTGTGACCAGCCTGCCGCAAGTAAAATGCCTGATACGGAGCCCCCTGCCACAAGGGCGGAAGAGGCAGCTTCATCCCGGACCGAGAGAGCACAGAATGAAGGGACAAACCTGGCTAGGGATTGTGGTAACCGATACTGGCCCATGTGGTCTAACATAAGACACCAACAGTTGTCTGGATGAAGAAGTTCAAAGTGTGGCTGTGATGTGGGATTATTAAAAATCTTTATTGTACTTGTATTGAATTATTGTACTAACTCCATTTTAACTTTATACTGTGACAATCCTCCATTTTGTCCTCCTAACCTGACTTCTTCAATCCTCCATTTTGTCCTCATGACTTAACTTGTTCATTTTAAAACTACCTTACGTGACTGAATTTCTCAACCCAATTAGTATAGTAGACAAAGACTGTATTTCCTGCAAAGACACAGGAGTTGCCGACTACTCCCTAAACTTGTAAGATAGTATAGTTTGAAGGCCACAAGAACACAGTAGTAATGAAATGTTCTATTCATAAGAGACCTTGCACCTGGACATGAGGCCTGATATCACTGACAGTGTAAAATGACGCTCAAGACCCCCTTATCCCCACCCGTGTCTAGAACAATCCCACCTCTGGTGGGTGGGCACGGGACTAACCTCTTAATTTTTTGAACCAATAAGTAAGACACTAACCCCGACACTTAACAATTAATCCAATTGATGATGTTTATTTGCTGATATTCTAATAATCAATGATGACGCAAAATGCCTCTTAAAAGGGCCTGCGCGCCCGCTTTTTCTTCACTTGCCAATAAACTTTCTCGAAGTTATTTTAACCTGAACCTTGTGTGTCAGACTTAATTACTTCAGCGTATATGCGCAATTCAATTTTATTAATTTGGACAGGAACAGATAGACATTTAAACATTTTGGTTTACTTTTAAAAAGTACCATAACAACTTGGCGCCCAACGTGGGGCATCGGGCTATGTCCGGCCGGTGAGCCGTCCTAAGGAAGACAAGGGTGGACGGAGGAATCCAGGGGGAAGGAAAGGAGATTGATCACCTCCAGGTACACGGTAGAGACTTCTGCAGAGCCACCGGTATGTTCCGGCCCCTTTGATTGACCCGTCCACGTGTCTGTGACTGCTTCCCGGGAGGACATCAAAGACAGGTAATATCTTGCCCGGTGTCTCGTTACTCACTTGTTTACCTGCATTTTAGTCTATCTGTTGCCTGGGTGTGTTTGAATTGTTTGCCTGTTTCCCCATTTTGAGATAAAGGGGGGTGGACCTGAGGGGTTTTGCCTGGGGTTCTCTGTTTTGCTTGTTTTCCCCTTTTTGGGATAAAGGGGGGTGGACCTGAGGGGATTTGCCTGGGTCTTCAGTGTGTCTGTCTGTTTGTATTTTACCCCTTTTGGGATAAAGGGGGGTGGACCTGTGGATGCGTTCCTGGGGGTCTTCTGTTGCCTGTTTTACTCCTTTTAGGAACCACGGTGCTGTGGTTGTAAGGAAAAAGGGGGGTTGACCTGTGGATGCGTTCCTGGGGGTCTTCTTTGCCTGTTTACCTCTTTTAGGAGCCTCGTGGCTGTGGCTGTAAGGAAAAAGAGGATTGTTGGAACTGTGGATTTTGTGTAGACTCATAATTTCCTGTGATCCTTCTTGTGTCACTTTGAGAGCCTAGCTAGCTTCTTTGTGCACGTGGTAACCCGCAGCTTCAAGTGTGAAGGCTGAGGGAATTCCAGTTTTCTTTTGGTAACCACAACCCCGAGCGCTGGGGCTGGTGGAATTCCAGTTTTCTGTTTATTTGTGGTAGGGGACTTAGTCTTGTGGCAGGGGACTCTGTTTCCTGGGGGGATTCAAGTAGGCATTGCTTGTTTTCCGCATCACGTATGTAAAATCACTGTACCAACAGGTGGAAGATTGCAACCAGAAAGTTGGCGTAGGTTACTGACAGAAAAGAAAGGCAAGCTTACAGATAATGGTTTATTAAAGACTGCTGAAGCATGGTACAGAGTAGCGAAGGCTATTCAGCTAGAAGGTTGGGTTGAGGAAGAAATAAATCACAAAGGTGTGAAATTGTTTGTGTATCATAATAATTGTGTTACTGGGGTTTACCCTCAGCCAGCGCCCAAAAATGGCGCCCAGGGAATGTCTATCCCCAAGGTTCAGTCAGCAATAGGTGATAGCCAGCTGACTATGTTCCCCACTCCCAATCCTCCTAACGCCCATCCCATCACCTCCCCTGTCTGCCCGGTCCTGAATTCTGATGGATCTTTCTTTTCCCCTTCCCCGTCTCTAACATTCCCATCATCCTCATCCATCCCTACGCTACCTGCTGTACCTCCTCCTAACATCTCATCTGCCATTCCTTCCCTACATTCTCTCTCCGTTAATGATCCCCTCCCCTCTTCATCCGCCCAGCTAACCACCTCCTCCACCCTTGCTCCGGCTCTTCCCTCTACACCCACCTCTACCAATCCCTCTCCGTCCCCTCCCATCTCCACCCCAGTCCAATACCCCACCTCCTTCCCCTCCCCAGCCTGGCCCTACCCCTACCCATATCCCATGGCCCTGCCCTATCCCGGGTATCCACTACCCCTTCCCCAAGCCACTCCCCAGGTTCCGGTCATGCCCAGTCCGGCACAGTCTGCCCCGGATGTGCCCACATCCAACATGCCGCCACTTCTTCCCTTAATCCTAATGCAGTACCTTTTCCGGCCACCAATATGGCGGCCCCCAGTACAGCCCTGATGCCGGTAATTCCCGGTGACTACCTATCCCCAGGTTATGACTCGCTAGCCACCCCTGCATCTGGGACCCCCGCTCATCCTCCGGTCCTGTCACCTCACCCGGGCCCTGCACGCAAGAGAGCCCAGATCATAGAATTAGATGAGGGAGAGGAGGATAGGCTGTCCCAGGACTCATTGGAGGCTGCAGGAGCCGCTACAGGAGCCTCAGCTCATCGTTCTATCGATGATCCCTTTGGACACAAGGGTCGGGGAGAACGGACCCCTCCTAAGTATGTTGCTTTTAACCCCACTCAAGCTAGTGCATTAATGAAATCGCTCCCTGACCCAGAAAAACAGCCTATGCCTTTTTACCGGGGGATAGTTCAAATTCAAAAGACTTATTCCGCCGCATGGCGTGATTTACTGAGCATTTGTGCTATTAAAGCAGGGGATGCATATTGGCCGAGCATGGCCCGTCACCTCAGTACAGATCTGCTTTCCAGTGATGTTGATTACCCCTCCGGGGTAACCTTTTGCACCCAATTAAGAGAATGGGCTAAGGACAAACTTGCAGATCAGGCTGCTGGCCTTACTGATGTTATTCAAGATAAAGGAGAATCAGTGGAAAGGTTTCATGCAAGACTGTATCAAATGTTTACAGATTTGGGATTTGATCTTACTGACAAAATTCATTCACAAATGCTGTCAGGTGCGTTTGTCCAAGGTGTTAAAGACTCTATACGCAAGGGAATCATTGCTGCACGCCCTGAATATAAGGTTGTTCCCCTGGATACCCTGCTTTTAGTTGCTAGAGGTTTGGAATCTGTTCAGACCCCAAGAAGACCCGCTTCAGCTCCTCTCATGGTATCCCGCTCCACTCCAGTCCCAAGAGGTACCAGACCGGAGGAGGGGGGACATTGCTTTAATTGTGGAGCAAAAGGGCACTTTAGAAGTGACTGTCCAGAACCAAAAAAGGAGCAAAGGGAACCCAGAAAGCCACCCAAGCCTGCCCCGGCTCCCAAAGCCACCAAACAGGTTCCAATAGTTGAGGAACCCGATGACTAGGAGATTGGCAAGCCTGTGTCCGTAACCCCTGTCATGGCAGTGTCTACAGGGGATAAGGGGGGGCCACTTGCCACAGTGACTTTACCCATTGAAGGCCACCCTACCACATTTCTAGTTGACACAGGTGCAGCCCGTAGTGTTCTGCGAGAACAAGACCTGCCAGACCCATCCTTCCTGTCCAATATTGATGTCTCTTATGTTGGAGTGGATGGCCAGCCAAGACATAGCCCTTTAACAACTCCACTACGAGTTGGCTCTAGCCTGCTTGCTCGCTTTGTGGTATCCTCCACATGCCCAATTAACCTGTTAGGTGCTGATGTTCTCTCACGCCTGCAAGCATCCATCACCTTCACCCCAGACGGGCAGGTAGAAATGTTTACACCTCTATCTGTATCAGACACCTCAGCCCTGTGCTCCTTGCCTCTGATGCTGCATTTAGAAAAGCCCCGTGAGGAAGCAGCAGAATTAAGGTCCAATTTCCCAGAGGAATTAAAAACACAGGTGCCCGCCAAGTTATGGTCCTCAGGCCCAGAGGACATAGGTCACCTAAATGTTCCCCCTGTGGTGGTAAAGCTTATTCCAGGAGCTAAGTTACCAAGAAAGCCACAATATCCATTAAAACCAGCACAGTCTGCTGCCATTTCTATCCACATCAAGGCACTCTTAGAGAAGGGTGCCCTGGTAAAATGTAAATCTGAATGCAACACCCCATTATTTCCTGTGAAAAAGAAAACTCCAAAAGGTGAGCCAGAGAAGTACAGGATGGTCCAGGATCTCCGTGCTGTCAATGAAGCTACCGTCCTGGACACCCCTCTTGTACCAAATCCCCATACTCTGCTCTCTGGAGTCCCACCATCTGCAAAATTCTTCACAGTCATTGACCTGGCCAATGCCTTTTTCAGTGTCCCACTGGACCCATCCTGTCAATACCTGTTTGCTTTCACTCATGAGATGCAACAGTATACCTGGACTGTCATGCCCCAAGGGGCACAAAATTCTCCAAGTCAATTTGCAAAGGCCATGGGTACCATCCTTGACCCATGGCAAGCTGAGCACCCAGAAGTTGTCTTGCTTCAGTATGTGGATGATCTACTGCTCTGTGGAGATGATATACCCACTACTGAAAGGTGTTCAATTAGTCTTCTTTCCTATTTGGCAGAACAGGGATGCAAAGCTTCACTCATCAAGCTGCAATTCTGCCAATCTTCAGTGATTTTCCTTGGACATTGCCTATCCCAAGGCACCAGACACCTTACTCGGGACCGGGTAAGAGCTGTACTAGACATTCCACCTCCAAGGACTTCAAAGTCTCTTCATGCCTTCCTAGGCCTCATTTCCTACTGCAGAGCATGGATCCCAGAAGCCTCCCTGCTTATGCAACCTCTCTATGATGCACTTAAGTCTGACCCATTCTGTCTGACCAATGAAGCTCTGGACAATTTCAATGCTCTCAAACGTGCCATTGCTTCTGCTCCTGCCTTGGGCCTACCTGACTACACCAAACCCTTCAAATTATTTGTCTCTGAAAGACAAGGCCATGCAACAGGAGTTCTCACCCAAACTAATGACTTAAGAGGCCGCCAGAGGCCTATTGGATATTTCTCATGTCAACTGGACATTGTGGCCAGAGGGACCCCTTTCTGCCTCAGGGCCGTTTTTGCTGCAAGAGAGCTCATAGAAAGAACCTCAGACCTGGTCCTTGGCCACCCTCTGGTTGTTTTGGCCCCTCATGACATTTCTGCCATCATCAACCAAGTCCAGCTCAAGCACGTGTCTCCAGCAAGACACCTGCGCCTACAGTGTCATCTTCTTTTACCTGACAACATTTCCATCCAGAGATGTCAAGTGCTTAATCCATCCACTCTTCTTCCACTCCCTGAGGGGGGTATCTACTATGGATTCATCACGGATGAGACCTACATTTACCTGCTCTGCGGGTGTATCAAGAAGATCATGCACCCACATTTGACATTTCAAGAAAATGGGAATCCTCTCTGTGAAGGCCCAGATTACGCCTTCTGTACCATGTGGTACAAACCAAACATTTCTCCCGAACCTTGCTATGAAGATGAGCTTTACCACCGGACTGATGTGAAGCTCACTGCTCAAGACTTCTATTGTGATTCTGAAGGCAATAGCATGGTCTTGGTCCAGCTACCTCAACAACTTAACTACCTTTACCGCCATTGGGATACCGCTATCCCACATATTCCTGTTACCAAGTTGAAGACAAGGTCATGGAATGATCTTGGGCCCATGGCAAAACTATGGGCCACCATGAATGAAGAACAGCTACAGGAAAATGGTATTGCCAAATACCCAACAACTGACCTTCTAGAAGCATGGCCACGCCATTTCCTGGAAAAGGAATTTCAAGATCTGGTCATAAAGAATGATTATGACCCAGAAACACCTCATGACTGTTTCGAACAGATGAAAATGGAAACAGTGTGTTATGGGCAAATGCAAATATTACAAGTTTTAGAATGAAATGTTGTATTTCTTAAACTGTGTACTTTGTCTTTAAGAGATATTGCAAACTGACAAGGTGTTAGAAATGGAACATATTGTTTTTCATAGATGTTTCTTTAAGCAATAACCTCAGTGCATAATATGTTTGCGCCATTTTGTCCCAAACGAATTACAATAACGCATAAACAAGTTTCAAGGCTATACTACGACTCTTTCAGTACACAATATACTGTGGTAACCCCAGGTTAATGGAACTTCCCCAAATCCGGGAATCTCCCACGACTGTGCACTTACGTCTTAGTATAAACAACAGATAAGCTATTCAGACTTTAAGATGCCATCTTGAACTAAGTCAGGAAAATTTCCATGACGTATGCACCCTTTAGTTATGGCCTTGTATCTTTGCCAAATTAAGGGAGGTCCTAAATTGATTTAAAGTAGACAAGTTACTTTTTCATATATGAACTATGGTGACTCTAAAATGACGACACTTAAGGTATAAATAAGTGTACTTTTAAATGTTAAGAAACAGAGGAGAGACTTGGAGACAGACGCTGCTCCATCTTAAAATGACTGAGAGGCTGACATGATGACATGTTCAGAAGGGTATGTTAACCTATTAATGATATTTGCAAGCATTTAATTTCATCTTATAAACTCTGCTATAATGGATTTTATATTTATATTTTTATATAATAAATATCTAAAAGACAAAACTATTGCTTCCAAGACAATCCTTATTTTATATTGTATTCTCAATTATTTACATATGTTAAATAGAGGATCTCTTACTAACTATATAACATTATGGCTAAGATATCTGTATGGTTAGCCCTGCTAAGTTCTATACTTTAAGACATTATAGAGGTAAATAAGGGAACCGCCCACGGTTACAATTGGCGACCATGAAGGGACCAATTGAAAGCCTGGCATTGTAATACGTGTACGGACATGCTTATAACAAAGCATGGGCCCTCTCCTCATATAGTTGGCCGTCAACAGGCACTTTGATGCAATGTGTCTGTGGTCACTGGATCACAAAAGCATACCCTATCTCTCAGTCATGATGCAGAGTTTATGCTTGCAAGGATATCCAGACCTTATCCACCTGGTATCCACATAAATACTCCTATCGTTTAGAGGGGTTAATTACATAATAACCATTGAAGGTAATATGTTGGTTGTTCTTCCTATAGAGGAAAGATAGACTTGCCCAAAAGCTTTTTCATGGCTAGGACAAGCTCTTATAGAGAGAGGTAATGTACTTCTGACTCCTGAAAAGGAATATTGGTGGTCCAATATGGGAAATACTGTAATTCATGTGTTTAGTAATCATAAGCATTTGCTTATTGCCACATTACTGATGTACTGTTTATTGAAATAATAATATCGAACGTACTTTTTGAATTACTATACATTGGAAGTTATCAACATCTCATGGTTATGAATATGCTTTTGTATGTGTTGATGCATGTACCAGGTTTACTTGGATATATCCTGTGCGAAGTGCAACCTCTGATGCCACGTTTTCTAGTCTCACTTCCTTAGTATGCATTTGATAATCACAGGACCATCCTTTTGAATGGTGGTCCTGCAGTTACTGCAAAGGAAACCTAAAACTGGGCAACCACATTTGGGTTACTTTGGGATTTCAGTGCCCCAACCACCCCCAAAGTAGTGGGGTTGTGGTCTGGGAAAATGCTGAGGTTAAATGATTATTAACCAAGTTACCAGTTGCTTGCCCCACACAGTGGTATCTATTTATTCCTATGGTACAGATAAGCATTCACAACATACCTGATGATACAAATGGTGAGACACCATATGAAATGTTACATGTTTTTCACTGACAAACATATTTCTGCACCAGGGAGAGCTTAGAACCATTGGTTCTATTAGAGAAATTTAGGGAATTTTTTTTTTTCAGCCCATCTCACCATGCACCACCAACTTTTTCTTACTGTTGGCCAGTTTGTCCTGGAGAGGGTGACTCCGAGAACTTTTACTACAGAGAACAATCGGAGCCAACAGAGAACAGTAAGTTTTGATATTTTACTAACAGGACGTTCACAGAACCACTGACTGACACAGTGAATGCTGTTAAAGATGACAAGATAAAACAAACAGAGGATGACAGAAATGCCACCAGAACACAGCCACCAGAATCATAGCCACATAACAGACTGAATCATGATCTGACATCTGAACCTGCAAATGTGAAGGAGAAAGGATGAACAGACAGGCGTGATACATTCACAGTTAACATGGAATGAATGAAAAATGAATCATCAACATCGTTATAAGAAAGACTCTGGAGAAAACAGAGACTGAACCTGAATTATCTTATACAGTAAGAAAGAAATGCAAAGATGGAAGCAAAAGGATGCTAGAAAATTGGTTATGGTGTCTCCTTCTTACAATCTGCAGCATTATCATAACATCAACCCTAGCTGTCGTTTTAAAACTGCATTGGGATTATGTTAACAAGCAGGAAGCACCTGAACTGAATTGGACTGCACACTATACAAGTTCTTTGATCGTGAGGACTACCTCCAAGAACCATCTCAAAAGGAGAGACACAGCTCACAGTGAAATGAATACACTGGTATTTCACAAGGAACCTATTGAGATCATTCCAAAAACCGATTATACATGAGAGAGATGTGATTGGACTATTTCAAATCCTAATAATGGACTCAACAATGATGGCAAAGCATGCTGAAAACAGAAAAAGATGGGACAGATGCTTGTGAAAGACTTTGGATGCACCTATGAAGGTGATGTAAGAAAAGACTATGCAATATAGTTTATCATTGAATGACTACCGCAAACAGCCTTCTTATGCTGAAAAGAAGTGCTATGTTAATTCTGGACATTGCTATTATCCAGACAGAAAATGACCGGAAAAATAAATAAAGGCTGATAATTGTCAACACCCAGCTGTTTCTCAAGATGGAACATGGTACTGAGGAAACCTGATTGACTATCAAAGCGCCTCACAGTACAAGACACAGATTGTTGCCTACAACTCAGAAAACGTGGTTAATAGGAAGGAGCAGAAGAAGAGGAATATAGATTTCCTACTGGAGTGAAAACCATGCTGGAACAATATTCTGTAACAATGAACTTTACAATGACATTTGGTGGCATATGAATTTGAATTCGGAAGAAACATATCAATTAACGAAAGAAACCTTGATGCAATTAATAAATAATAACAACACAGGCCTACTAAGAGCAGATGCCCTGCCAAGAGAATGGAATATAAAAGATCAGCAAAATCTATCAGAAACCTGACATCATGGGACACTTGTACTAACGCACGATTTGCAGCTTTTCTTAAACTCTACATATTATCTACATACCTGCAAAGCAAGGAACTCCTGTAAACATAAACACAGAGAAACATTGATACAACAAGGAATCTGTAACGGTTCTGTTGCAGATGTGATCTGCCAATGTACTCTTTGCTCTTTTGGTATAACTATACCAATCAAAACGTTAAATGGCTCCATAGAATCAAATGACAAAGGATTCTGCTATATTCTGGACTTTCAGAAATGTGGTGCATGGACAGAAAAATTATAATTACTAAAGCAATAATGCTATTTTTTTTCCCTGTATCAGAAATGTGTCAGTGACGATGTGTAATATAATAGAGATACTATAATTAATAGTATAAAATAAACACATAATGTGTTAATTACAAAGGTGGATAGACTTTGAGAATATCTGAAACGCAATTGAATATGCAGCTGCAGTCTGGCCTACAAACAAATATATTAGACATAAAGTATAAGAGCATAACAACTGATTACCCAGATGAATAATTGAATCATGATAGTTAAAGATCATATGATTACAATAACAACTGCAATAACGTTTAAACTTTAGAAGAAAATGTGAACTGTTCTTATTAAATCAGAAACTACTCGATATCCGTATAAGTTTGCAGAGTGGTATAATTAATATAAGTGAAGTACTTCAACAGTTAAAATTTAACTGAAAGACAGGCAGAAACTTTACTTCCCTTATCACAAACCTATATTTACAATGATAAACATATTCAGTCTGCCATAGCTAAGGCCAGTCAATGGATAGTCAAAGAGTATTATGGATTAACCCGTCCAGGTGATATACATGATGATTTTGGAAATTGATCATTTAGGTCACCAATTGCAAACTGGTGAAAAGATGTCAAAGATATAAATTCAACATCCATACCACTCTATGTATATATATTAAAATACACGTAATGAAATATTTTATCGGTTTTTCAAATACCAAGAAAATGTTATTTGGTTTGTGATGGTTAAAGGTACATAACGCCACCTATACAAAGGTAGAGTTAAAATATAAATACCTTCAATATTGCATCTAAGTGCTTTCTTAACTCACTTTTAGAAATAATAAAAAAATCCAAATCATCTTAAGTTACACCCAACAGCCGCTGGTAAATATATTTAAAAAATTAAGATTCTCATTGTTAAGCATCCAATCTTACGAATGTGACTTTCCACAATGGCTGTCAGATCTTGGTAAAAAAAATAAAAATAAAAAAAAAATTCAATATTTGGGTGTTTCTGGTATTTTAAGCCACTAATAACTATAGTTATTATATTTACTAATTGTAACTTAGGGAATAGGTTGTCTTCTACCTAACAGGACCAAGAAAGATAATTAACGTCATATTTCCAATTAGCAACTATTCCAAATATATAGAGAAATTTTGAATAAAGGAGTATTTTTAACATTTAAAGAGATTGTAATTTTACATACCAT
Source organism: Pelobates fuscus (assembly GCF_036172605.1). Taxonomy (NCBI): domain Eukaryota; kingdom Metazoa; phylum Chordata; class Amphibia; order Anura; family Pelobatidae; genus Pelobates; species Pelobates fuscus. The sequence continues at coordinate 234,821,481 of NC_086318.1, forward strand.
TGTGAACAAAGGCGGTAAATACGTTGCTGCTTCGAATTATCCTTATATCTCTAAATCATATACAAGGGTGTTTATCTTTAAAACAAAACACTAGAAAGATTAACTATGTTACTATTTCATCTATCATTATTATACAAAGTATAACAACAAATGTAAAGATTTTTCCACAGATTTTACCTGTTAACATTTTTAGCACAACAGCACCTGATGTCATTGAGATGTCTATCACTGAGATGTTACAAAGATTCCAGTACAGCAAAAAGAGGCGTTCTTGAGAATCCACTTCGATTGCTGTATCAACATAACATTTACTATAATGGGATCCATGTCACTTAAGACAATGTCTTGGAAATGCGGTCAATTAATTTATTCCGTAAAAGAATATCGGAGAGTATCCAATCTATACACATCATAATCGGTGTAAAGATATTTCATGAAAAAAACAAAACAAAAAAAGCAAAGACAAATACCAACACCATCACCACGGTGATAACAGATGATGCCGATTCAATATCTGCAACCAATTCTAGCCAAATATTTGGAAAGCTGGACTCTACAACCTATACTCTACAACAAATACCCGGGTATTCTACAAACACAACCTCCAGCAATGTATTTAAGGAATGTAAACTTCTACAGGCCTTTACAGACTTTGGATTACAAATACAATTAATACTTTTAATTTTGGATTAAAATTCGTATCTGGATCCATCCAAGAATATCTCACTCTGGAACTTGGCGTTCTTTTCAATTCTTTCCCAGACAAAAGCTTTGCTCATTTTAATCAACCACCTTTACAGGAAAAGATCACACTACGGATATTTTACTGTTACAACAATGATCAAAGATGCTGGGAGCACAAAAAACCTAAAGACTGTTGGAGAACTTTGGTTCACTAATTTAAGGAAGAAATGCTCTACAATGCCCACAGTTTAATGGAGAGGGTGTTATGGGCAAATGCAAATATTACAAGTTTTAGAATGAAATGTTGTATTTCTTAAACTGTGTACTTTGTCTTTAAGAGATATTGCAAACTGACAAGGTGTTAGAAATGGAACATATTGTTTTTCATAGATGTTTCTTTAAGCAATAACCTCAGTGCATAATATGTTTGCGCCATTTTGTCCCAAACGAATTACAATAACGCATAAACAAGTTTCAAGGCTATACTACGACTCTTTCAGTACACAATATACTGTGGTAACCCCAGGTTAATGGAACTTCCCCAAATCCGGGAATCTCCCACGACTGTGCACTTACGTCTTAGTATAAACAACAGATAAGCTATTCAGACTTTAAGATGCCATCTTGAACTAAGTCAGGAAAATTTCCATGACGTATGCACCCTTTAGTTATGGCCTTGTATCTTTGCCAAATTAAGGGAGGTCCTAAATTGATTTAAAGTAGACAAGTTACTTTTTCATATATGAACTATGGTGACTCTAAAATGACGACACTTAAGGTATAAATAAGTGTACTTTTAAATGTTAAGAAACAGAGGAGAGACTTGGAGACAGACGCTGCTCCATCTTAAAATGACTGAGAGGCTGACATGATGACATGTTCAGAAGGGTATGTTAACCTATTAATGATATTTGCAAGCATTTAATTTCATCTTATAAACTCTGCTATAATGGATTTTATATTTATATTTTTATATAATAAATATCTAAAAGACAAAACTATTGCTTCCAAGACAATCCTTATTTTATATTGTATTCTCAATTATTTACATATGTTAAATAGAGGATCTCTTACTAACTATATAACATTATGGCTAAGATATCTGTATGGTTAGCCCTGCTAAGTTCTATACTTTAAGACATTATAGAGGTAAATAAGGGAACCGCCCACGGTTACAAGTGCACTTACCAACTGTGCATGAGAATCCATTACCAGATCCGGATCTTACCCTGTTTGTGGACGGTTCAAGATATGCTGATGAAGAAGGGAGATACCATACAGGATATGCCGTAACCACAACAGATGAAGTTATCAAATCATCATCTTTACCACCAGCAATGTCTGCGCAAGAAGCTGAATTACAGGCTCTGACTTCAGCATGCAAAATTTCCGAAGGAAAACGTGCCAACATCTATACAGATTCAAGATATGCTTTGGGTGTGGCACATGACTTCGGCCTAATTTGGAAGACAAGAGGATTCCTTACCACCGCCGGTACACCAGTCAAACACAGCACTGCAATCAAGGAGCTAATGGATGCCCTCCTACTCCCCAAAGAAGTGGCCGTTTTGAAAGTCAAGGCCCATGGGAAATTGGATACAGATGAAGCAAAGGGCAACCACTTAGCTGATCAGGCTGCTAAGCTAGCGGCCAGGGATCTGCAGGAAGTGGACGAAGAAGTGTCCGGACAAGAAGAAGAAGAAGTTCCTATTTTTGCTCTACAAACTCTTCCTACTGATTTGCGAATTTTGCGAGAACAGCAAGCTGCAGTCACTCCTGAAGAAATCCAGAAATGGAAAAAGAAAGGAGCTGTCCAAAAGGACGGAATATATTACAACAACTTCAAATTTTGTCTTCCCAGAAATTTGTATCCAGCAGTTGTCCAATGGGCACATGGGCCTGCACACCTGTCAAAAGAATTGATGGCCACCCTCATACAGAAGTATTATGAAGCACCTGGAATTACAACATTGATCAGTAGCTTTTGCAAGGCCTGTGTCATTTGTGCAAAGTGCAATCCAGGAAAACCAATCAAGGTGCCTGCAAAACACCTGGCAAAGCCCATGTACCCCTTCCAGCGAATTCAAATTGACCACATCCAAATGCCCAAGAGTGGGCCCCATGAATATGCACTAGTCATAGTGGACATGTTCTCAGGCTGGCCAGAAGCCTACCCAGTGGCCAATATCACTGCAAAAACAACCGCAAAGCGCCTACTTACAGATATTGTATGTAGATTCGGACTCCCAGAAGTCATTGAGAGTGATCAAGGCCCAGCCTTTACAGCAACAGTGACTAAAGAAATTTGGACTGCTCTAGGGGTGACTCTAGCCTTCCACACCCCTTACCACCCACAAAGTAGTGGTAAAGTGGAGCGCATGAATGGCACTCTAAAAACCAGAATGTTAAAAATGTCACAAGAAACAAAGATGCCCTGGCCAGAAAGACTGCCAATAGCTTTATTTAGTGTTAGGCACACACCTAGAGGGAGGCATTCACTGTCCCCATATGAGGTTCTATTTGGGACAGCACCCAGACTAGGTTGTTATTATCCGCAGCAGTTGCAGCTCCAATCAGATGCTTTAGTAGACTATGTAACTGAACTTGCAAGTGTTTTAAACAAAATACATGCCCAAGTTTTCTCTTCAATTCCAGATCCCGAATTGGATACAGGTACCCATAACCTGCTTCCCGGAGATTGGGTCCTGGTCAAGAAGTTTGTGCGGAAAAATACCCATGAACCAAGATTTGACGGTCCATTCCAAGTTCTCCTGATTACCGCAACCTCCGTCAAACTGGCCGGTAGGCCAAATTGGATCCACGCTTCCCACTGCAAGAAATCTCCTGCCCCAGAGGAAGCGAATACCGCACAAACATGTATCTCTGGTACACCTTCTCCCTAATTAGCCTTATAAAGGCCCAGCAAGTAGCCATTACCAAAGATATTAGTGGGTACACCTTCTGGTATAATTCATCGTGCACCCAGGTGGCTACTTATACCTTTGACTACTGTGATATTGTAGAATGCCCATTTCCCACACCACAAATCCAGAGCATCTATAGAGATATCCCTCATTCGAAAGACCCATATGTTTGTGTAGTTGACAAGCAATGGGGGCACAATTGTGACCATTGGGGGGCGGCGGGATGGAATGCCGGGCCTGCCTGGGGTTACAAACCAAAAAGTGCCGTATCTAAAGTAGATGATCATGGTAGATCCCTTCTCCAGAGAATGACTTTGAGAAAGCCTGGGGGGAGTACACCAATGAAACTAATCCTTAACATTGAGCATCCAAGCCCAACAGATGCAGACCAGTATGTGATGGGAATGTATTGGAAAAAGGGTTCCTACCGTAAATTAGGGCATTTCTACCTCAAAGATATGTGCAACTCTTCTGAGTGGCAAGGGGCCACCCATATGGTCCCTAACCCATTAAAACCTCATATCCAGACCTTTCAAGACATGATGGCCATTGCTAACCCCACCTTTGAAGATACCATGGCCGCTGAAACAGGTTTTAATGATGTAAATCTATGGTTAGAATGGATGAAATATAATGCTAATAAGCATAATAGGACTGCATGCTATGTGTGTGGCGGTGCCCGGCCTCACCTGGGTACTGTGCCTTTAATCCTGCCAGTAGATATAGAAGAATGTGTTTTAAGCTTTTTTGCCTATCACTATAATTTTAACAGGTCCATATGTATTGCATGGACAAAAGAGTATCCTCTCCTAACCCAGGATGTCAAACCCCCAGATGGTATTACCGTGTATAAAGGTAATTACACTTGTTATGCTAATTACGATGGAATAGGTAAATTCTTGGGTAACTTCTCTAAGGGGTATTGTGCTACCTACAGAAATGTCTCTATGGACTTGTTGCAGTTTCACACCAGGTAATTAGGGGATATTTACTGGTTGTGTGGGGATTTACAGCTAAGATCCAGAATGGACAAGCAGTGGTGGGGGGAGTGTACTCTGGCTAAAGCCATTATGCCTATACATATCATCTCTGACACACACCTCGTCACCCATGGGTCCAAGCACACTAAGGTTAAGCGTGACGCCCCAGTGAAAGGAAGTTTTGATCCTCATGTGTATATTGATGCCATTGGAGTGCCTAGGGGGGTGCCCAATGAGTTTAAAGCAAGGGATGAAGTTGCTGCAGGATTTGAATCAATTTTTACCATAGTTACCGCAAACAAGAATTTAAATTGGATAAATTACATTTATTATAATCAACAACGTTTTGTTAATTATACCAGAGACGCCCTCCAGGGGTTGGCCGAACAGCTGCAGGCCACATCCCAAATGGCTTTCCAGAATAGAATGGCCCTAGATATGATCTTAGCCGAAAAAGGAGGGGTTTGTAAAATTTTGCCCGACACCATGACATGTTGTACCTATATCCCAGAAAACACAGGCCCTAATGGTAAAGTTACATTAGCCATAGAGAAATTAAATGACCTGTCTGAAGAATTAAAAAGGAATTCTGGGATAAAAGATCCCTGGGAAAGATGGTTTGGTTGGATGACAGGATGGCAAAAAGCTTTAATGCATATTGGTATGGCTATACTAATTTTCTTTTTTATCTTTGCTCTTCTCTTTTGTTGTATCCTCCCATGTCTGAGAAAATCCCTCATGAAGACTGTTGACCAAGCGGCACCCACTTTCACCCATCTCGAAGTTGATGACCAAGAATTCCAAGACATCAACTCACCCTGTCTGCCGCTGCAAACAATCCCTTTTGTTGATAAAGTGCAGGAATTCTAGGAAGGGACTAGCTTAGGGACAGCATCTGTCAGTGAATGGTAAAGGCCCCGTGTGGAGAAGTGGTGGGTTAGCTGCCATGGGACACCCATGGGTGTGAAGTGTTCGAGAGCCATACTGACGGATGAGTTAGCCTATTAGGGTCAGCTCTAGGGACAGACTTGCACTTTGCATTAACACCTAGCTAGCGGCCACGGGGTTTCTGTGCCTTTGGGTTAACACGTCTTCTGATACTAACAAATAAAGTTTTTATCTCTTAGAATCTAACATTTCATAGGGGGGACTGATGTGGGATTATTAAAAATCTTTATTGTACTTGTATTGAATTATTGTACTAACTCCATTTTAACTTTATACTGTGACAATCCTCCATTTTGTCCTCCTAACCTGACTTCTTCAATCCTCCATTTTGTCCTCATGACTTAACTTGTTCATTTTAAAACTACCTTACGTGACTGAATTTCTCAACCCAATTAGTATAGTAGACAAAGACTGTATTTCCTGCAAAGACACAGGAGTTGCCGACTACTCCCTAAACTTGTAAGATAGTATAGTTTGAAGGCCACAAGAACACAGTAGTAATGAAATGTTCTATTCATAAGAGACCTTGCACCTGGACATGAGGCCTGATATCACTGACAGTGTAAAATGACGCTCAAGACCCCCTTATCCCCACCCGTGTCTAGAACAATCCCACCTCTGGTGGGTGGGCACGGGACTAACCTCTTAATTTTTTGAACCAATAAGTAAGACACTAACCCCGACACTTAACAATTAATCCAATTGATGATGTTTATTTGCTGATATTCTAATAATCAATGATGACGCAAAATGCCTCTTAAAAGGGCCTGCGCGCCCGCTTTTTCTTCACTTGCCAATAAACTTTCTCGAAGTTATTTTAACCTGAACCTTGTGTGTCAGACTTAATTACTTCAGCGTATATGCGCAATTCAATTTTATTAATTTGGACAGGAACAGATAGACATTTAAACATTTTGGTTTACTTTTAAAAAGTACCATAACAGCTGTAGCTGTCATGTAGGCATGTAGTCTCTAGATCACACAAAGTTGGGGTTCCGACGGAAAAAACGGCAAGAAAATCACAGTTGAATTCGACTTGGTATGTCGAGATACTTGAAAATTGACCCTTTCTGGAGGAAACGAGAAATCATCTACATCAAAGGCTCGAACATCCGAAATCCGACAGAAAGAAACTAAACACAAAAGGAGTGTAAACTTCGCTGTTAATTGTCGTAATGACAACTTATTATTGGAAGGCCACTCCTTTATGAAACAAAGAACCTGGGTCACATCCCAAAGGGAGGAGTACTTTAGGGCTGGGGGTCTATGCACCTTAATGCCCCAAAGTTGTCTACAAACCAAGGGATTCTGACCTATCGGTTTCCCTTGGATTGGGATGTGAGCCGCCGATATCGCAGAATGCACCATGTTAATGGTTCAGTAAGACTTAACTTCCGAAAACAGAGATACTAGAAAGTTTAATATGGAGGGTAGAGATGCCATAAAGGGATCGGTATTCCGACCTACACACTAATCATTCAAAGAATTCCAGGCAGAGAGATAACATTTCCTTGTTCCTGAGGCCCAGGAGTCCCAGAGGATATCTCTAGCTGTTGACAATAGGTTGATGGTACGCCAAGCACCCCTGAAAGACTCCAAGCTATTAAAGAGAGGTGTCCATCTTGTAGCATGGGGTGAGGATTCCCCATGGGATCTGTGAGCAGCATCTGACGTCTGGCAGTAGGAGAGTATCTTTGGACAACAGTGCTAGGAGATCCGGGAACCAGGGTTGACACGGACACTGGGATGTCACCAGGAGGATCGTCACTTCTTGCAATCTGATGTGATGGATCACTCTCGCAATCATTGCGAATGGCAGAAATGCATATGCCCCTTGGGTGGCTAGTTTTGCAGGAATGCATCTACCGCCGAACTCTCCGGGTCTGGCAGCCAACTGTAGAAAATCGGTAGTTGTCAGTTGGTGCGAGACATAAAGAGATCGATTCTGAGCGGGCCCCTTGACCGGTTCAGCGTTGCAAATATGTGTGGATCCAGTTGCCAATTGCTGCTGTCTTTCCAGTGTTAGGAGAACCAGTCCGCTGTCAGGTTGGTTTCTTCTGGCAGGTGTTCCGCCATCAATGTGATATTGCGTGGGAGGCAATACTTGAAGATTTCCTTTGTGAGTTCTGCCAGCGTCTGTGAGCGAGTGCCACCAAGATGGTTGATGTATCGAACTGCGGAGACGTTGACCATGCGCAGTAGGACAAGTTGGTCGTACGTGGGGTTACTCCTGAGGAAACAAGCTTTAAGGCGTTGCATGGCCCGATAGTGCTGCGGGCCTGGGAAAATCGCCTGGATGGAGTCGGATAAAAGTCCTACTATGCGTGCCAGCATTCGGAGTGGGATCGCATGGGATGCATTATTTTTTATTTTTTTAAGTTTTTATTTTTGCAAAATAGACATTACAAGTAAAAAGGCAAGGATGGGGGCGGGCCTGGCCACCGGTCGGATCAGACACGCTTTGTCTAAGCTCCTGCCTCGGAGCTGGGAAATTCGGAGCTAACCGCGGGCCATGAGCAAACACCAGCCTGAAAATACGACCACAACATCTCCCAGGCGATGGCGATTCAGGGGATACCCAATAGGACCCCCAAAGGCACCAAAGTCACCCGATCGAGGCCTGAGGCCTGCGGGCTTGAGCTCGGGTGGGACGGCCGCTCACCCAGTTCTCTGGCCGGCGGTCTGCCATCCCCTCCCCTTCCCGTCTGGGCCGGCGGGGTCATCCCGGTCCCCATGGGCGACCACCACCGCACACTGCAACATCCCCACTCCGGCCGAGCATTGCGGAACGGACGGAGTGCACCAAAATGGCCGACCAACAGCTACACAATATAACCGCCGAGCAGCGCACAAGTGAATCTGGCTGTTACCTTGTAGCAAAGAACTGCTGCGGCTCCATCACCAAGCCATGCACCCACCTGGTGACACCCGTGCTAAAGGCGGAGGGGAGCGCGGAGACAGAGGTAGAGCGGGGGAAAGTCGGGACCTCCCTGGGCACTCTTTCTCAGGCAACGATGCTGGCACACATAATGGGCCCACCTGGGCTGAAGACCGCCGAGGGTGGAATCCCAGAGCACCGACCGCCTATGCTGGAAATCACCCACAGCAGCCCCCCACAAGGGAAGAACTCTGCCTCCCACGTGAGTTACCCGGTTCGCGGACCTGAGGTTCAGGCCTTCACGCAAGCCCGGGTTTATAGGGGGGACATGACAGGACCCTGCCCCGCATCCCTGCACTTTCCCACACACCCGAACCCGAGATGAGGCACGGGCTGGGCCAGGACTTTACGCCCCAAAAGCACAGCAAGATGGCGGGTCTGCCCACACGCTGGACTCATTTGAACTGTACGGCCAAGCTGTCTTCCGGCTCCGGCGTGTGTGGCTGCATGGAGAGCTCCGCTCATTTAATTGCTATGATAAGCACCCAGCGAGTTTTAGCAGCTTAATCACTCCCATCAGAGCTAGCCTGCAGTCTAACTTTGCCACACACACTCCACATAGCCTGCACAAAGCCAGTTAGACAAGCCAGACACTTTGCATGCTATTTTAAGATATAAAACTGTGTTTCAACTCCCGTATTATCTAAGTGTGCCGCAGCTATAGATCCTGTAGTCAAATGTCTATGCATGTTGCCCACCCATCTAAGCGTGAAACCTAAGCCTGAATCACTCACCCTTACTCTAACGCATGTGGTAACCAACACACAGCTTCACTAGCTCTTGCCACTGCAAAATAATCACATGCCTAGAAAGTTAAGCGATATCACTCTATGTTATGTAACGCAAATGTCTAAACAAAGTAAAGCTATACCGTTTCTATCGTTATATATAGAAAAAGGTGCTTGATCTACCTTGTACCCTTATGTTCAACTGTCCGTATTGTGCTAGAGGACTGCCTTTGGGGTACCTCACAAGCAACTGTCATTTGCCTACGCACTACAAAAAAAATAAAATTAAAAAAAAGGCAAGGATTGTAAGGAAATATACAGAAATATGCATTAAATAATCAACATGACCGTTACATCTCAACATACAAAATACTTCACAAAAGTCAATACAGAGGCATCTACAGTGTTATGGAGGGGTCATAGTTTCCTTAAAATGCTTGATCATGATAGCAAGGCTGTCACTCCTTAAGCTATAGTCACTGCACACCTGTCACCAGGGCACTTTCTGTGTGCTGTGGGCCTGGCCCTGGTTCCAGGACATGTTTCAATAACTAAAAAGGATGAGAGCTATCAAATCCTATCCCCTCATTACTTTACGGTATGGGAGGTACCACCATGACCTATAGCGCTAATATGCGGCTAAGCTTCTATACTGTGGTTCAAGGCTTATTCAGCGCATATTGCCTCCCATATGTACCAGTCTAAAGGGACTGTAGTGTTGCAACGTATACATGTAGGCATGTGAGAGGGGTGGTGGGCAAACTAGTCGAACAAAACCGCTATTTACATGTTAGGTCGAGTATGGAATAGATCAATGCAAACTTGTACATTCTCATTGTTAAGCGGTAAGTCCCAAATGGGGGTTCTGTCATAGTTACCTGTCTGTCACAAGAGGTCCAAACCCGTTGGGCTGTAGTCGTTGGGCTTCTGTATCTCAGCACCGGTGGGGTGGGGGGCAAGGGGCTGCCTGTGATGCAGCACTCGTAGGTACTCTAGGCAGTCTCATACTGTGTCATACATTTTATCCAGGGTTCCCAGATTGCCAGTTATCGCGGGTATGAGTGTGTCAATGAGAAATTCAGCCCCGCGAGGATTCGAATGGATTAGACTTTCTGAATCCAGATCTTTATTGGAGGCACCAATGTGTTTTTCCAGTGTAGGGGAATCAGTATGCTAGCTGGTGATAGAAGGTGGTTACTGAGTATGCGCCTGTTTGTCGGGAGTGGTGAGGAATATAAAAGGAAAAAAGTTGTTTTCGGGATTCACTGTAATGTCCAGTAATAGCCTGTAAATTGGATATTATCCATTTCCAATATGCTTGTATCACCTCACATGACCACCAAATGTGACCTGTTGTGCCCCTGCCCTGCTGACATCTCCAGCATTGCGCTGAGGTTTAAGGGAACAGATGTTGTAGGCGTGAGGGAGTGTAGTGCCACCATGCTACTCTTTTGTAATTGCTCTCTTGCATAGAGTTGCTAATGTCAAATGCCTGTTAGGCATCTATGCAGAGTAGGAGACAGGGCGTTCGGGGTGTTTGGATAGATGGATGAGGTTTATCATTTTGACAGTGTTGTTTTTTGCCTCGCGACCATGCACGAAGCCCGCCTGTTCAGGCCCAATGCATTATTTTGCGTATCTCCTTGCGAATTGTTGGTAGTTTGGTAGTTGGAAGTTGGCGTGTACATGACATCGAATTGGTGTTGAATCCCAGAAATTGAATACATTGAGTTGGAATCAGTGCTGATTTCGTCTGATTTACCAGGAAACCGAGGGATTCTAGCATGGTCACCGTGTACTTCGACTCTGGTCGAAGACCAGAATGTTGTCCAGGTAAATCAAACAACATATGTCGTGTCCTCACAAGTGGGCAATTACTGGTCTCAGGACTTTCGTAAAGCACAATGATGCTGAGTTGAGTCCGAAGGGTAGGCAGGTGAATTGCCATGTAGTCCCGTCCCAGAGGAATCATAAGAAGGGATGACTGTCGGTGTGTATTGGCACAGACATATAGTCGTCTTTCAGATCCAGGCGGGTAAACCAATCTTTCTCCTGAAGTAGATCTTTCAGTAAATGGATATCTTCCATTTTGAAATGGTGATATGAAATGTGTGCGTTGAGATCTTGTAGAATCGGGCAGAATTCTCCTGTCTTCTTCCTTACAAGGAAAATGTTGCTGAAGAAACCTCCGGAAGTCGATGCCGTTTCGTTGGCTCCTTTTGACCAGCGGTCCCGATGTTCCTGTTCCACGAGCCAGGCGTCTGCGGTCCTGAAATGCAGTAGACGTGGAGGATGAAATTGCACTGGAGTGGTCATGAACTCAATCCGATAACCGCGAGTGGTTTGTAGAACCCAGGAATCTGATGAAAGTTCTACCCACTTCAGGAAAAAATTATAGAAGCAGCCTGCAGGGGGTGCCGCGGTTATTACAAAAGACATAAAGTTATCCAATAGTGGCTTATCTGATGTGAAACTTGCACGGGCCCATCCATGGAGCCTCGGGAATATTGGAAGTGTTGTTGGCTGCCCACTTCTGGATAGAATGGAGGACATGAGTATCTGGGGCCTGATGGCCAGAAGCGGCTACTGGCATGATGCCGACCAGCCCGTCAAAAAACACACTCTGTGTAATGATGTCTGCGCTTTATTCAGAGATGTAAACACATTAACATGTTTATTCCGTTCATTCATGAACTGATCTTCAAATAATTGACCTCGAGCTTGGGGGCCGAGCTCCACCAATTTGCCATCAATTCGAAATAGAGCTCAATAGCTATAAAGTGACAAAAGACCATAACAGACCTAAGAACCTGTCTACCTGTAAGAAATCCCCCCACTGCTGCTTCGAGGCAGCCTAACTCTTAGAGCCCCATAGTAAGTGAACAGACTTAGACGGCAACCAACAGCCTGCCCCCCATCAGGCAGATCTCCAGTTATTAAAATAAAGTAAGTAATCTCGTCAAATAAGATGCATCGGCATATTCTAAAGCCCAACTTTCGAATGTGGTGTAGCACTTTTCACTTTACCACTTTTTTAAGTTTGCAGTGACTTCACACATATGGTTTTGATTTTTTTGTTTGTTTATCTCTTTGATCTAATAAAGGTTTATACCATGAATATGGCATTTTAACTTGAGGAGGTTTCCCTTGAATGAGAGTGGGTTCCACACACTTTTAGTGAGTGGTTATCCCACCCCATTTACCTTTTTTTCTTTGCCTTATACTATTGATTACCTTCTATTCTCTATTTTTACTTGCCCTTTGACCTTCCTACATTGTTATCAATCTTATTTTTTGGTTTTATGACTCTTGCCTGCCTGTCTGTTCCATACCTGGACTGGGTATTCCGGTAAGGTGTCCACCTCTTTATTCCCAGTTTTCCTGGTACTATAGGTTCTTACAGTGCCCCCCCCCCCACTTGCATTTCTCCCCCCCACTTTGAAATCCCAGCATTTATCACTTTAGTGAAAAGCACTGTTTGTGTCATGAAGCACATATCTAATTTTGTCTTACATAAGTCCTACATAAGTAGCTCACTGTTAAAGAAAGAAGTATTTGCTTAAAATACCATGTGAAACGTAATCAAAGTACTTCCTTAATCCCGTATACATTCTTATCAAGGACTGAATCATAAACATAACAGAGGTATCTGATGGGATTTAAAGGAATATTATAACCTAACGCGGTCGGACGCAACTGCAGAGAGCTCTGTGTACCGGCCGCAATAAACAGTAAACCGCGGGATATCCTGCGGCCATCGGAGCACCGGACAGCACTCACCAGATCCAGGAGGGGGTGAGCTACAGGCCCATGCCTTTTCTGTACCCGAAATCGAGCGGGAAAGCTCGCCGCAAGTCCGGGGCCTATCAGGGGTACAAGACCACGCGGTCAGCCGCACGAGAATTGGAGGCTGAACTGGAAGAGCTCTACAGCTCCACCTGGCTACCTGACTACGCCGCACAACGCACAGACAACATGGGGCGCAGAAACCAGAAAGCTCAGGCTGGCCCCAGCAGGGACTCCCAAGATATAGGGGAGCTGCTACAATGCCCAATGGCACCCAAGATGGCGGTCCAACCGGACACGGGTGCGCAAAGAGCTAAACCTGCAACCAATGCTCACATAACCGGTGACGCTGAAACCCCTACAACCTTCCTAGAGGCACTGTCGGAACAAGATCCGCAAGCCCCCGCCACAAAACAAGACATCGCCAACCTCTTAGGGGAACTGCGACAAATGTTGGCGGCCGACATAGACACGGTCCGCACCGATGTAAAGGCGGTGGAGGCTCGCACACAAGCCACAGAAAACACAGTTCTGGAGCTCCAACGTGAGGTACGAGACCTGAGAGGCAAAATTAACATCCTACATACCTCCCTGACACAGCGGGTCGACATCTCCGAAGACCGCAATAGACTCCCTAACATCAAGGCCCGAGGTGTCCCGGATTCAATCAGCCAGGCGGAACTGCCGCACTATATACGACGACTGGTAGAAACGATCCTTCCACACTCACAAACTAAGAAACTCCAGCTTGACGGCTGCTACAGGATCAACAAATCCAGACAGGCCCCTAGTGAATCCACGCACAACATAATAGTACGCTGCCACTCCGTGTCAGACAGGAACCGGCTTCTGGCAGCCGTGAAAGGCAAAACCCCCATGGACTTTGAATCATCCAAACTGACATTTTTCCAAGACCTTTCCAGGAATACCCTGCAATGGTGGAAATCACTAGGCGCAATCACAAGCCACCTATGGGCAGCCAGAGTGGTATACCATTGGCTATTGCCGAGAGCTCTCACAGCCACAACAGCGGATGGTAGGATCCTAAGACTCACCTCCACAACCGACGCATCAGCTTTCCTCCAAACATTGGGACTAAGCACGCACTCGGAGGCACCTAATGACCCCACCGACAAGCAACCTGGACACCGGCTAGACGGACGCTTCGCACGTTTGACGAGGGAGAGAAACCAGACGAGACCTGAGCCCCTATGAAACCTACAGCTGTTACTATCTTTCTCTAAAGTTTATTTTCAACACTGTTTACCTTTACAACAGTAGATTCACCACACCAAAGCCTTATCAAAACACCACACACACTGTGGAACATCATCTGACTACATAAACCTCAGCTAATCCCACAGTCACTACCCACATAGATGACCCCCCCAACACTAAAACGCCCAAACATACACAGCTAAGCCCCTTCCCCCCCCCGTATGCTCCCTTGGTTAGGGGCATGGCACCAACTAGTCAAAACAACTGGTACCACACATGCTGACCTGACGATAGTGTCACTCACTACAATACCAACCTACATGTACCGAAGCACAACGAACACAAGGGTCCGATACCTCACAGAACCACAGCGACAATTATCACAACATACTATCCACCCCGGAGGTACCCACACACACCACGACTATACATTACCAATCATACCATACATCCCCACTGACACACACAGAGAACATTTTGTTAATGAGGCATTTTAAAGTTGAATGTTTTATCTTGCAACTCTGTTACCTCACAGTTTACGCATTAAACAATGCATGTGTTAACCAATTTGTCTCAATAAAACAAAGATTGACAAAAAAAACACAAAAAAAAACAACTTTAGCTTAATGAAGCAGGTTGAGTGTATAGCTCATGCTCCTGCGGTCTCACTGCTCAATTGTGTTGCAATTTGCATGCCATTTACACAGTCTACATGAAACAATGGTTTCATTTCCAGTTGTATTTGACGAGCTAAAGTTGTTTTGGTGCTTATAGTGTCCCTTTAAAGTCCAGAGCAGATCCTGGAAAAACAGTGATTTTGGATGTAATGTAATGTAATCAACCCTCTGTGAATACATATTAGCACCACACCTAGCATGGCTATGAGCTGAGTGTGAGAGAGTGGCTAATTGTCTGTGTTTTGCTATATAATGGAAATTAGACAGCAGATAAATAACCTATGCACCAAAACCACTCCATAAAGCTAACGTTGTTTTGGTGTCCCTTGTGTCCCTTTATGTGGAAAGAAATCCAAATCTGATATATAGAACTCCACCTATACCTGCTCTAGACCTGTGTAAAGCAAATTTTGAAAAGTGGAGCAATAACCAATCTTATGCTACTGCTGATTGCTTTGCAGATTCTCTCTTTACAGAAGACCAATGCCTGTAATACAGAAACATACAGTAGAATATGTGACTGATAAGGACTAATGGGTCTATCTTCTATTTTGAAATCTCATCCCTTTCATACACATTGTGTGCATAACTCTCTGTGTGTCCATACTAGCTTTCTGCAGCTACACTCTGTGATTTACTAGACTTTTTTTTCAACATCCATAATATTGGGCCATTTATAATGTTCTCTTTGTCATTTTTCCTGACTCCAGTGATTTTGCTTTTAATTTCCACAATGTCTGCTGACAAAAGCTATTTACACCAATGCTCCTTCTGCAGGAGATTTTCCATATGAAGTCCACACGTATTTCTGCACTAAACGGTCATATCTCTGAGCACAGTGCTTTCACACCAATTCATGGAATAGCCATATGTCATCGAGAGCATTGAAACAGCCAGCAATCTATTCTCACAGGGTGCCCACAGTTCGGTAAATGTATTTGTAGAATTATGAGCAATAGCTGTGAGCTTATTTATTAGATAGTTGTCAGCAATTCTATGCCAGATTTTGGCCAAAGTAGGGCCTGTCGGTTGCAACCACCAGAGCTTTTATTGCTGCAAGCGTTATTTTATTGATTCATTCTTGGAGTCTGATGGTTGGACAGGAGGAAGACCTATGGATCCAAGTCAAACGGTCTGTAAAATATTTGAGAAAATAGGCCCTGGACTCCATCCCAATGTGGAGTGACACAAGAACACTCCCACCACGTGTGTTTGTATGGGCCTTTCAATCCACAATATCTCTTACACAGATCTGTCTGGATCTTTCCCATTTATGTAATTTGACCAGGGTGTTATGTCACCTCATAAAAATTTTGAACATTGCTCTTGGAGCTCCATGCGTATGGAAACCTTTCTAACTGTCTCCAACATATATTCCCAGTTACTTCCTTCTATCCTATCTTCCACTGCTTCTGGTATATCAAATCAGCCCAAATCTTAGAATTCAAGCAAATATATTAGAACAATAAGGCCCTTATTACCCTGTTCCTTTTCACATAAGATTTCAAAACAGGTATACCCTCTTACAGCAGTCTGTTTAATATTTTCTTAATTGGCATAGTCACTGATCTGAATATCACAGAAGAAATCTTTTGTCTTGATACTAAGGGATCTTGCTATTTCCTCAAATGGTATTAGTGAGGAATCTCTATAAAGGTAGTATAAATGTATAATCGTTGATACCTTTCTTTTTCCAAAGTGGCAAAGTTCCTGGTCACCATACCGGGGGGAATGCTATCTTGCTCAGTCAGGGCCATTGGTGAAGGGCAGCTCAATAGCATATTTCTCCCTTACTCTGTCCCATAGAAGCTAAAGGTTAATATGCTTACACGAAATCTCCCTTGCTGATACCACCATCTTCTTTCTTCAGCCATGTTGCTTCATCTTCTAGAAGTCCATGTCATTTCATGAAAGTGCAACACAGAGGTGAAAGGATAAACCCTCTGAAACTGTGACCTCCTCCATAGACCAACTCTTAGAATACTTGAGAATATGTCTATTTCTTATGGTCATTGCTAGCAATGGCTGTGATAATTCACAAACATTGACAGTGGAATCTGTCTTTTTGAACATCTTTTGTCAACCTGGACTTTGCCTGAAGACAGAGTAATCACCTAAAATATATTTTGATTATGGGATTGTGTTGGTATTTCAATGAAATTCCACCACTGTCAATATGAGGGTCAGAAAGATTTTATTTATATGAAATACTCATAAAGTGACCAGAGGTGACAGACCCACTTTAAATGGAACATATGTTTACCTAACATAAAAACACATTCACAATAATTTTACAAAATGTTTTTTTTTACAACACAACAACAAAGATATTGTTGTATTTTTTTACATATGTAATTGACTCAAATAATGTAATGAAATAGTAGTTATCCGATATGTATTATTTCAAAATATAGAATTTAATTACTACATTTTAGAATATAACAATGTATAGTTAGGGATATATCTACCATACTGTACAGTGTTGGGCAGATCACTTGGCTAGTCTCTCATATCATTGAATTAAATGGTATAGTGACATTTTGTTCTGATATAGTGACATTGTATGATATTTCATGTTAGCATTATAATCCCTCTCATTTGGCAGTGAGTTATTATCTTACATTATATTTTTTTTAAATATTCTTGTTTTTTCCATTTATTTATCCTAACCTCTATTTTTCTTTTGTATGTGAAGTCAACATTTTATCTATCACCAAAAAACAAACAAGAGTCCTGCACATCCAGTATAGGTGTGCACACAATTTATATGAGGACAAAGTTAAAGCAGCAAACATTTCGGGCAGCAGCCCTTTCTCAATGCTAATGTTGTCATCTATCATGTTTAGTATAATATTAATAACCGTGCAGTATACAGCATATCTGTCACGTATTCATCCGCAGATAAAAATGTGGTTAATGGCATTTACTGTCCTGACAGGAAAAGTTATGTCGAGCAACATTACCGTCCTGACAGGAAAAGTTGTGCCGAGCAGCAATCATGCACATGGAAACCTGGTAATTACTTTCGGGTCAAAGGCCGGTCATGGCCAATCATATCCACAGGAGGGTTTGTGCTGAGCAGCAATAATGCATATTGAAACCTGGTAATTGCCTTTGGGGTCAAAGGCCGGTTACAGCCAATCGGACTCACAGGAAGGGGTATTTAAACCCAATTCTCCTCTTGCTCAATGCCCTGTCGTGGTTTCATGCCTATGGTTATCCGAGAGTGCGTTCCTGATCTCGATTTTCTGGTATTTGACTTTGGTTTTGTTTTGACTTCCCTGGTATCTGGTATCCTTGACTTTTGGCCTTCCCTGATCTTTGTGTCTGAATATGTGTAATTGACCTCGGCAAGTATTTTGACTATCATTGGAGACGTTAAGTCCAGCCATTCTAAGGTTATCCTTAGTCCTAGGTGTGACACAGTACTGCGTGCTGGATCAACTTGTAATCCTGGCAATCTCACCCATATGGGGTCCTTAACCTGCTATACAGTAATCACTTAATATTGCTATTGGTACTTATCTTTGGGCAGTGATTCAGTTGATTGGTTGAGAGTGGTCAGCTGATGCTGCCAATCCGTGACTTCCTATTCAAAAACTGGCTTAAAAAAGGTATGTCTCTTTTTAAGCCAGTTTTATGAATGGGTAGTCACTGACTAGCGGCTCCTTTGCCCGATTCTGCAAAAGCATTCCTGTGATGGATCACCTGGCACCCCAACTGGGCACCTCCGCCAACAGATGCTTCCTAGCTGACGCTGAGGACCGTAAGCACCGCACCGGACACCACAAGCACCACAGACTCCACAACCGCCGCAGCTTAGCTGGGATCTCACTGTCTTCCTCCCACCCTGGAGCAACCTCTGATATCCAGGACTGTGTGGGAAAGACCTCTCGTCCAGGAGAGTATAGCTGTATAGCTCTTATAAGAGCTAGTGATATATCAGTATAGCAGTTCCCCTCCAATCACAAAACCAAGCTATGTGTTGAGGGTTAAGCAGGACTTAATTTTAATGGTGCCACACTGGCCTTTTATGACAATCCCCAAGGAAGGTGTACGCCCACATGGACCTTGTTGGGGACAGGGACACAAACGTATACACTAATCACAATAGAGTTACAATCTAAAGCACTCCCCCATATAATACAATTTACTTAGGAGATAATTAAGTCAAGTACTATACTAAACTCAATTATCTCCAAACACAATTTTTTACAAAACCCCCAAAAGACCTTAAAACACATAAAATCCACACAAATGTTACATCACCTGATAGCCCTGATCTGGGTGACCTACATATCCAAAAATCACCCAGATCAGTTCAGGGGTTCAGAAATTTTATGGAAGTCATGTATTTGACCGACCGCAGGCATGGTCCCATGCCCAAAACAGTTCCAGAGAATCAGGGCTTGCGGCCGGTCTAGTTTGGTAGTTTGCAAACGAACAAACTACCGAACACAGTCAATAGTCTTACCCTGGAGCTTGTTCCCTTCATCCAGACGAATGATCTCACAGAACAGTGCCCTTCTAAGCTGAATAGAAACGAACACAGGCGGTGTTCAGGGGTTTCTGTATCCGATTTTAGTTCCAGGAGACTCATGCCCAAACACCGCTGCCTGCGTTCATGCGAAAATGATGGCCGCCACCTCGTGGTTGTCTATAGGAATTGCAGCCACTCAGACGAACAATTAGAACACTGTGGTGAGAAACGTTCCAAGTTGTTAATAGGTGTTAACAAGCTCCAGGGTGGTCTCTGTTCGTGCGGTTGTTCGGTAAACTAACCAGAGCCTGTTTGAAGTATTTTAGCCAGGTCTAATGCAGGGGCCGTAGTCACAGAGTAAAAGGCTGGCGAGTAGTCCCCTCCAACCCCCAGTGTCGAAGTGGCTTTTGCCACAATTCCTTTTTCACAATTTTGAAAAAACAGAATCGTAGCGAGGCAGGGAGATTCAGTATAGGAAAACAGACTCAAGGATTACAGCATTTGAGAATGGTTTAACCCCTTTAAGGTGAGCCAACGCCAGGGACCTCCTGGCACTATAGCAACTTCATTTTGACGGTGCCCAGAGTGTTCTTTTAATAAAAAAATAAATATGCTTAGTTTCATGACTACATATATATATATATATATATATATATATATATATATATATATATATATGTATATATATATATGGCACCCACTCCCCTAAAAAAATAATTTTTTTAAAACTACTTTTAAAATCCTAATGTCTGAAATATTTCCATAACATTATTTGCCTTTAAATAATTGCTTTTGCATGCCTATTGTTTTAATGATGCATTGTGATATTGTAAAGTAGCAATTACTGCTTGATGGAACTACTGAATATGTACTATATGTGTGTTAGTCTGCCCCCACAGACTGTTTATAGATAATGTGTTCCAGCTATTGTACTTAGACCAACTTAATGTGTTTGCGTCTTGGACAGAATATGCAGTATATTAAACTGCTAAAGCATTTTTGTGGTTTTGCATAACAGATTACATTGCCTAATTAAATGCCAATCAATTTGCAGCACGTTAACAAAAATATATCAATGGACAAATGTTATACTGTTATGTTGTTTTCACCAAGAATGTTAGATTTTTTTTCTGTCAAGCTGCTTCTGGAGGCTAAAAACTGTTATTAGTAATCTGGGTTATTTGCATGGCAGGTAACAAATAGTGAAATGAAAACCGTTGGCAGTGTGAGAGTTAGGAAATGTTGCAGACTCTCCAGTAGGTGGAGCTTTGAAATAATAAAAAAAAATGTTAGGTCTGCTACTAGCACCCCCTAGGCCAGTGATGGTGAACCTTTTTGAGCCCGAGTGCCCAAACCGCAATGCATGCCAACTTTTTTCCTCAAAGTGCCAACACGGCAATTAAACCTGAATACTGAGGTTTAAGTTTAGAAAAAAAACAACTTATACAGTTGTCCGAACTAATTAACATCTTTTGTTTTAAAAGAAGAACACAACAGAGAGTTCAATGATACAAATTTTAAATAATGATATAAATAGATAAAATGAAGCTTATTTTTATTAGTATCTCCAACAAATGCAATACATACACACAGACTGCTATTATAATTATTATTATTGCAATTTATATAGCGCCAACAGATTCCGTAGCGCTTTACAATATTATGAGAGGGGATTTAACTATAAATAGGACAATTACAAATAAACTTACAGGAACAATAGGTTGAAGAGGACCCTGCTCGATCGAGCTTACATTCTATAGATTCTGCTGAACACATTCACACACCGACTGTTTAATGCATACACACACCGACATACACACAAGCTGCTAAATACACACACATTCCGCTGAATACATACACACAGTCCTCTGAATACACTGTGATCCTTGTTTGTAGATAGCACGGTCCTCTAGGGTAAACAACAGGCACAGTCCTTTGGCTTTCATATAATCCAGGCAACTTTATTTGTAAGTCCACACAGGAGACAGCAGTAAATGAAAACATAAATCCCTTTAAACAAAAACCTAGCTCGTCTGAGCACAGCCTAATATTAGGTTTCCTATCTCTCAGGGGTTAAACTAAACAAAACAATATTGGTTTCACCAACCTAGAGTCTTTGTCCACTCTCAGCACTCCCAGTGCTCCAAGCCAGCCATGACTGCTTCACTTTCTGCACTCCCGGTGCTCCAAGCCAGCCTTGACTGCTTCCCTTTCTGCACTCCCAGTGCTCCAAGCCAGCCTTGACTGCTTCACTTTCTGCACTCCCAGTGCACACAGTCTCCTTGACTCTCTCTCACACTGGAGAGAACAGCCTCTCTCCTACCTGCTTCCTGGGAGGAAGCCAGCAATCCCCCCTGTACCTGCCTAGCAGGGAGGGGTTTATTCCCACTGCTACAGCTGATTATCTGCAGCTGAGCAGTGAGTTGGAGACAGTCCAAAAAACCCTGGCCTGGATCTATGTCTCGCAATAAAACCACTAAACTGTGGAGTGGAGCATTGGCCCACCCTTCTCTCCAAATGCTCCACCCCAGGGGCCCATAACTAAACAAAGCTTTGTGTTGTGCAATACACAAACTACATATACTCCCCCTGGGGTTAAATGGCTTCTCTGCCTTCACTTTATCACAACACACACAGAAACATACACACAGACTGCTGAGTTCACACAGACTGCTGAATACACACACAGTCTGCTGAATACACTCACACACAGACTGCTGAATACACACACACATACTGCATTGAAGGGTGCAGTGTGTGTGTGAGGGGCGCTGTGTGTGTGTGTGAGTGAAGGGTGCTGTGTGTGGGGGAGGAGTGCTGTGTGGGATGGAGGAGTGCTGTGTGGGGGGTGCTGTATGTGGGAGGTAAGGGTGCTGTGTGTGTGGGAGGTAAGGGTGCTGTGTGTGGGGGACACAGCCATCCCTGATGGTCTGGTGGTGGTAAGTATATGTCTGAGAAGCAGCTCTCCTGTCCTCCTG
The DNA here is from genome assembly GCF_036172605.1 of Pelobates fuscus. Lineage (NCBI taxonomy): Eukaryota > Metazoa > Chordata > Amphibia > Anura > Pelobatidae > Pelobates > Pelobates fuscus. Next base: position 234,843,822 of record NC_086318.1, read on the forward strand.
CGCTATACTGTGTGGAGCGTTGCCATGGTAACGCTCGGCAACGCTCCACATCGTGCTCGTGAGAGGACAGAAGAGCTGCTTCCTAGATCCCTCCCCCTGCTTCCGGGTCCTCCCCATATGAAAGCAGAGTAGGCGCCTGCCGTTTTGGGCAGGCAGGTGCCTACTCTGCATTGCTGCCGGCAGCAAGTGGCCCCCTCCCCCGGCGACCTATGGCCGCATGCCCACAGAGAGGGCCTGGCGTGCCACAGGTTCGCCATCACTGCCCTAAGTGACAACCTTCAGCACTACAGACTACATCTCCCACAATACTCTTACAGCCATAATGCTGGCAAAGCATCATAAAAGGTGTACTCCAAAACATCTGTGGTGCTGAATGTGGCGGGACCGCTGCCTGTTCATGCATTGCCTTGTTATAAGTTGTGTGTTTCCCTGCTGTTTCGTATAAATGTGCTTGCTCCCCATTTGGGAGGTTTTCCTCAAAGGGAATTCATTCACCTCTCGAACTGGGACCACCCTGATACCTCATTTAGAATGTTTGTTTAGAACTTTCGCACCTCGTAACAAGGTGTCAAAACCACACACAGCAAGGAAAACCTCGGCGCGTCCCACCCCTGGGTAGCAGCCATTTAGTATATACGAACTCCATCCAGGGGGAGTATTCATGGATTGCTTTCTACCTTGTTCGGTTCCTAAACGAGTACCTCCCCCGTGCCAAATGGAATGTTTGCACCAATCAATTAGAACGTTCACAACTCGCAACATAAGTGTGAAACCGCAAGGGAAGTAATTAATGCGTGCTTCCCTGGGTGGCCGCCATTCGTATAGATGAACGCCAACCAGGGGGAGCAGTCGTACCCCGAAAGGAGATGCGTCCCTTGCCTGGTTTCACACAGTTTCACACAGTTTCACACAGGGACCCCGCGAATGGAGGCTGTGCGAGGCAGGTACCATTACGGGGGTCCCTGGAGATTGATGTGGTCATCCTTTAGGGGACAATGGGGGATTTGGTGGGCTATCTGTACCTGGGGAACAAAGAGGCAGGGGGTTTCCCGCGCTGTGCTTCCCAGGTACAGAGGCTCATGGGAGGAAGACACTTAGTGGCGGGCTTTCTAAGCCTGAGAGACAAAGGGCCAACTACCCCCCTCCCCCTTCTCTCGTGCTTTGGCTCCCAGACATGAAGGATCCTTGGAAGAAGACCCCCTGTTACTAGATGTGGGAAACCCTGTGGCGGGAACAAGGGACAAGGGACCAGAGTTCCTGTCCTGCGCTGGGACCCCTGGGAGGGGGAGGATCCTGGGAGGGGACAATGTTCTTGTGTGGTGTCCACTCCTTGCATGGGGAAAAGTATTAAGCAGTTCAGACAGACAAAGGTTAATTAAGGAAATCCAGGAAGCAAACAGTATTACCAGAGTCCAGGCAGGCAGGGGTTAATTCAGGGAATCCAGGCAGGTGAGGGTAATCAGATAACTTCAGGCAGGATCTGGCTCTGTACTCTAGGGAGACAACAAAACAACTGAGCACAGACCCTAGGGTGGACTTTGCTTGAATAGGGTAGAGGTAATGGCAGCTCTTGTACAAGCAGGGGTCTCAGGGTCTATATACCTGGAAGGCTCCTGTGGGTGAGTAGGTGTCTACACCCCCCTATGTGCATAGGACGCTATGTCTATTTGTTTATTTAACTGAAACCTACTGTTCACCACACTGCTCTCAGGAAAACCAGAATTAGTCCCCCAGGGTTCTGACAGCCTGAGGGGGTCCTGGGATAGTGTGGGGGACATGGCATGCATGCCACTTAATCTGTCCACCAGAGGGGAGGCACACCGATGGATGGGCAGAGTCTGCCTTCCTCCCCTTGCATGCTGCAACCCACGTGGTGCGGCCGAGGCAACCGGAGAAGGAGCGACATGCCTTCTCAGCCGAGGAGTAGAGAAGACAGCCAGCAAATGGGGGGTAGGTGAAGCGCATCTCTCACTCCCGGGACGCCAAGAAACGTGGCATCCGGGGAGTAAATGCTTGTAAGATTGCTTACTTGTTCATTTTCTTTCTGTAATTTTCACTCAATATTCATATACTTTTTGTTTCATTCTTGTCATTGTCTTATTTGTCCTACAATAGGTATGTAGCACCCTTTGGGTCTTTGAACATTGAAGTATTTTAATGATAATTAACGCCTTAAGGACACAGCTTCAGTAGTAAATGCCAGTATGACGGTAAAGTTCGGTAATGTGTCCTTAAGGGATTGAATATTATCAGGTAGAATAATTAACTAAAACAGTTTCTAAAATAAACTTGCACCGGGATCTCTGTCCCCTAAACACATCTATCATCTACGGATAACGGTCAGTCGTCTATCGGTAACCTCGATCATACCTGAAGGGAGCTATAGTGGCCTATATTGAATGGCCTTAAAACCAGGTGGTATGCACCATGTACCATATGTGGTGGACATGCCCCTTAATTAAACCAATTGGTCAATGGTTGGAGACATAACTTCCGAGCTATTACACATTAACTCTTGTAACCTTACCAGAGTGGTGGCTCTCTTTTTTATGTAGCAAGTGGAAATGACTAAAATTGATTTGAAAAACTTATTTTAAAGGGACACTATAGTCACCAGAAAAATTACAGCTTATTGTATTTGTTCTGGTGAGTAGAATCATTCCCTTCATGTTTTTGCAGTAAACACTTTTCACAGAAAATGCAATGTTTACATTACAGCCTATGGATACCTCCACTAGCCACTTCTCAGATGACTACTTCAGGTGCTTTATGGGACAGTGTTGCACAGTGTGCAGCACTGCCATTCAGTGTCTTCACCCTCTGCATGGAGAAACTAAACTTTCCTCATAGAGATGCAGTGACTCATTGTATCTCTCTGATGAGATGCTGATTGGCCAGGGCTGCGTTAGGCTTGTGCTGGCTCTGACCCTGATCTGCCTCCTTGACAAGCTCAGCAAATCCAATGTGAAAACATTGTTATTGGCTCAGAACACAACTTCTGATGATGTCAGCCAAGCAGGCAGATCCAGCAGGTAAGATTTTTCTATATTGAGGGGCAGGGGGGGCTAGATTGTGGTTTAAACACTGTAGGGTGAGTAATACATGTTTGTGTTCCTGACCCTATATGGTTCCTTTAAGTTTTAATAGCAATTGATTCTTTGATAGTGAACACATTTAAATCACTCCATTCTCTATTAAGTACACTCATAAATCAAATCACATTAAATCGGTCTTAAGAAGAGATGGACACATGGACTTTCAAGGGATTATCCCTTTACAAAACAGGGCACTAAATGCTAGGATATGTGTTTTGTTGAATATAATGCCCCCCCCCCCCCCCTCCACCCTTCCTTCCCAGTTACCCACTCATTTAAATAATCTAGTTACTGATGCATTAGGTTAAATAAAAAAACAGTTATTAGTCAGTGGCCGAGTCACACAATATAGTCTCTGGGGAGCAGAGCTTGATTTTATGATTTAGTTCCTTACATTTTAAGAATTTGCTCTATATTGTGTACAGTGTGTCAAACACCAGTTAGGAAATAAAACGTACGAAGTCAGGCATGCTTAAACAAATCTAGTTGAATAGCAATTACTTAGATGAATAGGTGAATGTATGGAAGGCCAATTGTATCAATGTGTTTTCTGTATGGTTTTGCATGCCAATTGCCAGTTCATGTGTATAGTTTGTGTTATTGAAAACTATGACGTATACCCAATTGTGATGTTAGTGTTTGAGAAATGCAGCTGCTTAATCTGTAACCTATTTCTGCCTCAAGGCGACTACAAACAAAAATACAAATTGTCAAATTAAAAAAATAAAATAAATAAACATAGAAAAGGGGAGTAGTCCCCTGCTTTCTGTGGTGTTTACTTGATTTTTGGTATTTTATTCCATTCATTACCACAGAATACTTTGATAAACCTGGGATTTTCGGTATTAACCACAAACAAATTCTGTACAGGTACAGTAGTTTATGGATATAGTTTTTATGTATTTTCAATGTGAGGTCTCCACAACTGGACAAAATATTCTACAAATTGCGGCCTTGTTTTAATATTATCGGATACGTTTTTCAAATTATTTAAGATTTTTAAATGAACTTTGAAAATTACTTTGTCAAGATATTACAATATCAAAATATATATCATATATAAATACCGTATTTATTGGCATATAACACGCACTTTTTCTCCGTGAAAATAGGGGGCAAATGATGTGTGCGTGTTATACGCCGATATACATATTTTTTGCTCCATAAGACGCACTTTGTTTCCCCTCAAAAGTGAGGGGAAATGTCTGTGCGTCTTATGGAGCGAATGTGAAAGTTTACTTACCTGTCTTGAAGCGTGGGCCGGTGTTCAGCGCGCACCGCGGTACTGGAACTTCAATTTCAGGTTCCGGTTTCGGGCGGGACTGAAAGGAAGTGCGCACTCAGTGTGCACACTTCCTTTCAGTCCCGCCGAAAACCGGAACATGAAATTGAAGTTCCTGTACCGCGGTGCGCGCTGTGAAGCCAGCCCACGCTTCAAGACAGGGAAGTAATTATGGGACAAGGGGAGGGAAAGTGCACTATGGGACAAGGGGAGGGGGGGACACTATGGGAGGGGGGGGAGAACACTATGGGATGAGGGGGGGAACACTATGGGAGGGGGTGGAAAATACTATGGGGGGGGAGAATACTATGGAAAGGGGGGGACACTATGGGATGAGGGTGGGGGAACACTATGGGAGGGGGGGGAATACTATGTGAGGGGGGGGAATTTCCTTCTTAAAATGAGGTGCGTGTTATACGCCGATAAATACGGTATATATCAATATATAAAAAAATAAGATATTTTTCAAAATAATAAATCATTTAAAAATATTAAATCAAGGCTCTAGTAATTAGGTGGTCAATTAGTGTGCAGGGATCATTTGATCAAAATCCTGGAAATAACCAGGAATAACCATTTGAGGATTAATGTGTAGTGTTCTACTATAAGATGTTTCTATAAGACACTGCTATAAGTTGTATACTGCAATTTATCATCAATCGTAAAAAAAACAAAAAAAAAAAAAAACAGGTTCTCTATACAATTTGGTATTAAAAAATGTATTTATAGTTTAATGGAAAAAAACTCACAGTATTTTGTAGTTTGAGGCTAGGAACTCTGGATAACATTGTCCTTACTTGAATGACTTTATTTACTGAACAAAACTGTATGTATTCTCCTAGTACAACTATATTGATCACGCTTTGCCAAATGAGTAGGTTTCCAGAGAGTTGTAAAAATTAATTGCTGGTATAAAGTCTTCACACTCTTCAAAGAAAAAAAATGGTCTTCAGTGTATTTTTGTATTAGCTTCATAATCTATAATTAGGTATCAACACCAACTTTTTAAACCACAAATCGCCATACACCTATTGGCTTTTATTAGTTTTTGCTAAAAAATTAAATTTACTTAAAGGACCACTATAGGCACCCAGACCACTTCAGCTTAATGGTTGCCTGATCCAGCTAGGGTTAACCCTTTTTTTTTTTTTTTTTTATAAACAATGCAGTATGTTATATCCTTATGGGATTTTATTCTTATAATGCAGTATTGTGATAATCCTTATAGGATTTTTTCTTATAATGCAGTTTGTTATATCCTTATGGGATTTTATTCCTATAATGCAGTTTGTTATATCCTTATGGGATTTTATTCTTATAATGTAGTTTGTTATATCCTTATGGGATTTTATTCTTATAATGCAGTTTGTTCTATCCTTATGGGATTTTATTCTTATAATGCAGTATGTTATATCCTTATGGGATTTTATTCCTATAATGCAGTTTGTTATATCCTTATGGGGTTTTATTCTTATAATGCAGTTTGTTATATCCTTATGGGATTTTATTCTTATAATGCAGTTTGTTATATCCTTATGGGATTTTATTCCTATAATGCAGTTTGTTATATCCTTATGGGATTTTATTCCTATAATGCAGTTTGTTATATCCTTATGGGATTTTATTCTTATAATGCAGTTTGTTATATCCTTATGGGATTTTATTCCTATAATGCAGTATGTTATATCCTTATGGGATTTTATTCCTATAATGCAGTTTGTTATATCCTTATGGGGTTTTATTCTTATAATGCAGTTTGTTATATCCTTATGGGATTTTATTCCTATAATGCAGTTTGTTATATCCTTATGGGATTTTATTCCTATAATGCAGTTTGTTATATCCTTATGGGATTTTATTCTTATAATGTAGTTTGTTATATCCTTATGGGATTTTATCCTTATAATGCAGTTTGTTATATCCTTATGGGATTTTATTCTTATAATGCAGTTTGTTCTATCCTTATGGGATTTTATTCTTATAATGCAGTATGTTATATCCTTATGGGATTTTATTCCTATAATGCAGTTTGTTATATCCTTATGGGGTTTTATTCTTATAATGCAGTTTGTTATATCCTTATGGGATTTTATTCTTATAATGCAGTTTGTTATATCCTTATGGGATTTTATTCCTATAATGGAGTTTGTTATTGTCAGGATCCCGCGGACGGCTGCGAGGGGAGGCTGCAGTCCGCTCGCGGCACTCACCGTCCAGCCGTCCGCGGTCCCCTTCCTGCCATGTGTTCGGCGGGCGGCATCCTCCCAGCCACGGATGCCGCCCGCGTCTTCCTCCAAGTCCCCCAGCAGCAGCATGCATGACGCTGCACGCTGGGAGACCGCCCAATTTGTTACACGCCGGGGTCAGTCATCTGACCCGGCGTTAAAGACACAGTGCCTCAATCACAGTGGGAGGTTTAGATATCTCCCACGTGTGATTGTTAATTCTGATTGAAAATTATCCAATCAGAATTAACCTTCTGGTTTAAATACTTACCTTTCCTGTTCCTCCCTGCCCTGTTGTGGTCTTTGCTTTATAGTATTGATACTGAACGTGTGCTTTCTGGTTACGTACTCTCTGGCTTGTTATACTGACTTTGTGACTTTCTCCTACCCTTTGACCTCGGCTTGTTTCTCGTTATTCTGTTTTCTGGTTCCCCTTACTCGGCTTGTCTCCTGACTATTCTGTGTGTGCTTAGCCCGGCCACTCTAAGGTCCCGTACTGCACACTTTCTATGTGTGTGTCTGTGTGTGTGTGTTAGCGTGTTGGGTTCCCCAAATCGTGACAGTTATATCCTTATGGGATTTTATTCCTATAATGCAGTTTGTTATATCCTTATGGGATTTTATTCTTATAATGCAGTTTGTTATATCCTTATGGGGTTTTATTCTTATAATGCAGTTTGTTATATCCTTATGGGATTTTATTCCTATAATGCAGTTTGTTCTATCCTTATGGGATTTTATTCTTATAATGCAGTATGTTATATCCTTATGGGATTTTATTCCTATAATGCAGTTTGTTATATCCTTATGGGGTTTTATTCTTATAATGCAGTTTGTTATATCCTTATGGGATTTTATTCTTATAATGCAGTTTGTTATATCCTTATGGGATTTTATTCCTATAATGCAGTTTGTTCTATCCTTATGGGATTTTATTCTTATAATGCAGTATGTTATATCCTTATGGGATTTTATTCTTATAATGCAGTTTGTTATATCCTTATGGGATTTTATTCCTATAATGCAGTTTGTTCTATCCTTATGGGATTTTATTCTTATAATGCAGTATGTTATATCCTTATGGGATTTTATTCCTATAATGCAGTTTGTTATATCCTTATGGGATTTTATTCTTATAATGCAGTTTGTTATATCCTTATGGGATTTTATTCTTATAATGTAGTTTGTTATATCCTTATGGGATTTTATCCTTATAATGCAGTTTGTTATATCCTTATGGGATTTTATTCCTATAATGCAGTTTGTTATATCCTTATGGGATTTTATTCTTATATTGCAGTTTGTTATATCCTTATAGGATTTTATTCTTATAATGCAGTTTGTTATATCCTTATGGGATTTTATTCCTATAATGCAGTTTGTTCTATCCTTATGGGATTTTATTCCTATAATGCAGTTTGTTATATCCTTATGGGATTTTATTTTTATAATGCAGTTTGTTATATCCTTATGGGATTGTATTCCTATAATGCAGTTTGTTATATCCTTATGGGATTTTATTTTTATAATGCAGTATGTTATATCCTTATGGGATTTTATTTTTATAATGCAGTTTGTTATATCCTTATGGGATTTTATTCTTATAATGCAGTTTGTTATATCCTTATGGGATTTTATTCTTATAATGCAGTTTGTTATATCCTTATGGGATTTTATTCCTATAATGCAGTTTGTTATATCCTTATGGGATTTTATTCTTATAATGCAGTTTGTTATATCCTTATGGGATTTTATTCCTATAATGCAGTTTGTTATATCCTTATGGGATTTTATTCTTATAATGCAGTTTGTTATACCCTTATGGGATTTTATTCCTATAATGCAGTTTGTTATATCCTTATGGGATTTTATTTTTATAATGCAGTATGTTATATCCTTATGGGATTTTATTTTTATAATGCAGTTTGTTATATCCTTATGGGATTTTATTCTTATAATGCAGTTTGTTATACCCTCATGGGATTTTATTCCTATAATGCAGTTTGTTATATCCTTATGGGATTTTATTCTTATAATGCAGTTTGTTATATCCTTATGGGATTTTATTCCTATAATGCAGTTTGTTATATCCTTATGGGATTTTATTCTTATAATGCAGTTTGTTATATCCTTATGGGATTTTATTCCTATAATGCAGTTTGTTATATCCTTATGGGATTTTATTCTTATAATGCAGTTTGTTATACCCTTATGGGATTGTATTCCTATAATGCAGTTTGTTATATCCTTATGGGATTTTATTTTTATAATGCAGTTTGTTATATACTTATGGGATTTTATTCTTATAATGCAGTTTGTTATACCCTCATGGGATTTTATTCCTATAATGCAGTTTGTTATATCCTTATGGGATTTTATTCTTATAATGCAGTTTGTTATATCCTTATGGGATTTTATTCTTATAATGCAGTTTGTTATATCCTTATGGGATTTTATTCCTATAATGCAGTTTGTTATATCCTTATGGGATTTTATTCTTATAATGCAGTTTGTTATATCCTTATGGGATTTTATTCCTATAATGCAGTTTGTTATATCCTTATGGGATTTTATTCTTATAATGCAGTTTGTTATACCCTTATGGGATTTTATTCCTATAATGCAGTTTGTTATATCCTTATGGGATTTTATTTTTATAATGCAGTATGTTATATACTTATGGGATTTTATTTTTATAATGCAGTTTGTTATATCCTTATGGGATTTTATTCTTATAATGCAGTTTGTTATACCCTTATGGGATTTTATTCCTATAATGCAGTTTGTTATATCCTTATGGGATTTTATTCTTATAATGCAGTATGTTATATCCTTATGGGATTTTATTCCTATAATGCAGTTTGTTATATCCTTATGGGATTTTATTCCTATAATGCAGTATGTTATATCCTTATGGGATTGTATTCCTATAATGCAGTATGTTATATCCTTATGGGATTTTATTTTTATAATGCAGTTTGTTATATCCTTATGGGATTTTATTCTTATAATGCAGTTTGTTATATCCTTATGGGATTTTATTCTTATAATGTAGTTTGTTATATCCTTATGGGATTTTATTCCTATAATGCAGTTTGTTATATCCTTATGGGATTTTATCCTTATAATGCAGTTTGTTCTATCCTTATGGGATGTTATTCCTATAATGCAGTTTGTTATATCCTTATGGGATTTTATTCTTATAATGCAGTATGTTATATCCTTATGGGATTTTATTCCTATAATGCTGTTTGTTATATCCTTATGGGATTTTATTCATATAATGTAGTTTGTTATATCCGTATGGGATTTTATTCTTATAATGTAGTTTGTTATATCCTTATGGGATTTTATTCATATAATGTAGTTTGTTATATCCGTATGGGATTTTATTCTTATAATGTAGTTTGTTATATCCTTATGGGATTTTATTCATGTAAATGCAATACTGTTATATCCTTATGGAATTTTATTCATGCAAATGCAGTATGTTATAGTCCTTGTGGGATTTTCTTAAGTGCCTGTACTTCAGATCATCACTGTTTCTTCATCTATAATTGTTGGCCTCTATCCCCTTGATCTTGCCTCCCTGTCCGTTTTTCCCACTCTGTATATTTCCGTTTCTAATGTGTTATCCTAATGTGTTGGATTACAAGAGGGTGCGGCCCCCATCACGTTGATCTGAGAATGATATTATATTTTCAAGAACTGAGAGCGAACCCCTCTCATATATGGAACCGGACACTGATTTGTTATTAGAGGGCGCGGCCCTCCCTCAACCTCAGCCAATACTGAGTTGGATACAGAGGACATGTTTTGAGTGACACATTCTCGTAGAGGGAACCGGTCATGGATGTAGACTCTGTTATTTGGCTATTAACGGGTGCAGCCCGCTCAGACTATCAGCCGGAAGCTGACACAGAGTTCAGGTAGTATTATTAGAGGGCGCGGCTCTCTCATACACTCAACGCACTACGGTGCCGTCCATTTGTTAATCACACAAGCTTGTACCTGTACAGGACCACAATGACTGCATAGAGGGGCGTCCCTCCTGCATTCAATTAGTCCCAACGACCGTGCTACCGTTTTCAATATAGATCATGCAGGATATACATATTTAGACTGGATCCCTCTTTTTCACCTCCTGTAATGGATCTACTGGATCCGGACCACTGTACCACACGCGAGAAATAATCACAGAGGTATATTGGGGGTGACTCCCGCTTATTTACAAACATTCCTGGAGACAGTACGGCTAACAGATGAGCCTCAGGTATTACAAGAGTGCAGGTTTTGGTATATTCTGCGCTATATAAAACAGACAATTGCTTTCTGTTTTAGATATCCAGGCCATTGTGAACAAACTGCACAGACAGTTTTTCCCATATCTAGATGACATGATACTGAGACCTTCATGGAGCAAACGGGCACTGCCTTGCTCAGTGACAAAACTCTGGAAGGTCCGCTACCCGGTCTGCAGGTACACCGTATGCATGGATCGCATGGAAAGACCGGAAACCCCAGTTGACTTGAGTTCCCTGGTCATTACAATCTTGGGATAAGATGACAGGACTGCCCCTACTCCTCTGAATACATATCTGGAGCACATGGTTCGGAGAGAGAGGGCCCTCCGTCTATACTCTATATCCCTCATGGGAGCCATCTTGGTTTGGGTTCTCGCTAACCCACCTTTTCAACTACCATCAAGGAGACCTACGAGACTCTATGGAGGAACCCGGTGTGCTCTGACTCCTACACGAACGTCAAAGTCGGGTTGCAACCTACCGCTGGAGTACGGCTCAGGATGTGTAGCAGACTCAGATAGGGCTGCCGACATTCTCAAACGGGACAACACATGATTTGGATGGTTGAAGCTAGACCCTTGTTTTTTGTTATATCTGCTCTCTGGAGTCACGTGTCATGAGCGAAGGGACCTTACGCCTTGCCTGCGTATTGGAGAGCGCTGTGTGTTCGCGGGACTCCAAGCTAAGAAGGGAGGTATCCCTCTATAGGGAGACCTTGACTTTGGTTATCAATTCACATTCCTGGGTCTCTTGACCTAGGGCCTACTCTGTGAGATATGTACCCGGACAGTCAGTTTTGTAGGTGGCGTTTAGACCAGGAACCCCTACACAAATTTTGACAGGTCGGGCATGGAACAAGATCGTACTATGGGTAATCAGATTATTTCACTCTCTCACTACAGCACGTGAGGACTCTTCGTGATTATGCAGGTCCCAATCACCATTGGATCCGTGCTTCTTATCACTCTTAGACGATGACATATCTGGATGGGAATCTCAACTCCGGTTTCCGTTTCCCATCCCTTTGAATATTTCAGGGATTCACTATTCCCAGAATAGTCGACCACCATTCCACCACACAAGTTCAGTTTGGGACCCTGACTGGAAGTCCTTTTGTAGTCTTTTCTCTATCGCAGGATTGCACAGTCCATTTGGAATATTGGAATCACTTAGGATACGGCTAGTTTAACCACACTCTTGCCTGCATAATAAATTTACTCTTGGACGAGACATCTCACTGAAACGAAAGATCCTACTCGGTTCTATTATGGAAGTGGTGGTGGACTTAGGCGCATTCCTTGAGATTGGAGATCTACCTGCAAGGCCACATCGCCGGATGACCCTGGCACAATCGGAGGAACCACATCAAGAGTTGAGACATGATGGCAGTTCCTTCTCACGGCCCTAAGTCCGCAAATGACCTTCAATTTTACAACTACAGGAAAATGGCTAATAGGTCAGCTTGGCAGCTCATGGACCGACTGCTAGGAAACAGGCCGCAACCCCACGTACAATGGATCTATCAGCGGATGGTGTTTTTACCATATTTGGGATGCTTCGTCAACTGGCATTTTCATCAATCCGTCTACTGTCGTTTATCGCATTTGGAAAGTCCATTTAGGATTGCTCTGATATCTCCAGGAATAGGTACCAGCGAAACAAACAGCATTGGATTTGTTGAATGAGCGTTAAAACAGCAAATATGAAGCCTCCTGTCATGTTATAAAATTGTAGATTATGCTAGCTTTAGTGTACCTATAATCTTAATTTTATTAATGACAGGAGGCGAGTATTTCCCACCCATTCTTATCCCTCCCTTGTTTAATGTTAATAGTTTGGATTAATCAGGTACGTATGCAACTCTGCTTGTTGTCTCTGCTACCTGTCACTTGTTTCTTATGTCTGTTTTTCATAAGTAAGGTTGGGATATATACATATTAAGGTAATTTTGGTTGCTACATGTTTATTCAGAATACATTTGGATAATCAACCTGTTCGATTCTGTTTTTCTTTAGTTTTAGTTTACAGTCCATAAACGCTATCTGGTGTGGCAGTTCTTGTCGGAGGATGGGCATTGTTGTATTCATCATATTTAGGACTTTGTTTCTTCCCCATTGTGTTTTTCTGCCTTTATTCTGTTTTTGTTGCAGCTTGAAATAGGAAATGATGCATGGGGAGGGGAGTTTTATAGTACTTAACTTTTTTCTGATTGGTTGTTTTTCTGTGCTGCTGTGGAGTTCTAGTAAAGAGAGACTTAAGCAAATACTCGCCTCCTGTCACTAATAAAATTAAGATTATAAATACACTAAAGCTAGCATAATCTACAATTACAGCATATTATTCTTAATACAGTTACATTGAGGGTCTATTGCCTTGACATAATATTAAAGTGACTTGAGAACTAACAAATTTAAAGCCAATATATCAGAGTTAAAAATACTAAATTCATCTGCATGTAAGATGTTCTGCAAATCCATTTATATTTTCATTATGTTTGCAAGTTATATACATTAAAATTACTTGGATAGTAGCCTCATTTAGGATGTCTAAAGTGGAGTTCCACCACATGCTGACATCCTGTTGTAGACAGTGTGTGGGTAGCCCTCTTTTCTCTTGTTCCAGCATTAAAAATTGGCTAGCAATCACACTAAAGTGGAAATGCCAGCAATCCTCCTGTAATGCTCAAATCTGATTTACACCACCGTGTTGGCTTCTTGCATTATAGAGCACACCTACAAAGGAACCATCTTAACAAGCTTTGACCATGTTAGAAACTCCATAGGTGACCACAAAGCAAAAGTGCAGATTGGTGCCTGCCGCCAGCAATATATTTGCTGACGTGTGCTTTTCACCCGTCACTTTAGCATGTAAACAGAGCGATTGATAGCCATGACATTCACTCCAAGCCTGACATGCTTCTAAGGTTGAGCCTCGTCCACTCCACCACAATGCCCAGGTAGAGTGGGCTGCCACCAGTTTGCCCTCAAGGAAAGGAAAGCATGCTGGACACTATGAGCACCCTGTAAATCTGTGGTCCATCCACTAATCTACAGCCTTAACCAGCTGCTCCTTCAATAGTAGTACGCAGCTATGGTACAGTAATAGGGCTATCTTCCTGCCGATTATTAATCGTGACCAAAGTACATATTGTGAAAAAAGGGCCTGAATCAGCTGCTTAAAGGGACTTTCTTATATCATTTAAAAGGAAGCTCCCAATACAGTGATCAGTTGTTAGTCTGCTGTTGTTTTGACATGCCCTGGCATGAGATCAAACAAATATTCATGAGTAGACTGGTGGACTCTGGGATAATGTGGACTTGGAATCTGTCTGTCCCTGTCACCTAGTGGCATTATGTTCAGTATATCCCCTTTTATGCCTTAAGGGTGGTAGTTGGTTGCACAGAATCAGATACAGCACCAGTAGACCTGCTGCCTTCCATGGTACCTTCTGTTTTTGCTTGTTCGCTCAATAATACAGACTTGTGGTGTCTTTGCAGATGTTGGACAGACTTGAACAAATGTAGGTGTGGTGGGAAAAAGAGCGATGCCAACATCACTAGATTCTTCACCGTCATCACCAAGAACCTTACTACTTCTTCAGTAAAGAGTGGCATTGGTGACCCTGATAAGGTCTCTGATGAGCTCTCATTAAGTGGCTTCTTGAGGGGACTACAAGAAATAGGGGGTAAACCAGGCAGTAGCAAGAAATCCACTAATTTCACCTATCCCTTGCTCTGAGTGCCATAAACCACAGAAGCTGTAATGTATGAACTAGCTGTGATAGGAGCTGTAGTGCCAGTGGAAGTAGCAGCTGAAGTTATTGCAACATAAAAAGACTGTGCTCCAATAGCCTCCTATAGCATTCTGAGTGGTGAGTTGAACGTAATGGACATGTTGCTAATCCCACTATCCTGAGACTACTAATGGCGGTGGCAGAGGCAGCAGTGGAGGAGGTATCAGCAGTCCTTATGGCTGAGCAAGGGGTGTTTAGACTCTCTAATGGCCATGGTACTACTCCCGATGGTGAATTGAGGAACACAACCTGTTACCCTTAATTTCATTTTAGGATTAGGACGTAACATTGATGATGGTGGATTTGTATTTCTTATTACAATAAATTAGGTATATGAATGATTGTGTAAACTCACACTACTTTATTCAGCAAAAACAGGTGTTCATGTTGCAAAATGGGTTGGTGGTTGGAAGTTGGTGAATTTAATACTGTAACACTATTGTAACTATTGTGTTTGGCTTTAGGAAACACTGCACCGTGCTCCACACTGGACTTAAAGGACCACTATAGGCACCCAGACCACTTCAGCTTAATGAAGTGGTCTGGGTGCCTGGTCCATCTAGGTTTAACCCTTTTGTCTATAAACATAGCAGTTTCAGAGAAACTGCTATGTTTGTAATAGGGTTAATCCAGCCTCTAGTGGCTGTCTCAATGACATCCGCTAGAGGGCTTCCGCGCTTCTCACTGTGATTTTCACAGTGAGAAGACGCCAGCATCCATAGGAAAGCATTGTGAATGCTTTCATATGGACTGGCTGAATGCGCGCGCGGCTCCTGCCGCGCATGCGCATTCAGCCGAGGAGGAGGAGGGGAGGAGGAGGAGGAGGAGGAGAGTTCCCCACCTGGCGCTGGAGAAAGAGGTAAGTTTAACCCCTTCCTCACCCCAGAGCCCAGCAGGAGGGGGACACTGAGGGTGGGAGCACCCTCTGGGCACTATAGTGCCAGGAAAACGAGTATGTTTTACTGGCACTATAGTGGTTCTTTAACAATCTTTTGTCTCTCACTCAAAGTAGTTTCAAGTGTAGATATCTAGCTAAACACAGTAACAAGTTAAGCTTGATCTCACACTAAAATCAATGACCCAGGCTAGGCAGGGGCGTATTAGCCGCGAGGCAAACAAGGCATTTGCCTTGGGCGGCATTTTCCAGGGGGCGGCAAAAAAAGCCGCCCCCAAATGCCCAAGGCAAATGTCTTGTTAGCCTTGCGGCTAACAGACATGCCGGCGGGCTGCTGGGCGATCGGGCGGCACTGCCTGGCGGGCGGGCGGGCGGGCGGGCGGCCGGCCGGCCGGCGAGGGAGCACTTCCCCTGAGCTGTCTGCTCAGCTCCCTCGCCAGCCGCAGAGTGAGGCTGGGAGGCGGAGCCGGAATATGACGTCATATTCCGGCTCCCAGCCTCACTCTGAGGCTGGCGAGGGAGCTGAGCAGACAGTTCAGGGGAAGTGCTCCCTCGCCGGCCAGCCGCCCGCCCGCCAGGCAGTGCCGCCCGATCACCCAGCAGCCACTGGACCACCAGGGAGGAAGAGACCCCCCCCTCCCCAGCATTCCCAAAGGTAAGGAGGCTGGGGGGGGGGGGGGTTAAATTAAAAAAAAAATGTGTTAAAAATTAATTTTAAAAAAGTGTTAGAAATAAATTTAAAAAAAAGTGTTAAAAAAAATTGAAAAAAATGTGTTAAAAAAAATAAAAATGTGTTAAAAAAAATAAAAAAAAAGGGTTAATGTGGGTGGGTGAGTGTGTGTCTGTGTCTGTTAGTGTGTGTGTCTGTTAGTGTGTGTCTGTGTCTGTTAGTGTGTGTGTGTGTCAGTGTTTGTGTCTGTTAGTGTGTGTGTGTGTGTGTCTGTTAGTGTGTCTGTTAGTGTGTGTGTGTCAGTGTGTGTGTCTGTTAGTGTTTGTGTCTGTTAGTGTGTGTGTGTGTGTGTCTGTTAGTGTGTGTGTCTGTTAGTGTGTGTGTCTGTTAGTGTGTGTTTGCCTGTGAGTGTGTGTGTATGTTAGTTTGTGTCTGCTAGTGAGTGAGTGTGTTTGTCTGTTAGTGAGTGTGAGTGTGTCTGTTAGTGTATGTGTGTTTCTGTTAGCGAGTGTGTGTGTGTGTATTTAGAATGTGGGGCGGGGGGAAAGGTTGGGTGGGGGTGGCGCGTGGGGAGGGGGGGCGCCTGAGTTTTGTCCTGCCTAGGGCAGCACAAAACCAAGATACACCACTGAGGCTAGGCAAGAGGAACTATGATATCTCCTTTTTGGATGTATAGATTGTTTTACTGCTCCTCCTTTTATTTTCCCTCTATTGATTACTTATAACTTGGTCTGTGAATAAAATCAACATTTACTGACTGTCCCTAATGATTAATCTCTCTTTTTTTATACCTGTTGAATGGGCAGGAGGTGCAGCATACATGATTGGGCAGACTTTTTGTAACTAAGCTGCTTATTTGCCCACACCAAAAAAAAAATCCACCTTTTCTCTATGCCATCCCCATTTTTTCTGGTTCCAGGACTGTGACGAAACGCCTTTCGTCACTGGATTTTTAGGTAACAAGCTGCCCTTTTCCCCTGGCTGTTGGAGGAGCCTGATTGCCAGCCTCCTGCCTCATGACTATGGCCCTGGGTTGTATGACCCTTTACAAACCTTATTTGGGCTAATGGATTTTTATTATGTTGCTGCTGGCCCTTTAAGAACTATGGGGAAGGATTGGTACTTTTTATATGGCACTTTAGATGCAGCCGAAGTTGCCGAAGTCGTCAAAGTCGTCGAAGTGGCCGCCATTCGACAAAGGAACACGTGGCGGCGGCCATTTTAATTTAGTCGAACGCGGTCAGCGGTGTAAGCTAAAGAATCTATGAAACTAAAATCGGCTGTGCAAATATACGAACACCGCTGACCCTTACCGTCACCTCCACTTTGACACTTCGGTAAAAGTCAAAGTACGTTCGACAATTCGAACAGCCGGTTGCAATGTGCTATTTGCACGAACGGACCCGTTCGTGCATTCGAAGGGGAGTTAGACGTTTTTCTGTAGGAAATTGACCGACTGCACAGCCCAAATCTATGGAACTGTTTTGGGCAGGGAAATGTGCTTGCGGTCGGTCATAAAGGACTTCCACTTAACTTTTTATGTACTGGGGGGATTTGTCTGATTTTTGGTTATGTCTGTATTTAAAGTATGCTGATTCCGAATATGTATGTTTTATGTGAATATGATGCATATTTTTAAAGTTATAATATATGTATAAAAAGTATATTTTTCCTGCCTGTGATAAATTACATTAACCCATTGTGTTCAGTAATTATATCACAGGCAGAGGGGAGGATTTTATGTGTTTGTGCTGGGTGTGTTTTATGTTTTACTGTACGGGATTGGTTACATGTTGTCCCTCCCTGTGGGATGTCCCCTTGCATGGGGACTTGCATAAAAGTCTGTGTGTGTTAATTAAAGTCAGATCATCTTGGACCTTCATGAAGTTTCGGCTCATGTTTGGGGGATTGGAGAACTACACTCTGGGGATTGCTATAATCACTACCCAACCAAGCTGCGGCGGTTCGTGGGGTCTGCAGTGGTTATGGTGTCAGGCAGGGTGCCAGCGGTTCCGTTACAAGGACAAACACTGCAAATGAACAACTGAAGTGAGGATGCTTGGGCTTGGGTGAATTGGTTCCCCTGAGATTCTAGCACATGGCGGCTTGAAAATTAGAATTTTAGACGATCACTCGATCACCCTGAATTTAGCCATATTGCAGCTTGGCCCGAAATGAATCTTTAGGTCTAGAATTCCACAAAATCATTTGAACATGAAATATCTTCCGCTTTCCACTATATAAAAAGTATATTGCAATCTATATTGAAGCAAAGCATATAGAATGTTGACCGATTCTATGTAATACAGTTTACAATATTAATTTTATGTATCACAATGTAGTGATTTTAGGTGATTTTATGTTGGCTAGTTAAAATATTAAATGGCTACATGGTTTATTAGATTTCCTTATTTTTCATTAGAGGCAAGTGTATTTATGTAGCTTTAAAGCATATCTGCCATCTGCAAAATGTATCTAGGACAAGTTCAGCTTCAGGTAAATGTTATAATCCGTATATCACACCAAGAAAATTACAAGCAACTGCTAGTTTTGCCTTCATGTTTAAAGCATAGAGGGACATAGTAAATATATCTAGCAATAAAATATCATCTTCACATTTTGGGGGGATTGGAATAATGCTAGGGTTGAATTAAAGTTAATATTTTGGTCTACAGTTAAGGTGGGATATAAAAGTGAAACTTTGAGCAAGGGTGGGTATCCTTTAGTGCTCCAGATGTTGTGGACTACATCTCCCTGAAGCTTCACCAGCATAATGGCTCTAAGAGCATTTATGGGAACTGTAGTCCATAATTACCCGGCATTCCAAAGGTTGCCTAACCCAGCTTTAGAACTGTTCTAAGACGCATATCTAGACGCATCTCATTTTCATATCTCCTGCTGGCAATGGGGGTCTAATCTCCCCATTTTCTCCTCACCCCTCCACCCTATACTTTAATTTATCTTGTTCTAGCTCAGTAACCTAGGTGGTTACACACTATGACCTTTCTACCTTGAATAGAGGCATGTATCCTTTCTTGCCACTAAGCAGCTCACAATTTCATCACAGCCATTCGAATTAGGGGTGCAAGGTTCCGTTACTTCCCGGGTTATTATTTCTTAACCTTTAATATTGCTTTATCGTATAACTCTCAATTCTTCCAATTAGACTTTTGATACTTATGACATATCACAGCTGTCTTATATGTTGCCTTTGCTAGCTGTTTTCATGTATCATGGCTGAATAAAAAAACCCTGGTTAGTAACAATTCCTCCTTAAAAGTGATTTCCATCATATTCTGTGGTTTGCTCCATGGTTGGTTGTTATATATATGTTTTAACTGATAAACCACTCTCAGACAAATGTGTCTATATTTGACAATGATAACTTGATATCTTAGTGCCTTGTTGCATGTAAGTTAGAATATCTGCTTCTCTCAGATCTTATGTCTGTCTTGCACAAGAAACCACTGAAAATCATATGTTGCTGTGGAGGCTTACATTTGCCATTTAATTCTATTAGTCAAATAAGATCTCTGACGAATTTAATGTGTGATTATTAAAGTATTATTTGACCCAAGGCATTAGAATGGCTTAGACATTGATGCCAACGTTCTTTTAAAGTCCATAAATATTCACACATCTCAAGACAAAATCACAACTCAAAAGCCCGAGAAATTAAAAATTCTGTGCATAATTGGCCCAGTTACATGTCACAACATGAATTTTGTTGTCTATTAGAACTCACAGGTTTAGCACAGAAAATGCATATTGCTACATATGCAACGATACCAAAGCACTCACTATAATGTCAAAACAAAGTATAGATGAGCATATTAAAAGATCTGACATGAAAACATAGCTCAGCTAGATAGGGAGAGGTTTAACCCCAAATGTGCCAACCCATATAAATTGGAGTCTGATCATCTGGATTTAATTAGGCATGCACTTTTTCATATTCTATGACATGGATCAAAGCTTGTTGAATACTGATAATTAGATTTCTGCAAGTATATTAGTAATCTGTGTTATAATGCAGAAGCACAAAAATAGGGACCGAGTTGGTTTGCTAAACTAGTTAATGACTTAACCTCTGTATGAATACAAGTCGAGTGTGTATGTGTATATTTATACATAAATGCTAGCTTATATGTTTTAACTTGTAAATCCGACATTTTATTTATATTCTTGCAGCAGGTGTAAATCTAGAACACAGTTAGTATGTGTTTTTATGATTTTTAACCTGTAGTATTGCTATTGTTAATAAGTTGGATAGGGATATCAGAGTGATAATACTGTATGTAGATGTATGTGCCCCTTAGTGTGATAATAACTGTGTATGTAGGCATATGTGAAACATAGAAACATAGAATGTGACGGCAGATAAGAACCATTCGGCCCATCTAGTCTGCCCAATTTTCTAAATACTTTCATTAGTCTCTGGCCTTATCTTATAGTTAGGATAGCCTTATGCCTATCCCACGCATGCTTAAACTCCTTTACTGTGTTAACCTCTACTACTTCAGCTGGAAGGCTATTCCATGCATCGACTACCCTCTCAGTAAAGTAATACTTCCTGATATTATTTTTAAACCTTTGTCCCTCTAATTTAAGACTAATTCCTCTTGTTGTGGTAGTTTTTCTTCCTTTAAATATAGTCTCCTCGTTTACTGTGTTGATTCCCTTTATGTATTTAAATGTTTCTATCATATCCCCCTGTCTCGTCTTTCCTCCAAGCTATACATGTTAAGATCCTTTAACCTTTCCTGGTAAGTTTTATCCTGCAATCCATGAACCAGTTTAGTAGCCCTTCTCTGAACTCTCTCTAAGGTATCAATATCCTTCTGAAGATACGGTCTCCAGTACTGCGTACAAAACTCCAAGTGAGGTCTCACCAGTGTTCTGTACAATGGCATGAGCACTACCCTCTTTCTACTGCTAATACCTCTCCCTATACAACCAAGCATTCTGCTATCATTTCCTGCTGCTATGTTACATTGTCTGCCTACCTTTAAGTCATCAGAAATAATCACCCCTAAATCCCCTTCCTCAGATGTTGAGTGTCACGATTCGGGGAACCCAACACGCTAACACACACACAGACACACACACAGAAAGTGTGCAGTACCGGTCCTTAGAGTGGCCGGGTTGAGCACACACAGAATAGTCAGGAGACAAGCCGAGTAAGGGGAACCAGAAAACAGAATAACGAGAAACAAGCCGAGGTCAAAGGGTAGGAGAAAGTCACAAAGTCAGTATAACAAGCCAGAGAGTACGTAACCAGAAAGCACACGTTCAGAATCAATACTATAAAGCAAAGACCACAACAGGGCAGGGAGGAACAGGAAAGGTAAGTATTTAAACCAGAAGGTTAATTCGGATTGGATAATTTCAAATCAGAATTAACAATCACACGTGGGAGATATCTAAACCTCCCACTGTGATTGAGGCACTGTGCCTTTAATGCCGGGTCAGGTGACTGACCCCGGCGTGTAACAAATTGGGCGGTCTCCCAGCGTGCAGCGTCATGCATGCTGCCGCTGGGGGACTTGGAGGAAGACGCGGGCGGCATCCGTGGCTGGGAGGATGCCGCCCGCCGAACACATGGCAGGAAGGGGACCGCGGACGGCTGGAGGGTGAGTGCCGCGAGCGAACTGCACCCTCCCCTCGCAGCCGTCCGCGGGATCCTGACATTGAGGTTAGGACTCTATCAAATATTCTGTACTCTGCCCTTGGGTTTTTACGTCCAAGATGCATTATCTTGCACTTATCCACATTAAATGTCAGTTGCCACAACTCTGACCATTTTTCTAGTTTACCTAAATCATTAGCCATTTGGCTTATCCCTCTGTAATAAGTGGGGGGATGTGATTAACAGCCAATCTGTATGCCAATGAAGTGTTATTGTGTTCTAATACAGGGATTCAAACCCCCATTCTACCCTTAGGCAATAATGGAGTCCTCTGTGAAGCACATGGCCTTTCACCAGGCAAAATCAGTTGGGTTGTTGATAAACTCCTCCTCCATTCCCTTCCAGTGCAACCCCCCTTCCCCCAGGAGGCACTCTGGTTCTGTTACATCCTAAGGGATTGACTAAGGGAGGTGTGTCCAGCAGAAGGAGGGGCTAACCTGTTTAAAGCCCTGTGGATAGCACATTTTCTGTCTCTTTTTGGAATTACCTCTCTTTGAATTCACCCTCCTCACCTTTTCTCTCTCTCTCCCCTCTCCCCACTATACACACCCTCTCTCTCTTACTCTCTCAGCTGACGATCAATGGAGTGGTAACTGTATCACGTGTCTATGCCTGTTTTGTTATGTTAATTTAGCCTACTTTCCATTGAGTCAATGATTAGTTTTTAGTAGCAACATATACTAGCCTATTTCAAATGTATATGTATTGTTTATTTGTTTAATTAGCCTCTCTTAATAAATATTATTGAATTGCCGAAAGCAAGGAGTGTGGACTCTGACTTTACACTCGGTTTTTAAGTTATTATTTTAAGTTATTATTTTTAGTTATTAATGTTATTATTAATTCCAAGTTTATTCCAACTTGCGAGTTAAACGCTTATTACACCCTCCTAGAACATCAACCCTATTACATATCTTAGTATCATCAGCAAAAAGACATACCTTACCATCAAGACCTTCTGCAATATCACTAATAAAAATATTAAAGAGAATGGGTCCAAGTACAGATCCCTGAGGTACCCCACTGGTGACAAGCCCAAGCTTCGAATATACTCCATTGACTACAACCCTCTGTTGCCTGTCACTCAGCCACTGCCTCACCCATTCAACAATATTGGTATCCAAACTTAAAGATTGCAGTTTATTGATAAGCCTTCTATGTGCAACAGTGTCAAAAACCTTACTGAAATCTAGGTAAGCAATGTCTACTGCACCACCCTGATCTATAATTTTAGTTACCCAATCAAACAAATCAATAAGATTAGTTTGGCATGATCTCCCTGAAGTAAACCCATGTTGTCTCTGATCTTGAAATCCATGTGTTTTTAGATGTTCAACAATCCTATCCTTTAACATGGTTTCCATCACTTTCCCCACTACTGAAGTAAGGCTTACTGGCCTATAGTTGCCCGACTCCTCCTTATTACCTTTCTTGTGAATGGGCACAACATTTGCCAACTTCCAATCTTCTGGGACTACTCCTGTTATCAATGATTGGTTAAATAAATCTGTTAATGGTTTTGCTAGTACACCACTAAGCTCTTTTAATAGCTTTGTGTGTATTCCATCAGGTCCCATTGACTTATTTGTCTTTACTTTTGACAGTTGAAATAGAACCTCTTCATCTGTAAACTCACGTGTAATAAATAACTAATTTATCCTTTTTCTTAACTGAGGTCCCTCTCCTTCATTTTCATCTGTAAATACTGAACAGAAATATTCATTGAGGCAGTCAGCTAGACCTTTATCCTCTTCTACATACCTTCCTTCTTTTGTTTTTAATCTAACTAATCCTTGTTTTACTTTTCTTTTCTCATTTATGTATCTAAAAAAAGTTTTGTCCTCTTTTTTTACTGACTGTGCTATTTTCTCTTCTGTGTGTGATTTGGAAGCTCTTATAACTTGCTTAGCCTCTTTCTGCCTAATCTTATAGATCATTCTGTCTTCCTCACTCTGGTTTTTTTTATAATTACTAAATGCTAACTTTTTGTTTTTTTACTATTTTAGCCACATCTGCGGAGTACCACAGTGGTTTCTTGAATTTTTTGCTTTTACTGACAAGCTTAATGCAATTTTCTGTTGCCTTCAGTAGTGCAACTTTTAAATAATCCCATTTCTCTTGGACGCCATTTAAATCGCTCCAGTCTGATAATGACTCCTTTACACATGTTCTAATTTTAGAAAAGTCTGTTTTTCTAAAGTCTAAAACTTTTGTTTTTGTGTGGTGTGACTCAGTCACTATTCTTATATTAAACCACACTGACTGATGATCACTGGATCCTAAACTTTCACCTACAGTAATATCGGATACCAAATCTCCATTTGTTAACACTAAATCTAGTATGGCCTCTTTACGAGTTGGCTCCTCAATGACTTGTTTTAGAGACAATCCCAGTAGGGAGTTTAGAATATGTGTGCTCCTGGCACAAGCAGCCATTTTTGTTTTCCAATTCACATCAGGAAGATTAAAGTCACCCATGACGATAACTTCCCCCTTCATTGTCATTTTAGCTATTTCCTCAACTAGTAGATTATCTAACTCTTTGATTTGTCCTGGGGGCCTATAAATCACACCTACACGAATTACTGTGTGATTACCAAATTCTAACGTAACCCAAACGGACTCTATGCTCACCTCACTAACTTTTATTAGGCTAGATTTTATGCTATCCTTCACATACAGGGCCACCCCTCCCCCTTTCCTGCCTTCCCTATCTTTTCTATATAAAGAGTACCCTGGTATTGCTATGTCCCAGTCATTTTTCTCATTATACCATGTCTCAGTAACAGCGACTAAATCTACACTATCAGTTGCCATTATTGCCACAAGTTCATGGATCTTATTCCCTAAACTGCGAGCCTTTGTAGATATGACTCTAAGCTTATCATTTTTTAACCCACTTGCTACAGGCACCTTCTGTCCTTGTTTTGGGGGATAATTGGATCGATGTTTTATCACCCTTTTGCCACCCCCTCCTAGTTTAAATACATCCTAGCAAAACCTCTGAACTGCTCACTGAGAACAATTGTTCCCTTTTGAGAAAGATGCAAACCATTTTTTTTTATTCTTTATTTTTGTTGTGCGTGGTATAACAAAAGGCTTGTTCAGCCACAATAGCAGTCACAAGCAGTAATACATCAAACAGTTGGAACATAACGTGGCATATGAATATACAGCACATTTTTAGTGTTATGAGAGAACCTAATAGGGTCCAACGCTTCAACAGTGTACTAAGGATTAGACAGTTTAAACCTTGGCATGAGTAGGTGCACATCGCTTAGTTTTGATTTAAGGAAAGAAAAACAAAGAAAAAAGAAAAAGACAATAGGCTTAGTTTAGCTAGTGAGTTTCAAGCACTAGTTCTAGCATACTTGTGTATCAGTGATGTAGTACCAGATGGCGTCTTATGTTATACAGGCGGGGTGTGGGAAGGTACCCGAGGTGTTAGCTGGTTGACGGGTAGCCACCTATGCTTATTCGTTTGAAGAGTTTAGGTAAGTTTAACAGCCATGCAATGAGACCACCAGGCTATATAGTGTGTGTTGACAGTTGGTACCTGTCAACTAAGAATATGTTGGATATTATGCAGCATTCAGTGAGAGAGCACCCTTACGGGGTATGCTAGGGGCAGCGGGTAACATGCTGTGCAGACAGCAAAACAAAGATCTGGTAGTGGAGCAGTCTATGCTGCAAAGGTCGCGTGTGTGAGAGGGGCTAGGCTAGACATGTCTACAACAGCAGGAGTGGAGTTTAAGGTTGTGGTTGTTTGGCGTTGCATTTTCAAGAGATTAAACCTTCATACAGCTTTATACTGGTTAGCCTCGTATTGTGTGGGTGTGCTGTGTTTGCCTAATAGCGTGGCTGTACATTTTTAGTGAGATGGTTTCAAACGGGCTTGTACATGCACTTCTATTTACTGCGCTCATAGGTGGCCGATTGGTTAGGGTTCATAGTGTAAGTAACTAGCGAGGTAATAGCATGTACAACGTGATATATCACTGGATTTATATCTTAACACAAAAAGAAAAAAAAAAAAGGAAAAAAGAGAAAAAAATATATATATAACATTACAAGTGAGGGTGAATGTTGGCTTGGGATTACATATATTGATTACATGTCGAGCTAGAATGAAAAAGTGAAAGCCCGTAAAGGTCAACTCTGTAACATCTATGTTGTCACGTTCAAACAATTGTAGATTATGCTAACGTAGTGTACCTATAATCTTAATTTTAATAATGACAGGAGGCGAGTATTTTGCATAACTTTCTTTACTTATGCCTCCAGCAGCACAAGACAATCAATCAAAACTTTTAACCAATCATAGGCCAACATAGCCTGTATATAAGTCCTTGATGGGCGTGTTTATCCCTCTTTCTTTGATGTTAAATCCTGTAACGTCAGGCTTGAATGAACTTTGTAAACTGGCGCTCCGTTAACTTGAAGACTGTAACTTGGATCGAAGCTTGAAAGGATCCTAGTCATCCGACTTTTGAATTAATTTATGCTGAAAAAAAACAGAGATAGGTGAAAGGTGGTGGAAGTGAACTGTTGTCCGCATGTAACATATAGACAATTTATTTATTCAATATCTTGTTGTGATAGGCTATCCCTTCAGGATGCATATTATGTTACTAAATTGAAGCTTATTTCTTACTGTCTATCTAACTTACATTCAACAATATGCGATTATTGTCCATAATACTACAGTATATAACTATATGTAAACCCTAACTGTAAACCTTAATGTTCCCCCTTACCAATGATATAACATTATCGAAAATATATATGCTTGAAATCTGCGAGTATTAGGGAGGGATCAACCGAACATTTATGGGGGGGGAAAATACTCGCCTCCTGTCATTATTAAAATTAAGATTATAGGTACACTACGTTGCTGAAGAAGCCCGTATCGTCCAGGGCAATCTCCACAGCCCCTTTGTCGAACAGGGCTTGGATCTCTCTGTCTATGATTTTGGTGTGTAGTGACGACGCTCTTATAGGCGGTGGGCGACTGTTCTGTACCGGGGTGCCCGAGAACTCGATCTCGTAACCAGCCACCGTACGAAGGATCCAGGTGTCCGAGGATATCTTTCCCCATTCCTGTGAAAAGAGAGACAGTCTGCCTGCAGTCATATGAGAATACAAAGAGGTCGTTTTGGGGTTGCTCACCTGCATTGAAGCGTCCGCGTCCGCGGGTGCCTCTGGAACGAAATGATCCCCGAGGGAAGTTGGTCCTCGTTGCTGGGAAGAACGTTTGAGGTGTTTGAGTTCTGGGGCCTGTTGGGGCCTTCTCTATCCCTTTCCGTGGGTCTCGGCCCGCGCGGGACATGAATAGTGACACGGTAGTGTCAAATTCTGGGGTCTGTGCAATTTTGTCCGGTAGCGTGGGTCTTGGGCATTCTGCCCGTAGTCTCGCCCTTACTTCCTTTTCCATCGGCTTTCTCAGCCAGAAATGGATAAACTGGGCCAGGTGTTCCAGCAAGCCCCATTCTGTCGATCTCGGATGTCTGATCGTGCGGGGGGTCGAACATGGCCACCCCTTGGGAGTCGAGGAAGGTACCCTCCTCACGGTGGTCTCGTGAGTGGTGGGACCCCTCCTGTGTAAGGTATGTGTCCTGGTCGTATTCTGTCTTGTCCCGTGGGATGTCTTGCCACTCTTCGTTTTCTGAGTGTAAAGCCTCCGCTTTCCACTCGTCCATAATTTCCAGCGATGGCGGGGGGTTGTGGTCATCGTCCTCCGAGGATGGAGAGTACGGAGGGGATGGTTCCCTTCTGACTGCTTGACGGCTCCTCTTCAGTGGAGCTTTGCCTTTTTGTTTCCGGGTGCCTGAGTCGGTGTCCTTCCGTTGCCGCTTTATGGCGGGGAAGTCGTCGGTGAAGGTAGGCTCTTTTGTTTCCGTGGTTGTTTTCGGCGGCTATCCATTTTTGGGTTCTGTCCATTATCCATTTTTGGGTTCTGCACTAGTAGTTTGGCAATAGCCTTTTCCACGGAGGCAGCCACCGCCGAGTTGATCAGCGACTGTAAGTCCGCTGGTGGTGAATTTGGTGAGTCACTCATCCTGATGCAGTTGGGGAGTCTCAACAATATGCGATTATTGTCCATAATACTACAGTATATAACTATATGTAAACCCTAACTGTAAACCTTAATGTTCCCCCTTACCAATGATATAACATTATCGAAAATATATATGCTTGAAATCTGCGAGTATTAGGGAGGGATCAACCGAACATTTATGGGGGGGGAAAATACTCGCCTCCTGTCATTATTAAAATTAAGATTATAGGTACACTACGTTAGCATAATCTACAATTTTATCACATGACAGGAGGCTTCCTATTTTGCATTTTTAACGCTGCGGTAACAACGAAAAAGATGCGTGTGATGACTGTCTAAAGTAAAAAACCCTGAAGGTATTCTCTCTAGTCCAGTCTGCGGAGCGTAGAATGTCCGCTAACGATGCTCCCGCTGAATACGCGTGTGAAGCCGCCGCCCCGCGTACCGAGTGGGCCCCGAATTTTGGGTCTACCCCTGCCAGGGATAGGAGCCAACGTACCCATCTAGCCAACGTTGTGGTAGTAACGGGTTTGTACGGTTTGGTGTATGATACCAGTAGCTGACCCGATCGGGAAAAACGGAGAGGTTCGGTTACTTCCACGTACCGTAGAAGTGTGCTTACTACGCATAGACGAGGAACCGTCGGAAAAAAGGGCTAGGACACGGACGTAGAGTCCGTCTTGGTCCTGCGAGACACCGTGAAGGTAACCCCTTCTGGTGTCACCGTGAAACCGTCCACGTCGAAAGCTCTAACGTCCGAGACTCTTCGAAACGAAACTAAGCATAACAGGAGAGTCAACTTGGCTGTTAGTTGTCTCAGTGATAAGGTGTCGTTGTCAGGCCAACTGTTTATAAGTTGGATTACTATATCTACATCCCATAGACTGTTATACTTCGGGGTCGGTGGTCTGGACAGTTTGATACCCCGAAGTAGACGGCATATCAAAGCGTCCTGACCCACTGGTGTTCCGTTTATCGGAACGTGGGCTGCCGAGATGGCGGATCGGGTGACATTAATCGACCGGTATGCTCTTCCTTCCGAGAAAAGGCTTGACAGAAAATTCAGAATGTAGGGAATAGGTGCTGTAAAGGGATTGAGGTCCCTCGCCATGCACCAGCGTAGTTGCGTCTGGTGCCCGGTGCCCATGAGTCCCATAGTAGGTCCCTAGTCGTCTGCGATAGGCCTGAGACATTCCAGGATCCCCGGAAAGACTCCAGACTACTAGCTCCAGGCGTTCCTGTGTTATTAGAGGGTGAGGTTCCCCTTCCGAGTTCGTTAGGAGGAGTGGAAACACTGGTAGGATTAGTGGGTGGTCCTGTGACAGCGCTAGTAGGTCCGGGAACCATGCTTGGCTCTTCCACAATGGAGTGATCAGTATCAGTGATGTCCCCAATCCACATAGGTGATGGAGGACTCGTGCTAACATTGAGAACGGTGGGAACGCGTATGCTCCTGTCGGTGGCCATTTCTGTAGAAACGCATCCACCGCTTCGCTCTGTGGATCCGGGAGCCAGCTGTAGTATCTCGGTAGTTGTGTGTTTGTCCGTGATGCAAAGAGGTCTATGTGGAGGGGACCTCTTACCGTTCTTATCCTGTGGAAGATGGTGGTGTTCAGGCGCCAATCGCTGCTGTCTCTCCAATGTCGAGAGAACCAGTCTGCCGTGAGGTTGTTGACTCCCGGTAGGTATTCCGCCTTGATTGTGATGTTGCGGGGTAGACAGAACCGATAGATGTCCCTCATTGCTTCTGTTAGGTCTCGTGATCTGGCTCCGCCTAGATGGTTTATGCACTGGACGGCTGATACGTTGTCCATGCGTAAGAGTATACAGCAGTTGGACATGTGTTTGGCCAGACTGCGTATCGCAAAGGATCCCACTATCAACTCCAGGCAGTTGATGTGTAGGAGCTTCTCTTCCTGTGACCACGGGCCTCCGGTGGAAGCTCGTGCGCAGTGTGCTCCCCAGCCCCATAGGCTGGCATCCGACTCCAGGATGAAGTCTGGGTTCGGTCTGAATATGGCTCTGCCATTCCATGCCTCCATGTTGAGAAGCCACCATCGAAGTTCCGTCCGTACTTCTGTTGACACCGGAATCCAGTGGTCGTATGTATGCCCTCGTCTCAAGTGGTGAGCCTTGGCCCGTTGCATGGCTCGGTAGTGTAGTGGTCCCGGGAAGATCGCCTGTATGGAAGATGATAATAGGCCCACCATTCTGGCCAGTAGATGGAGTGGTATTGAATCCTTTCGGAGTACTCGTCGTATTTCTTTCCGTATCGTCGCGATTTTTGTTGTGGGTAGCCGCAGGGTGCAGGTTCTTGAGTCGATTTCGAATCCTAGGAACTGTACCACCTTGGCTGGTTGGAGTGATGATTTCTCTCTGTTTACGATGAATCCCAAAGACTCCAGTAAGTGCACTATGGATCTTGTTTGAGAACAGAGTCTGGATGCGGTCTCGCAGAAAATTAGGATGTCATCCAGATATATTAGGCAACGGATGCCCTGCTCCCTTAGGTAAGCCATGACCGGCTTCATGAGCTTTGTAAAGCACCATGGTGCTGAGCTGAGGCCGAATGGGAAACAAGTAAATTGGCATGTGAGGTTTTTCCAGGTGAATTGGAGGAAGGGTCGGCTGACGTGGGCTATCGGTACGGAGAGATAGGCGTCTTTTAAGTCTAGCCGGGTGAACCAGTCGTGTTTTTGTAGTAGGTCTCTGAGAAGGTGGATCCCTTCCATTTTGAAATGCCTGTAAGCGACAAATCCGTTTAGTTGACGCAGGTTGATGACCGGTCTGTATTCTCCTGTTTTCTTCAGGACCACGAAGATGTTGCTGAAGAAGCCCGTATCGTCCAGGGCAATCTCCACAGCCCCTTTGTCGAACAGGGCTTGGATCTCTCTGTCTATGATTTTGGTGTGTAGTGACGACGCTCTTATAGGCGGTGGGCGACTGTTCTGTACCGGGGTGCCCGAGAACTCGATCTCGTAACCAGCCACCGTACGAAGGATCCAGGTGTCCGAGGATATCTTTCCCCATTCCTGTGAAAAGAGAGACAGTCTGCCTGCAGTCATATGAGAATACAAAGAGGTCGTTTTGGGGTTGCTCACCTGCATTGAAGCGTCCGCGTCCGCGGGTGCCTCTGGAACGAAATGATCCCCGAGGGAAGTTGGTCCTCGTTGCTGGGAAGAACGTTTGAGGTGTTTGAGTTCTGGGGCCTGTTGGGGCCTTCTCTATCCCTTTCCGTGGGTCTCGGCCCGCGCGGGACATGAATAGTGACACGGTAGTGTCAAATTCTGGGGTCTGTGCAATTTTGTCCGGTAGCGTGGGTCTTGGGCATTCTGCCCGTAGTCTCGCCCTTACTTCCTTTTCCATCGGCTTTCTCAGCCAGAAATGGATAAACTGGGCCAGGTGTTCCAGCAAGCCCCATTCTGTCGATCTCGGATGTCTGATCGTGCGGGGGGTCGAACATGGCCACCCCTTGGGAGTCGAGGAAGGTACCCTCCTCACGGTGGTCTCGTGAGTGGTGGGACCCCTCCTGTGTAAGGTATGTGTCCTGGTCGTATTCTGTCTTGTCCCGTGGGATGTCTTGCCACTCTTCGTTTTCTGAGTGTAAAGCCTCCGCTTTCCACTCGTCCATAATTTCCAGCGATGGCGGGGGGTTGTGGTCATCGTCCTCCGAGGATGGAGAGTACGGAGGGGATGGTTCCCTTCTGACTGCTTGACGGCTCCTCTTCAGTGGAGCTTTGCCTTTTTGTTTCCGGGTGCCTGAGTCGGTGTCCTTCCGTTGCCGCTTTATGGCGGGGAAGTCGCCGGTGAAGGTAGGCTCTTTTGTTTCCGTGGTTGTTTCGGCGGCTATCCATTTTTGGGTTCTGTCCATTATCCATTTTTGGGTTCTGCACTAGTAGTTTGGCAATAGCCTTTTCCACGGAGGCAGCCACCGCCGAGTTGATCAGCGACTGTAAGTCCGCTGGTGGTGAATTTGGTGAGTCACTCATCCTGATGCAGTTGGGGAGTCTGTCTGTGGAAGACAGGAGAGTGTTAGGTACCGAAGTACGTGCACTGCAGTCTAATTGGCTTCCACTTACGACTGGGGGTCAACCAGCGTTGTTTGACCCGAGTGGATTGGGGGAGGGGTTTACCCTCTGTGCGACCGGGGTGAGCGGTCGTATAACCAGTGGAGCCTGAGATTGTCAGATTTTACCCCATCCCTTAGTGGAGGGTATGGATCACCCCAGTCGTAATGTGGGTACCATATACTGTCACAGATATATATAGGTATGGCGGTGTCGCAGGGCGAACTTGTGTGCGCTGCGCATCTGAGGGGTTGAAGCAGGGGGTGAGCCTGCTTGCCCTGTGACTTTAATAATATATAGCAGGGGATGAGCCTGCTTGTACTGTGACTCGTGGTTGTATAGCAGGGGTTAGCCTGCTTGCATTGAGACCCTTAATAATATAGCAGAGGTGAGCTTGCGTGCAACGTAATGCTGAATGAAATGGCAGGGGGTGAGCCTGCCTGTACTGCGGCTTGGATTGTACGGCAGGGGATGAGCCTGCATGTACTGTGACTTTAATTGTATGGCAGGGAATAAGCCTGCATGTACTGTGACTTTAATTGCACGGCAGGGGATGAGCCTGCTTGTGTTGTGACTCCAGTTGCAAAGCAGGGGATGAGCCTGCTCTCATTGTGCTTCTGAGCATATAGCAGGGGTGAGCCTGCTGTATTGTGACACTCTGTGTAATGTGGGTGCGCTTGGGGCCACCCAGTGTGAGGGGTCAAACTTGGGGTTCACACAATGACAGTAGTGGGGTCCCCTTGGAAGAGGAGTGTCCTTTATTATACACACAATAAGTAATTGTAGAAGGTGGTACAGACACCTTTGTATTTCTAAGGTGGCACAGACACCATCAAGTAATGCAGCTCAATTTGTGGGGGAAAAAGCACTAAAACCATTTGGGTGTGTGGATGATGTTGGGCGGATCGTGTGAATCACGATCGCCAGGGGCGCAAAACGGCCAGCGTGGGTCTTGCGGTGCGAGATCCAAGATGGCCGCCGTTCGCGGCCAAAATGACAGCGCGGTCCGCGATGGCGATCGCGGACCGCTGTCACTGAAAGGGGGCCACTCAGTAAGGCTCCCGGCGGCCAAAACAAACCTTCCCTAACCCGCCCCCACCTCCCAGAGAACCCCAGTGTTCCCCAAATTGCCGCGCAGTCGCAGAAAAAACGCCGCGATGTGAGAGTGCAAACAGTATAAAAGGGGAAACCGTACAGGGTGGAGAGGTAGAGTGGGTAGAGGGAGATAGAAAATAAACAATGAGTCAGTAATAAATACACAATAAAAGATAATCAGATATTGAAGTGAACTCAGTACTCTGACCTGTGCCTGTCTGGAAGCAGCAAAGAAAGAGGGATAAACACGCCCATCAAGGACTTATATACAGGCTATGTTGGCCTATGATTGGTTAAAAGTTTTGATTGATTGTCTTGTGCTGCTGGAGGCATAAGTAAAGAAAGTTATGCAAAATAGGAAGCCTCCTGTCATGTGATAAAATTTACAGTTGTGTCCCAAAAAAAAAAGAGGCAAATATCTAATTGACTCCTCAAATATAGCAGAGCTTCTCCAAGGGGCACAAGTGATTATTAGGTAATGCCCATGGTACTGGTTGCCTCATGGCAGAATCAACTAACAGGTTAATTTTCACCAATGGCCTAATAGCCCACAAAAGGTTTCAATCGTGCGATGCAGACATTTTGAAAGCTGAACATGAATTGAAAAATAAAATAATAATAGAACATTAATAATAAACACAAATGTAGAGCCCAAGCTCTTTTTTTTCAATGTCTCATCCGTCTTAAATTCAGTGATGGCTTACTGTGATCACAGGCAGGGACAGGTACGGTTTTTGCAGAGTATAGCAAGGGTAAGTCAGGTAGTTACTTGGAGCTCCTTCCCCCGGACAGAAAATGAAAGGGTATGCGGCAGGTTACTTCTGCAGGTAAGTGGCTTGCGGTCTTAGGTTGTAACCGCGGCATATGCGTCAGGTGTGGAGTGCTGGGAGATGAATGGAGTGATCCGTTCTGGATTCCAGGAGTGGGTGCAGGCTGGGGAGTTGTTATTGATGCCTGCTGGTCCTTCTGGGAGTAACGAGTCCTGGGACAGGTTCAAGGATTTCAGCATGGCCGGAGCGTCCTGGATGTCTCGGATGGTATATATGTTCGATCCTCGTTGGACCGTCAGTGCTCTGGAGGGGTGCCAGCGGTACTCTATCCCGTGGATGCGGAGTTCTGAGGTGAGTGGTTTGAGTGATCTTCTCCAGGCCAGGGTGCCATTGGACAGATGTTCGTAGAACGAGAGATCCATGCTCTCGAAGCGGTAGGGGGTTCTGCCGCGAAGGGAGGCCATGATCGCCGCCTTGTCCCTGCCGCTGCGGAGGGTGACAATGACGTCCCTCGTGACTGTGGACGGTGCGCCTTTCGATTTGGGGACTCTGAAGACCTCTTCTGGGGTGGTCATGGTGGCCTGTCTGTTTGGCATGATTGTCAATAGTAGGCGCCCCATTAGTGTCGGCAGTTCGGTCCCTGGGATGTCCTCAGGGACTCCCCTGATTTTGATGTTAGGGCTCCGCCTGGCATCCTCCAGTTCAGCGAGGCGGTGTTCGCATTGTTGGGTTAGCTGTTTCAGGTCTAGCATATTGTGTTGCAGTGTGGCGATGGTTTGGGCCTGCGTTTGTGAGGAGCCCTCCAGTTTAGTGATGCGGCCTGTCAGGCCTCTGAGGTCTGCACGGAGCGCTGTGACATCGTCATGGAAGCTTTTCTTCAGATCCTCTAGCAATGTTTTCATGATCGCTGTGGTAATCGGTTCTGAGACTGCCTACAGTCCTTGGTGTTTCACCTTCCGTGGTGGGTAAGAGGGCTGTGGGTGCACCTCCTCCGCGTCGTCAGACATCTCCTCCGAGAAGTCTGAGCACCCGCCATGTAACGCCACCATGCTTGTTTCAGTGACTCCTCGTGTTTGCCTCCACATCTCCCCGATCGTGAGACCCGGGGTGGGCTTGTTTGGTACCATTTTTTCCCCCCCTTTCTCCCCATGTGGTCCTGGGGTGTTTGCCTTTCGGGTGGGTTATGAGGGAGGTTATTCTAAATGTTTTTCCCAGTGTGAGCCTCGGAGCTCGCCTTGCTTGCGACCGTTCTCTTCGGCGTTCAGGCTCCGCCCCGCAAACCATCTTTTTTGTACAGTTTATTTTCATTCCAAACAGAGCTACCATAAAAATAAAGCCAAATCCTTGCTCCTGACACCATTCACCAAGCCACAAGTTAAAGTCCCTAATACGCATCTGCCTGTCGTTCTGAGTGTTATACACAGGCAGAACTTCAGAGAATGACAGTGTGGAAGCAACCTGCCGTATATCATTGGCAAAAACACTTAAAACTTCCTTAACCTCTGAAACCTCATTGCAAGCCAAGTCATTTGTCCCTAGATGGACAAGTACATCCAATTCCCCTTCCTGCTTTGCTCGCTTAACAATATTACAGATACGTCTCCTGTCTCTGTGAGCAGCAGCTCCGGGAAGACACCTCACAAGACCACCATTGTCCATCTCCACACCTCTTATGATGGAATCCCCTAACAACAACTGCTTTCTATTAGGCCTCACCATAGTCTCCAAGCCTCTCCCCACAATATCACTAGCCTCAGTGCCTCTCTCCACAACACCACTAGCCTCAGTTCCTCTCTCCACAACACCACTAGCCTCAGTTCCTCTCTCCACAACACCACTAGCCTCAGTGCCTCTCTCCACAACACCACTAGCCTCAGTTCCTCTCTCCATAACACCACTAGCCTCAGTGCCTCTCTCCACAACACCACTAGCCTCAGTACCTCTCTCCACAACACCACTAGCCTCAGTTCCTCTCTCCACAACACCACTAGCCTCAGTTCCTCTCTCCACAACACCACTAGCCTCAGTTCCTCTATCCACAACACCACTAGCCTCAGTGCCTCTCTCCACAACACCACTAGCCTCAGTTCCTCTCTCCACAACACCACTAGCCTCGGTGCCTGTCTCCATAACACCATTACACTCTGAAAGTGCAGAAAATGAATTATGTAGAGCAACAGACTGTGCAATATGCCTTTTATCCACAACTCTAAGTCTACCAGATCCTACAGTGATCCATCTGCCATTCCTAGTATGTCTCTGCGGCAGTGGCTTTGCAGCACTTCCAGCCTGAGTTTGTTTACCAGAAAATTTACAAATCTCAGACTTCAAAAATACAATCTCCTGCCGCAAGATAGAGAACTGTCTACAGATTAGACAACAACCAAACCTCCAAAAAGTGGAACGTGAAACAAATGCATAGCAACTATTACACTGAACTAAGTTTGCCATTCCAATAAGGCGAATAATTTAAATCAAACAAATCTTAACTTTTTATTTATCCTCCTGAATACCTCAGATTACCTCCAATTTTTCGCCAGAATATCTCCAACCACACACACTTAGAAGCAACACTCTCCAGAATATCTCCAACCACACACTTAGAAGCAACACTCTCCAGAATATCTCCAACCACACACACTTAGAAGCAACACTTAGATGAAGCAACCAAGCTATATTAGCCAAGCTAATGACAACAACCCTTATATACTCCTAAAATCACCACCCACTAGGAATGTTTAACACCTGGGTAGGCCTCTGCTTATTTGCAAACAATAGCTAATTTAAACCGCAATCAAGAGCAAGTAGCTAACTAATCAAATCAAATGCCTTATAATTACCAACAGGAAATCAAACCTTGTGCAATCAGTAACCTTTTCCTACAGATGAATCTTACATGTAACAGTAAAAAAGAAAACTCTTAGCACAAATCTTAGACAGTTGAAGCTTCTGTAAAACTCTCCAGAATATCTCCACACACTTAGAAGCAACACTTAGATGAAGCAACCAAGCTATATTAGCCAAGCTAATGTCAACAACCCTTATATACTCCTAAAATCACCACCCACTAGGAATGTTTAACACCTGGGTAGGCCTCTGCCCCTTAATGTAAGAATAATAATACTGTATGTAGGTGTATGTTCCCCTTAGTGTGATAATATGAGTATTTAGGTGTATGTGCCCCTTAGTGTGAGAATAATAATAGTATATTTAGGTGTGTGTGCCCCTTAGTGTGATAATAATAACAGTGTATGTAGGCATATGTGCCCCTTAATTTAAGAATAATAATACTGTATTTAGGTGTATGTGCCCCTTAGTGTGATAATAATAGTGTATTTAGGTGTATGTGCCCCTTAGTGTGATTATAATAATAGTGTATTTAGGTGTATGTGCCCATTAGTGTGATGATAATAATAACAGTGTATGTAGGCATATGTGCCCCGTAGTGTGATAATAATAATAATACTGTATGTAGGTGTATGTGCCCTTAGTGTGATAATAATAATAGTGTGTTTAGGTGTATGTGCCACTTAGTGTGATAATAACAGTGTATGTAGGTGTATGTGCCCCTTAGTGTGATAATAATAATAGTGTATTTAGTTGTATGTGCCCCTTAGTGTGATAATAATAACAGTGTATGTAGGCATATGTGCCCCTTAATGTAAGAATAATAACACTGTATTTAGGTGTATGTGCCCCTTAGTGTGATAATAACAGTGCATGTAGGCATATGTGCCCCTTAATGTAAGAATAATAATACTGTATGTAGGTGTATGTGCCCCTTAGTGTGATAATAATAGTGCATTTAGGTGTATGTGCCCCTTAGTGTGATTATAATAATAGTGTATTTAGGTGTATGTGCCCATTAGTGTGATGATAATAATAACAGTGTATGTAGGCATATGTGCCCCGTAGTGTGATAATAATAATAATACTGTATGTAGGTGTATGTGCCCCTTAGTGTGATAATAATAATAGTGTGTTTAGGTGTATGTGCCACTTAGTGTGATAATAACAGTGTATGTAGGTGTATGTGCCCCTTAGTGTGATAATAATAATAGTGTATTTAGGTGTATGTGCCCCTTAGTGTGATAATAACAGTGCATGTAGGCATATGTGCCCCTTAATGTAAGAATAATAATACTGTATGTAGGTGTATGTGCCCCATAGTGTGATAATAACAGTGTATTTAGTTGTATGTGCCCCTTAGTGTGATAATAATAACAGTGTATGTAGGCATATGTGCCCCTAAGTGTGATAATAATAGTGTATGTAGGTGTATGTGCCCCTTAATGTAAGAATAATAACACTGTATTTAGGTGTATGTGCCCCTTAGTGTGATAATAACAGTGCATGTAGGCATATGTGCCCCTTAATGTAAGAATAATAATACTGTATGTAGGTGTATGTGCCCCTTAGTGTGATAATAATAGTGCATTTAGGTGTATGTGCCCCATAGTGTGATAATAATAGTGTATTTAGGTGTATGTGCCACTTAGTGTGATAATAACAGTGTATGTAGGTGTATGTGCCCCTTAGTGTGATAATAATAATAGTGTATTTAGGTGTATGTGCCCCATAGTGTGATAGTGATAATAGTGTATTTAAGTGTATGTGCCCATTAGTGTGATAATAATAACAGTGTATGTAGGCATATGTGCCCCTAAGTGTGATAATAATAATACTATATGTAGGTGTATGTGCCCCTTAGTGTGATAATAATAGTGTATGTAGGTGTATGTGCCCCTTAGCGTGATAGTGCTAATAATATATTTAGGTGTACATGTCCCTGTTTCTTGCACTGGCCTAGCCTTGCCGCAGTGCTTGGAGACCGTCCTGGGGCCGGAGCTGTTCTTCAGCACCATGGCAGCACGCCTTGTACTGTACTCACCAAGGACAGAGTCAGCATTACACTGAATAATATGGAGCCGCCAGGAGCATGGTGCATGGATAGTGTCAGATAGGGGACACACACTGACAGCCTGACACAGGTACTCAGACTGCATATTGACTGACACACATATTAAATGGGTAAATAATGCCACGGAGATTAACGAGATGAATGTGATCTACACACAGATACAACAGCAGTTAATATGGGTTCATCCATCCTGGTCTAGGGGTTACGAATAGCCTAGTATATGGGGACAGTTTCAGCATGTCATCTGTCATAAAGCTCAGTGATAATCAGCAAAATTCTACCAGCGTTATGTGTCAGGATAGATTCAATTATAGCACGGGGCATATTTACTAAAGAGTGAGTTGGGGAGAGTTAGGAAACCACCTGTCCAAATTTTACCCAAACAGCTATTTTATCCTTCAGTTTGTGCTAAACTCACTACCCTCACTGTATTGATATAAAAATGTGCCTTTATATAATAAACTGCATGACATGCCACAATAGTACCAGATACACCTCCCAATAAAACAAATATTGTTCTGCAATAAAGTAAAACGATGTGATTTAAAAAAAATATTTAGCACAATTTAATGTAAGCAAGATTGTTTTAAATTATACAAAATCCGGTTATTTTCTTCATTGGGCATATACTGATTTCTCTCTCTCTCTCTCTCTCTCCATATACATGTGATTATATATAATGTATTTTGCTGCCTCACTTGATCTCTTTTTACGTTTTATCTCTGACACGCTATTTGTATCACAGTATCCAGTCATTCCACTTTATTGTCTCGTTGCCAGGGTCATTCAATACACAAATGTATTTCTGCTTTGAATCAATATAGGAAATTTGGCATTAGGATTCAAGTGTTGCAGGCAAAATGCCAATCATAGGATGACGTTAAACAAACACAATGACAGCCCCCCGCCCCCCCCCCCCCAAATTCCATCTTTACTGCCCCACTCATTCCCCCACCCTACCGCCTCTCCTCCCCAACTCCACCCTCCCATCCCCCCCCCTTTTACATATTTGGGAGTCAGTGACAGGTTTAAAAGTTCAAGACTTTTAACCCATTGAGTAACAGGTGAACCAACAGATCATGAATTGCCTTAATTAAGCAATTAAATGATCAATAAATCACAGAAACAATAAAGCACCTACCTACCTTTTTAAAATAGGAATCATGGTATTTCTCATTTACTTATCTTAACACACCAGCTTTTCAAATCTACAAACGGGTTAATTCCTTCCATGGTCACTCTCTATGCTATCAGTGAGTGTGCTTCTTATTGCCAATTACCAGAAATGTATTTGACTAGCAGACGAGTCAATGACCCCCCGGACCTTTTTTTGTCACTGGAATAAGTGGAATAGATTTATAGATTTATTGAGATCTTTCACAAACTCCCAGGATACTTTATTGGGGGGGGGGGGGGGGGGGGGGGGGGGGGGGGGGTAGTTGTGGTTCTTGTTTCAGTAGAAAGTAAAACATATGGGGAACATTAGCTAAAATTATCATAATAATATTTATTTTTTTGTTAAAAAGAACACTTTTGGGAAAAATAAAAAAAGGACTTTTCCGCTAATTTTGTAAAAGTCCCTCTGCTCCCCATTTAATCCCAGTGATTCATTAGGTCAAAAGAAAATTTTGCAAAATCAACAAACTGTTCACATATAATTAGACAAATGGAAAGTGTATATGTACTCTGGTCCAAATGCGTCAGTAACTCTGGATCAGTGTGTGGGAGGGGGATACAATTCTCCAGAGATGATTTCCTGCTCACAGATTGTCCCCCATTGATCACTTTCATCCAGGGCTATAGTTTTATCTCATTCAACGACTGGGTGCTGCTATCAACCAGCTGAACATCTACCCACAGGCAGGACATACAATAGGCACTGGCAAACAAGGGTTAACACTGGGCACTCCCAACACTACAAGGCAGGGTGCTCTGCATGCTGGAAGCATTTGCAGGTAGAGGGTAGTATTCTGAGCACCAGCAGAGGATACACTTCTAATGTAGACAGTAGCACACTAGAAAGCAAGGGGTATACAGGGTGGTCTAACTTCTATCAGGTAGGAGATACACTGGGTGGTGCAAACAATAGCCAGGCAAGGATTTACCTGATATACTAAGCACTAGCAAGCAAGGGACACATTGAACTCATTCAGTTCTAAAAAAAAACAGGAACACTGGATGCAATGAGCACACTGAGGCTAGGGATGCACAGGATACTATGGGTGCACTGAGCGTCAACAGGCAAGGGATACTTTGCATACACTAGCAGGCAGGGAATACGCTTGCAGTTAGGATACACATTGGGTAATTGAGGTTAGTGCATACGTTGAGTTACTTGCAGCCAGGAGATACATTTAGAACTTGGAGTCAGATGATACTCGGTATACTAGTAGTCAGGGAACACACTGTATACTAGCAGTCGGGGGATACACTGTATGCTAGCAGTCAGGGAATACACAGTATACTTGCAGTCAGGGGATACACTGTATACTTGCAGTCAGGGGATACACTGTATGCTAGCAGTCAGGGGATACACTGTTAACTTGCAGTCAGGGGATACACTGTATACTAGCAGTCAGGGGATACACTGTATACTAGCAGTCAGGGAATACACTGTATAAGCAGTCAGGGGATACACTGTATACTAGCAGTCAGGGAATACACAGTATAAGAAATCAGGGGATACACTGTATGCTAGCAGTCAGGGGATACACTGTATAGCAGTCAGGGGATACACTGGACATTTGCTGATGTACTGAGTCACACAGACTGTCTACCACCAGGGGATTCCCCTCTGAAACTCACACAGTACAGTCAGGCTGTCCCTTGGTGTCAGGATGCAGGTCTGCAGGGGGCGGATGCTGGGTATATCTGTGGCCATAGCACACGGGGTGTTCTCGGGTTCTCTGAACATTCTACTGAAGTTCATGATCTCCAGGTTCCATTTCTCTTTCCTGACCCTGGTGCAATGTACCACCAGCTCCACCGCCGCCCTCACCCTGGAGATCCTCCGGCGCTGGGGCAAGATCTCTGTGCCCCCCTTCGGACTGGGCTTAGCTCGCATGTTCATCGGGGTCACCATCCTGTCAACCCTGCAGTCCACCCTGACACTGTGGTCCCTGCGGGGGCTCAGTCTGCCCATGTACGTGGTGTTCAAGCGCTGCCTGCCCCTGGTCACCCTGATGATAGGAGTGCTGGTCCTGAGGAATGGGATGCCATCTGCAGGGGTCATCATCGCCGTATTTATCACCACCTGCGGAGCTGCGCTAGCAGGTAAGCAACCTGTAACCTCGATCTAGCCCCAGCATGTCTTATAGGCAGCATGTCTTATGGGGACCTGGAGTTACTGATATTAAGTAAAAAAAAATATTGTATCCAGGGTACCCAGGGTGACCCATAGCACACTTACTGTCACTTTAACACCTGCCAGGTCGATTTAATGTCTGTAGTGATGGGTATCTGTACCAGGATGGGGAAGAAGCTGTTAAAGGAGCCATTCTGGCAAACTTACAGCAATGACAGGTCATTACATAATGCAGGGCTGGGCTGGGGTCTCTTAAATAAATGTCATGGCTCTGTCTCAGGATAATTGACTGCAAACACCTTAAGACAAAACTTTATGAACATATACAGAACTTGCAAGATGTACTAAAGTCTGCAGTCTCCTCTGTTAGGGATGGGAACCTGTAATAAAATCTTATTTATAGGCATGTTTTTTTTTTGTTTGTGTTTTTAATATAATTTATAGGCTCTTTCAGTACACTGTCATGATTTAGGTAGGAGTGATATTCAGTAAATTAGTTATGTGTTCCTTACATTATAAAGTCTTGTTCAATCATTAGTGCTTTTCACGGTTACGTTTAAAAAAAAAAAAAAAGATTTTATACAACACTCTGTCCTGTTTACACTGCACTTTGCCGAAAACGACATGTTTATTGAGAACATTGTAATCAGAGGCAGCTAAATGTGGGGGGTCCCTGTTCAGACCGTGGAAAGCCCATCTATGAACGTAGTCTGCTCCAGTGCTGCAAGGAGGGGTTTAGCCCAAGCACAACTTCTCAATGCAAGGCATTAATCACATCGCTGGTGTGAAAGCTGTTCTGAATGTTACATTATTACTATCATTAAAAAAAAAGGTATATTTCAGTATAAGGGTACAATACATTGCAAAAGAGTACGTTTGAGAATTAAATAAAAAAAAGATATAACATATATAACTATTTTGCTTTACTTATTTGCACAGAGTTTTAATACCAAAATATTTTAGTGCCATTAACAATTCTACATGGCAAACCCCTACTAAAGTAGTAGCTTTTATACGATTAAATTGCAGACCCTCTAGGTGTGTAGGTTGATACACATCTTTAGGACCCAATTGTAAGGGTTTATTTACTAAACACTCAATTGTGGTGAATTCTCCCTCCCCCCCTATCTTTCAGCAAACCACCTTTTAATTCACCACAAGTGACTGCTTTGGGAACAGAACCATGAAAGGCCACTGGTGACTTCAAGTGTTTGCTGTGATTCAGCAGCTGTGCTGTCCATATCCAAGTGGCTGATTTACAGTCATTTTTGCACTTGCTGTATGCACACGGTGTGCTTTGAGGCTTGGATTTAGGACTGCTGAAGGATCCACAAGGGTTAATACCTTGGAGCAAGTAATAAACAGGTTTCAAATTAGATAATTGTCTGGGAGAAATCTTAGAAATCATCTAGATCTTAGAAAATCTAAACAAAAATCAGCACTCTATTATTTTACTTAGTTTGCTATGCTTTAGAATCTGTTGGACATTTGTATTTATTTGCACTCTCTCTGTTCATCAAATCTAACCATTTGTCCATTCTTAAACTCAGTTTAACATTAAATCGGTTTGTACTTAACCAGGTTTCTGTTATTTTCTGTATGCCACTGTACAACAATATTACAGTTCAAATTTGTGTGGAAACCGTGCAAATATTTACCAAAATATATTAATGATGTTTAATAGCGTCTAATTTCCTTCTCTATGCTTGCCAACATCAACACTGACAGACAAAAGAGAAGAAACAGCCTTGCCTGTGTTAAAAACAGATCCAACATTATCTAAAAAGCACCTTAAAAAAAAAACTCTCCCTGATTGGATGCCTTGAAAATAAAATAATATCCAAAATGAGAATGCACTTCAGCTATAGAAATTATTTATATTTTGAAAAGGAATATATATATTTAATTTGAAGTTCTATTTTAACTTCTAAGAGATTATTGAAACGTTTACTTTCTCATTAGTTCAGCTGACATGTCCGCATGATATCCAACATCCACTCAGACACCTTCTTCCCATAATGCCTTGGGTACATACCTGCTAGGCTTCCTTATATTAGTTCACTGTCCGGTATGCACTGCATCATGGGATACTATTATTGTACCCTGTCTCTCAGGCTATAGCTTGACTGTCTGTCTATCTATCTATCTATCTATCATTCTTTTTTTTTTTTTAAAGTAGCAAGAATGTGAAGAAAAGAAGGGGGAAACGTGTAGCTAGCTAGTGGGTTGTGCAAAGATATCATAGGTGTCAGTTCCTATTTAAACTATTACTCATTAATGACTTATACACTAGAATTGCAGAATTTAGGCTGTATTTGTCAAGTCCTTGTGAGTCCGAATACCTATATTCCATTATTTGCATACTAAACAGCAATCTTTGCTTGCCAAATAAGCTACAGGGGGCTTTCTAAAAACCTTTACAAGTGCCCTTGGACCAGCTGTTAGAATGAGAACTTGGAAAACATATTTGGCATTTGGACAAATGCTTCACCCAACCTCATCCAATGTGAGTTTTTTAGGTATGAAGATTGACATTGTCAGTGATATCATGGTGTTACTGAGTATAGTCAGGGATTTTACACCCTGAAGTGTTAACTATAGCATCAGAACTTATTATGTTTTACAGGTTGAGATAGTTGATGGCTGATGGTGAGATGGTAAGACTTGAGACTCAATAATGATTAATCAAATGGCAATAAGAAAATGAGTTATTGTTTAGCAATATGGCAACTAACATTGAAGAATAGGAGTGAACCCCAGGTGTTCATCAGCTAGAGGTTGAGGACTTCCTGCTCTGTCAGTTTCCTAGGTCGATTGGTTAAAT
Organism: Pelobates fuscus; assembly: GCF_036172605.1. Taxonomy (NCBI): domain Eukaryota; kingdom Metazoa; phylum Chordata; class Amphibia; order Anura; family Pelobatidae; genus Pelobates; species Pelobates fuscus. The sequence goes on from NC_086318.1 coordinate 234,888,814, forward strand.
GGTGCTGAGGGTGGCTGTTGAGGTGCTTCTATGACAATGTGAATAATGTAACGGACAGGTAGAATATGTACAATAATGCAAATGGTGTCCAGGTGGGTTATCAGCTGAGGATCCAAGGTTTCTAAGGTTACCCTTGGAAGCAAACTAGGCATCGCCAGATGACCTATATTAGAATATACTAATACAGAAATATAGTAGAAATTCTATCCATGAAGAAGGAGAAGCAGAAAACAGCTAAGTTAATTGTATTTATAGGAAACCTCTCAATAGAAAAGTTTTAACCTTTCAACACGTACATTCTACTCACACTTGATAATATCTAGTTTGGATCAAAGAGATTATAGTATGCAAATCCCTACTTCCCATTAGCACTTAAATAGAGTAACAGTACCCCTAGGGTAACTGTCAGAGACAGAAAACCCTAAGGACCTGCTCTTTATCTGCAAATAGTTAGGTAGTTTGCAAGTCTACTTGAGCAGCTGGTGCTTTGGGTAGAATGGGAGCTATAACTCATATGAGGCTGGTCAAAAGTAAATGCAAGTGATTAAAGGGTGTTAAATAAAATAAATAAACATTTACAAAAAGATATGGCGCTATCCGACTGGGAGTGTGTTGAACACTGCATTATACCCTTAAAATAAGATAGAAGAAGAGCACAAGTAGTTTAACAGGTTGGTACATATATTGGGCAATGTCTGTAGATAAACCACTTACTTGCCCTGATTCTTACATATAGGGGTTTGATAATACCCCATATTTAAGACATGTCTAGATTGTGCTGGTTCGATACACTGATGAAAATCCACCAAGGAGTTATGCTGCAGTAAAAACCATGTCAGATTTGCTTGCCTAATTTTATTCAAATGAATGTACAGTATGGCAAAATGTGCACTACTGCATTATTGCAATGATTGTCCATAGCACCACCTACTCAATAAACCATACATACTATTTGCTGATTCTGATTAGAATCCAGAATTTGAGGTTATTAGCCTTCTGTATGAGGGATTTCCAAGTGGTGGAGATTTTTCTACCATCAACGTTTCTCACCTATACTCAGTAAATTGGGTGTAGGGTACCAGATTTTTACCAGATTAACTGATATATTATTTGGCGCTTGTAAGGCTAATTCCATTATTCTCTGTTCTTTTCAAAACAATGTAAAGTGTATCTCAATTTTAAGAAGAGATCGGAGGAGAAAATAATTGTAGATTTATATTACTGTGAAATATTACATTGCACGACCTTTATCAATGCTGTATTTAAAGGGACACTATAGTCACCTGAACAACTTAAGCTTAATGAAGCAGTTTTGGTGTATAGAACATGCCCCTGCAGCCTCACTGCTCAATCCTCTGCCATTTAGGAGTTAAATCCCTTTGTTTATGAACCCTAGTCACACCTTACTGCATGTGACTTGCACAGCCTTCCATAAACACTTCCTGTAAAGAGAGCCCTATTTAGGCTTTCTTTATTGCAAGTTCTGTTTAATTAAGATTTTCTTATCCCCTGCTATGTCAATAGCTTGCTAGACCCTGCAAGAGCCTCATGTATGTGATTAAAGTTCAATTTAGAGATTGAGATACAATTATTTAAGGTAAATTACATCTGTTTGAAAGTGAAACCAGTTTTTGTTTTCGTGCAGGCTCTGTCAATCATAGCCAGGGGAGGTGTGGCTAGGGCTGCATAAACAGAAACAAAGTGATTTAACTCCTAAATGACAGTGAATTGAGCAGTGAAATTGCAGGGGAATTATCTATACATGAAAACTACTTTATTTAGCTAAAGTAATTTAGGTGACTATAGTGTTCCTTTAAATATGTTTATGGGAAAAGTCAGGTTATTTTTTAAGTACCATAACATATCCAGGAAAATGTTGTGAATATACTAGGTTAAAATTTTTACAATGCATGTGTATATCGCATTTTCAGTTTAGCTGACACTAGCATCACAATGGTAATTATGGCTTTGCTGGTTTAATTAGTAATAAGTAAATGTCTAATAAAAATCAATAAGCCTGGTTCAACAGCGAAGACATAAACAATGTTTTTCTCTTTATGTAAGGATTACAGTTGTGCGTTCCAAACTACAAGAGATAACACAGCTTTCTTTAATTAAAATGCACATCTCAAGTAAGGTACCACATAATAAGTGAATTCTAATTTTAATTTACATATGCTAATAACATGCATATTTATTCTTTAAGGTGTCTGGTAGTTCCTTCTAACTGCAGTGAATAGTCTTTAGCCAGCCTTTTTGTAGCACAACTGCTACTATATAGAATATGGCGTTTTAATTAGTGGAATGGTTCCAACCCACAGGTCAGGCATGGCCTGATACTATTGGAGATTGGTCTACTTTTATTGCCATAATTATTCTAATATAGCTTTATACAAAATCACAAAAACACAACAGACAGTCAATCAGAGTATGCTGTGTGAGGTGTATATCTGTGACTCATCCACCCAAGTCGAGTTCATGAATCCTACACTATCACTCAGGCACAACTAAGATAGGATGGTGAGGGCATGGGGTATGTTGCACAGTACTATGAACGAAAGAAGACAATTATTTTAAAGAAAGATGGTGGAAAAGGAAATGATCAAGGGAAAATCTGAAACAGGGAGGTCTATAAACATTGAGCAAGATTAAGGCTCAAGGAGGAAGCAAAAATAAAAATATATAGAAATAAGGAAGAGGTATCATTTTTGGGAATATTCAGTAAACCAGTAACTGGAGAGAATTGAAAGAAAGTGAGAATTTTAAGTAGCTGAACTGGAAAAATGATCAAACTCATGGGTGTAGAAAGCAATAGGAGCACCGAATAGGACCCAGATATATTGTTAAACTGTACTAAATTGTTTGACTACTTACCCTAAAGACTGCTGAAGTGATTTTGGTATTGTGAGTGTTCCAAGTAATCGTACCTGCAGTGTCATTTTTATTTATAGTTATAAGTGCTAAGGAAACAACTGGCTAGACTTAGGCAGCAAACACTGGGTATAGGGGATACCCTCAAGAAAACAGGTTGCTCCAAAAGGTGTAAAACAATAAAATAATGTAATATTTGGTTTTAATTCACTTTGTTGTGATAGACCATTTATTACACTTTTTATGCAATTTTAAATTTTATTTGTTCCTGGCACACCTCACTTCAGATCTGGACAACTATTTACCAACATATCCCTGGTGGGGATTATACCATCCATGCGCTGATATTTGAGTGTCTTAACGCTCTATCAAATGTGAGTATAATACATTTTTGTACTGCATCACATATTTATGTTTACAGTGAGCACTATTGGATATTTTCTTTTTTTTATATACCTACCTGCATATCGAGATATTCACCTCATAAGTTATATCCACCAGTGGGGATTGTACTGCTGCAAGCAATCTTACTGAGAGCTAGTTTAAGCTCCATAACATGTGAGTGCTACCTCATATACCACTGTTGTGAGTCCTATTTTACTGCTAAAACAGTCTGCACTATTATTTGTCTCCCTACACATATTTGCAAGCACCTTAACCAAGAACCAACATTCCCCAAGAATCCAGAAACAGTTGGGATTGCGATATTTGGACTGTGAAGATTTTGACTTTTTTTAATATATTTTTTTATTATTATATTTTTGGCGCAACCTGTTTTCTTGTATTTTATGCTGTCATTTTTATTTATGCTCTTTTGAAAGAGCATGCAATTTCATGCATACATTGTACTAGTAATTAAGCTAGTAAATGTATAGATAGGGAGAAAAATCTATTTAAAAATAGGTTTTTCTCCCAACTCTCGGTCAATGTCTGCAGATATTGAATGCTGAGGCGTTGAATGACAAAGGAGAGCATAAAAGACCTCCCACAGGTTATCATTTTGTTCTTCTAAGCAAAACAAAACCCCAGCGCACAACTAGGGAGGATAATAACAGAGTGACGTGACGCCACTCTATTCCGATGCCAGCGCGCTGGCAATGAAGCCAATGTTCCAGTGTCATGGAGTATGTTTGCCCTGCTTGGGCATGTGTCCAAACAGGGGAAATCAAAGAGGACAGCAGGTGGACCAGAGGTTTAGTGGAGGACAGCTCGGAGGTGGGTGTTACACAAAGAGCACTCAAACGAAGGAGAGGTAAGTAAATCTCTATAATTTAAACTAAACACATAATGTATCTTTGTGATATATGGTGTATTCAATGTATATGGGAGCATTGAAGGTAAGTCCAATGTTTCACTACAGGTTCACTAAAAAGGACCAGTAACCTAAAGCAATTCAGCTTGCTTAAGGACTTTAGAGTGAGCTTCAAATCCCTGCATACTTACTTAAAACAAGTGATGATTTCAAGAGAAAATCCTGTTAGCAACAGCTCTGGGCTGTCAAGTAGTGATGTCGCGAACATAACATTTTCCGTTCGCGAATGGCGAACGCGAACTTCCGCAAATGTTCGCGAACGGGCGAACCGGGCGAACCGCCATAGACTTCAATAGGCAGGCGAATTTTAAAACCCACAGGGACTCTTTCTGGCCACAATAGTGATGGAAAAGTTGTTTCAAGGGGACTAACACCTGGACTGTGGCATGCCGGAGGGGGATCCATGGCAAAACTCCCATGGAAAATTACATAGTTGATGCAGAGTCTGGTTCTAATCCATAGAGGGCATAAATCACCTAACATTCCTAAATTTTTGGAATAACGTGCTTTAAAACATCAGGTATGATGTTGTATCGATCAGGTAGTGTAAGGGTTAGGCCCGCTTCACAGTGACAGACCATACTCCCCGTTTAACGCACCGCAAACAACCGCAAACAGTCCATTTGCACAACCACAAACTCCCCATTTGCACAAGGTTGGATACCAAGCTAGCCATGTCCCGTTCCTTGTCCTCACTGATGTCATTGAAGGTCTCTTCCTCCACCCAGCCACGTACAACACCAAGGGTCCCCAAAAGGTGACAACAAGCCCCCTGTATTTTTTTTTAAATGTACACTACTGTTACACCAGATATGAGTTGCACTGGTGTGACACTGTGCCCTGGCAGGCCCTGAAACGCACACGTGTGAAGGAAATTGACTGCTATTATATTACAGTCAAATTTCTAGTTTTTTTTTTTTTAAAGGCAAGCTATTGTGACACCAGATATGAGTGGTGGCACTGGGCAAGTGGGCACAGTATACGCTGTGAGCCTGACACACACGCTGGCAGGCAGGCAACTGCAATTAGATTACACAGAAAAAAAAAAAAAGCAGACTCAAAAAGCCCTAAAAAGGGCTTTTTGGGGTGCTGTCCTTACAGCAGAGATCAGATGAGTCCTTCAGGACTGTAGTGGACACTGAATACACTAGCCTAGCTATCGATTTCCCTATTAAATCAGCAGCAGCTACACTGTCCTTCCTCTCACTAAGAATGCAGCTTCCGGGGGGCGGGGCCTAGCTGTCATGGAGGAAAGACGCACTTCGTGTGAGCTCCCTCAATATCTCACTTTAAGCAGCTATTAACAAGCGAATTTCATCCCGGAAGGGGATGACCCAGCAATGTTGCTCCTACCTGACCGACCCGACATGCTTAATAGCGTTCAGCAACTCAACACAGAGTCTTACTTACCTCCGCGTGGCAAGTGTGGCCTGGTGCTCACCGGGCGGGAGAGGCGGCCGATCTCCCGATCCTGGGATGCCCAGGAGCAGCTACTTCCCGGCAGGAGCTCCGTTGTCCCCCCCTCGGACCGGTGGGGGTTATCCCGGTCCACCCCTGAGAGGCTGTCTGGAGCTAATGGACGCAAAGAGCACAGCCGCCCAGGCTGACATACTCATCTGCGACTCTCCCAATATGGTGGCAGCCGCGTGTCCTCCTGGTACCAGCAAAGCATGGCAGGATATTGAGTCTAAGCTGGACAGACTCTTTAATCAATTTTGGAAGCAAATAACAAGCAGACAGCCCCAACAAGCTCCACCACAGCTAAGCGAAGCAGTCCCCATTAAAATCCACCAACGCAAAAGGCGTCGAAGACGGGACCGGAGGCACAAACAGAAATGCAGAGCCTGCCCCACGTCAAGCACTCGCCTCCACCTTAAGCCACCACAATCCCGCACCGGACGTGAAGCACCACCGGGACAGATCCGACCACCCGACAAAACAAGCTTCCACCACCTCAAGCCGCGAACCCGGCACTCAGCCAGAGACTTGCCTTTGTTGTTCCAGGTATCAGGGACTCCCAGGGTCTGCACCTGGCGCCCAGAAGGGATCGGATGAGCACACGCAGTAAACAGCAGCCTGCCAAGCATGTCCCACTATAGCCGATCCTCCACACCATGCCTTTGATCACATGAACTGCTCTCTGCACATTAAGTAATCGTAAAGTAGCAAGCGTTTAAACATATCATTATTTCACCTCCTAAAGAGTTTATTGTCGTAGTTCCTTACATGCCTTTACCTTAACCGTTCATGTATTATGTTATTCACTAGTCTCATCTCATGGGGCGACTCACACTTGATTTATAACTAGTGGTGGAGCTGCTGATATAAATACACAGTTGATAACGTGCAAGCAACACCCTAAACATGACAGCCATCTTTCACAACAATGTACTGCTATATACTCATACCCTCAGTGCAACTAGCCATGATATACACACGTTCAGCCTAGCATGCTCAAATATAACACACTTCTGTCTAAAAAAAAAAAAAAAAAAATTATAAAAAAAAGTGCAGCTTCAGAATTAATCTAAATTGTATGCTGTCTAGGAGGTGGGAGGGTCTGGGAGGGAGGGTCTGCTGCTGATTGGCTGGAATGTGTCTGCTGACTGTGAGGTACAGGGTCACAGTTTACTCAATGATGACGAATAGGGGGCGGACCGAACATTGCATATGTTCGCCGTCTGTGGCGAACGCGAACAAGCTATGTTCGCCAGGAACTATTCGCCAGCGAACTGTTCGGGACATCACTACTGTCAAGCAGACAGCCAGAGGGTTTCCTGACTCATTCACTTGGAACTATAACTATCAAAGCGGAAGTTAATGGTTTTTATACAGAAGCACTATTTTTAATGCCTCTCCATCAAGGTTGTTCACTAAAAAGAGAATTTAAAAGGAATTTCAAATTTGAGGTCAAAATAGCCAAACGTGAAAAATAAGCTAAGTTCAGCTACTGTTACCTCAAATTTGAAATTCCTGTTGAATTCACTTTGTATCCTCACATTAGTAAATAACCCTGCATGAGAAACATAGTTGGTGTGTCCCTGTGCTTCCCTATGAGAAGCATCTGATTGGAGACAAGCCACCAGTATTGAATTCACAGGAGGCGGATCGGAGCTGCAGGGAAGAGACGTCATTGTAAGATGTCAACCCTGCTGCTCCCCGACTCCACAACCAACAACAGGCAGCTATTGCTAGCGGGGGCTATTATTTACTATCTTAATGTACTTGTCCTGTATGCGGTGGTAGTGGAGGCAGGGAGCTGCACCCAGTGAACTCCAGGTAAGAATATAATGGTGGTGCACCAGGGAACTACTGGCAACATAACCAGAATAGTGAACTTACACAGTCAATCCCTGGTTTGAATAGTTTTTTTTCAATTAAGAAAATATTTTACACCTGGAAAATATTTAACAGACTATACAAAGCAGATAAGTATGAAGACAGCAAGAATATATTGTAACGGACCGTTTCACTTACAAGAGGATAAAACCCAGTTTAGGCGATATGCCCCTTTTCCATAGACCAGCAGCTACTGCAAGCACCAATCTCCCGGACTGCAAACTGTACAAATCTTCCAACTCCCGAACTGGAAACACACGAACCCTGGAATAGCTGAACAGGAAAAGCATACGATCCGCTTACACTCCTGGCAGTCAGCATACAATCCAATTCCCCCAAAAACGAGACGACACATCGGTTTGAGGGTCAAGCAGAATCTCAGGTCTGGAACACCCAGCCTGGTTTTTATTACAGTTGTGCACATACAGGACCCACCCAGGGGGAGGCATAAAACAACCAATCAAGCAACAGTACAACCCACACATCCCCTCCCCTCAGATAAGCAATGAACATAATTATTACATACAGTAAAAATACAGTTTCCACACATACTCTGTAACTTTAAAACCATACATCACATTCACATAAAAATATATATCCACAATCAATCCATTCAGGGGAACAACATATTAAAAATGGCATGAATCAAAAGTTAGTAAAAGTATCTTTTGTTCCCCCTGGCTGGCAGTATTTTAATCTGCTCAAACAGGAAAAGTAAAACATCCCCACAATGCATCCTGCTTTCCTCCCTTCTGCCCTGGAGATAATTGGAGAAGTAATCCAATTATCTCCCAGGTCAAAGACAAAACTCCATTACACATGTGGGGACCTAAATACAGGATTATGTTTTAAAATATATAAAGTTACTTTTTATACATTAAACACAGACATGTAACATATCCCCAGATAGCTCAGGTCTGCGTGCACATTATTAGGTGAATGGCACGCAGACCACACAAATACAGTTTAATTGCCATGGAGCCAAAGTCTTTCCCATAGTCTTTCATTATATGAATAGGCTCCACGGCATAGCTATCTGGGGGTATCACTGCTCACACAGGGCAAGTACCGAATGGCCCCACTGTGTTTAAAGGGCCAGAATGAGTGACATGCACTCTGTTAGGGCCAAATACGTTTTGTAAAAGGGCCCAATCTCCCAGGGCCATAGTCCAAAGGCAAGAGGCGGGCAAGCAGCCCCCTCCAAGCACACGTGGCGAGGTCGGTTTCGCCACACTTCTCCCCTTTGCCCCCCCAGACTAACAGGGTATCTGACCTCCTGCCGGTCAGTGCCCTGGTTAGTCCAGCAACCCACAGAAACAGCAGTACAGCCCACCCACAATAACTGGTTACTACACCTGGGTAGAGGAGAACTTTGTCCAGGTCCAGGTGTCTCACCACAGCTGTGTGGGGGACTGGTAGTCTGCCTTGGGGGTTGCTGAGTGGGCAGAGACCAGCGGTACTCTGCCCTGGTGCCAGTACTACCGCGGAAGTAGCCTGGTTGGAGCCTGGTTGTGGGAGGGAGAGACCGACTGTCTCCCCTCTGGCTACACTGCTCTGTGGCTGGGGGACAGGACCGACCGTCCCTACCCCTTGGGCTGTAAGTGCAGAGACTACGGTCCCATCTGCACAGTTGTGGGGCTCAACATCTCCCCTTGGTGGGTTAGGCTGCTGCTGGAGAGAGGGTGTAACAAGCTCCTCTCTCTGGACTGTCAACTGCCGCTGGGGAAAGGGGTTAACAGGCTCCTCTCCCTGACACTCTCTCTGCTGGTGGAGAGGGGGACCAGCTGTCTCCCCTTTCATTATTTTGTCCTGCTGCTGGGGTGTGAGACTGACGGTCTCTGCTCCCTGCAGGACACACTGCCGCTGGGGAGGAAGGACGACATCTTCAGCTCCCTGGGGTACACACTGTCGCTGGGGAGGAAGGATTGCACCCTCAGCTCCCTGGGGTACATACTGCTGCCGGGGAGGAAGGATTGCACCCTCAGCTCCCTGGGGTACACACTGCCGCTGGGGAGGAAGGATTGCACCTTCAGCTCCCTGGAGTACACACTGCCACTGGGGAGGAAGGACGACACCTTCGGCTCCCTGGGTTACACACTGCCGCTGGGGAGGACGGACGACACCATCAGCTCCATGGGGTACACACTGCCGCTGGGGAGGAAGGACGGCACCTTCAGCTCCCTGGGATACACACTGCCGCTGGGGAGGAAGGATTGCACCTTCAGCTCCCTGGGCTACACACTGCCGCTGGGGAGGAAGGACGGCACCTTCAGCTCCCTGGGATACACACTGCCGCTGGGGAGGAAGGATTGCACCTTTAGCTCCCTGGGGTACACACTGCCGCTGGGGAGGAAGGACGACACCTTCAGCTCCCTTGGATACACACTGCCGCTGGGGAAGAAGGACGGCACCTTCAGCTCCCTGGGATACACACTGCCGCTGGGGAGGAAGGATTGCACCTTCAGCTCCCTGGGGTACACACTGCCGCTGGGGAGGAAGGACGACACCTTCAGCTCCCTGGGGTACACACTGCTGCTGGGGAGGAAGGACGGCACCTTCAGCTCCCTGGGGTACACACTGCCGCTGGGGAGGAAGGACGGCACCTTCAGCTCCCTGGGATACACACTGCCGCTGGGGAGGAAGGATTGCACCTTCAGCTCCCTGGGGTACACACTGCCGCTGGGGAGGAAGGACGGCACCTTCAGCTCCCTGGGATACACACTGCCGCTGGGGAGGAAGGATTGCACCTTTAGCTCCCTGGGGTACACACTGCCGCTGGGGAGGAAGGACGACACCTTCAGCTCCCTTGGATACACACTGCCGCTGGGGAAGAAGGACGGCACCTTCAGCTCCCTGGGATACACACTGCCGCTGGGGAGGAAGGATTGCACCTTCAGCTCCCTGGGGTACACACTGCCGCTGGGGAGGAAGGACGACACCTTCAGCTCCCTGGGATACACACTGCCGCTGGGGAAGAAGGACGGCACCTTCAGCTCCCTGGGATACACACTGCCGCTGGGGAGGAAGGATTGCACCTTCAGCTCCCTGGGGTACACACTGCCGCTGGGGAGGAAGGACGGCACCTTCAGCTCCCTGGGATACACACTGCCGCTGGGGAGGAAGGATTGCACCTTTAGCTCCCTGGGGTACACACTGCCGCTGGGGAGGAAGGACAACACCTTCAGCTCCCTGGGATACACACTGCCGCTGGGGAGGAAGGATTGCACCTTTAGCTCCCTGGGGTACACACTGCCGCTGGGGAGGAAGGACGACACCTTCAGCTCCCTGGGATACACACTGCCGCTGGGGAAGAAGGACGGCACCTTCAGCTCCCTGGGATACACACTGCCGCTGGGGAGGAAGGATTGCACCTTCAGCTCCCTGGGGTACACACTGCCGCTGGGGAGGAAGGACGGCACCTTCAGCTCCCTGAGATACAATCTGCCGCTGGGGAGGAAGGACGACACCTTCAGCTCCCTGTGATACAATCTGCCGCTGGGGAGGAAGGACGGAACCTTTAGCTCCCTGAGTTACACACTGCCGCCTCAGGGGAAGACGGCTAACCTCCTCGGATGCAGCCTCTACTCTGCTGCTGTAACACTCTTTCCGCTGAGCATACTCTCCGTCCATCCTTGAGTTTCGCTTAGCCATGACCTGGTTCCAGATCCCCTGGAATATCTCCATGGATACATAACCCCCATACTGGGCCACTCGCTGCCTCACCTCGGCCAGCCCATAATCTTCAGCGTCAGAGCCTTCCATACTTGTCTGCTCCAAGTCGCTGGATACCTCTGCTGCCAGGGGCGCTGCACGAGTGCTAACGTTGCCCTCAATTTGTAACTCCAAGGAATTGGTGTTCTGTAGCTGTCCTTCTGGCTGTAGGAACGATCCCGCCGTTTGCCACCAATTGTAACGGACCGTTTCACTTACAAGAGGATAAAACCCAGTTTAGGCGATATGCCCCTTTTCCATAGACCAGCAGCTACTGCAAGCACCAATCTCCCGGACTGCAAACTGTACAAATCTTCCAACTCCCGAACTGGAAACACACGAACCCTGGAATAGCTGAACAGGAAAAGCATACGATCCGCTTACACTCCTGGCAGTCAGCATACAATCCAATTCCCCCAAAAACGAGACGACACATCGGTTTGAGGGTCAAGCAGAATCTCAGGTCTGGAACACCCAGCCTGGTTTTTATTACAGTTGTGCACATACAGGACACACCCAGGGGGAGGCATAAAACAACCAATCAAGCAACAGTACAACCCACACATCCCCTCCCCTCAGATAAGCAATTAACATAATTATTACATACAGTAAAAATACAGTTTCCACACATACTCTGTAACTTTAAAACCATACATCACATTCACATAAAAATACATATCCACAATCAATCCATTCAGGGGAACAACATATTAAAAAATGGCATGAATCAGTTAGTAAAAGTATCTTTTGTTCCCCCTGGCTGGCAGTATTTTAATCTGCTCAAACAGGAAAAGTAAAACATCCCCACAATGCATCCTGCTTCCCTCCCTTCTGCCCTGGAGATAATTGGAGAAGTAATCCAATTATCTCCCAGGTCAAAGACAAAACTCCATTACACATGTGGGGACCTAAATACAGGATTATGTTTTAAAATATATAAAGTTACTTTTTATACATTAAACACAGACATGTAACATATCCCCAGATAGCTCAGGTCTGCGTGCACATTATTAGGTGAATGGCACGCAGACCACACAAATACAGTTTAATTGCCATGGAGCCAAAGTCTTTCCCATAGTCTTTCATTATATGAATAGGCTCCACGGCATAGCTATCTGGGGGTATCACTGCTCACACAGGGCAAGTACCGAATGGCCCCACTGTGTTTAAAGGGCCAGAATGAGTGACATGCACTCTGTTAGGGCCGAATACGTTTTGTAAAAGGGCCCAATCTCCCAGGGCCATAGTCCAAAGGCAAGAGGCGGGCAAGCAGCCCCCTCCAAGCACACGTGGCGAGGTCGGTTTCACCACATTTATAGTCTCCCAAATACAACAAAACTTATAATTTTTCAAACAAAAATGTTTTACACAAATACCATGCAGTATTCTGGGTAATAGCTGGCTCCATGAATTTTACTCAATATGGGATTTAAATGGTTCTCTCTAAAGCATTGCTTTTAAAATAATTTACCTGTAGAGAAGGTGTTTATCTGTTCGAAACATGTTGGATTCCATGAACCATCTGCCTTAACTGCTTCCTCCTGTTCCACTTTTCTTGGCTCGTAGAATCACAGTTTCTAACATAAACACATGGTCTGTTAAACATTTTGTATTATTCTAAGGACCATTTTTCTTTGCAGCTTACAAAATAATAACACCAAAGCCATGAAAAGAAAAACTTCACAGAATTGCAGATTTTGTTTTGGCACTTGTGGCCTACATTTTGGACGTCTTCATAATTTCTGTTTTACTGAATATTTGCAGGTACATTTCATATACTTCACAATTAGTGTCCCAGTGGCTTTCATGTCAAAACCTTGTGTTGTTTGAGTAAATAAATGTAGAGTGGTGTCTTAAGAAAATAAAGGAACAAGGTAGGCACTGAAACCACCTTCACAAGTTAGGTTGTGTGTCTGCCAAGCAAGAAACATGATTATTGTAACCCCTAAGCACCATAAGCACAATAGCATGCTGTAGTGGTTATGGTGTCAGGATTTTTCTGGAGCCTTCCTAAGATTAGTAAGCAAACTGTTTGCAAATTGTTTGACAACCCATCTGGGGTCCAGGTAAGTTGCCTGGTGTCCTGGTTGCCAGTCACCTCCTCCAGCTGAAACCGTTTAGATCAGAGGTCCAGGGCTTAGCTCATAGGCTTAAATCGCTTTGCTGACTCTCTCCGTCATTATTCCAGTTCTACACTACAGGGTTTAATTCAGAGAAGCCAACAGAATTTGAATGAGTGTTGTGGCACCCAGAGACACCAGGTAAGTTGTCAAACTGTTTGTAAATGGTTTGACTACTTACCCTAAGAGAGTGCCAGTGCGTTGTAGTGTTTATGGTCCTTTAACCGTTTCACTGCCATTGGTGATGATTATTCCTTTTTGACTATTCAGATATAGATAACTTTTTTGTGTGTGTGCTGTTTCTTAATCTACACTTAGTATGTATTTTTGTCTTTACAGCGGCACCACTACTTAGAAATGCATGTTCCGGATGTGCCCTGTTTATTTTTCACTTACTTGTTCTTCCCTTATAAAGATATTTTGGAAATTAAAATCTACAGTGTCCTTTAACTTACACAGTTTTCACATACAGTAGATGTAACAAAAATAGATAAATAAAAATGGCTAAATACCTTGCTTATAGTTATTCACAAAAATTAAAGGACTAGTTTGGGCACCATAACAACATCATGCAAATGCTCTTGCAGCATTAGGCAGCGGTGCTGATGATTGACTGAGAGCAAAAAATGTGAAAAGGAATGTGAAATGGAAGCCAGGACCAGGGACTTTCTGGCACCATAACAACTTCATTTAGATAAACTTGTTATGGTGCCCAAAGGAGCACAGTTTAACACCAAAGTCTCCAGTCAGTCGCCTATCAGCTCTGTCCCTCCACTTCCATCTGAGTCTGATGCTTCAAGTAGGAAGCCTCAGAATAACCGCTGCTGATAGTCTGATCACTAACTCACATTCAGAAAACAGAGTCTAAAAGTATGCATCTTTAAATAAATGATCAGCCGATGCTCTGAGACTAACGGCGGTGCCCAGTCCAAGGGTTACTAATTGATTGGAAGTGAAGTGCAGAGCTGGTAGGGGCTGGACTGATGACTTTTTAAAGTTAAACTGTTAATATAAGCGGTTTTACCCCTAAAGGTAAGACAGACAGCGCCCAGAACCTCCTCGTACTATAACAACCTTGTTCAGATTAAGTTGTTTTGGTGAATAAAGTGTTCCATTAATCTTGTTTCTAAAAAACAAATATTTACTCATAATTAAGATATTAAAAATATCTCTTCATAGACTACACCAAACCTTCATTTGTTTTCTGTGCTATCAGTGTCAGGGTTGCTGGTCATCAGTTACCTGGTGGTTGATTTTCAAATTAACTTTAAGACACTGAGACATAAGAAAGACAGTAATGATTCTTAAAGGTTTACTCCAAGCATCATAACCACTTCAGTGATTTGGATTTAATTTGGTTATGGTGCTTGGAGTCTGAATGTTCAACATTTCACTATGAAATGCTGCAAATGCAGAGATCTTGCACTTTGCTGCCAGAGGTGTAACTTCAGCTCTAGCAGTTTCCTTATGGCATCATTAGGTAGCCCAGAACAGGTTGGATAATAGGATCTCAGTGCATCCCAAACAGCATACTAGTGACCGGTGACCAATGGCAGCATGTTACCCCTCTCTATGCTGTCCAAATTCTCCCCTTATAACATTTGTTCCTCCCCTTCCAGCTATTATTATTAATATTATTATTATTATTTTGGCATTTATATAGCACCAACAGATTCCGTGGCGCTTTACAATATTATGAGAGGGGAGATTTAACTATAAATAGGACAATTACAAGAAAACTTACAGGAACGATAGGTTGAAGTGCACCCTGCTCAAATGAGCTTGCAGTCTATGGGAGGTGGGGTATAAAACACATTAGGACAGGAAATAGCAATCAAATAAGGTGGGAGTGAGGCAGAGCTGGAGGAAATAATAGATTGCTCCCCTTTAGGAGAGAGCAAGAGATAGGTATGTGAGGTAGAGGTTACTCTGGGGGCATACACACATGGGGCCCCGGTGCGAAACTGATCAGTGGGACCCCTCTTCCTCCCACTCCCTCCCCCGACAGACACACACACACACATAGAGACACGCAAACATAGACACATACAGACAGACAGATACATACACACACACACACAAGACACACATACATACAAACAGACAGACAGGCACACATACAGACAGACAGACACACACATAGACACAAACATACAGCCTGACACACACACAGACACATACATACAAACAGACAGGCACACATACATACATGCAGACACACATACACAGACACACACACACACACACACACACAAGACACACATACATACAAAGACAAATACATACAGTCACACAGACAGACACATACACACACACATACAGACAGACACCCACACATACACACATACATACAAAGACACATACATACAAACAGACAGGCACACATACATACAGACACACACACAGACACATACATACAGACAGACAGACAGACACACACATACACACAAGACACACACACATACATACAAAGACACATACATACAAACACACAGGCACATATACAGACAGACACACACACACAGACACATACAGACAGACAGACAGACACACACACACACACACACACAAGACACACATACATGCAAAGACACATACATACAAACAGACACACACACATACATACAGACAGACACACACACACACACACACACACACAAATACACATACAAACAAACACACACACATAATGTTTAAGTCACCCTTCTGTTTCCTACCTTTTAGGTGCAGGAGGGTGACTTTCCCTAGGGTCCAGTGGTGGCTCAGCCTGATGGGAGTCAGAGTTCTCCCACGCGGGCTTTGTCTATGCTGGGAGGAGTGACCGGTGCAGTCACCTCCTCCTAGCATGTGTGTCATGCTGTTAAAGCACCCAGCGCTAACCGGGCCCCCTGATAATCCATCTCCATCGGGTGGCCCTAACAGCATGGGCCACCCAATGGACCCCTTGGACGGCGGCCCCGGCGGTTTGCCGCACGGGCCAGGGCCGCAAAAGATGGAGGTGGGACCCGCGGTTGCAGGGGTTCACAGGGCGGCTGGTGCTCTGGGAGGCCATAAGCATTCCTAAAGAGATGGGTTTTAAGACACTTCTTAAACGATTGAAGACTAGGGGAGAGTTTGATGGCGGTAGGCAGGCTATTCCATAGGAAGGGAGCTGCCCGCGAGAAGTCCTGCAAGCATGAGTTGGCCGTACGGGTGTGAGCAGCGGACAGGAGAAGGTCATAGGCAGAGCGGAGAGACCAAGAAGGGACATACCTATGGATCGGTGAAGAGATATAAGATGGGCTAAAATTATTCAGTGCTTTATAGGTATGGGTTAGCACTTTGAATTGACTCTCCTATAGGATACCGGAAGCCAATGGAATGACTGACAGAGGGGTGATGTGTGAGAGGTAGGGGTAGTAAAGTCACATGAGGAGGATCAGTTTGCAAGGAGAACTTAGCTTTGAAATTGGAAAGGAGTTAAGTTTTAACTTAATTTTTTTAAATTTTTTTTAGTAAGTAAGGGTTAATTAAACTAAAATGTTTTTTTTGGTTGGGAGTAAGTCTTTAACGGCATAAATCTCATACATTATATTTTGTTGAATACTTTGGGATCATGGAGCCTTCTGATTCTCACTTTATAGATAGGGTTATGGGGAAAGGCATTATTAGTCAGTGGTTGTCAACCCACCACAGACACTTGCACACAAAGGCTTGCACTCAAGCACACAGATGCATGCAGCCTCAAACACGCACATATATTTGCACACTGAGCTTTATTTAATAAACTCTGAAAAGCAGCAAACCGAATTCCTAATAGAAAAAATATGCAAAACTTGATCTGGAAACATTCTCCAACTCAGCTTGATATGGTTTGTCTCTTTTATCCTTAAAGGACCACTCTAGGCACCCAGACCACTTCAGCTTAATGAAGTGGTATGGGTGCCAGGTCCAGCTAGGGTTAACTAATTTTTTTATAAACATAGCAGTTTCAGAGAAACTGCTATGTTTATCAATTAGTTAAGCCTTCCCCTTTTTCCTCTAGTGGCTGTCTCACTGACAGCCGCTAGAGGCGCTTGCGTGATTCTCACTGTGAAAATCACAGTGAGAGCACGCAAGCGTCCATAGGAAAGCATTATGAATGCTTTCCTATGCGACCGGCTGAATGCGCGCGCAGCTCTTGCCGCGCGTGCGCATTCAGCCGACGGGGAGGAACGGAGGCGGAGAGGAGGAGGAGAGCTCCCCGCCCAGCGCTGGAAAAAGGTAAGTTTTAACCCTTTTCCCCTTTCCAGAGCCAGGCGGGAGGGGGTCCCTGAGGGTGGGGGCACCCTCAGGGCACTCTAGTGCCAGGAAAACAAGTATGCTTTCCTGGCACTAGAGTGGTCCTTTAACTCAGATATTCTAATTGGAATTTGTTACAACTGGTGCTTAATTGAATAACAGGTGGTTGCAGTCATTCAGACCCTCTCATTCACGCTTAGCTAAGAACTTATCATTTATAATTTGCTCAATAACTTTATTCTGGCTCCCATTGTCAGGGAAGGAGAGAAGGAGGTTCTGTGCCGTGGCTAGTGCTCAGTCTCCTTGGTTCTCAGCACATAAGACAGGCAGCAGATATGACATCACAGTTTGGCACCAAGTATGTATTTTAATGTTACTGTGCTGCAGATGGAGATACTGCACACCCTGCTCTGCAGTCTCTAGTGACGGGCAGAGCTTGGCAACCATCCAGAGATATAAGCACGAGAGACCTTCCGTCACAGCTATCTCACCTACCAGACCCCCATTGGCATAAGGATCTGTTTGGCCATTGAGTTAAGGATTCCAAAGTTAGGGAAATAATACGGAAACAGCCAGTACTGTGGAATTTACACTATGGAATAAAATATGGAAAATCACCTCTTACCCGTGGTAACCTTCTTTTCATGAAATGCACCGTTTTCTTTTAAATATATGTTAAATATTTAGCAAATGCCACAATAATCCAGTTCAGACAAGGCAAAGCCAGGGCAAACTTTAGAAATGAAGAGAATAGGAACACTGTTTAATTCTCCTACTTCTGCATACTTTCTCTATGCTGGCTGCCAGGTACAAAGGACAAAGTTTATAACTATGATTGACTAGGAGCTCATATAGAGGCACCCAATTCAAGGATAGAAATGTAAAAGGGTTACTCCAACCACCATGACCACTTCTGCTTTTAGAAGTGGTCATGGTGCTAGGAATATTTATGTGCAGCATTTCTGCATGAAACACTGCACATACATCTGTCAGTTCACACACACACTCACTGACAGACACACACAGACACTGACAGACAGACACACACAGACACTGACAGACAGACACACACACACACTCACAGACATACACTCACAGACAGACACTCACAGACAGACAGACACAAACAGACAGACATAAACATTCACAAACAGACAGACACAAACATTTTTGAGATTGGCAGCCTTCAAAAGTGATTTGGGGCATATCTGGTAAGCCGTGACGTAACAATGGGCCAATATCTGCGTCTCTATAATCTGTTGATATTCAACTGGTTCCTTAGTGGTCTGTATCATATCTTTACCTGATATTTTTAGTTGAGTATTGTTTTGGTTAATATTTCCATTTTTTATTTTTTCTACCAATTCTAGAAAACCCTGTGAGTATATCCTTTGGTGTTGGTGTCTTTAGGGTTTTTTATCGATTTTATTTTTCTCCTTATCCTTTTGTTTATTATGTCTTTCATTAGTAATTAGGGTAAACCTATTTTTATTTCTGGATTTTAAATAGGTCCTTTTTCTCAGATGTTGAGGATAATCCTTTTCCAGGAATCTATTAATTAGAACCTTAGAGATGTATGTACAATTTTGTCTAAGAAGAAGGAATTGGCCATACTATGTATTATTTATCCATTGGGGATGGTGGACACTGCTGAAATGTAAATAACCATTAATGTCTATTGTCTTCTCATAAGTGTTTGTAATTACATTATCATTTTCACCTCTCAATAGGAGATCCAGGAATTCAATTTTACCATCTGTTCCTATATTATGGGTGAACGAGAGGCCAAAGTGATTAGTGTTAATCCAAATTAAAGAATCATTGATACTTTCATAATCCCCATCATAAACTATGAAAATGTCATCAATGAGGCAGCGATAGAATTGCCAGGTTGAACCTCCATGGGTTATTTTGCCATATATAACATTCCACAAAATAACCCATAAATAAATTGGCACAGAAGGGTATAAAACTGGCCCCCATTGCCACTCCTTGTGTTTGCAGATAAAATTGTTTGTCAAAACAAAGATAACTATAAAGAAGGGCAAACTGAATAAAATCTATGAAAGTGATGTAGTGCATCTCATCTCATCTCATAGATACCCTCATAGGAATAATATAAAATAGGTCACATAAAGAGAGAGTCGCTCCAAAAGAGGGCGTTTGGATTGTAGATTAGCTTGCATACTTAACTTAATAGGAGTTGCCGTCTTGGCATGCCCTGCATGATATTGCCCTTTATTAATATCCACTTTATTTAATGTCAACAAGCCCTTATAGGTCCAGGAGTAGGCATGGGGAGAGTAGGGATGATTTCATGATGGTAGTGATTTGCAAAAGAAAAAGCAGTTTAAAAAAAAAAAAAAAATAATGAAAGAATTTAACAAATGCACATGGAGAAGGTTATTTTTCCAAGATAAATAGTTATATCTCTAAAATTTTAAAGTGACTGAAATATCAAAACACAAATTAAATTTAAGGGGCAATTATGGCAACAGGACAATCAGGGCAACAAATAATGCATTTAATATGTTTTGGCCTTATTAATATGCTGCAGTTTTCGCATGTTCAAATCTTTATGATGTTTGTATAAAAAATATAATGTTTTGCAGAATACTGCATCATATCCTGTATGCTTAGCCTTGCCCTATCATGCAAGAAAGACTTCCTTAAGGACCAAACTTCTGGAATAAAAGGGAATTATGACATGTCACACATGTCATGTGTCCTTAAGGGGTTAAAGGAACACTATAGTCACCTAAACAACTTTAGCTTAATGAAGCCGTTTTAGTGTATATATCATGCTTCTCAGGTTTCACTGCTCAATTCACTGTCATTTAGGAGTTAAATCACTTTGTTTCTGTTTATGCAGCCATTGCCATCCCCCCCCACCCCCCCCTGGCTATGATTGACAGAGCCTGCATGAAAAAACAAAACTGGTTTCACTTTCAATCAGATGTAATTTACCTTAAACAATGTTAGCTTTTGCTCTGTAAATTAAACTTTAATCACATACAGGAGGCTACCATAGCAGGGGATAAGAAAATCTAAATTAAACAGACCTTGCAATAAAGGAAGGATAAACATTAGATGATTCTTTACAGGAAGTGTTTATGAAGGCTGTGTAAGTCACATGCAGGGAGGTGTGACTAGGGTTCATAAACAAAGTTATTTAACTTCTAAATGGCAGAGAATTGAGCAGACAGACTGCAGGGGCATGATATATACACCAAAACTGCTTAATTAAGCTGAAGTTGTTTCGGTGACTATAGTGTCCCTTTAACCAATGAATGCACACAGTCTTAGCTCCAACATCACTGAGTGAGCTGTTTTTAATTCCCAATTTGGCTGCAGACAGTCAGAGAAACTGCAAACAGGTAGTGATATCCTTACTATATGTCTCCCTGGGCACCCTCTCCAAAAATACAGCATATTAATGGGGCCAACATTTCTCAAACGCATATTGGAGCTCAGAGTGCCCCTTTAATAAAAATGAAAATCTCAAAAGAGATATGCCCAGTCCAGGGCCGGACTGGGAATAAAAAGCAGCCCTGGAATTTTTTTACACCAGCCCCAACATTAATTGTGCCAACTGTGACAGACATACAGGTGGAAAAACACAAAAGATTGAAAATTATTTACCCAACGTTTCATCCCCAAAACTTGAAGTCATTGACTGATAGCTGCTGCATGTCTAATTTAAATTAATCTTATAAGATTAAGTTTGTGTGTGTGTGTGCGCGCACGTGTATACACACACACACACACACACACACACACACACAGGGTTTGACAAATTAGTTTGGAATCTAGCAGCCAGCCTGAAAAGTTAGGAGCCAGAGAAATCAACGTCAAAAATACAATTCTTAAAGGGACACTATAATCACCAGAATCACTACAGCTTAATGTAGTTGTTCATAAGTCTATAACCTGTCCCTGAACGCTTTTAAATGTAAACACTGACTTTTCAGACAAAAGGCAGTGTTTACATTGCTGCCTGGTGACACCTCTAGCGACAGTCACTCAGACGGCCTCTAGAGGTGCTTCCTGGGTCAGTGCTTCACACTGTGCAGCAACTACGTTAATGTTCCCAATATGGATGCATTGATTCAATGCATCTCTATAAGAAGTTAAATTAGCGCTTTGGCATTTTTCCGTGCATGCGCAATAGTCTCCCAATGCTTTGCTATGAGGAAGCATTGGATTGACTGGGGTCATCAAGATTGAAAATTTCAGCCATGGAGGTTGGGCCAGCCACAGCGTGGAAAAAAAGTGAGTAAAAAGAAAAAAAAACAAAACCCTTTCCCATGTAATTGGAGGGAACACACACACTTACTGACTGACTCAGACTCACTCACAGACAGACAGACACAGAGACAGACACTCTGACAGGCACACACTCACAGACATACTCACAAACACACTCAGACACACACACACAGACAGACGCACAAACTCAGACACACTCACTCACAAGTAATTACTTTTTTATTTAGATTTAAATCCACCCAGCCTCCCTACCCTTAGAGAGCTGGAGTGGATATGTTTTCCCTGGGGTCCAGTAGGGCTGCTGTCATCTCCCTACTCAGCTCCCTCTCGTGCACTGTTTAGTGAGCCGGGAGCCGGACATCATAACCCAGCTCCGAGCATTACTGCAACCGCACAAGGGAGCAGAGCAGGGAGATTACAGCTCCTTCGCCGTGGCACTAAGTCAGCGGCCTGCCTCCCTCTGCTCTCAATTACCCAGCTGCTCCCCTATGTCAGCTGCCCACCTTTTCTACCACAGCTCTCCATGGGCTGGCCACCCCTCTCCCTCCCTCTGCAATAAATTAGCCGCCCGCCCAATTCCCCCTGTCAGCCGCCTGCCTTACTCCCACAGCTCTCCATGAGCCAGCCGTCCCCGCCCTCCTTCAGCAGCCTGCTTGCCTCAGTCCTCAGTGATCCCACTGCCTGCCTCTGCTCTCAGGCAGCCAGTCACCGTGGCTGCTGAACATATAAATATATATATTTTGATATAATACACATATATTAATATACATTTGTGCAAATATATAGATGCATAATACTCCCACAAATCACCAAATCACAAAGATAAAGCAAAATTATATATATATATATATATATATATTTTATTTTTTTCAATTTATTTTAAATAAATAAAAAATAAAAAAACAGACACATGGATTTTTAATTAATGAATACGCACATGCACACACACAGGCGTGTAGTCACTGATGCCCACACGCACTGACATATTCTCATCAACAGACACTGGCACACAATCACTAATGCATACACACTCCCTGACATACACACACATTGATCCATACTGACACACACACACATCGATCCATACTGACACACACACACACACACACACACTGATCCATACTGACACACACACACACAGACATTGATCCATACTGACACACACATTGATCCATACTGACACACACACACACACATTGATCCATACTGAGACACACACCCACACACCCACATTGATCCATACTGACACACACACACACACACACACACATTGATCCATACTGACACACACACACACTGATCCATACTGACACACATTGATCCATACTGACACACACACACATTTATCCATACTGACACACACACACACACACATGCATCCACACACATGATCCATACTGACACACACTGATCCATACTGACACACATTGATCCATACTGACACACACACTGATCCATACTGACACACACTGATCCATACTGACACACACACACATTGATCCATACTGACACACACACACACACATGCATCCATACTGACACACACTGATCCATACTGACACACACACTGATCCATACTGACACACACTGATCCATACTGACACACATTGATCCATACTGACACACATTGATCCATACTGACACACATTGATCCATACTGACACACACATTGATCCATACTGACACACACACTGATCCATACTGACACACACTGATCCATACTGACACACACACTTCAAAAATACACACCAAACACACTCACAACTACACCCTCAAATATAAACACTCTAAGAATCGGTACAATTAAAGGACCACTCTAGTGCCAGGAAAACATACTCGTTTTCCTGGCACTAGAGTGCCCTGAGGGTGCCCCCACCCTCAGGGACCCCCTCCCGCCCGGCTCTGGAAAGGGGAAAGGGGTTAAATCTTACCTTTTTCCAGCGCTGGGCGGAGAGCTCTCCTCCTGCTCTCCTCCTCCGATCCGCCTCTTCTCCTCCCCGTCGGCTGAATGCGCACGCGCGGCAAGAGCTGCGCGCGCATTCAGCCGGTCACATAGGAAAGCATTCATAATGCTTTCCTATGGACGCTGGCGTGCTCTCACTGTGAAAATCACAGTGAGAAGCACGCAAGCGCCTCTAGCGGCTGTCAATGAGACAGCCACTAGAGGACATAGGGGGAAGGCTTAACCCATTCATAAACATAGCAGTTTCTCTGAAACTGCTATGTTTATGAAAAAATGGGTTAACCCTAGAAGGACCTGGCACCCAGACCACCTCATTAAGCTGAAGTGGTCTGGGTGCCTAGAGTGGTCCTTTAACATGAAATGCCTGGGTACCTCTGCTCACTGAGCCTACCTTGCTCCTTCCCAGCAGCTTCCCTCCAGCTCTCTCACAGGACTCCCTGCCTGGCAGCACTTTACACACAGGAAGCAAGACTTCAGAAGACCGTGTGGGCTGCCCTGCTCTGCCTGATTGCCAGGTCACATGCTTCCTGTGTGTGAAGGCTGTAAGGCAGGGACAGAGACTTCCATCTTTCCTGCGGGTACTCCAGGCTCCTGCCGGCTGTCTGCTCATTATGTCTCACTCGCGAGCAGCATTGGAAGTTCTATTTACTGCACCTGCTGCTCGCAAGTGGATAAGGAAAGCCTCTTCTAGAGGTAAGAGGAGACCTCTGCTCCCCAATACCCCTAATGTGAGTGTGTGTACTGGGTGGGGAGAGGAAGGGCTGCTGCACTGTGCGGCCCCAAGTGCCATGGCCCACCGGGAAATCTCCCGGTATCCCGGTGGGCCAGTCCGGCCCTGGCCCAGTCTATGAAATGAATCTGTTTAATATTGATTACAGATTAAAACGGTGATTACAGATTAAAGTAATTATTATCTCTGTATTACAATGTTACTGCATCCAATATTGGATCCATAGTTGTATCAGATCATGCACCAGTATTCATTAAGGTTAAGCTAAAAGGTGGTCTTAGACCAAGGACAAGGTGGAGACTTAACGAAAGCCTCTTGAAATCAGAGTGCAACATTGACCTTTTGTCATCCGAAATTGAAAACTTTTTGATTACCAACGATAATGGGGAAGTTTCTACGGCAATGGTATGGTGTACCCTTAAAAGCTATATAAGGGGACTATTGATTAAACTTGGCTCTGAATCTAAAAGGAAGAAGGCAGAATCTCTGCAAGAGTTAAGAATAAACTTGGCAAATCAGGAACGTCTAAATAAAGATATGATGAATAAAGACTTAATCAAAGAAATAGCTAAATTAAGGGAAACTATTAAAGAGAGAATTTACGATATGGTCAATAAAAATATACTATTCCTTAAACAAAGATGGTACCATAACAATAACAAAATAAACAAAGACCTTTCTAATAAAATTAAAAATAACCTCAAAGATAAATCTATAAAAAAAATTGTCTTAGGTGATAAACATTTAGTGTCACCAAAGGATATTGTAAATGCATTTGCGGAATTTTACAAATCCTTATATAACCTGGAGGAGGTAGGGAAGAGCAGAGAGGAAATGGATACATTTCTGAGTAGTATTAGATTACCAAAAATTAACCATAGGAAGTTGGAAATGCTGAATGCCCCATTTTCACTATCAGAAATAACCGAAGCAATAGGTAAGTTAAAATTGAACAAGGCCCCAGGCCCAGACGGCTTTTCAACAATGTTTTATAAAACCTTTTCTAGACTCATTTCCCCTATCCTTTTAGAGATGTTTACGAAGGTGTCCACGGATACCCCCTTCCCAAATGAGATGTTATTGGCTTCAATTATTCCCATACCCAAAATAGGGAAAGACCCAACACTTATTACTAACTATAGACCTATATCTCTTATTAATTTGGATATAAAGTTATTCTCTCAAATTTTGTCCAATCGATTTTTAAGAGGTAATTGGAGAACTGATTGATGTTGATCAGTCTGGATTTGTGCGAGGGAGAGGTACTACAGATAATACACGTAGAATATTTAATTTAATACATAGAATAAATGAGCATAAATGGGGATCTGTCATTATGGCCCTCGATGCTGAGAAGGCCTTTGACAGAGTCAATTGGAGATTCCTCGACTCTGTCATGGGCCAATTCGGCTTAGAGGGTCAGTTTAGACAAAAAACTATGTTGTTATATAGGAGCTCTACAGCTAAAATAATTAATTCTTTCGTTGAGTCTGACCATTTTGAGGTCAAAAATGGTACTGGACAGGGTTGCCCTTTGGCTCCCCTGCTATATATTCTTACAATTGAACCCTTGGCCACCTTAATCAGACAGGATAATAATATAAGGGGGGTTAAGTCTCTTAATGGGGAAACCAAGGTTTCCCTTTTTGCAGATGATGTACTCCTTACCTTGACGGATCCGATGGTCTCAATTCCATCGGTATTGGATGTTATATCCATCTATAGTAGTTTCTCAAACTATAAGGTCAATATGAAAAAAACTCAAATCTTAGCCTCTTTTTTATCTGAGGCTCAGAAAGATCATCTGACTGCACATTTCCAAATCTTATGGGCAAAAGACACTATTGGTTATTTGGGGATTAAAATATCTTTTGATATAGAGAGGACGATACAAACAAATTACGATAAATTACTAAGAGATTTGCAACAATTGGTAGACAAATGGAGGAAGATTGAGTCCTCATGGATAGGAAGATTAAATATGATCAAGGCATTCCTGATACCTAAACTCGTTTATTATCTTAGGGCAATTCCTTATAGACTGGGGAAAGGTATCCTTAACCGTTTTCAAATCATGATTTCCAAATGTATTTGGGCAAATAAACCACCTAGGATAGCTTTTGACACTCTTCGAAGGAGCTATCAGAAGGGAGGAATAGCATTTCCAGATGTAGATAAAATCCATGAAGCATGTATGGCGACTCATCTTTTACAGTGGCTAGACATGGAACAGGGATATAAATCGTGGCTTACTTTAGAACAGGAGGATAGCCCTAGATATAAACTGTTCGTTCTCTTTTGGATGGGTATGTTGAATTTGGGTGATCTGGATACCAAGTATCTTTCGAATCGTATATTGATAGATATGATCAATACCTCCAAAATCCTAAATAAAAAATTGAAGCTAGAAGATAAATTATTATATAGGGTTCCATTAGTGGTCCTACAGTATACAATGGATAATATAAATGTCCAATCTTGGACACACCTAGGTATAGTGAAGATCTCGGATTTGTGGGATGGACTTAAACCCATCCCATTTACACAATTGCAAGAAAAGTATAATCTTCCCCCTAGAGATCTCTTTCAATATCTAAGGATTAAGAATTTGCTATTATCTAGGACCATACTTAAGGACCACAATGTTAATCCCCTTATTGTATTATATAAAAAGAAGGGAGGGATCTCTAGATTTACTAAATTGCTAGAATCAATGGAACAAGATTCTCATGCTACCTCCTTTGTTAAATGGGAACAAGATATTGGGGAATCCTTTCCACTTTTGGAATGGACCAGTGCTACACTCCTAGTTAAGCGTTGTATACATAGCGTCTCTCTCTATGAAACACACTTAAAGATAATATATAGGTGGTATATGGCACCGGCTAGATTATATAAAATATCATCTGTATATTCTAGGAACTGTTGGAGATGTGGAAACGAGGAGGGTACTATATATCACATATGGTGGGAGTGTCGGGGTCTTAATAATATAAAAACTCAAATGCTTGGCTTTATTAATTCTATTTTTAGGGAGATAAAAGAAATTAGCCCTCAACTCTTTCTCTTTAATATTGGTTTCCCTTCGCAAGATAAATATCAAAAATATCTTTTGACCCATATATTTTTTGCCATTAAAATATGTATAGCTAGGGCCTGGAAATCCTCTATCCCATTAATATGGCACAATATTATGGAGCAAATAGATTATCAGTACAGGATGGAATCAAACCCCTTTTTTGGTACTAGAGATGTGGCCAAACTATGGTCACCCTGGACAAATAAACAGAATATATGATAACGGATTGTGCTTCCCCCATATCGAGTCTCAGAGAATGTAATTTATTCGTAGTATAAACTATTATTTATTTATTTATTTATTTATTTATTTTTTTTGTGTGTTTATCAATATAACAGCTATACCATGGAAATTCTTGGTGCGAATTCCATCAGATAGCGGTTGGCAGTGGATAAATGTAGCGCGATTGCAATATACATATGTGTATGATGGTTTTCAATGGAAACACTGCACTTTCTTTGTGGAAACCTTCGGTGTTTAATTCTACATAGTGTCTATATTACAATATATTGCCAGCATATGTATGCCTTCAATAGTCATGGTGTGTCTTTTTTGTTATAATTTATTTTTTATTTTTTGCTTGTTTAATATGTCGTGTTTTAACATATATCTTTGTGTCTGGCTGTTTCAATGTGCTGGAGGATTGCCTTTGGGGTACCTCACATGCAATTGTTAAAACTTTTATACAATAAAAAGAAAAGAAATAAAAAAAAAAAAACAATGTTACTGCATGATGGTGAGAGCAAACATCTCAATGTACTATCTTGAATGATTTCCATAATTGTCCCTGTTCATTAAGTTTTTCTTCCAGATCAAAGGCTAACACGGGCCAAATAAACAAGGTTTAAATTTATGTGGGCCGCAAAAAAACTAAAACTTCAGTTTTCATAGAAACAAGGTTTATTTAGAAAAGTACAGTATAAAAAAAAAGTTGGCTAACTGACACTGGATGTCTTAACGCTCGTAGGGCTTCAAAGTAAACAAAAGAGCGAATTTATTAGAAGGAGACCTGCATTTGCATATAACTAATGTTTCAGTCCAACTACCTTGACATATTGAGAAAAGTTTGGTAATAGGACTGAAATGATGAATGTATGCTTTTGCACAACTGTGAAAAAACAAATGCCGTTATCGTGTTGATTTTGAAGTCCTATGAGTGTGTTCTACGCTTTGGCTGAGCTCATCGAACTTAATGATCTCAGCCAATCCAATGCTTTCCCATAGGAAAGCATTGGAAGGCTATTGTGCATGTGTGGCAAAAAGATGCACAACCAGTCAGCATCTCCATGAGGAGAGTTCAGCGTCTCCATGCAGACCCAATTTAATACACTGCCCCCTCCCCCCATTCTAATACACTGCCCCCTTCCTCCACTCTAATACACTGTCCACAAATCCAATACACTGCTCCCTCCACCGAATCTAATACACTGCCCCTTAATCTAATACACTTCACCCCCCAACTTAACACACTGCCCACCTACCACCACTGTAATACTCTGTCCCTCCCCCAAATTAATACACTGCCCTCCCCCAATTTAACACATTACCCCCCTCCCATCATTTTAAAACACTGGCTGCCTCTCCCACAACTCCAATACACTGCTCACTACCTCACCCAATTTAATAATCTTCTCCCCTCCCTCCCACTACAGTGGTTATGATGTCTGGACTACCCTTGTGCCCTCCCCTGGTAAGTAGTAAAAGCATTTTGAATGGTTTGACAATTTACCTGGGGTCCACCGGGGTCCACCAGGCTCCGGTCACCTCTTGTTGTGCACAGCACCAGGGTTGCCATCAAATTTTTGGGTTCTCACACAGCTCAAGGCCTGGGCTCTTGGTGGCCCGCCTACGTCTGCCCACAGGCTCACCTCCCATACCACCACCATCTTGGAGGCACTTCAAACTGTAATAGGCAATTGAGTGGGTGTTTTTAGAGGATGTAAGGTGTATTTTTAGGGAATGTAGTGTATGTGTATAAGGAATTCAGTGTGTGTAGGGGATGTAATGTGTGCATAGTGGATACAATGTATGTATTGATGCAGTGTGTGTGTGTTTGTATAGTGGATGCTATGTGTGTGTAAAAAATGCAGTGTGTGTAGTTAGAGCAGTGTGTGTTTATAGTGGATGCAGTGAGTGTATATAGTGGATGGATGTAGTATGTTTGCGTATAGTGTGTGGTGGATGAAATATGGGTATGTATATTGAATGCATTATATGTGTTTAAGGGATAGTGTGTGTATGTGTGTAGTGGATTCAGTGTGTGTATATATCTATTTTTTATTTTATTTATTTATGCAATATTGTTCCCTCTTCCCTGCCTCTTACCTCTGACCAGAGAAGGGGGACACTACATTCCCTGTTGGTCCAGTGGTACTGAAAGGCTGTCTGCTCCTGATGTTCCCAGACTCTTTTTGCATGCTCCATCAGAAAGTAGCATTAGAACATTGCCGTGGTAACCTGGAACAACACTGACAGCAGGGGCTCATGAGAGAGTGAGAACCTGGTTGAGGAGAAGGCAGACAGCCTTTATATATATATATATATATATATATATATATATATATATATATATATATATATATATATATATTTGCAATATGCCTCCCCATTTTGCCTGTACCCTCTGATGGCAGCACTGCTTAACACATTGGCAGAGAGCAATCGACTGATGCTCTCATCCAATCAGCCAGCCCTACAACATGGCATAGCTTACCTCAGTGAAACTAAGAGAAGCTCCTTGCATGGGTCTGATAATAAAGTGTTTTTTATGCAGAAACATGTTCTAGAATAAGATATTATTTGATGCATTTAAAAGAATATTTTCCACTTCTACTAAGCCTGCACTGTTGTGGATAAGATGTTCAACTGATAATTTTTATTGTTTACAGAGTCCACAACATCTAACTATTTTTTGAACCTTTTTATTGAGTGTTTTCAATAAAGAACACAAAAGAGAAAACATATGAGTACAGGAATCATAGACAATTAATTTAAGTGACCAGATATAATGCAGGGATTCCATATGATCGTGTGTAATACATTATAGTACAGAGAACTGTACCTTATCCATAATATATCTGTATTAATTATACCAGGTTTTCACATTTATTTATTGGAATAATTCTAATGTTTTGTTAACAATTTCTGTGTATATACAATTTAAGATCCTGAGTATTTCTTTTTTTCTGTTCCAAATAGGGGCTGGAGATCTGAGCGGTGAGCCAATAGGATACATAACCGGAGTACTGGCCGTTATAGTACACTCTGCCTATCTGGTAATTATTCAAAAGACAAGTATCGATAGTGAGCACGGACCCCTTACTGCACAGTATATCATAGCTGTTACAGCAACCCCTGTGCTTATCATCTGCTCTTTTGCCAGTATGGACCTCATCAATGCTTGGTCTTTCCCAGGCTGGAAGGACCCTTCCATGGTGTGCACTTTTATCGCATGTACCCTTATTGGCTGTGCCATGAACTTTACCACGCTTCACTGCACCTATCTAAACTCCGCAGTCACTACCAGCTTCGTTGGTGTGGTGAAGAGCATTGCCACTATCACAGTTGGCATGTTGGCTTTTAGTGATGTGGAGCCTACTTCCCTATTCATTGCTGGAGTAGTTGTGAATACATTTGGTTCTGTAGTCTACTGTGTAGCCAAGTACTTAGAGACCAGAAGACAAATCAATTATGAAGATCTGGAAAAGGAGGCTATCAAGGAGGACAAGATAGAGCAGAATGGAGAACAACCACCATTTGTAATGGAAGAGATTTTACAAGATAACAATGTTGAAGGTCAAGCAGACGAAAAGTCATCTACAGATACTACAAAGACTGACCAAATAAAAGAAGATCAGCAGACTGGGAGTACATTAGGAGCATACCTGCAGTCAAGCGGCCAAGTAGGGCCTGAGACTGATGGTGATAATAGGAGTAGTTTAAGGGAATCATATCTTGGTATATGGAGAATGGTGAGAGGTGTTAGGTTTTTAAAGAAAGATTATCTCATAGAAAATGAGGAACTGCCAAGTCCATAATTAGAAAACATAAAAAATCTATGGGTAATGAGGATAACTCCATTTTGTATGCTGGGACATGAGAAAATTAATCACTCATAAGAACTATATTAATTTATAAACATATTTTTTTTTATTTAAAATGTCTTTTTATGAGCTGTTATAAGGATCCTTATCTCACACATTTCCTTTGCTATAAATTTTTATCAAGTGGTGCTTGACAGAAAAGTAAGAATTTGCAAACAAATTAATTTTCTTTTCCTACATAGATAGAAATAGATCTTAAAGTTCTGGTTTACTTTTGCAACAGTTTACTTTAACAGCAGGAGATGGGTCATTTGTTTAATCATAAAGAATAATTGTCACAACAATTTATTTGACCTAATTAAGACCTCGTGAGAATCCAAAAGTTTGTTAAATTCACTTCTACTTTAGATTTCATTTAACTATTAAATATGAATAGTAATTTATAATAATTTTAAATTCCACTTTAAGAGTGTTGGAAGCATTAATTGCATTTACTGTATTTGCATCGACTCACAGATGGAATATTTAAGTGATCATTTGGCCGGATGGAATTTGAGGAGTGGATTGTAGCAGGGGGAATTAAACATAGCTATTAAAAGTAATGAAGCGAACATTGAGGATGATAGAAAAGGTGAAGGCAGGAGAAATGCACTATACCATAGAAAATGTAGTAGATAAATTAAATGGAAGAACATGATTCACGGGTTAGGTGATAGGTGATAAAATGTTATAGCGCTATACAGAAAAACGCAAAACCATGATTTAATTCTATGCGACTGTTAAAAGAGATATAAGATATATTGCAGGGATGTTGGATAAAAATAAAAGGAGGCACAGGGAGATTAAAGAAGAATGTGGAAGACATTTAAAAGAAGACATTTACTAACTTAATCATTATTTCTGCTCAGGTTTCACAGTTAGATAAGTAGTTTAAATGTGAATAGACCTCCAAAAGTCATCTTTCCATTTCTAGAAACTCAATTTCTACAAAAAACATTAACCAATTTGTTAACCAAGAGCAATTTTTGGTACTCAATGTCTATGATTACAATTATAAAATATAGACTTTAAATCCATAACATATATAATTGTAAAGGTACAGGAGAATGATGATATGAGATCTTAAAATGTATGAAGAGACAGGACAACTATAGTGAAGCAATACTGACAAAAGGCTTAACCTGAACTGTTAGGCTCTCTCATTGGCAGTTGGGGACCAATACAAAAAAAATGTTATCACCGTTGACGAACATGCTGAACTTTTGAATAATATATGCTATTCTTAGTTCCTATGTGGCTAACCACGTTGCAAAAGGCTACAAGCATTTATAGATGTATGTTTCAATGACTATAGTTGTACACTTCACAGTAGGAATTTAATAAAAAAGTAACAAATATGGAGTACACTTAAATATATACATAATATTATACAATACAATATCAATATATTAAAAGCCTTAAAGTTATATGTGTTCTTAAGTAGGAGTAAATGACTCTCAACATTTGGTTAGTTATTCGTGTAGAAAATGGCTCTCAATGGGTTTTTTGATAACTGCCACCAACAGGGGCACAGCTATTGTTGTAGGCAACACAAATCAAAGGAATTAAGAGATTTACTGCATATTGCTCGAGTTTGATGTGCAGAAATTTCAGTTTTTGCACATAGCCTTGATTTAATATTGTAGAATAAGCTTTTCAAATGACTCAATATTTTTGGATAAACTTTTAAAATTACAATATAAAAAAAAATTATCATATATACAAGATATATTAATATATAAAAAAATATAAAAATATTTATTTAATAATATATATATTTTTTTTCATAATATTAAATGATTTTAAAAGTTTATCCAAAATTGTTTATCATTTGATAAGCTTATCCAAAAAATGAATTGCAGTTAATCATTTTCTTTTCATGTATCTGCAATCATGCACTATAATACTATAATACTAATAACAATGCCATGCTTTGCTACAAACAAGAGGCCATGCAAGGTGCTCTCCATATACCCTAAAAATATTTTTTTTTAAACTATACAATAATTTAAAAAATATAAAAATAACTAGGAACAAATACATTAACAACTCTCCAAACACTATAATTATTACAGCCCACTGTACTGTACAGGAGTGCCCTGGTACATCCCGATTAAAAGTAGCCGAACCATTTTAGAATGGTTGGACTCCAAAACTGGGTCTGCTGAGTGCTACTCCCTGCTCAGTGCTACTCAGCAGCCAATGAACTGCATGGCCAGACCTATATCTAAGCTGAGATATTCTGTTTAGAGAAGAGGCAGGGAGCGGCAGATAAGAAGTCAAACCATTCTAAAACAGCTTGACTACTTACAATATGTAGGACGCCTGGGCACTCCTCGCACCATAATCACTACAGCGCACTGTAGGTTTCTATGGTGCTTGGAGTGTTAATGATTTTTCCATATTTCAAAAATGCCCTGGGTGTCACACAGTGTCAAATATTTATTTTAATTTATGTAGAAAGCAATTAGACATTAAATGTAACTACAAATGCTGTAGGACTGAAGACACAGAGGGAGAAGACTTCACTCATTTCTAGAAGGCTATTCCACATTGGCTTAAGCTCTGTAGGAGAGGGCTGACTAGACCATTTTGTGTTTTTTTTTTTATGTAGTGGGAAGGAAATTAATATTCTGGTGGAAAACCAAAGGTTATAGGTGGTGGAAACATAATGAGCATATTATGTTATCTGTACATATATAACACAAAGTTTTTATCTTTTGCAACACAGGCCTGGACCTACATTTAGGTACACTCTTAGAAACAAGTACTTAAGATCTTCCTCATTCTCTTGTCAAAAGAAGAAAATGAATATATAAAACAGTACAGGATTTGGTCAGAACTGGTTAGTGTATTGGTGAACACACAAATTCAAGGATAAAAGTCGTATTAGACATGCCGCTCAGCTTAAAGTGGACCTGTCACCTGCCATTTTGTAATTAATTAAAATGTATTTATTGTTTTTGTTTTATTGCTGCAGTTATTCCGTTATTCTAAAGGGACATAGTACCAAAATTATCATGATAATAGAAACATGTTTTTTTCAAAACAACAAAACCAAAAAACTTACACCCTAGCTCCAACCTATTCTTTTTCAAAAGGAACCGAAGAGACAACTAAAGAAAAGTGAAAAAAAAAATACAAAATATATGTGCAAAAATGATATAAACACAAAAAAACACTTGTGTATATATTCTCCTCCATTCCATCAACAGAAAATGCTAAAAGCTAAAGAAATATAAGATAAAAGTGTGGTTTGTTTATCAAACACTGTAGCATTACCTATTTGCTTCGAAGGACAGCAGTATATCATTGTATATACCAAAAAAAAAAAAAAAAAAGAAGAAGAAATTATACAGAACATAGTGTATACTGGTTAACAAGTGAATATAGTGAAAAAAGTTATAAATGTGCAGATTCACACTTTTCAGAGCCAATTGAATCTGTCTCTGAATACAGCAGCAGTTGGTGTCTATGAGGTTACACTACATCTTTCTATGGTATGATCTCCGCTTTTTATTTTAGAAATAAATAAATAAATAGAAGAGTAGCAAAAAACTGCGATGGATATGTTGTCCCAACATTACAATTGGATGCTCAGTATTAGTCACAGTGAATTTTGCCTCACTTATTTTAAACAATGAGAGCACCAAGTTTTCACATTTCTATAAATTACTTTTATAATGGATAAAAAGGTGGTTGAGTGAAACTGCAAGGAGTTGTTGGAAAAAGGTTGCACTACCGAGAATACCACACTTGTCAATGCCATCAGGACAAGAATTAACCAACTATTAATTTTTCTAGAGATAATATTGTGGACACTCATATGTCAATGTCACTGGCCTAAAAAAAACAACAAAAAAAAAAACAACAACAAAAAAAAAAAACAACAACAAAAAAAAACGCCAACAAAATACGAGTGACAAGTCTTTTAAAAAAATATATTTGTAGAACACAAAAAGGACAAAATAAGAAACATGACATTGCAGATATGCATTACACTATTTTTCTACCAAGCTAGATCCATAGATAGTTTACATACGATGTTGTGTCATTGAAATTGTAGCTCAAATACGGGATTCAAACATTATTTCCAAATGTTTTCCCTAAAACATTAGTTAGTGTTAAACAATGATGTAATATTGACCAACCACTTAAAGAAAGTGGCTTTGGTCTCTTTGTCTAAAATGCACTAATATAATTGAGCTTTTTTAATGGAATCCAATGTAAAGAATTGTCTACTTTTCTTAAGCTGTAAATACATCAATTCTATTTATTGTTTGTACCATTGAGTTACAGTAAATGTGTTGATCTAAGCAGGATTGTCTTATTTATTCGAGCAACCACAATTCTATACAAAACATTGCATAAGTGCAATAATAGTGTTATATTAACTATAGCTTTCAAAGCCAATATACAAAACAATTATTTAACCATATGCAAGACTTAATATGTATTGTTTTAAAAAACCATGCTACAAAATATTATTTTTCAATCATTTGTATATACATATGAATAGATATATACATAATATTTCATTAAATATTTTCATATCATTATTTAAATTTGTAATTCATTATGATTAATTACACAGAATATTTGCTGTTAAAGTTCATACGTAATTATTCCTGCTATAAACAGAATCCTATAGGGTGTATGCAGTACGTGTATATGCTCAAATGTACACAAATGAAAAGATTAATTAATATTTAAAAATTTTATGAAAAGACTGAATATATTTGGTAACACTTTGGGTTGACTTGGTACAAAATTTCCATTTATTTGCTTACCTGAGAAAGCACTGCTTTGTTATTTTTTTGTTTATCTATCTATCTACCAATATATGTCTTAAGTTATGTACTTTGTGTACTCTGATAAAACTTTTATCAAGGGTATATACTATTTGGTATATGTTCGAAATAAATAGTTTTTTTTCTATTGGCACAATCAAAGACATGATGATTTTATTACCTCAATTATTGTTATACACACACTATATATAATTTTGTGTGTGTATGTATGTACACACACCTATATAAAGGCATTCTTTATGCAAAGTATAAACTTACAAGTCTAATAAATACACATGGCAATTTCTATGGAATTCTTTTCATTTTATTTATTATTTCAATCTGGAATACACCATTTTTCTTGAATACGTCTACAACAATGCCCTACTTAATGTAGCAGTAAATGACAAACACAAAGATAATCCATCAGTGTAGAAGTCCTCCTATGTAAGTCTGCCATTCTGCTAATGCTCACATGGCATTCACTGTTAAAACAACCGTTCTGTGTTTTCTGGGAGCTGCACATGGACAAACTGTAAGAGATGCAGTATTTTGCCAATTGGCTGAAATTGGTAAATGCTTTCGTTACTGGCTTTACATTGTGAATTACAAGTGGGTCCATCTAATTTGTGGCAATCTTCATCAGGCAAACAGTAGCAGAATTCCATGTAATTGTCAATCTTTGTTTCAGTATGTTAGGTCTTGGCTATTACAGATTCTAAATTACCTCTTTGACTTTCCAGCTCTGTTTAATTTTAATCTGGCAAACCATTTATACAGCAAAACTGACGAAGGGAACAAAAGTCCTTCAAAACATTGCTTCTTTGTGTGAGCTATTTAGGGTTATATTATTAGAAGCAGATGGGGATCACAAGCCAATCATATCTCTTGGCTTAACATTCAGATGCCTTTTTAAGGAAAATGAGATGATAATTCTGGCAGTGAGTTCTGCTTCATTCCATTGTGTTGGTATAATACCAATCTGTTGCAATTCGGAAAGTTAAAAAATAGAAAGTTAGAGTATGCTCAGTGAATATGATATTCTTTTGAAAATTTCGAGTTGTTTTATTTTATTTCTGAAATTCATAATGTTCAGTTTTATTTTCAAACATTTATTCAAATTAATGGTTTATGTCTTTACCCCTTTCAAAAGTTTATTTAGATGCAATGATACAGACAGCAATATTTGTCTCTATAAAAAAAAAAAAAAACCTAGGCCTAAATGGAACAACATATGGCTTCCATACCGCATTTGGTACTTAAATGCCTTTTTATGTCTTACAACTCATTTTTGGATGTCTTCTGACATCAATTCAATTACACACCAGGGAATGCTAATTTTAGCTTCTGAAGAATAGTCCCTAAGGTAAAGTAATCCATATATTTATACAGTAACTAGAAGACAGAACATATAATAAAATAAAAACATCAGATGTGCAGAATTGGCAGATTTTTATTTTTAGGGAAAACAAATTTTTCCATATTTTGCAATATATCACAGGTTGCAGCAAGCTTGTACTAGAAAAAGATAAGATTATCTACAAACAGATTAATAAGGCAAAAAATTAGCTGTTAACCAGTAGTAGAATTAAACCTCAATCCATAAATATAATAATTATCGATGGGGAAGCCTCTCTATTCAACGTGTCCAAGGCATTGAAAGATTTTGAAGTGTAAATTTTACAAGAAAATGATGGCCTATAATCATACATACATATGCCATTATTAAGGTAAATAATACATACACAAGGGGGCTGTCATTCCTAAGAAGCATGATTCATTGTTTCACTGTAGAAATGATGTTAATACGTGTACTCTGCGTAGGGGATACACGAGGTGGTATAGCTGATTGCAGCACTAGAAGGGTTAATTTGACTGCTAGATGAATATACCATTTATCTAATCACAGGCGGTTAGCAAATTAGGCCTCCTCATTTTCAGCCAAATATCCAGCTGTGTCCATCTGACCAGGTGTAAGACTTTGCACCCAAAAGACATTAATGGAGTTGCTGGAAGTAGTCTTTTGCAAAGTAGCCTATTTTTAAGTAGGAGCTAAAACCAGGAGATTTCTTTGGAATTTTGCAGGGCTGTGAAGAATGGTTTGTGGATTCTTTTCAATCTGCTTTGACTTGAAAAGGGCTAAAAAGCAATATTTTTCTGTACACACCTGCCAAGTTAATTAAGTGTTAATTTTGTGTGGTTTTGTATAGCTACCAAAACACATAGCTAACTCACTGAACTTGGTCACTTGGAGTTGCTGGAAGAAGTCTATTGTAAAGTAGGAGAATTTTAAGTAGGAATAAGAAAACAGGAGTTTTCCTTGGAGTTCTGTGAGGCTGTGAAGAGCGGTTTGTATTTTCAATTTAGCTCAAGCAGCTTTAAAGGAACACTATAGCATTAGGAATACACTATAATTACTGGAGATTTAATTACCCGGACATAAACTGGGATAGAGGGACTATTAGCTCAGCTAGGCGAATCAGGTTCCTTGAACTTGTTAAATAACACCTTCATGTCACAATGTGTAGAAGCACTAACTAGAACGGATGCTTGTCTGCATCTGATCTGGTTATAGAAATACTTGGAATCCAGGGAGCTAATGCCACTATGCCATGAAGATGAATGTGAAAAGGGCCTGAGGAACAAACAGGAAAATGGGGAAATACACCCCCACTTACCCCTATAGGACTCAGGATGCCAGACGCAGGAGTTCCAAATCTCCATTAAAAAAATGCCAAAACAAGCGCTTCAAATCCAAAGACAGAAGTTTAATCTACTTGGTGCAGAAAATAGACAAACGGGAAAAATGTAACACCTAAGTGTTTATCAGTGGCGGATCCGGGGGGGGGGACAACGGGGCAATTGCCAGCCCTGCAATGTGCCTGTGGACCGGAGGGGAGATCAGAGATCTCCCTCCCCGGTCAGCAGGCACTATGCTGACAACCGTCAGGGGAGGGAGGGAGAGAGGACACGGGAGCTCTGCCTGCAGCTCCTCCGGGTCCTCCTCTCGCGAGCATGGAGCGTTGCCACGGTAACCATGGCAACGCTCCAAATCTCGCGAGAGTGAACTCTAGCCCTGGAGCTATGGGCTAGAGTACACTCTCCCCACTGGGCCACCAGGGAATCCAACTGGGACCACCAGGGATCAAGAAATGTCCCCCCTCCTCCCAGTAAAGGTAAGAAGGGAGGGGGTACATAAATATTTTTTTTAATTAAATAAAAAAATATATATATATATATATATATATATATTATAAAAAAAAGCCCCCCTACCCTTATCACACACACACACTGTACACACATACACTGCCCACCATACACACACACTGCCCCCCATACTGCCTCCATACACACACATTGCCCCCCATACTGCCCCCATACACACACACACTGCCCCCCATACTGCCCCCATACACACACACTGCCCCCCATACACACATACTGCCCCATACACACACACTGCCCCCATACACACACATACTGCCCCATACACACACATACTGCCTCCATACACACACACTGCCCCCATACTGCCCCCCAAACACACACACTGCCCCCCATACACACACACTGCCCCCATACATACACACTGCCCCCATACACACACACTGCCCCCCATACACACATACTGCCCCATACACATACTGCCCCATACACACACACTGCCCCATACTGGCCCCCCATACACACACACTGCCCCCATACTGCCCCCATTCACACATACTGCCCCCCATACACACACATTGCCCCCATACACACACACTGCCCCCATACACATACTGCCCCCCATACACATACACTGCTCCCCATACACATACACTGCTCCCCATACACATACTGCTCCCCATACACACACACACTGCCCCCCATACACACATACCGATCCCCCATACACACATACCGATCCCACACACTCTACACACATACACTACCCCCATACACACACACACTGCCCCCATACACTGCCGCCTCATACACACACACAGTCCCCCATACACACACACACTGCTCCCCATACACACACATTGCCCCCCATACTGCCCCCATACACACACACTGCCCCCCATATACATACTGCCCCCCATACACATACACTGCTCCCCATACACCTTCTGCCCCCCCCATACACACACATTGCCCCCCTACTGCCCCATACACACACACTGCCCCCATACTGCCCTCATACACACACACACACTGCCCCCCATACACACACTCTACACACATACACTACCCCCATACACACACACACACTGCCCCCATACACTGCCGCCTCATACACACACACAGTCCCCCATACACACACACACTGCTCCCCGTACACATACTGCCCCCATACACACATTGCCCCCCATACTGCCCCCATACACACACACACACTGCCCCCATACACATACACTGCTCCCCATACACCTTCTGCCCCCCCATACACACACATTGCCCCCCATACTGCCCCATACACACACACTGCCCCCCATACTGCCCTCATACACACACACACTGCCCCCCATACACATACTGCCCCCATACACATACACTGCTCCCCATACACACATATTGCCCCCCATACTGCCCCCATACACACACACTGCCCCCCATACTGCCCACATACACACACACACTGCCCCATCCACATACTGCCCCCATACACACATACTGCCCCCCATACTGCCCCCATACACATACACTGCTCCCCATACACACATATTGCCCCCCATACTGCCCCCATACACACACACTGCCCCCCATACTGCCCACATACACACACACTGCCCCCATACACACATACTGCCCCCATACACACACATTGCCCCCCATACTTCCCCCATACACACACACACTGCCCCCCATACACATACTGCCCCCATACACACATACTGTCCCCAATACACACACACTGCCCCCATACACACATACTGCCCCCATACACACATACTGCCCCCCATACACACACACTGCCCCCAATACACACAAATTGCCCCCCATTCACACACACTGCCCCCCCATACACACAAACTGCCCCCATACTGCCCCCCATACACACATACTGCCCCCCCATACACACACACTGCCCCATACACACACACTGCCCCCCCTACACACACACTGCCCCCATACTGGCCCCCCATACACACACACTGCCCCCATACTGCCCCCATACACACATACTGCCCCCCCCATACACACACATT
This sequence comes from Pelobates fuscus, assembly GCF_036172605.1. Lineage (NCBI taxonomy): Eukaryota > Metazoa > Chordata > Amphibia > Anura > Pelobatidae > Pelobates > Pelobates fuscus. The sequence goes on from NC_086318.1 coordinate 234,930,532, forward strand.
GCCCCCATTCAAACACACTGCCCCCCATACACACACACTGCCCCCATACTGCCCCCCCATACACACACACTGCCCCCATACTGCCCCCCATACACACACACTGCCCCCATACACACACACTGCCCCCATACTGGTCCCCCATACACACACACTGCCCCCATACTGCCCCCCATACACACACTGTTGTCAGTAATCAGGTTTTAGCTCCCCAAATTGGGCTCAAGATGCAGGAGCACAGATTCCCCATGTCTGCTCTATTCAGTAGCTAGGCTCCACCCCTATTTTGTAGGTTTTTAAACCTGATTTGGTGGGGTAAAGTAAGGTACCGCATTTATAAATTACTTTGGTGGTGGCAGTTTTTGATATTGGAGTTAAGTGTGGATGGTGTTAAGGGGAATACTTGTTATCATTATTTTGGGTCTTATGTAGTCAAAGAGTGATTTTGAAATCATTCATCCCCCAGAACCAAGTTGCAGGCACTCTTGGAATACCGGTGTCCGTGATAGGGACTACATGCACAATTATAATCAATGTAAACCACCCTGCTGGTATGAATATGACAAGCTGATGGGTAGGTTCTGTAGTGCAGGTTAAACCGGCTAAGAAAAGCCCTGCAGGTAAAATTAAGCAATATCTTTTTCTATAGTATATTCAATGGGCAGTAAGGTAAAAAGAGACACTGAATAACAATTTATCCAGATTGCTAAACAGCTTTCCTGTTGTTCCTGATGAACAATTGTAGCTCTATCAATGTACAATAATAATGGTGAGAAGGCTAGACTCACTTGTTACCAACACTCAGAGATGAGTGTTTTTTTTTTTACAAAATGCCTACTTGTCCCTATAGGTTGTCCCTTGTCATAGAGAGTTTTAGAGTACCACTCACCACTCACCCTTATCACACACACACACTGTACACACATACACTGCCCCCCATACACACACACTGCCCCCCATACTGCCTCCATACACACACATTGCCCCCCATACTGCCCCCATACACACACACACTGCCCCCCATACTGCCCCCATACACACACACTGCCCCCCATACACACATACTGCCCCATACACACACACTGCCCCCATACACACACATACTGCCCCATACACACACATACTGCCTCCATACACACACACTGCCCCCATACTGCCCCCCAAACACACACACTGCCCCCCATACACACACACTGCCCCCATACACACACACTGCCCCCATACACACACACTGCCCCCCATACACACACACTGCCCCCCATACACACATACTGCCCCATACACATACTGCCCCATACACACACACTGCCCCCATACACACACACTGCCCCATACTGGCCCCCCATACACACACACTGCCCCCATACTGCCCCCATTCACACATACTGCCCCCCATACACACACATTGCCCCCATACACACACACTGCCCCCATACACATACTGCCCCCCATACACATACACTGCTCCCCATACACATACACTGCTCCCCATACACATACTGCTCCCCATACACACACACACTGCCCCCCATACACACATACCGATCCCCCATACACACATACCGATCCCCCATACACACACTCTACACACATACACTACCCCCATACACACACACACTGCCCCCATACACTGCCGCCTCATACACACACACAGTCCCCCATACACACACACTGCTCCCCATACACACACATTGCCCCCCCATACTGCCCCCATACACACACACTGCCCCCCATATACATACTGCCCCCCATACACATACACTGCTCCCCATACACCTTCTGCCCCCCCCATACACACACATTGCCCCCCCTACTGCCCCATACACACACACTGCCCCCATACTGCCCTCATACACACACTCTACACACATACACTACCCCCATACACACACACACACTGCCCCCATACACTGCCGCCTCATACACACACACAGTCCCCCATACACACACACACTGCTCCCCGTACACATACTGCCCCCATACACACATTGCCCCCCATACTGCCCCCATACACACACACACTGCCCCCATACACATACACTGCTCCCCATACACCTTCTGCCCCCCCATACACACACATTGCCCCCCATACTGCCCCATACACACACACTGCCCCCCATACTGCCCTCATACACACACACACTGCCCCCATACACATACTGCCCCCATACACATACACTGCTCCCCATACACACATATTGCCCCCCATACTGCCCCCATACACACACACTGCCCCCCATACTGCCCACATACACACACACTGCCCCATCCACATACTGCCCCCATACACACATACTGCCCCCCATACTGCCCCCATACACATACACTGCTCCCCATACACACATATTGCCCCCCATACTGCCCCCATACACACACACTGCCCCCCATACTGCCCACATACACACACACACTGCCCCCATACACACACACTGCCCCCCATACTGCCCACATACACACACACACTGCCCCCATACACACACACTGCCCCCATACACACATACTGCCCCCCATACTGCCCCCATACACACACATTGCCCCCCATACTTCCCCCATACACACACACACTGCCCCCCATACACATACTGCCCCCATACACACATACTGCCCCCCATACACACACACTGCCCCCATACACACATACTGCCCCATACACATACTGCCCCCATACACACACACTGCCCCCAATACACACAAATTGCCCCCCATTCACACACACTGCCCCCATACTGCCCCCCATACACACAAACTGCCCCCATACTGCCCCCCATACACACATACTGCCCCCCATACACACACACTGCCCCCATACACAAACACTGCCCCCCCTACAAACACACACTGCCCCCATACTGGCCCCCCATACACACACACTGCCCCCATACTGCCCCCATACACACATACTGCCCCCCCATACACACACATTGCCCCCATTCAAACACACTGCCCCCCATACACACACACTGCCCCCATACTGCCCCCCATACACACACACTGCCCCCATACTGCCCCCCATACACACACACTGCCCCCATACACACACACTGCCCCCCATACACACACACTGCCCCCCATACACACACACTGCCCCCCATACACACACACTGCCCCCATACACACACACTGCCCCCATACTGGTCCCCCATACACACACACTGCCCCCATACTGCCCCCCATACACACACTGTTGTCAGTAATCAGGTTTTAGCTCCCCAAATTGGGCTCAAAATGCAGGAGCACAGATTCCCCATGTCTGCTCTATTCAGTAGCTAGGCTCCACCCCTATTTTGTAGGTTTTTAAACCTGATTTGGTGGGGTAAAGTAAGGTACCGCATTTATAAATTACTTTGGTGGTGGCAGTTTTTGATATTGGAGTTAAGTGTGGATGGTGTTAAGGGGAATACTTGTTATCATTATTTTGGGTCTTATGTAGTCAAAGAGTGATTTTGAAATCATTCATCCCCCAGAACCAAGTTGCAGGCACTCTTGGAATACTGGTGTCCGTGATAGGGACTACATGCACAATTATAATCAATGTAAACCACCCTGCTGGTATGAATATGACAAGCTGATGGGTAGGTTCTGTAGTGCAGGTTAAACCGGCTAAGAAAAGCCCTGCAGGTAAAATTAAGCAATATCTTTTTCTATAGTATATTCAATGGGCAGTAAGGTAAAAAGAGACACTGAATAACAATTTATCCAGATTGCTAAACAGCTTTCCTGTTGTTCCTGATGAACAATTGTAGCTCTATCAATGTACAATAATAATGGTGAGAAGGCTAGACTCACTTGTTACGAACACTCAGAGATGAGTGTTTTTTTTTTTACAAAATGCCTACTTGTCCCTATAGGTTGTCCCTTGTCATATAGAGTTTTAGAGTACCACTCACCACTCACCCTTATCACACACACACACTGTACACACATACACTGCCCCCCATACACACACACTGCCCCCCATACTGCCTCCATACACACACATTGCCCCCCATACTGCCCCCATACACACACACACTGCCCCCCATACTGCCCCCATACACACACACTGCCCCCCATACTGCCCCCATACACACACACTGCCCCCATACACACATACTGCCCCATACACACACACTGCCCCCATACACACACATACTGCCCCCATACACACACATACTGCCTCCATACACACACACTGCCCCCATACTGCCCCCCAAACACACACACTGCCCCCCATACACACACACTGCCCCCCATACACACACACTGCCCCCCATACACACATACTGCCCCATACACACACACACTGCCCCATACTGGCCCCCCATACACACACACTGCCCCCATACTGCCCCCATTCACACATACTGTCCCCCATACACACACATTGCCCCCATACACACACACTGCCCCATACACATACTGCCCCCCATACACATACACTGCTCCCCATACACATACTGCTCCCCATACACACACACACTGCCCACCATACACACATACCGATCCCCCATACACACATACCGATCCCCCATACACACACTCTACACACATACACTACCCCCATACACACACACACTGCCCCCATACACTGCCGCCTCATACACACACACAGTCCCCCATACACACACACTGCTCCCCATACACATACTGCCCCCATACACACACATTGCCCCCCATACTGCCCCCATACACACACACTGCCCCCCATATACATACTGCCCCCCATACACACACACTGCCCCCCATCCACATACTGCCCCCATACACACATACTGCCCCCATACTGCCCCCATACACACACATTGCCCCCCATACTGCCCCCATACACACACATTGCCCCCCATACTTCCCCCATACACACACACACTGCCCCCCATACACATACTGCCCCCATACACACATACTGCCCCCCATACACACACACTGCCCCCCATACACACACACTGCCCCCCATACACACACACTGCCCCCATACTGGCCCCCCATACACACACACTGCCCCCATACTGCCCCCATACACACATACTGCCCCCCCCCATACACACACATTGCCCCCATTCAAACACACTGCCCCCCATACACACACACTGCCCCCATACTGCCCCCCCATACACACACACTGCCCCCATACTGCCCCCCATACACACACACTGCCCCCATACACACACTGCCCCCCATACACACACTGCCCCCCATACACACACACTGCCCCCATACTTGTCCCCCATACACACACACTGCCCCCATCCTGCCCCCCATACACACACTGTTGTCAGTAATCAGGTTTTAGCTCCCCAAATTGGGATCAAAATGCAGGAGCACAGATTCCCCATGTCTGCTCTATTCAGTAGCTAGGCTCCACCTATTTTGTAGGTTTTTAAACCTGATTTGGTGGGGTAAACTAAGGTACCGCATTAATAAATTACTTTGGTGGTGGCAGTTTTTGATATTGGAGTTAAGTGTGGATGGTGTTAAGGGGAATACTTGTTATCATTATTTTGGGTCTTATGTAGTCAAAGAGTGATTTTGAAATCATTCATCCCCCAGAACCAAGTTGCAGGCACTCTTGGAATACTGGTGTCCGTGATAGGGACTACATGCACAATTATAATCAATGTAAACCACCCTGCTGGTATGAATATGACAAGCTGATGGGTAGGTTCTGTAGTGCAGGTTAAACCGGCTAAGAAAAGCCCTGCAGGTAAAATTAAGCAATATCTTTTTCTATAGTATATTCAATGGGCAGTAAGGTAAAAATAGACACTGAATAACAATTTATCCAGATTGCTAAACAGCTTTCCTGTTGTTCCTGATGAACAATTGTAGCTCTATCAATGTACAATAATAATGGTGAGAAGGCTAGACTCACTTGTTACCAACACTCAGAGATGAGTGTTTTTTTTTTTACAAAATGCCTACTTGTCCCTATAGGTTGTCCCTTGTCATATAGAGTTTTAGAGTACCACTCACCACTCACCCTTATCACACACACACACTGTACACACATACACTGCCCCCATACACACACACTGCCCCCCATACTGCCTCCATACACACACATTGTCCACCATACTGCCCCCATACACACACACACTGCCCCCCATACTGCCCCCATACACACACACTGCCCCCCATACTGCCCCCATACACACACACTGCCCCCATACACACATACTGCCCCATACACACACACTGCCCCCATACACACACATACTGCCCCCATACACACACATACTGCCTCCATACACACACACTGCCCCCCAAACACACACAATGCCCCCCATACACACACACTGCCCCCATACACACACACTGCCCCCATACACACATACTGCCCCATACACACACACTGCCCCCCATACACACACACTGCCCCCCATACACACACACTGCCCCCCATACACACACACTGCCCCCATACACACACACTGCCCCATACTGGCCCCCCATACACACACACAGCCCCCATACTGCCCCCATTCACACATACTGCCCCCCATACACACACATTGCCCCATACACACACACTGCCCCCATACACATACAGCCCCCCATACACATACACTGCTCCCCATACACATACACTGCTCCCCATACACATACTGCTCCCCATACACACACACACTGCCCCCCATACACACATACCGATCCCCCATACACACATACCGATCCCCCATACACACACTCTACACACATACACTACCCCCATACACACACACTGCCCCATACACTGCCGCCTCATACACACACACAGTCCCCCATACACACACACTGCTCCCCATACACATACTGCCCCCATACACACACATTGCCCCCCATACTGCCCCCATACACACACACTGCCCCCATATACATACTGCCCCCATACACATACACTGCTCCCCATACACCTTCTGCCCCCCCCATACACACACATTGCCCCCCCTACTGCCCCATACACACACACTGCCCCCATACTGCCCTCATACACACACACACTGCCCCCCATACACACACTCTACACACATACACTACCCCCATACACACACACACTGCCCCCATACACTGCCGCCTCATACACACACACAGTCCCCCATACACACACACACTGCTCCCCGTACACATACTGCCCCCATACACACACATTGCCCCCCATACTGCCCCCATACACACACACACTGCCCCCATACACATACACTGCTCCCCATACACCTTCTGCCCCCCATACACACACATTGCCCCCCATACTGCCCCATACACACACACTGCCCCCCATACTGCCCTCATACACACACACACTGCCCCCATACACATACTGCCCCCATACACATACACTGCTCCCCATACACACATATTGCCCCCCATACTGCCCCCATACACACACACTGCCCTATCCACATACTGCCCCCATACACACATACTGCCCCCCATACTGCCCCCATACACATACACTGCTCCCCATACACACATATTGCCCCCCATACTGCCCCCATACACACACACTGCCCCCCATACTGCCCACATACACACACACTGCCCCCCATCCACATACTGCCCCCATACACACATACTGCCCCCCATACACACACATTGCCCCCCATACTTCCCCCATACACACACACACTGCCCCCCATACACATACTGCCCCCATACACACATACTGCCCCCCATACACACACACTGCCCCCATACACACATACTGCCCCATACACATACTGCCCCCCATACACACACACTGCCCCCAATACACACAAATTGCCCCCCATTCACACACACTGCCCCCATACTGCCCCCCCCCCATACACACAAACTGCCCCCATACTGCCCCCCATACACACATACTGCCCCCCATACACACACTGCCCCCATACACACACACTGCCCCCCCTACACACACACTGCCCCCATACTGGCCCCCCATACTGCCCCCATACACACATACTGCCCCCCCATACACACACATTGCCCCCATTCAAACACACTGCCCCCCCATACACACACACTGCCCCCATACTGCCCCCCATACACACACACTGCCCCCATACACACACACTGCCCCCCATACACACACACTGCCCCCCATACACACACACTGCCCCCATACACACACACTGCCCCCATACTGGTCCCCCATACACACACACTGCCCCCATCCTGCCCCCCATACACACACTGTTGTCAGTAATCAGGTTTTAGCTCCCCAAATTGGGATCAAAATGCAGGAGCACAGATTCCCCATGTCTGCTCTATTCAGTAGCTAGGCTCCACCCCTATTTTGTAGGTTTTTAAACCTGATTTGGTGGGGTAAAGTAAGGTACCGCATTTATAAATTACTTTGGTGGTGGCAGTTTTTGATATTGGAGTTAAGTGTGGATGGTGTTAAGGGGAATACTTGTTATCATTATTTTGGGTCTTATGTAGTCAAAGAGTGATTTTGAAATCATTCATCCCCCAGAACCAAGTTGCAGGCACTCTTGGAATACTGGTGTCCGTGATAGGGACTACATGCACAATTATAATCAATGTAAACCACCCTGCTGGTATGAATATGACAAGCTGATGGGTAGGTTCTGTAGTGCAGGTTAAACCGGCTAAGAAAAGCCCTGCAGGTAAAATTAAGCAATATCTTTTTCTATAGTATATTCAATGGGCAGTAAGGTAAAAAGAGACACTGAATAACAATTTATCCAGATTGCTAAACAGCTTTCCTGTTGTTCCTGATGAACAATTGTAGCTCTATCAATGTACAATAATAATGGTGAGAAGGCTAGACTCACTTGTTAACAACACTCAGAGATGAGTGGTTTTTTTTTTTACAAAATGCCTACTTGTCCCTATAGGTTGTCCCTTGTCATATAGAGTTTTAGAACACCACTCACACTTCATAAATAGAGCAGTTGACTTCAGGGGAGGGCTGGCAGCGTTAGGCCTGGGGGGCAAATCCAGTCAAGTGGCCCATCGCACCAAGAGGAAAGTAAAAACACGTTTTCCATGTGATTGAAAGGGGGGCAGTCACCTAAACAGACACACTCACTGACAGGCACACACACTTGCTGATTTGACAAACACTAACAAACACACACTCACTGACAGGCACACGCACACTCACTGACAGACACACTGTCACAGGCATACTGACTCACACAGCCATACAAATTGACACACACACATACAGGCATACTGGCTAACAGACACAGACAAACTGGCACACACACAGAGACATACATACTTGCACACACACACACATACTTGCACACACACGCAGACCTACTGACACACACACAGACCTACTGACACACACACACTTTACACTTTTTTTTTTTTAAACATCAGATAATGGTATTTGATACATATTAGATTGTTATGGTGGAGTGCTTAATATCAGATACCCTATCATCATTTGTTAACCAGTTTTATCTTTTCATTCTTTTTATTATTAGCAATTATATAATTGTACGTGGTGACGTAGCAGCAATTCACCTCAACTTCACGTCTTTCATCACATTCATCCATTCTTGAGCGATATCGGGGGGAGGGGGGGCAGCCTTCTAGGCCACCCCTGAGTTATCCAAAACCATCTCCCAAGGATTCCATATACTATGATACTCCTGTTTTTTCCCTAAATTAGCGTACACTGCTTTTTCCATTGTTTTTTGGAAGTTTATCTGTGCTTGTATCTCCTTCCATGATGGAATTATACTTGTTTTCCATCTCCTAGCTAGGCATATCTTTGCTGCCATTAATATATGTATCGTCAATCTATTAGAGTAGTTATTACTATCTGGTAGCTCCAAATGAAATAGGAATGAGTGAGACGTTAATCTAATATTCATTCCATAGATTCTACCCAGTACTAAGTCCAGTTTGTTTTTCACTGGTTGTAACTTTGGGCAGTCCCACCAGATATGTAAATGTGTACCCGTGGTCCCATTACATCGCCAACATATATCACTAGCGCCATTTTGGAATTTAAAGAGTTTTGCTGGTACCATGTACCACCGGTGTAAAATCTTAATATAATTCTCATAAATAATAATGTTGTGTATTGTTTTTTTGGTTAGAGTAAGTGCCTTTGCCCATTCTTCTACACTGAACTCTTTATTTATTTCTAGTTCCCAAGTACTGATTTTATTCATTTTATTCCTGGGTATATATTCATATAATATTTTGTTTATTTTTGATATTAACTTATCTTTCCCATTTATAGAAACAATTTTGTCAAAGAGATCTTCTTCAACTCGTTTATTTTTCAAAATGTTTCTTATTTTCTGGTACGTTAGAAACTCGGGTTTTAAAAGAGAGTTTACTTCATAAATTTCTTGAAAGGTCTTTATGTTATTATCCATGAAAAAATCACCTATGACTTTGTATCCTTCCTGTTTCCATTTACTCAGATCTATATCATTTATATATCCCTTCAATACTTCTATTGGGGCGGAAGCGGAGATATTATTTTCGATTTTATATCTTTTTTTTTAGGTAGTTCATATAGTTATATAGTTCTGTCAGAATATTATTTTGTACATTTAATTTCTTAAAAGCAGTTTTATCCAGCCAGATTAGAGCAATTGGATCTAAATTTTTCGGTATTCTTTCAATATTTACCCAGGGATTCTGTTCCAAGTCTTTATGCTTTGAGTTAATTAGATGCATAATCATAATTGCGTCATGTCTCATTATTAAATCTGGAAAAGATACCCCTCCCTCATTTTGTGTCCTACATAACGTCTTATATGATGTTCTTGGCTTTTTAGATCCCCAAACGAATTTCAGGAAGGTTTCGTGAAACTCAATCAATATTTTTTTTTGGTATCCTCATTGGGATCGATCTCATTAAATATTCGAGTTTAGGTAGTATATAATCTTTGATAACACTTATTCTTCCCATCCATGAGATATATAAAGGTTTCCATATGGATAAAATGTTTTTTATATCCTGAAGAAGAGGTAGATAATTTATCTCAATAATTTTATTCCATTTAAATCCCAATCTGACTCCCAAATATTCAATATGTTCAGTTGACCATTTAAATTTATACTTCTCTTTTAAAGTGATAAGATCTGATTCTGAGATGCTATTGTGCAAAACAAGAGATTTGGTCAAGTTAATTTTATAATTTGAAAAAAGGCTATATTGTTCGATACATGAAATAACTGGGGGGATAGATGTGTTAGGTGAAGATAATGTGAGGATTACATCATCCGCATAAAGAGAGATTTTATGCTCTAAAGCTGCAATATTAATTCCCTGTATCTCTTTTGTTTGTCTAATCATTGCAGCCAATGGTTCAATAGAGAGAATATATAGCATTGGGGCCAGTGGGCATCCCTGTCTCGTCCCGTTATTTATCATAAATCCTTTGGAGTTCAGTCCCCCCCCCACACACTTTTGCCGATGGTGATTTATATAGGCTCATTATTCGATCGTGGAAAATATCTTGTATACCTAGAGTTATTAAAACTTCCGACATAAATTCCCATCTTACTCTATCGAAAGCCTTCTCGGCGTCTAAGGCAGCAAAAACTGCAGGGACTTTGGTTCTACTTGTTTTTTGAAATAAGTTCATTATTTTACGTATGTTATCGCTTCCGCTCCTTTTAGGCACGAAGCCTGTTTGATCTAAATGAATTAAAGTATGTATAACATATTTCAGTCTTTCCGCCAGAATCTTTGAATATATCTTAATATCGATATTTATTAACGAGATCGGACGGTAGTTGCTAACATAATTCGGGTCCTTACCAGCCTTAGGAATTGGAATTATATTAGTTTGTAACATTTCTTTAGGAAAATTCGTATTATTAGAGATACCATTGAATAGTTTATTTAATATATTAAGAACCGATCCCCCAAATTTCCTAAAAAACAAAGGGGTAAACCCATCTGGGCCTGGAGCTTTCCCTGTTTTTAATTCTTTAATATTCTTCTCTATCTCTTCGTTAGTTATGGGAGCGTTCAACTCTTCTAGAATTATATTATCCACCTTTGGGAGTTTAATATTCTTCAGAAAGTCTCTGATATCAGATGTAGATACCTTAGGAGTATTCAGATTATATAATGATTTATAATATTCTTCAAAGGCATCACTGATTGATTCAGGAGACAGACAAACCTTATCTCCTACCACTATTTTCTTTATTAGAGATAGGTTTTTCTTAGGTTTTAATTTATTTGAAAAAACTTTCCCAACTCTATTGTCTGTGTAATACCATGTTTGATTTAATTTCAATATAGCATTAGATGTTTTAATTTCTATTCTCTTTTTTATTTCTTCTTGGAGATCATTTATTTTTTGTGTATTATATTCTGTTACCTTCTGTTTGTTCTCCTTTTCTAGTAGTGCCAAGGAAATATATAAATCTTGTAATGGTTTACCCATCTTACGCTTTTGTCTAATCCCCATTTAGATTAAGACTCCTCTTATATAACATTTGAAGGTGCACCATAGAGTACCCGTATTTACCTCCCCATTGTCATTATTTCTAAAAAATTCGTCGATTTTGGATTGCAAGAATTTATTATTCTCTTCAGATTTCAATATACCTTCATCTAATCTCCATTGAGGTCTATTTACCCATTTGTTTTCCTCAGTTATCTCCAAGGTTATTGGGGCATGATCTGACCATGTAATAACTTCTATCTTAGAATTTACAAACGTTCTTAAATTATATGCATCTGTGATAAATAAATCAATTCTAGAATAAACCTTGTGAACCTTTGAAAAATATGAATAGTCTCTTTCTCTGGGGTGATGCACCCTCCATATGTCATAGTAATTAAATTCTGACATAAGAGCTTGGAATTTTTTAATTTTCTTCCTATCCCCTTGGTTTTTGTTATTTATTATCTGGTTTTTTGTTCTGTCTAGTTTATCATCTGGGGCCACATTCATATCACCCGCTATTATCAATCTTCCTTTTTGAATTTTAAGAATTCTTGAAAAAACCTTCCTGAAAATTTTTGGGGAGTATACGTTTGGGGCGTAGATATTTACTAATGTATACTGTATGTCATTAATCTTACAGATAATTATGATATATCTGCCTTCAATATCCTTTTGTTCTAGTATCAATTCAAATTTTAAACGTGCAGCAATCATTATAGCGACCCCTCTCTTCTTATTTTTATCTAGTCTGGAGTCGAAAACAAGTGGAAATTTTGCAAATCTCCATCTTTGTTTGTCTCCCTCTTTCCAGTGTGTCTCTTGTGTAAAACAGATATCTATCTTTCCTTTTATTAATGAGTTATACAGACAACCCCTTTTCTGTGGTGAATTTAAGCCCTGGGAGTTTATTGAGAGCACCTTAATCGTCATGAATTACGATAGGTGCTATGTTCTTATCAGGAGCGACCCAGGCCGCCACCCCACTCCCGAACCGACATCGCTCAATCATACATTCTAACACTTTCATACCATTTGAATCCATGCCTAGACTAATGCTAAGCAAATTCCTAGCTAAAGAAAAATATGAATCCAAACTAAAATATCCAAAAATAAAAAAACAAATTACTTAGCTAGATACTGTTGCTGGCGCGGTGAGGGACCTAGAGCGAGTGAGAGAACATATTATATTTTATCCCCAGTCCTTCCTGCGTAGAATTGGGACAACTCACGTAATTTCCTCCCTTATCCTACTATGATATTATTAATAGTCATCTTCCTCTACCCCCTCCCTTTATGCTTATGTGAACAGGTCTTTTCAGTCATCTCTATTTCTTTAGATGTGTTTTTTTTTTTTTTTTTTTTTTTTTTTTAGGATGAACGGTATTCTTGCCCCCTTCTTATTTGGCGGGGACTAATATTCAATTTTAATCTCTCCTACCTATATAAGACTGTAAAGGAATAACCATATATAAAAAAGATTCCCCCTACCCTAATCTTTACAACCCCAAGTGAGTGGTTTATTTTAGTGTATAATCGTTTTTAAATCATTCTATGGTGAGTATTCCTATTTCTGATATCATTTTATCCTGTCATCTCTTTCGATGCTTTTTAGTGTGTAAATTTCTCAAATATATATACATTTCCTCTCTGCATTCATTTATATTGTGAGTTGTATCTACTGATTGTATATTTTATTAGTGCTTATAACTTTAGATTTTTATTGTTTGTGTGTATATATTTTTTTTTTTTTTCTTTTTCTTTTTTTTTTCCACCCCACCCTTCCCTGCCCCTAGCTACCTTAATTATTATTATGTCCCCTCTATAGTTACGAGAAATTATCTCCCGGATTCCCCTTTAAAATTCTTATCCCATATTTCTTTAACCGGGATAGTTCTCTACGTATTAGATTGGGGTCTGATGGAGGCGTACCAAATAATGGGTTAGCAATCTTCCGTATGTCCATCAGTCCTGCTATAAGGAGGTATAAATAACTCCTGCGAATTTTGCTTATTACACATCTATTTCCTTGGGAGGGGGATATGTTTGTTGTTTTAATTCTCATATTCTATTAAATTCCCCTTAGTACCCGCTTTCCTCTTTAAACTCCTCATCCCATTGTGCCTTGCCCATGATGGTTCTCTGAATATTGAGATGATATCTTGGTGGGAGACATCCCTCTTTATGGGATAGCAATTTTCCATTTGTTAATCTTCCCAGATATGAGGAGGTATATAGTGTCTCCTTCCATTCTTATTGTACAGCTATTTCCTTAGTAGGAGGATATAATTGTTAATTTATTTCACATTTAATGTGGAGGTCACTGTGATACCCGCTTTTCATAGTAGGAGGGAATGATTGTTAGTTTATTTCTCATTTACTGTGGAAGTCACTTTGGTACCCGCTTTCCAGAGTAGGAGGATATAATTGTTAATTTATTTCTCATATACTGTGGAAGTCACTTTGGTACCCGCTTTTCAGAGATTTGAGGGGGTTCATAATGGGTCTTCTTAGAATCATCTTATATTTTCAGTTCTTCACTAGTCTGGGTTTACAGTTGTATCAAAGTGCTTCATACATGTTAAATTTTTTTTTATTTTTTTTCCCTTATTTACATATCTGTACATAGTCCAATCTGGATACCCAATTTATCTAACTCCTCTGTTGGGTTCTTAGACACGATTATTTTCTCCTTATACGTAATAAGAAGCTTAGTGGGGAACCCCCACCTATAGGGAATATTATGATTCCTCAATGTAGTGGTCATATCCCTAAATCGTTTGCGGTTGTTCCTAGTGGCTTGTGACAGGTCTGGAAATATTACTATATTCATGTATTTTCCTTCTTGAAGTTTTTTATATCGGACTTTCTTCATCAGGGAATCTTTAATTGCACAATTTAAAAATCGTACTATAACATCCCTTGGTTCTGTTGATTTTATGTTAGGAGGTTTTTGAATTCTGTGTATTCGCTCAAATGGTGCTTCTCCTATTTCGTGGGTTTCCATATATTGAGCCATGTAATCTTTTAGGTAATCCTCCATTTTGTCTGATTTAATTTCTTCGGGGACTCCTCTGAATCTCAGGTTATTCCTTCTTGACCTATCTTCAATATCCGTGGTCCTACTTTCTAGTACACTCACTTGTTCTTTTAATATATTATTTTGTGTTTGAAGAAGATGTATTTCTTGTCTTGTTTCTTTAATATGTTCGTCTTGTTCTCTCACTTTCTGCTTTAATTCCGTTACTTCCGACTTTAATTCGAAAATGAGTTCTTTGAAGTCTTTGCTAATTTTCCCGTAAAGATTGTCTAGAGCTTCCACCAAGCTTTCTTGAGAAACCGTTTTGCCTTTGACAATATTCTGTTTATCTGTCTGTCCTGAGTCTATAGAGGGGTTCATTAACTCATGCTGCTCTGGAGATATTGATCGTCTTTGATCTTTCCGAGAAGGGACGTTTATTTTTGGTGAAAAGAGGGTATTTATATTTGATGTTTTATTTTTCTCCAGTTCCGTTATTTTCTCTTTTTTTGGACCCATTTTCAGGGGATTTTTTTTTTTCCCCCTACACTTTTAAAGACAGTTTCCTACCTTTGCTGGTACCTTTCCTGAGGTCCAGTGTGCTGGCTAGGGTGCTTGGGAGTTGGGGTCTAGCTCTTCTTGCTGTGTATGGGCCACCCGGTGGTCCCCCTTAGTGTGTGGGCCCCAGTTCAACCAAACTACCAGCACCGCGGGCCCATGGGGGGCAACAAGGGGCATAACTGGGGGCCACTGGGCCCCTGTGCAATAATTAAAGTAGGGCCCCCTTGTCACTCTACCTGGTGCATATTTTCACTCCTCGTCGCTCCCCACTAAGCAATACACATGGTTGACATGTGTGTGGTTTCTTTGTGTGATTGTACTGTTGCTGAGTGAGTGTTACATGTATGTGTGTAGTTGGATGAGTGTGATTGTGTGGGTGTGAGAGCTGGCTAAGTGTGATTGTATTTGTGGCTGTTTGAGAGAGAGACAAAGAAACAGAGAGGGAGATAGAGTGCCAGAGAAGACAGATAGGGAGGGAGAGACTGAGACAGAGAGCCAAAGGGAGACAGAGCTACACATGTAAAGAGATGGAGAGACAGAGAGTGACACAAGGAAAGGAGAGCCAGAGACAGCTAGAAATCCATAGAGAGACAGAGATTGACACAAGGAAAGGAGAGACTGAGACAGCTAGAAAACCATAGAGAGACAGAGAGTGACACAAGGAAAGGAGAGTCAGAGACAGCTAGAAAACCATAGAGAGACAGAGAGTGACACAAGGAAAGGAGAGCCAGAGATAGCTAGAAAACCATAGAGAGACAGAGAGTGACACAAGGAAAGGAGAGCCAGAGACAGCTAGAAAACCATAGAGAGACAGAGAGTGACACAAGGAAAGGAGCGCCAGAGACAGCTAGAAAACCATAGAGAGACAGAGAGTGACACAAGGAAAGGAGAGCCAGAGACAGCTAGAAAACCATAAGACAGTTAAAAAACTAGAGAGAGACAGAGAGTGACACAAGAAAAGGAGAGCCTAAGACAGTTAAAAAACTAGAGAGACAGAAAGGAAGTGAGACACACAGAAAGAAGTAGAGCCAGGAAGAGACAGCCTCCTATGTGTGCAGGGAGAGGTGAGGTAGAGTATTTCACTCACCTTGATCCTGTGTGCCACTGCTGCAAGCTGGGACAGGGAATCCTGGGGGCCTGAGGGCTGCTGGGCTTGCTCGGAGCTCCCCTGTGCAGTCCCACTGCTGCAAGCTGGGACAGGGATCTCTTGGGGGCCTGAGGGCTGCTGGGCTTGCTCGGAGCTCCCCTGTGCAGTCCCACTGCTGGCATCCTGGGAAGAGAGGGAGGGGCCTGCAGGCAGGATATGGAGGCAGCTCTGCCAGAACTCCACCCAGGAAGAGGTGAGGGTAGGCATTGAGTTCCGGTGTGCCTCCGCGGCACACACAAACAATGAATGCAGCGGGACCTCCATCTGCACCCCACTCTGCCCCTTACTGAGGTTACTGGCCGATCGGCCAATCAGTGAGGTAAGATAATTTCTATTTAGTATATTGCCGAATTAGCAATATACTAAATAGCAGTTTTGCAAGGGGAGTCAGTCCTGCAGCAGGGGTCCACAGAGCAGCCAGGCCCCCTGGTGTGATGGGCCTGGACACAGGTCCGACCCAGTAGTTCAGCCACTGGGGGGAACTTTTTTTTTATTTTGGATGTGGGCGGCCCGGATTTAGGGCGGCCTGGGGGGCAATTGCCACCCTGCCCCCCGGCCCAGCCCGCCCCTGGTTGACTTTCTCTTAAAACTGTGTGTCGGGTTTTTATTACAACTTTTTCACCAATTCATACAGAGCACTATATGGTGTTCCCTTTTGATTTATTTGGTCCTTATGGCCATTGATCCTAATGCTTAAATCCTCGTGAAGACATTTATATAACCATCGGTGGGGATTCATGCCACTATACGCTATATAAATTGGAGCTGGTCTTAAGCTTCATGCCACATTAGTTGGTAATCATACTTCTTTGTATCATGTCTGTCCAGTTCTGTAAAGACATGATGTACCATTGGGTCCTTCTTGAATTTGTTTTTTTATGTACCAATGGATTCAAACTTGTAAAAAGGAAGTGATCTCCTATCCCTTCAGGAAGAAGGAAAATCATACCTGGGACTGTTGGCTATTTTTGCAATATCATTTTTGTTGTTTGATTATTGCACTTTGTATTTGGTATACTATTTCTTTAAGGGTCTTTGAAGGAGTCCCCTTATTTTAGGTTTGATGCCACTTGTTCCTTTTTTGTTTCAGTTGTCTAGTGCTCACCCATTTCTTGTTTTATTATATATAAAACATACTCAATATTATAGCAGATCCAGGGGTGGAGCACCCGGTTTGATTGAGATTTGAGTCATTATTATTTAAAAAGATGATACACCATACCGTGTAGAAATGGGATATAGTCATTGAACTTAAACCACTCATAAATAATTGAACAGTATATTCAGAGTAATGAGACTACAGGGGCATGATCTATACAGCAAAACTGCTTCATTAATCTAAAGTTGGTTTGGTATCATCCCTCAATCGCAATCATCATGTCACAGTCACCATTTGCAAAGAGAGAAAAAAACTAACAGCACTCCAATCACATGATCCGGGTGCTAAACTGGACCAAGGGCCAGCTCCAGGGCCGGACTGGCCCACCGGGATACCGGGAATTTTCCCGGTGGGCCGCAGCACCTGGGGCCGGCAGGAAGCCCTAATGTTTTATTTAAATAATTTTTCCCTCGGACTGTAACAGCTTCTGTCAGTCCGAGGGAATTCAGGAGGCAGGTGCTGGGGGCTGGGGGCTGGTGCCAGACGCAGGGAGCACTGAGTCTCCCTTACCAGCACCTTTCTTAGCACTTACCGGCCCAGCATGGTAGCTCCACCCCCACGTTGTAGCTCCGCCCCCGCATGGAAGCCCCGCCTCCTGCACACAAGCAGTGGACCTTGCTGCAGGAACAGGCATAAGAGTGTGGCCTCCCAGAGAATACTCCAGTGCCAGGTAAGGATTAAATACTGTGAGTGTGTCTGTCTGTAGTGAGTGTTGGTAGTAAGTGTGTGTGTACATACAGACACACACACACAGACACACAGACACACAGACACACATACATACAAACAGACAGGCACACATACATAAATACAGACAGACACATACATACATATATACATACAAACACACATAATATTTAAGTCACCCTCCTGTTTCCTACCTTTTAAGTGCAGGAGGGTGACTTTCCCTGGGTTCCTACTCTGACTCCCTCTGCTTCCTCCCGTGCGGGCTCTCAGTGATAGCTGGGATGAGTGACGGGGAGCCACTTCCTCCCAGCTTGTGATCTCAAAACGATGCAGCGCTGACCGGGCCACCTGAAAATCCATACCCATCATAAGGTGCCCATCGGGTGGCCCATGCTATAAGGGCCACTCGATGGGCACCTTAAAATGCGGCCGCGGCGGTTTGCCGCGCGGGCTGGAGCCGCAAATGATGATGGCGGGCACCTGGTAGCGGGGGTCTGCAGAGCGGCCGGGCCCCCTGGAGTGACAGGCCCGGTCACAGGTGCGACCCCTGCGACCGCTATATGTACGCCAGTGTACACATACACATTACGTGGCACAAGAACTTATGGGGCTGGCATACATTTTTTTCCAGGGCTGCTTTGAATTCCCAGTCCGGCCCTGGCCAGCTCCTGCCCCAGGGAGTAGATATCAGTGGTATAATGAGGATCCAGGCACTCCAAGTATCTTCAATTGTATTTATTAGGATAAGTGAGAAACCGCAAGGTTTCGAGCCCTGAAAGGGTCTTTGTCAAGCTACATCACAACATAAATGACAAACATTAATAGGCAAAAGCACAGTGAAAGTGTAAAACAAACTCATTAATTAATTAACAATCTATAATTAGACATTGGTATGATCAAATCAGTCTATGTTGGTACTCACCATTACCCAGAGTTCCCAGAGCAAAAAAAAAATAAAAATAAACTAATCAAACAACACTGCAGTTCTGATCACATGGATCCAAACACTTACTTCCTAGATCAGGTGGGACTTCAGAGCCATTCCCCTCCCATTGGTCGTGTATACGTGTGATGACGTTATCACGCATACGTGTGGTCGTGGCTTCAGCTTACTAGAGAGGGCAGGACATACCAACTAGCCCCATAAAACTACAGAACCTCCTACAGGGAGGGGAGGGTAAAAATTGCATTGCATAGTGCTTTTGCCTATAAATGGTTGTTTTTTCTGATGTGATGTAGCTTGACAAAGACCCTTTCAGGGGTCAAAACATTGCGTTGTCTCACTTATCCTAATAGATATAACTGAATACTTGGTGTGCCTGGATCCTCTTTCTACCACAGTTAGTCACCATGTCACAGTCACCTAACACACTAACTCCTTACACGCAGTAACCATGTCACAGTCACCCAAACACCATCCCCTCACACACAATCACCATGTCACAGTTACTCCCCACACTTACCCCTCACGCACAGTCAGATTGCCAAAGTCACCCTCTCACACTCACTCTTTTACAGACACCGTGTCACATTCACTGTCACATCCACCCACTCACAGTCACCCTCAGAAACACAGATACACCATTAGGTAGAGTCACCACCCCACAGACAGCAGCCCTCATACTCACACACTAACCCCTCATACACAGAACTGAGCCCCACCATAAGGACTACACACACAGCAAGATCACAAGCAGTTTTGCCCCCAAACACACAACACGCTGCAAGCAGCTCCCTCCACACATACACTCCTAGGCACACACATACACAGATTTGTATGAAATGCAGGCACAGTAATGGATACACAGATATACACTAACAGGTGCACAAAGATACTGAAATTCAGACACACACTCTCAGGCACATAAACGCTACACAATCCCAGACCTGCGCACACAGGTACCAATACACACTGCCAGACACACACTGTGATTGTGTTACAGTATGTATGAATCTATGTGTGCATGTGTCTGTGTATCTGGATACATAATGTGTGTGTATATCCATCTATCTATCTATATATATATATATATATATATATATATATATATATATATATATATATATATATAGAGAGAGAGAGAGAGAGAGAGAGAGAGAGAGAGAGAGAACCAAGAACCACCCACAGCAGAGCCTGAAAAGTACTAGAAGAACATCTGGGAGAAGCATCACATAAACGCAAGGCACAGTGGCTACGAGACCTGAAAGCACATTACTGCATGCTGCCACAACAGGAAGTAGTCATCATCACAGTGGGAGATATCAAGCAAAGAGCAGCCCACAGGCCACCAGGATATGACATGATCCACACCTACTGGATAAACAAATTAACAATGCTGCATGACTGGCTACCACAAGGCAGAACAAAACTTATCATGAAGGACATGATTTAACATCAACTAACTACCAACCAATCACCTGCCTCCCCACAACATGGAAGGTCCTGTAAGGCATCAGAGCCTCCAAAATCAATGGGCACATGAGTCAGTACATGAGCAATGTTCAAAAGGGGATTGGAAACAACTCCAGAGCATCAAAACACCAACTACTAGTAGACCAAGCAGTCATGCAGTAATCCAAGGCCAGACAGAGAAGTCTGTGCACAGCCTGGATTGACTACAAGAAATCCTATGACACAATGCCACACACATGGATACGGGAATGCTTGGCGCTATACAATGTGAACAAGACAATAAGAGCATTCATCAAGAACTTGAAGGGCAAGTAAAGATAATTCCTAGACAACAACACAAGTGAATATCAAATGTTGCATATATCAAGAAGATGTGCTATCCCCAATGCTGTTCTGCATAGACCTTAACCCCTTAGCCAGATCAGGAGCCCTGTAAACTACTCACTATGAATGGAGGATTCCGCACCAAAATCCAGCACCCAGAGACTGTACACACGCCGGAAGAAAGGAGGTGGGGGACTGATGAGTTTCAAGGATGATACACAGTGCATTCACAAGTACAGATGAACTTCTAAGGGGATGCCTGAAACTTCAACAGATAGAGGATGCAGAAAAGGAGGAAGTTCCAAACATCTGCATGGCATCTACCATGGCAGATAGTGAATGTGGCTTGCATGGCAAAATCCTACCAGAAAAGGCAAGACTGAAAGATAGCACTGAGCATTAATTCTAGCAGTGAGGGAACAAGAACTCAGCACCAGATCAATAGAAGCGGGGGTCTACCACATACATACACAACTGATAACTAAGTGCATATTGAACAATGTATAGGTGAGAGGCCATGTGAGAAAAAAGGCTATTTTACAATTTAGAAATGTGATTTATTTACAATTCTGTTTTTCTACCTGTAGCCTCATTAATTGGTAAATTCTTTTTTCAAAGCTTTTCTGCAAAGGCAAAACATTTTTTTAATGAAATAATGCTCTATCTTGGCAACCTGAAACCAAAAATACCTTAACCTTTACTTTCCAGGACACCAAAAATACTCTTGAGGTGGTTTTCTGCAAACCGCTTGGTAGTGAAAGGAATAAATGGCGTTTTCTGACTAATGTATCCCTAGGCCCAAGACCTTGGATTCAGGCAGCAAAATGTAAACATATGCTGTCAGTTTGTCCATGAACATGATTTTTTTGTCTTTAATTTTTTGTTAATAGTGTCTTGCAGCCATGTAGCTGTCACTGCTCTTTTGGCTGACAGACAAATAAGTGATCTTATTTTTGGCTAAAGCTACTTCCTAGAGAAGCCAATCTAGGATTTTTTTCCCCCAGAAACCTGTATTTTGTGGGATGTGCATTTGGAAAGAGGTCCCTTTGCAATTACAGCAGCGCCAGTAGAAGTCAAAAGTAGTATGCCCCATCGGTCACAAAAACAGTGATGTTATTCAATTGTATTAACCCCTGGCACCTGAGAGTCAAATAAGGGAGCAATAAGTACAATCGATCTCTTTCTTTTTCTTATCTCTTATAAATAATCTACATGTATTATTTGAAATTCCTTATGTCATTTCTAATATACTGTGAAAACTAATATTATTCATAAAATAAAGCAATAGGTTTATGCGTTATATAATATTAGTTTAGATAACCCAATCCATTATGGGGGCTTTATTATATATATAAAATAAGACATCTTATGCATGTAGCGCTTTATGTTTCAATCTTATTTCTGCACAACTTTATTAATTATAACTGCCTTCATGTAGTGTTCATTTATGTTTCCTTCCATCCCTATAATTCAAGCTCTATAATTCAGACAGCTAGGCCTACAGCTGACTGATCGTTCAATTTACGATATATGCACAGCAGCTAAAATGTTGTTAATCATCTGCTTCTTAAAACATTTACAGTGTTGTTATGTGACACCGATACCAAATAAAAATGATATGGTAAGTAATGTCATCAGTAAAGAACAATACGTTGATTACAGAAGCCTCATATTTCATGACATACTGTAAATCATTAAAAATATGTGATACCATAATGCCACCCTCTAAATTTTCAGCTGCGGAGAGACAACATTGTCACGTTCCTTGCAGTCGTTAAAAACAAACAAACAGAAAAACATAACATTTTCATCTTCTCTCATGATTTATACAGAAGAAAAACACTTTCAAATAAACTGCAACGAAACATCTACAAAAAAGGCCATAGACACAGTTTGTGCTTCCACAAGTTTCACATAGTGCCAAGAAGTATACAATAACCCTAGTCAGCCGTCATTTATTCAGATTTCAGACATCCATTTCTTTAAATATTCCATTTGCAGTTTCCAGTTAAAAAATAAAATACAGGGTGCTGCCCAAAAGCGTGAATCCAATACCACAGTGTGAATTTATTCCAGCATTCAAAAACAAACAAAAAGAAAACCTTTTGTCTGACAAAATATACTACTTTTTTTTTTTTTAAATCCATCACTCTCATTGATAAAAGTAAAAAATATGATAGTACAGACTGAAAATCAAACATTCGCATAATTTGCTATGATATGGAAGAAAATACAAGTATCCAGGTACACCTGAAGTTTCTTCTAAAAGGCAGTCTTTTATCAGGAACAAAAAAACAAATTTTAGGCTCCTCTCTGAGCCTCTATCCAAATTTGGTATGACTACCATTTACTTTAATTACTGCTTTAACTCTTACATTGATTCTACAAGTTCGTGTGGAATGTTACAATCCATTAGAGCATCTCAGAGAGTGTCTACCAGTGTTTATTTTGACATCAGATTTTGATTTAGTTTTAATCATATACACACATAGAAAGTAAAAACAAACTTTAATTGAAACTTATTTTTGATTTTTAAAAAAAAAACAACTTACATAATTAGGGCGATTCTCATATGCAACAAATAAATATAAAATTGCACATATAAATATCGAGCAAAGACGCAATATAAAACCGGTTAAATACCCTGGATGTAATACCATTATATAAAAAGCAACACTACAATGCAAACAGTAATAATACCAGACAAATTGATTATAATGTGTTATAGCAAAAGTAACAGTAAAACAACAAAATACAAACTCAAAGCACCCAAACAGAGCAAATTTAAGTGACTAGTTAAATAAATAGAATTTAACTAGAATAATGCAATTTATCCAGGGATCAAACTAAGGATTTCAAAGCAAAGTGTAATAAAGGCGATGAAGGAGTCCAAACAAACGTGATGCATACAGTAGGATGAAAAATATATATATATAATTATGAATATAGCAAGCTGGAAACTGGGGGGCCCCCACCGTAAAAAATAAATCATCCAGTGGTCTGCAAAGTCCCAAAAAATAAACTCTGGTGAGTATAGCAATACGAGATTAGCATCCATTGTGATACTCGGCTAGCGTAATCTGTGGCATCTTCTTTGAACTTCAATAGTGCACCAAAAAATACATGATAACGTAATCTGAAAACCCACAGTCTATGCATTTTGACTCCCCAAGAGATTCTATCAAGACATGGGTGTAAAACAAAAGACTGTCTCATATAACCCCATTCTATGTGTATTATGGGGAAAATATAAAACATGAATTGTACATTTGCTATAACATACACTTTTTCTTGTCACGAATATCATGACAATTGCACTAATCAGAATGCAAGTGAAAACGAAAATAAAATAATTGTATTCATATTTGTAAAAATAAACATATTATTTCCAAATAATTAGTCCCATAATTACATGTGAATAATTATTAAATACACATGTATTTATAAAATCACGTTATATTAAGATAATCAACCTGACTTACCTTTATTATAAAAAATTTGAAAGAAGAGTTTACAATTCAAATATATGTAAGGTCTATCGCCTCATTTAGGCCATGGAGGTTGAAGGACCACTCTAGTGACAGGAAAACATACTCGTTTTCCTGGCACTAGAGTACCCTGAGGGTGCCCCCACCCTCAGGGTCCCCCTCCCGCCCGGCTCTGGAAAGGGGAAAAGGGGTAAAACTTACCTTTTTCCAGCGCTGGGTGCGGAGCTCTCCTCCTCCTCTCCGCCTCCGTTCCGCCCCGTCGGCTGAATGCGCACGCGCGGCAAGAGCTGTGCGCGCATTCAGCCGGTCGCATAGGAAAGCATTTACAATGCTTTCCTATGGACGCTTGCGTGCTCTCACTGTGATTTTCACAGTGAGAATCACGCAAGCGCCTCTAGCGGCTGTCAGTGAGACAGCCACTAGAGGCTTTGGGGGAAGGCTTAACCCATTAATAAACATAGCAGTTTCTCTGAAACTGCTATGTTTATAAAAAAAAATGGGTTAACCCTAGCTGGACCTGGCACCCAGACCACTTCATTAAGCTGAAGTGGTCTGGGTGCCTAGAGTGGTCCTTTGAGTGTGTTCAACTTCAAAATCCAATTGGAGTCTGCTGTAATCAAAACTCTCTTTATTTTTGCTGCATCTCTTTTTGAAAGAATCCACTCAATCTGCATAACCAAAATGAAGGAGGCAAAAACTAAAGTAACACACAACAGGAGCTTTTCTGTCATTGTGGAAAATTGCTAAATGATGTTCCCTAAATCTGGACTTGGATTCCCCAAATCTGGATCTAGAGGTCTGCCCAATATACTGCAACCCACAGGAACATCAGTAGATTAACTATGAAAGAAGTGTTACAGTTAAGCCTGTGGGTCAGCATATCTAACATCCCCCATTGAAGATCCAAAGTCCAGACTCCCATGACACATAAAACCACATGAAAACAACGAGTATATCCACAAGGAAAATTCCTTATATGGGTAATACCAAAAACTCCAGAGGCCATAAGTTTATATGGTGCCATTATTTTATTTAAATTAAAGCTTCTTTTGAATGTAACCCTAAGGGTTCCAAGGATGTTAAAACCAAGTCAAGGATCTAGCTTTAAAATGCACCAGTGTTTATGAAGAATATCAATAATTTGCTATATAACATGTCCCTAGTGCTAATATGGTACCTAGTGAAATATATTTAATGAACTTTAAATATCTGAATATTATAAGTCTTTCATTCAAACTACTTCCAGACACAAGAACTGAAAGGACCTACCTAGGCTTATATTAACAGACTTTTATTGTATATCAATGATCACCACATATGGTTCTTGTTAAGATAGATTGATGAAGGCCTGTTGATATTAACATTTGACCCAGCTTTGCAAGCCAGACTCCCTGTGTATTAGGAAGGTTCAAGTTTCTGAAGGCATTCATTTAATCATGTATATAGCACAACGTCCTTTGTGTCATTTATATTTTACCGCCCAAATATAACGTATGGCTTTAATCATACATTGGACAGAATGGTTAAGCCACAACCCACATATTTTATCCAATAACCTTATGCTAATGGGTACGCCTCTAAGCCTCTGAATTTTAGACATATAAAAACGTTTGCAGCTAGAATTTCTTTACCAATACTTTTAACATAAACAATGGATACTATCTTGAAGTGCTTTCACATTGCTATTGTATTGGTCCAAATGTGTGCAAAGACTTGTTTTTCGGATGGTGTGTATGTTTGAATAAATATACATTTTTGTCTGCAAGACCATCTGATTCGTTTATTGAAACTCTGGTGTGAAAAACAAACATCTCAGGAACTGCTAATTCCTACACCTAGATTTACTCCAACTCTGAACTTTCATAGATGACTATAGCAAGTCCAAAATATAATAATAATAATAATAATAATAATCAGAATATATAACTGTTGATGTTAAAAGCCTCTTTATACCTTAACTCTCCAGAAGGGTAAATTAAATTATCTCTATTAGTTTCACTTGTCCTAATTTACACACATTTTATGGACTCTGGAGGATAAACAGTATCAAGAAAATTATGTGTCAGGGTAAAAGCTTCTTCTTCAAAATATTTTAAAAGGGAGCAGTTTCTATGAAGACTAATAAACTGCTGATGTCCACGAAAGGGATGAAGAAAACCGTTAACATCAACCTTTTTTGATTTTGATTCTAATACCATCAGGATTGCCCATAAGGATAAGATATAGAAATTCTACGGCAGTCTTCTGTTTATTGATGGTAAAGGATAAGCCCATCCACTGTTGTCCATTTAAGATACAAAAGAGTAAATCTCAGTGACCGTTCCAGACAATCAAAATATCGTCTATAAAACGGCGATAAAAGGCGAGTCTCCCCCTCCAATGACAATTGTCAAAAATATGGGTATGTTCCCAAAAACCCATAAATAAATTAGCACAGTAGGGGGCAAAACTAGCCCCCATTGTTTTATCATTTACAGTAAAAAGAATTTACTTGTTCACATGGGAGAAGAGGGTTGTTAAAAAGAATGTACTGAAATGATTATAATCGCAACTGATGGTTAATATTAGAGTAAAGTGTTGTCCCATCTATAGTAACCCAGCTAAATTCCTTCTGCGAAACCAGCTCCTTCATCAAAGATACAATATGACCAGTGTCTCTAACAAATGATAGTAAGCTAGGAACATAATGTTGGAAATGGAAATCCACCGATTTAGACACGTGAGAAGTTATTGAAACAATAGATTAAATAATAGGTTGTCCAAGAAAATAAATGAGAAAATTAGAATATGGGGACTTCTCCCGAACTTGTTTTCTCAGCTGATAAGAGAAGACATATTTTCCTTCTAAATGCTAACTCCACAAGAGTTTGTAATTTGCCAGCAAATAGTACAAATTGATCTTAATCAAACTCCTTATAATACATGTGATCTCTCAAGCTTTCCCCATAGAACCCTCCCTATTTAATATATCTAGTCCACCCCCTTGTCTGCACTCTTTATAACAGGGGATTGTTCTGAAGACAATTTAGAGCAGATAATTCACTTTTATTAAGGTTCAATCTAGTTTTTAAAACCCCTGTTTTATGGACTTACAAGATAAAAAATAATGGAAAAAAATGCCATTTATCCTCCAGTGGGTATTAAGTAGAAGGAGCCCTAAGGCCCATATACATGTTTCTATTTACAATCTGTACAGCATCAGTATTGGGCTGATCTATTTCTTGCACGTTTAATTGAGACAATAAATAACTCAATATAATTATATCTTTGGAATTATCTAAGGCTTTTGGAACATACTCCAAGCTATTGGCTTCATTAATATTAAAGGACTTTATAATGTTAACTTTCTCACAAAGTAGTTTAAATCTTTGAAAAGGATGTCTAGTAGGGACAAAAGTTAGGCCCTTATTGAGTAAAGAAATATCACCCATTTTTAAAACATAAGAAAAGAGAAGTTGTCTTTCACTGAAGGCATCCCAACTTGCTCAGGCTCTCTCTTTTCCTCTCCCCCTTGTTCCTCTATAAAGAGATTACTCTTTCTGGAGGCAGGTTTCATGAACTTAATCTACCCCTGATTCACAGTATCACCCGAGTTAGTAACGAACTCACTTTTACATGGAACTGATACTTTTCTGTAATTGTTAATGCTTTTCCTCAGTGGAAATAATCCTAATATTTATGGGGTAATAAATATAGTTGAGCGGACACCTGGATGTTTGGGTCCGGCGGGTTCGGCCAAACTTTGAAAAAGTTTGATGTCAATGGGGACCCGAACTTTTGGGCACAAAAATGGCTCTAAATAAGTCCTGGAAAGCACTAAAGGGCTGCAAAAGGAAGTAAAATGGGTGTAAGAGTAAGACAAGTGCCCTGCAAACAAATGTGGATAGGGAAATCACTTAAAATAACATAAAATACATAAAATAAGCAGCCGCTTAGTAGGTAACTCCCTAATTCCCGCAAAAGGCTGAAAGACCTAAATTGGACCTAAACAGTAGTTCAGTAATGTTTTCAGTTCGGGTTCGCTCAACTCGTAATAAATAATACAATTAATAATGTATAAAAATTATCAAAAATTAATGTAATATTTTTTTTATATAAAAAAATGTATATTGGCACTGTTCCCCTTGATTCATTTAAAGCAAAGCGTTACCTGCTATTTTAACTCTTATAGACCCTGGAGTACGTTTATTTGAGAATTTGTATTTAATATATTAATCACAAACTGATTATAAAAATATAGTTTATTGTGACAAATAATTAATAATAATAATAATAATAATAATATGCAACATGCATGACAATATTCAATGAATATTTAGGTATAACATAAGTATATAATATGGCAGCATTTATGACACAATTATAGATAGCTCAAAAGCAACAAATGTTAACTTAATTCTAAAGACGTTACATTCATAATTACAAATACTTCCTCTAGAATTCAATCAACAGTTATATCCACATTAATGATAAGATTTACTACGGAGAACTTTCAGCTTTGAAATTCCTTTACACAAAACACAGATCACAGCATCACACAGCAGCACATCTTACAGCCATAACTTTTGCTGTCAGTTTGAATCACACTGAGTTAGCTCACTCACTGCTGGCTACAATTCTCACATGAAACACTCCTTTAATATTGCAATTACCAAATACAATATTTCTTACACCAGAATCAGTTTAACTATTTTCTTCCATCCAGTAACCAATAAGAATAATCCAACCAAAATTTTACAATGCAGATGATTAACTTTTCTGATTAAAGATTAACTATCCCTAATTTCAGATTGGTCAATATCTCTGGATAATAGCTTGATATGCTATACTTGTTAAATTACCAGTAAATATATTATTCATTTATTCCACCTGCAGGAATGGAATGTGGAACCATATATTTCCTCAGCTAATTATGATTTCAAAGGTTTAAAATCTGACCAGCCTTATCCAGGTATATCTCTGCGTAGAATTAAAATTAAATTAAATTAAATTAAATTACACGAAACCAGCATATTTACCAGCTTTCTTTGTAGAAATTCTTTAGGCTTGGAGATATATTCCATAAATGGAGTATGCAAGTATGAGATAGAGAATTGTGGAAATATGAAAGTGTAGCGGAGCTCCAATACCACACATAGGTATCTCCGCTATTCCTTTCTCGAAGCTGAAAGAAGCAATGTAATAATCCAAGACCCGTTCCCCCCAGCAACTAGACGACACATAGTTCTGGGAGTTAACTGAGTTTATTTTGGCCACACAAGGCTTTTATGCACTGACCCCTAGCATGGGGTCTCCGCATCAACATTTCCTCCCAGGAGTCTCTCTTTCTGAGAGAATATCGAGTGAGAAAACTATAACTCAATTATCTCTCAGATACAGGAAAACATACACAATATTACAATTTCTCATAAAAATACATTTTAATAACATATAAACCCCATAAAAGTAATATCACCGAATAGCTTGCGTCTGAGCACCCACTTTTGTCGAAATAGCACTCAGATCCCGTAGGTGGTTTGGGAACGCTATTTAAATTAAGTTTTGACCGGTCAGCCACAAGGCGATGCCCCAAAACAGTTTGATAGAAAACAAGGCAATGACCAGTCATCTTTCGGGGGTTCTCCCACAAACACCGACGAATGCTCCCCCTGGCTGTTAGGGAGCAAAATCTCCCTCTGTTTGGTAGTTCATGCCTCCCAAACGCCGTTCTCATAACTGTTCGGGAAGTTGGATGGGCAGCGATACAAGTTTTCCGGGTGTACGTGGGGTCGCGTATCAGAGATATAGTTCCATGTCGTCGACAACCATTTACCGCTGCCTGCGTTCAGGAGACAAAATGGTCACAAAATGGTCACCAATTCTTGGAGCACGTGTGTTCGATTATATGAACGGCGCCAACACAGGGGAAACACTTGCACTAATGGTCAATTTGTTGATAACAGCCAGGGGTGGTCAGTGATTAGAAGGTGCAAACAAGGGGATTACACAGAGTTGGTTCGGTAAACGAACGGGGGTGTACGGACAGCCGAACGAAAGGGCATCCATTCTGCCACAGAAAGTTATCAGAGTTCTGATTATTAAAGAATTCCAGATTCAGTTGGAAAATCAGTTAGTTTTTTAAAGTTACAGAATTTAGTTGGAAAAGATACAGAGAGTTAGCTGTGTCCAGCTTTTGGTTAATGATGAAAGACCTCCTTGTCTCTGGCTTTCCTCAATTTTTAAGGAAGAGCTTCTCTTAACTTTCTTTACATCACTAATTTAAAGTGACCAATGGAGCCAGGTGGGTGTATATTCTACTAATTGCCATATGGACTTTGATCAATAGGTGGCATTGTAACACCACAAGAAATTCTCATCAAGAATTAAAACTACCACTTTTCTATATAAAGGGTTATTTAAATTTCGTGATGCATTTGACGTCACAGTTGTCTTATCTTTAAGGTCCATTTGCAAATATCTGTCAATCTTCAAAAAGACTTCTCAGACTGTGTGGAGGGACCGCTGCCTGTCTGTGAATTGCCTTTCTGATATTATGTATGTTTCCTCATTTCTTCGTATATTGTGCCTGCTCCCTGTTCGGGAGTGCCTTCACAAAGGGAATTCATTTGCCTCCCAAACGGGGAACACCCCGATACCTCATTTAGAATGCTAGTTAAGAACCTTCACACCTTGCAATATAAGTGTCAATCCGCAAACTGCAAGGGAAACAATTAATGAGCGCTCCCCTGGGTGGCCGACATTCGTACATTGTTTCGAGCATTCGTGGATTGTTTCCTGACTCGTTTGTTTCCCGAATGAGGACCTCTTCAGTGCCCCATTAGAACGTTCACACCAAATAATCAGAACGTTCTCACTTGAAACCTAAGTGTGAAACTGCAAGGGAAGTAATTGATGAATGCTCCCCTGGGTGGCCGCCATTTTGTATGCTGTCCAGGGGGAGCATTCATGTCCCGAATTGAGAAGCTTCCCTTGCAGGATTTCACACAGGGACCTCGCGAGCGGAGACCGGTCGAGGGAGGTACAGCTGTGAGGGTCCCTGAGATTGGTGTGGGAACTGCTGTGGCACCAGCGAGTTGGGCGGGCTTTTGGTGCCTGCAGGGACAAAGAGATCAGCTCTTTTTCCTGTGGTTGGGCTTTCTGTGCCTGTGAGACAAAGGGCTCCCAGGCACAGAGGCTCCTAGGAAGAAGATCCCCTGGCGGCGGGCGTGGAAAACCCTATACCTTTAGTGGTGGGAGTTGGGGACAAAGGGAAAAGAGTCCTTTCCAATGCTGGGGACCCAGGGAGGGGGAGGATCCTGGAAGCGAACCCTGGGTGATACACACCTTGCATGGGGTATGTATGAAATCCGTGTGTTGCCAATAAAGTAGTCGTTGTAGCTCCAGGACTGTGTCGTCCAGTTATTGGGGAAAGATGGGT
Organism: Pelobates fuscus; assembly: GCF_036172605.1. Classification (NCBI taxonomy): domain Eukaryota; kingdom Metazoa; phylum Chordata; class Amphibia; order Anura; family Pelobatidae; genus Pelobates; species Pelobates fuscus. Next base: position 234,963,085 of record NC_086318.1, read on the forward strand.
CTCTTTGTATTTTAAATGGTTCCTGGACTGAAGGAAGGGAATCAGTGGCAGTAACCGGTCGGGTTACCCGTGGTCTGCTACAGACTGACCGTCTGATTTTTGGGCCCCAAAGTATGATTTTGCAAAAGTGATATTAGGACTCACTCCCAGAAGACACCCGGTGCTCTGGAGCAGGAACCTGGATAATTTCTAGTGTTGCCATAAAGTATGGTTTTGACGCATTTGGCCTCTCTTTCACCTTATCTAATACAATGGAACCTCGTATCAATCCATCAAATTAAAAAGTAAAATTAATTACTTCAGTATTATCTCTTCTGGTAATCCTGTATCTGTTTTTTTTAGTTACGCAGTCTTATTGTGTAAAACTATGTGTATTACTTGGTAATGTGACAGCATGTGATATATACATGGTTTTTTAACACACATTCAGCTAATATTAGTTAAATAATAATGAATTTTCTTCATTGGGGCTCTATCCATGAATATTCAATATTATAGTATATCTCATCTATATCATATATATATGATTAAACATAATTAAAGTTAGTATCTATGGATATATGTACATATCTAATATATATGTGTCTGGGCCCTTTCTATCCCCCTTGCAGACATAAGTTCTTGTAGAGAAACCTTAGCTCTTACATTGTTTATGTTAGCTGAATTCCTTTGCTCATTGACTAGAGTTAGAGAGAAACAAAAATGTATGAGCATTTTGTTACAAAATTGAGTCATATCTGCTAACTGGTGATTTACAGTATACAGTTCTAATATCTATCTTAACACAAGATTTCTGCCAGAATATCTGACTGAGGAAATGAAGTCTCCTAGTGATATGTTTCTTAACATGAGTTAAAGACATAACCAAAGGATATATAAATCTATTTGTATTATTGTATTGTGACAATTGTATATATAGGACAAAAATTGTTAAGAGGTAATCACTTACCCAGTGCAGGTGTGCAGCCCCAGATCCGTGTGTGGACGCAGTGTGGTGCTCAGGTGATCGCGTGTGGGATTAACGAAGACATGATGACGACATATTAATGCGACCAGGAAAGGTCGTGAAAAAGCGTCTAGTTGCTATGGTGACGCTGTATTGAAATAATATAAGTGATCGTGAATCGTGCGTTAGGTAAATAATGAAATAAAACCAACTAGGAGGATATGTATGAAATACATAAATAGTAAAGAGTGGATACACATGTAGATAAGTATATAATATATAATAAGGGAATAATATGTAGCCCAGATCAATGGAAAGCAGATGGACGGGTGAAGAAGGAGTGAATATTGTGCGTAAGTGAAGTGCAGAAGATAAAATAAATGAGAAGTGAAACTATATAAAGAAGACCAAACAATTGAGCGTGGAAAAGAGGGAAAAGTAAAGAGTGAACATAGAAGTCAAATGTCACAATGCAGTGGGATACAATGAAGGATAAGAGAAAAATTGAGATAATAAGTGAATGTGAGGAAGGTTAAATAAAATGTGTGACGTGAAGAACATGTTAGAAAAGTGTGGGCTATATACAAATCAGTATACAAATATATACAAGAATATACAAAAAAGTATCAACCAGCAATATGCATGATAAACCCTATAATAGAGAATGACATATCAGAATTACTGATACCTTGGCAGAAGAACAATCAAAGCAGAAGGATAAATATATCAAAGGAAATAATAAAGATTTAAGCCATAATCAATCACACTTATCACAAGGAATTTTTTGTTACAAGGATTTTTTGTTAAAGGACAGAGGGACAGCCTGGAGATGGACTGGGTAAAAATAAACAAATAAAAAAAATGAATAGAATGTAGTAAATATAGAATGCAGTAAATATAGAAAGAAATAAAATAAAATAAAATAAAATAAAAACATAAATAAATAAACAATGATGAAGAGGAAAATAATAATAATGAAAAATAAAGAAATGACAAAAATGAAAAAATAAATAAATAAAATAAAATAAAATAAAAATAAAGTAAAAGATAAAAAGAATGAAAAAATAGATAAATAAAAATAAACGTAAAAATAAAAATAAATATAAAAATAAAAATAAAGATAAAATAAATAAATAAAATAAAAAATAAATAAAAGTGAAAATAAATATAAACATAGAAATAAAAAAATAAAGAAATAAAAAAAATGAAAAATGAGTACATGAATAAATAAAAATAAAAATGTGAAAAAACTATGAGAAAACTGTGAAAAAAATGGGAAAACTAATTAAACATAAAAATTCCAGATCATCGTGTATCCAAGAACGAATGAAAAGAGACATATTCGTTAAGGCCCTTCGGGTGTATCGTATCCAATGTTCTAATCCAATAGGCTTCACGTTGAAGGAGTATTTTGGATCGTTCTCCTCCTCTGGATAGTGGAGGAATATGATCGATGGCTATGAATTTTAGAGTTGGAAGCCGATGATTTGCTTCTAAAAAATGTTTGGCTACCGGTTTGTCAGTTCTGCCATCTCTAAAGGCCGTCATAATCCCAGATCGATGGCCTCACATCCTATCGATGGCCACTCTATCCTAGAGTGAGATCAGTTTTCCCCACATAGTGCAGCCCACAGGGCCATGATATTAGATAGACCACATGGTCGGTTAAACAAGTGATGTGATGTTTAATAAAATAGCATCTTCCTGAATGTGGGTGGGCGAAGGACGGGCCTGTAAGCCTATGTCCGTAGGTAATGCAGAACAACCTGTTTTGATATGGGTTTTTTTTTTGTCTCATATTGATGAGAAAAGTCACTTTTGACCAAAATGTCTCTCAAATTCCGATTGCGACTGAAGGCGATCCGAGGAGGGCGAGAAAAACCAGAATGTAATGTAGGGTCAGAAGATAAGAGATCCCATCTTTTACGAAGGATGGTTGCTATTTTATCACTTGCTGTGTGGTATAGAAAAGGTAATGTGATAACCATAGGTTCCATGGAGGAGGTGGTTACTTGAGTGCAAGGTTTATCATATATATCCAAAGCTCTTTGTAAGGAGCGTTTAAGTATAGGTTTAGAGTAACCTCTCATCTGGAAAGCATGTTGCATAGATGTAATCTGAGCCTCTGTATTTTGTGGGTCAGAATTGTTTCTCAGCACTCTGAGAAACTGTGAGATAGGAAGAGATTTCTTGAGAGCACCGGGATGGAAACTGGTGGCGTGCAGTAAAGTGTTACGATCAGAGTTTTTTTTATACAAAGTGTATCCAATTGTATTGTGTACACGGTATATTTGTACATCAAGAAATTGAATCTTTCTCGATTCTGGGGGGTTGCTGCGGGTTGTGTGTGTGCTCCCGTGAGGAAGGATTTCAGTTGTAGGTAGTGGAATATGGCTCTGGTTGGTAGTTGGTATTTAGTTTGAAGGGCCGGGAAGGGCATCAACTCCCCTGCTTGGTACAGATGGTCGATTGTGGTGCAACCTCCCTCCCTCCAGGGGGCAGGGTCAAAGGTCGGTATTCCGGCTGCCAAGAGAGATATTGGGGCGTCCCTGGGGATAGCCTCTGGGGTCCCCCCCTTTTCTTTGACCTCATCCCATATTTTTAGTGTGAGGGTCGTGGTCGGGAGGGGGTCCATGTGTGGAGGACGTAGGTGTCTGGGGATCCAAAACAGGTTATGTAGGTTTTGTTTCCCCGCCCAGTGGGCTTCCAGACGGGTCCACTGTGGAGCGTCCCCGTCAGCCGTGGTGACTTTGACTGCCATCAATTGCGCCGCTCTGTAGTAGGCGTGCAGGTTGGGTACCCCTAGGCCCCCAGTTCGAACGGGCTGTTGAAGGAGTGTCATTGCGACCCTGGGTCTCTTTTTTTCCCATATGAATCTAGCCACTAAGCTTTGCATGGACTTGAGGAAGGATGTCGGCAGGGGTATCGGTAGGGTACGCAGGAGGTATTGGAATTTAGGGAGTAGAATCGAGAAATAGAACACATGTGCCTGACCCCCAAACCCCCCACAAAAATACTCTCACGCATATACAGCGCACTTCATAACAACGAACTGAAAGAAGTTGTGACACACCAAGAGGCATGGCACAAAGAACTAGGGCATACGTTCACACAGGACCAATGGACAAGGGCCTACAACATACACAAGGGCAATACACTGTGCACCACACACTTTGAAATCATCAGAAAACTCCAATACAGGTGGTACCTGGTCCCAGAGAGGCTGGCACGTGTGTTTCCGGGCTCACCTAACGTATGCTGGAGATGTGGTAGACAAGGGGGGTCTATGACCCACATTTGGTGGTCATGCAGCGCCCTAAGACCATTCTGGAATGGGGCCCAGGCCATGATACAAAGGCTGCTCGGAAGGGCATGGACCATACAGGTGGAGCATTGTGTCCTTTTTATGTTACCCCCGTCCTTAGGCAAAATAGAGGAGCGACTACTGTTCCACCTAATAATCTCATCAGTAACACTCATAGCCAGAGCCTGGAAGTCCCAGGTGATTCCTTCACTAAGCAATCTGAACACGCAAATTTCCCTGAACTGGAAATACGAACTCATGGCCAACAAACATCTCATCCCAAGACAACACACGTACCTAGCCGGAGAAAGATGGGAGAAATTTAGAAACCGGGAGGCAGATGGTGACACAGAGGGGTAATGGCGGGAGGTCCTCATTAACACTCATTAACATGGTGCACTGATAGGGACGGCCACCATAGCTCGGTCACATCCTGGTGTTGGAAACACCGCAGCCAACAGATAGCAGGTAGCAGGGGGGAGGTGAAGATAGGAAATCAAGCAAATGGATGTCGCCCTAATCCCTTAGCAGACGGCACAGAAAGATGTTTAGGATGCTTGTCTAAGGTGAATGTCTCAGGTGAACTGTACAAATGATCTATGATTGTTAGGCATGTGCAACACCCTAATATGTACTCACTGTACCTGCAATTTCCCCCTTTTCTTTTCTGTATCCTGGCGAGTAGGCGCCAACCAATTGATATGGCAAAATAAAAACACCTTCAAATTGAAAAAAAAAGAAATTGAATCTTGTTGATGTCACTACAGTGGCTAAGGCGCACAGGAGAGTCTATGGTATTTAAGTAATGAATCATGGTATCAAAAGACGAGTGGGGACCGGACCATAGCATAAGGATATCATCCACATATCTAAGATATAGTATGAGATTAGATTGATATTTCGATGTGTAATAAGCGTTTAACTCGCAAGTTGGAATAAACTTGGAATTAATAATAACATTAATAACTAAACATAATAACTTAAAATAATAACTTAAAAACTGAGTGTAAAGTCAGAGTCCACACTCCTTGCTTTCGGCAATTCAATAATATTTATTAAGAGAGGCTAATTAAACAAATAAACAATACATATACATTTGAAATAGGCTAGTATATGTTGCTACTAAAAACTAATCATTGACTCAATGGAAAGTAGGCTAAATTAACATAACAAAACAGGCATAGACACGTGATACAGTTACCACTCCATTGATCGTCAGCTGAGAGAGTAAGAGAGAGAGTGATGGTGTATATAGTGGGGGAGAGGGGAGAGAGAGAGAAAAGGTGAGGGTGAAGAGAGGTAATTCCAAAGAGAGACAGAAAATGTGCTATTCACAGGGCTTTAACCCCTTAAGGACTGGACTTTTTTTGCGATGTTGTACATTTGCGACCAGGCATCTTTTTACACTTTTGTGGTGTTTGTGTTTAGCTGTAATTTTCCGCTCTCTCATTTACTGTTCATATACAAATTATATATTGTTTTTTTCAGGACAAAAGGGGCTTTCTTTACATACCATTATTTATATAATCTCATGTAATTTAATTTTTAAAAAATGAAAAAATATGATGAAAAATTTAAAAAAAATACATGTTTTTTGACTTTTATGTGAAAAATCTTTTATTCATCTACAAAAGCGAATGAAAAAAACTGCTAAATAGATTCAAAATTTTGTCCTGAGTTTAAAAATACCCAGTGTTTACATGCTTTTTGCTATTTTTTTGCATGTTATAGGGCTATAAGTACAAGTAGGATATTGCGGTTTCAAAACATATATTTTTAAAATTTATCAATAGTGACATTGTAACACTATTATCTGTCATAAATCGCTGAATAACACCCCACATGTACATATTTTTTTTAAAGTAGACAACCCAGGGTATTCAATATGGGGTATGTCCAGACTTTTTTAGTAGCCACTTAGTCGCAAACACTGGCCAAAGTTAGCGTTCATATTTGTTTGTGTGTGAAAAAAGTAAAAAACTAAATTGAACGCTAATTTTGGCCAGTGTTTGTGACCAAGTGGTTACTAAAAAAGACTGGTCATACCCCATTTGCAATACCTTGGGTTGTCTTCTTTCGCAAATGGTATGCCATCATGGGGGTAATTCTCATTCCTGGGCTACCATACGCTCTCAAAGGCAACGTAACCAACCTGGTCATTTTCAATGTAAAAATATTTGACCCATATATTTGACCCTGTAACTTTCAAAAACACTATAAAACCTGTACATGGGGGGTACTGTTATACTCAGGAGACTTTGCTGAACACAAATATTAGTGTTTCAAAACTGGAAAATGTATCACAACAATTATATCATCAGTAAACGTGCTGTTTATGTGTGAAAAATGCAAAAAAAGTCACTTTCACTGACAATATCATCGCTGTGATACGTTTTACTGTTTTGAATCACTAATATTTGTGTTCAGCAAAGTCTCCCGAGTAAAACAGTACCCCCCATGTACAGGTTTTAGGGTGTCGTAGAACGTTACAGGGTAAAATACAGTGCTAGCAAATTAAATTCTCTAGACTTTTGGCCTGGGTTGGCAGGCAGGTCCCTTAAATTGCAATCAATAAAATAACTTAATTATGTAAAAATATTACATAAATATGCACGTAGAATTTAAATATATATGCATATTTATATATTTGAAGTCTACGTGTATATTTATATAATTATTTATGTCATTTTGTATATGGACATATGAATAGTTTGTATTCTTTTTATTTATTTATATATACATAGATATATATACAATTTCATTCTAAGTGTATTTTGATATAAATATATATATATTAATATCAAAATACAGTTAGAATAACATTTCGTATAGATATATATTTTTTTTTTAATTTTTATTATTATTTTTAATTTTTTTAATTTAATTTAAATTATTTATTATTCGTATTTTATAATAATATATATATACAATATATATATAGTTATTATATATATTATATATATACGTGTGTAAATTAATTATAAGTGTATTTTTATATTAATATATGTACATATTAATATAAAAATACACTTAGCATGACATTATATATATGATATATAGACATATATTATATAGGTATAATATATGTCTATATATCATATATATACACATATATAATAATATTTTTTTTTTATTCACTATAACTTTAATTTTTTTTGGATTTTACACTGGCAGGGAGACTGCCTGTCAGCACAGACAGTCCCCCTGCAGGCAGAGTCTAGGACACCTATTGTGACCATGTGGTCGCCCTGTTGGGCGATCACATAGCCACAGGGGTCCTAATCCGCCATGGGGAGACTGTCTGGGCTGCAGGCAGTCTCCCCACAACGGGAGCAACGCCGATCGCCGCCGGGGGAACGACGGCGATCGGGTAAGTACCTCTTAAATTTAGGACGGTTCAGGACCGTCGTCGGTCGGCAACGCAAAAATGCCGATGACGGTCCTGAACCGTCCCGCGTCCTTAAGGGGTTAAACAGGTTAGCCCCTCCTTCTGCTGGACACACCTCCCTTAGTCAATCCCTTAGGATGTAACAGAACCAGAGTGCCTCCTGGGGGAAGGGGGATTGCACTGGAAGGGAATGGGGGAGGAGTTTATCAACAACCCAACTGATTTTGCCTGTGAAAGGCCATGTGCTTCACAGAGGACTCCATTATTGCCTAAGGGTAGAATGGGGGCTTGAATCCCTGTATTAGAACACAATAACAATTCATTGGCATACAGTTTGGCTGTTAATCACATCCCCCCACTTATTACATCCCTCCTATTGGCAATGAATTGGATGAGACACTTAGACTCTATAAAACCCATCAGAGAGAGAGAGAGAGAGAGAGAGAGAGAGAGAGAGAATGCATCCTGCAGTGTATCTATTTATGCGAATGCACAACCCATTGTCTCAATAGAGCTCTTACCATTTACATATCATATTGGAGATTATATACTCTGGCAATCAATGACTTCAAGTAACAACACATACCAACCTGATTAACAATGCATACTACACAAAACACACAATACAATAAGAAATAGGTGAATTAATACATTTTCCACGGCAGTACCCCATGATGATTGGTTCAGAAATGAGTTGTTGTTGTTTTTTTATTTCTTCCACCAGGTAGTACGAGCCATGTCAGTAAATAAATGTTCAGTTAGTTCAAGTTCTTGTTGGTGAAATAACTCATTATGCAATTATATTTACAAAACCCAACCCAGTGTCCACACCTCCCAGAACAGTACCCAAGACAACCCTCCTATTCCTAGTTCTACTTCTTGAAACCCATCTGACTAAAGCCTTATTAATAGTGGATGTGACCCTAGAACAGTTCTGAAAGTGTGATGAAACTAGGTCTCAGTGAATTACCACTAGAGACCACTCTAATCTCCTGACACTCAGGTCTGCTCCTATTATCCATTAGTGAAGGAGTTGTATGAATATAGATGAAAGGAGGAGTCAGGGTTGTAGGCTCTATCTCTTCCTCTACATTCAACAAGACCTTCACTTCCCCACCCCTATTGTGTCCTACTGTTTCCCAATGTATTCCCTTTACCATTAATGTATCCATTATAATTAGTGTTATATGATACTCTCTAAGATTGCTAACATTATAAATAGGGTTAGTAACATTTCATAACACTTCATTTGATATTAATACTTCCTCCCTCTAGATCTACAACCCATATTCCCCATCCAGTCCATGTTCATTCCCATTTTCCTTAACCAGTTCATATACATTCCAATGTTCTTAATTTCCCATATTGTCTTTTCCAAAATCCCTTGAAAGAATCACGTTGCTTTAGCCAAACGATCTTGACCACCCACCCAAAATTAAATGTCACATCTACATATGGAACTTGTAGATTGCCACTGCTGTCTTCTGTTAAGTCTTTGGTAAATAGAGCTGCATTTGCATAGATACAGCTATTGTTGCTTTGGCCTGTGACAAGCTGTTCCTTCAATTTCCAGGTGAGTTTTAGCATGTGGAGTGACATCCTCGGTAATTTTGGAAAAATCTGTAAGAGATCAAGAAGAAGCATCAATTCTTAGCAGATAACTCTGCATCTGGGGAACAAGCCCCTTTTTTATATTTTACATTGGTCTGCATGTACCCACTTATATCCCGGCTGCCTTCTGGCCTTTTTGGGGTTAGACCTTTGCACTTTTAAAACAGTTGTGCCCAATGTGTCAATGATTACATAGGGCTCTTCCCAATTTGCATCCCAGGGATAATTTTGCTAAAATTTGTTACTCTTTATTAAGCCTACCCCCCTTTCTCAAACAGAGTTTGAGGAGAAGATAAAATTTTACAAATTGTTGGGGCCATATATGAGACCCCCCTTGGACAGTGCAAGTGCATCTATTAAATCATTAATAGATCATAAATCATTAACTTCCAGGGGCTGTCTGCAACTGGCACTCTCTGATGCATAGGCCTTTGTTGCTTAGGGCATGGATATACTTTAAAATAACAACCCTTCTTTTATGGAATAACCACTTTGAAGTGTTTGATGGTTCTGTAATAAAAGACAAAGATTAGGATTCCTATTCAGTTCTACTTTTAAATTTGGCACTTCTGAACCTTGATCAACAATCTTGGCTATCAGTAATTAGTTATTTGCATGTGAAGTGCTCCTCCCATGCTTGTTGTATCTCAGGGTCTTTTACATGTAAATGTCATTGATCTCCATCTAACACAGGCTCCTTTGCTAACAAATTCAATTGTACGTTGCACCTTTACAACTGCTAACTGGAGGGGTGCTTTAGTCCCCATCCAACCGGTTTCCCAAGATTCCATAGGGACAGATAGTTTGATCTGGTGGCACAAGCAATGTCACTATGGATACAAATAGGGCGTGTGCCAAATTCCTTTGAAAAATTTACAAGTTCTAAAAACTTTTTCAAGGATTGCTTTTTAACAGGTCTGGGGTAAGATAGCTATCACTCTTTCTTTAATTAGGCAGCTGTGATAGCTACTCCCAAAAATGTTACCTTTTGTGTGAGCAACCTTTGGAGTGTTTAGCTTGACTCCCGGATTATGCAATTAAGTAAAAAAAAAAATTCCCTTAATAAATTCATATGCTGTTGTTTTGCCCCAGAAGGGGGACTTAGTGACCGGTCAGTAAGTGTCATTGAAGCTCATGTGTAAGTACAAATCTTAGTCTGTTGTCTTGCCATAATTACATTCACGTAAGGGCGTCCTGCATGGTCATCCAGTGATAGTTATTCCAAAAATGAAATCAGAGGAACCTCACCCTCTTCATTCATTTTAGAATTGCTAGTCACTGTTCCCTGTACAGTCATCATTCTCAGAGCCTTCTGCGCAGGACCATATAGATTGGTCTTAGGCAGGGGGTGAGAATGGCGTCCCTGACCTGTTTTATCTGGGGGTTTATTTCGGTCAATCTTTTCACATACATTTTGAACTATTCTTTCTTTGAAAGGCCCAGAGGGATAAGCATACAATCCCTTAGTCACCCTTTGGTCTATCTTTGCCTTTCTACACTCTTTCTGTCTATGACCACTTTTGTTGCAATAATAACAAGTCCCTCTGAATGGAATCTCTGGAAGAGCTTGCCTCCCTTCATTAGTAGCCATAATGGCCACCTTGTGGTGTAATGTAACACCTTTCCTAATTAAATTTTGTCTAACTTTTCCTATAATAGTTAGAACTCCTTCCAAAGTGTCTTTTTCCTCTGCTATCATTTGCACTCCGGGATCTAAATAAGTGAATTTTTTTTATCAGGTATTGCAGTAAATCAGGAGGGGTTTGGTCTTGTGGTATACGGTGGGTTAGTCGGTACACTTGTTCAAATTTAGACGCAAAAACCCAAGGATCATCCTGTAAGTGTACCTTCATTGCAGCGAGTGAATGACTGTCTAAATCTCTTTCTCCGGTTATCAATTTGGAGATTGCTCTAAGCCTGTCTCCTTCTGTCCCCCATTTGTCCTCTTTGAACCAATCTTGATCCCGATTAATGGGCCCATTTATGGGTGAATTAAATCTGCATGCAAGGCTGCTTGGTGCCCACATTTTAAGCATAATACATGCCTCTTTAGGAGAGAGCATATATTGTTTGACTGCAGATTCAAAGTTGGACATGTTTGAAATTACATCTATTTTGCAGTCATATAGGGGGAAAAGGGATCTTAACTTAACAAGCTGTTTCATTACTTTATCCCTATCTTGCTGCTGTAGAATTTTAGCAGTCTGCAGGGTGGTAGATGCCCTGCTTTTAACACTTGGTGTAATGGACAAAGGGTCCCTAAAAGGTGATGTTGTTGGCTTAGTTATATGGGGGGTTAATACTGGAATACCACTGATATCAAACCCATCCAGTACAAGGTTTCCCCTGTTTACCCCATGGTCCTCATTTTCTGCAATACCAGATGCCTGTTCTTCATCTGCACACATATCCCCGTGGCCACATACAGCAACTGGGGTTTGTGCAGCTAAACCTGTTCTAAGCGAAGAAATTAGCTCTCCTCTCGCTTCATAATTGTCCTCTAATGTACTTACATATTCTGCATTTAAGCCACATGTTGGACAATCACTATATTTCTGATTACTTACACAGGCCACAGTAGTGTGCCCCAAAAGAATCCTATTTAACTGGTTTCTTAATAACAACAACAATTTCATGCAATTTTGGATTTTCTGTTTATCCTTATTCAAACACCACTTTTTGTTATCTACTCTGATGTTCTCTTTTTCGCATTGTAACCACATGCTATGCATTTTCTTAAATTCATTTTCATTTTCAAACATGAATGGATCAAAACTGCTAGATGCTGCATACTCTGCTACAATTTCCATTCTTACTTAAAATAAAGTTAAAAGTACTTACACGATTTGTGTCTTCAGACTGCAGGCAAATCAAATGGTGTGCACCCCACTTTGAATCCTTGGTCTGGCTATCTCCGATCCTCCAGAAGTGTCTCACTCTGGTTGCCTCTGTAGGATCCCGCACGTCCTGGCCCTGGACGTATTGCCGAAAACGCTCACAAAAAATAAAACAAAAATCGGTTCGGTTATTTTGTCCCCTTTTATAGCACACATGTATCTGGAGAAGACTGGATTGTCCCCGCTTTGCAAGTGAGCTTAAAAGGTGGTAGAAAATAATAACATGGCTCGCCACTTGTAATAAGCGTTTAACTCGCAAGTTGGAATAAACTTGGAATTAATAATAACATTAATAACTAAACATAATAACTTAAAATAATAACTTAAAAACTGAGTGTAAAGTCAGAGTCCACACTCCTTGCTTTCGGCAATTCAATAATATTTATTAAGAGAGGCTAATTAAACAAATAAACAATACATATACATTTGAAATAGGCTAGTATATGTTGCTACTAAAAACTAATCATTGACTCAATGGAAAGTAGGCTAAATTAACATAACAAAACAGGCATAGACACGTGATACAGTTACCACTCCATTGATCGTCAGCTGAGAGAGTAAGAGAGAGAATGATGGTGTGTATAGTGGGGGAGAGGGGAGAGAGAGAGAGAAAAGGTGAGGGTGAAGAGAGGTAATTCCAAAGAGAGACAGAAAATGTGCTATTCACAGGGCTTTAAACAGGTTACCCCCTCCTTCTGCTGGACACACCTCCCTTAGTCAATCCCTTAAGATGTAACAGAACCAGAGTGCCTCCTGGGGGAAGGGGGATTGCACTGGAAGGGAATGGAGGAGGAGTTTATCAACAACCCAACTGATTTTGCCTGGTGAAAGGCCATGTGCTTCACAGAGGACTCCATTATTGCCTAAGGGTAGAATGGGGGCTTGAATCCCTGTATTAGAACACAATAACAATTCATTGGCATACAGTTTGGCTGTTAATAACATCCCCCCACTTATTACAGATAGGATATGTTTTTGTTCATAAGAATACATGTAGCAGTTAGCATAGTTAGGAGCTATGGCCGATCCCATCGCCGTCCCAGTTTGCTGAAGATAAAATAATTTCTCAAAACGAAAATAATTATTTGTCAAGGTGAATTCAAGACATTCGAGAAGATATTCAATTGGTGGTCCGTTGTATTGATCTGACTGTGATAGAACCTGTCGCATAGCTTCTATGCCAACCGTGTGTGGTATAATAGTGTAAAGGTTTATATATAAAGGCAGCAAAACAAATAGAGTGACTAAACAGTAAAACACTATAAAAATGGAAAATGGGTACGGCAAAAAACAAATTGTATATACACATAAAAAGTAAAAACAATCAACTTTAAGTGAAACTTGTTGTAGATACAAAAAAAAAGCCACATGTAATAAATATAAAATTGCACATATAAATATCAAGCAAAGATGCAATATAAAGTTGGTTAAGTAACTTGGATGCAATACCACTTGTGAGCGTAAAAGTGGCATTGTGGTTGATGGAAGATACATCAGGCCTGATTTGCTAAACTGCAACCTGAGAATTTTCAGTTAAATGCCCCAGGGAAGATGTTAGTGTTTGCAATCTACATTGCTGAGGTTCTGCAAAACATGGTATGGGTCCCTGGGGCGGAGTATTTGGAGAGTAGGATGGGCCAATGCTCCAACAGCACTAGTTGCTGTGTAACAAACCACAATTTAGATCTGACTTAAGAGTTAACTAATTGACACTCACCTGTAGCTAGTCAATTAGTAGACAGGCCTTTAAATGAAGAGGGCAGCCTGCTGCAGTGTGAGGGAGAAAAAGACGGCTAGGAGAGTGAATGACAACTGTGTTCATTGCAAAGACATGTCTTTTGTTTGGAAAATTGGTAAGTGGGAAAGCCACCCAATTGCAGATAGCAATTTCCTGTCTAGTAAGAGCTCAAGTAAGAGCAAGGGATTTTGTTTGTTTTTGTTATTATTTAACCCCTTCAGGACCGCTGACGGTTCAGGACCGTCAGCGGTAAAACGTGCGTTTGGACCGCTGACGGTCCTGAACCGTCATAACGGTTTTGGGCTACTTACCTGATCGCCGTCGGTCCCACGGCGGCGATCAGCTCTCCTCCCGGTCCAGGGGGACTGCCTGTCTGCCCGGGCAGTCCCCCCTCGGCAGATCAGGACCCCACGGCCATGTGATCACTCGATCACATGACCGCAATAGGGGTCTTTGTATCTGCCTGCAGGGGGACTGTCTGTGCTGACAGGCAGTCTCCCTGCAAGTGTAAAATCATAAAATAAAGTAAAAAAAAAAAACAATCAGTGTAAAAAAAATTATAATATGTGTATATATATATGATATATATACATGTATTATATCTATATATATAATATATGTATATGTATCATATATATAATGTCACACTAAGTGTATTTTTATATTTATATATACGTATATTAATATAAAAATACACTTATATTTAAATTACACACGAATATATACAATATATATAATAACTATATATATGGTATATATATATTATTATAAAATACAAATAATATGTTAATAAAAATAAATAACAAAAAATAAAAATAATTTTTAATAATTAAAAAAAAATTATATATATATATTCAATTTTATTCTAACAGTATTTTGATATTGATATATATATATTTATATCAAAATACACTTAGAATGTAATGATATATATATCTATGTATAAATAAATAAATAAAAATAATACGAAATATACATATGTCCACATACAAAATTACATTAATAATTTCATAAATATACACGTAGACGTCAAATATATAAATATGTATATATATTAAAATTCTACGTGCATATTTATGTAATATTTTTACCTAATTAAGTAATTTTAATGATTGCACTTTGAGGGACCTGCCTGCCAACCCAGGCCAAAAGTCCAGATAATTTAATTTGCTAGCACTGTGCTTAACCCTGTAACTTTCTATGACACCCTAAATCCTGTACATGGGGGTACTGTTTTACTCGGGAGACTTCGCTGAACACAAATATTAGTGTTTCAAAACAGTAAAACATATCACAGCGATGATATTGTCAGTGAAAGTGAAGTTTTTTGCATTTTTCACACACAAACAGCTCTTTCACTGAGGATATTATTGCTGTGATATATTTTACTGTTCTGATACACTAATATTTGTGTTCAGCGAAGTCTCCTGAGTATAACAGTACCCCACATGTAGAGGTTTTATAGTGTTTGTGAAAGTTACAGGGTCAAATATAAGGCTTGATTTTACTTTTTTTTTTTTATTGAAATTTGTCAGATTGGTTAGGTTGCCTTTGACAGCGTATGGTAGCCAAGGAATGAGAATTAGCCCCATGATGGCATACCATTTACAAAAGAAGACAACCCAAGGTATTGCAAATGGGGTATGTTCAGCCTTTTTTAGTAGCCACTTAGTCACAAACACCGGCCAAAGTTAGCGGTTTTTGCATTTTTAACACACAAACAAATATAAATGCTAACTTTGGCCAGTGTTTGTGACTAGGTGGCTACTAAAAAAGACTGGACATACCCCATTTTAAATACCCTGGGTTGTCTACTTTAAAAAATATGTACATGTTAGGTGTGTTTCGGGGATTTATGACAGATAACGGTGTAACAATGTCACTACTGATACATTTAAAATATATATATATTGAAACAGCAATTTCCTACTTGTATTTATAGGCCTATAACTTGCAAAAAAAAGCAATAAAGCATGTAAACACTGGGTGTTTTTAAACTCGGGACAAAATTTTGAATCTATTTAGCAGTTTTTTTCATTAGCTTTTGTAGATAAGTAAAAGATTTTTCAAGTAAAAGTCCAAAAACATGTTTTTTTTTTTATTTTTCACCATATTTCATTATTTTTTTTAAATACAATATATGACATAATATAAATACTGGTATGTAAAGAAAGCCCTTCTTGTCGTGAAAAAAACAATATATAACTTGTATGGGAACCGTAAATGAGAGAGCGGAAAATTACAGCTAAACACAAACACCACAAAAGTGTTAAAACTGCTCTGGTCCTTAACGTACAAACATCGCAAAAACAGGCCGGTCCTGAAGGGGTTAAAGAACCTGTTTTCTTATTGAATAAAAAAAGGAAAACCGAGCTGACTGTGTCCTGGACTTTATATACCCTAGAAGGCGGTGGTTTCTGCAAGATCTGTGACAACCCTACCTGTAAAAGAGGTGGTTTGTTACACACTATATAAAAAGTAATTTCTGAATTTCTGAAAAGTATTCTGAATGAGACAATCATCTAGCAAGAAGTTCATGTCTCTTTAACAAAATAACTGTTAATATTTCTATATTCAGGTTCAGGTTCAGATAAAATTTTACAGCCAATACAGTTTTTCTTTGAATTAATATTTTAGAGTTGCACTTCAGCTTGATAGAATTAGTGTTAATTTTGACAGCACATTTTGATTTAGTCATAGTCTTTTGACTAAAAGGTCATTAATTTACATCAGTTTTCATCATAATCACTTTATTTGTTATTAAGATATGGTAACATTTCAACCACTAAAAGCATGGTTCTGATGAAAACTAAGATGAGAAATTAAAACAGTGTGTTTAGCTTTCATGTTTTTAAACATTTTTATAATTGTCAAAAGGTAACAGGGTCTGATTTGAGAAAGGAAAGCCAGGCAAATAAGTAATTTCTTCTGTTCCCTGGTTTTCAGATATGTCTGGTACAGTTGTAGTGTGTTTATATTTTTTTTACACAACAGTAAGCCAGATGAGAAGGCATGCTACTGCAAAATAGTGTGTTACATCTTTGTTCAATAATAATAATAATAATAATAACTAGTATTTATTCCAGTGGGACTCAAAGCACTTTTCAGCACATGCTCTCAGAATTAACCAAATCGGCAGCTGAATAGCAATAGATGTTATTATTACCCAATTGATGGTACTCATTTTATTGACCTAGGAAGGATGAATGGCACAGTATAATTCATCTTGTATAAACCACAGTGTTACTGGTTTAGCTTGACTTGAATTGTGGATGCAAATACTGTTCTTTTATGTAGTGATTTAGTTTTATATACCGCTATTCTGATGGTGTGGCCACTTTACATCTACCCGGTCTTGCTTTGGATGAAAATGATTTGGTTTTCTAAAATGTCTTCAGTGTGTGTTGCACTAAGTCTTAGAAATATTCAGCTTAGCTGCAATTTGGCACTGGTTGGCACTGAGGAGAACTTGAACTTAATTGCTTCACTAAGCTCCTTTGACCTGATTACAAAGTATTTCAAATAATATTCTCCTTGAAAGGCCCAAACAGGTGCACTTACAGGGGTGCTAGTATAAAGATTTAAAGGGGACTTTAATCACTTCCCAAGATTTTTAATACAATGTTCAGTTAGTTTAGTTAGTTACAAATATATATTGTAAGTTCCGAAAAATAAAATTAAATGCAGAAGGCGTATACAATTCTACAGTGCCCATCACAGTCACCTGACTTGAACCTCATAGAAAATCTCTGGTGGGATTTTAAGAAGGCGGTTGTAGCATGCAAACCTAAGAATATTACTGAACTGGAGGCCAGTGCTCATTAGCAATGGGCTAAGATTCCACAGGAATGCTGCCAGAAGCTGCTGTCTGGCTATGCATCTACGTTGCAGCAGGTCATAAAAGGGTGCTCTACTAAGTACTAAAGAAGCTTGCCATAAAGGGGCTGAATAAGTTTGAGACTGGAGAAGTCATTATAAGTTGCATTTTGAGTTGAATTTGGGGAAACCACTAGAAGCATTCATTGTGCTGAGCTATTTCAATTGCTTTTGTTTGATTTGTTCATTGCAAACAACTGAAAGTCTGTCAATTTTGATGGAGAACAGATCCGAAATGTTGATGCTACACTAATAAATTAGCTATTTTTTTTCCACTAAACAAGACCTGCGAGTGCCCACTTTTCTATGCTGAAATATTTGGGTATGTATGTATATGTATGTATGTATGTATATATATATATATATATATATATATGTGTATTAGTTCTACATAATAATGTAAATGTATGAATTATAATTTGAGGGACCTATTTGAAAACCCAGGAAGAAATAATTTCATTTGCCGCCTTATCTGTAACCATGTAACTTTCCAAAACACCATAAAACCTGTTCATGGGGAGACTTCACTGAACACTATCTTTGGGCAGGGTTTGTTGCTAAGTGGCTACTAATAAAGACTGGACATACCTCATTTTGAATACCTTGTGTTGTCTACTTTTGCTAATGGTATGTAATTCTCATTCTGGGCTGCCATATGGTCTTGAAGGCATCATAATCAATCTGGAAAACGTAATTGTGTAAAAACTGAAATGGGTAATGCCCTATATTTACCCTGCAACCTTACAAAAAACACTAAAACCTGTACATGGGGGGTATTTTTGTACTTGTGAGGTATTGCTGAACACACATATGTGTATGTTATTGCAGTAGAAGCTAACAGTATACCGTATATACTCGAGTATAAGCCGACCCGAATATAAGCCGAGGCCCCTAATTTTGCCCCAAAAAACTGGGAAAACTTATTGACTCGAGTATAAGACTAGGGTGGGAAATGCAGCAGCTACTGGTAAATTTCTAAATAAAATTAGATCCTAAAAAAAATATATTAATTGAATATTTATTTACAGTGTGTGTATAATGAGTGCAGCGTGTGTGTGTATGAGTGCAGCGTGTGTGTGTATGAGTGCAGCGTGTGTGTGTATGAGTGCAGCGTGTGTGTGTATGAGTGCAGCGTGTGTGTGTATGAGTGCAGCGTGTGTGTGTATGAGTGCAGCGTGTGTGTGTATGAGTGCAGCGTGTGTGTGTATGAGTGCAGCGTGTGTATGAATGCAGTGTGTGTATGAATGCAGTGTATGAATGCAGTGTGTGCGGGCCGGTGCAAGGATATTTGCCCCCCCATATGTCCTGACCTCCCCTCCTCCTCCCTCAGTGGTCCTTACCTCCCCACCCCGTGTTCCTTCACCCCCCTCCCCGAGTGGTCCTGACTCACCCCTCCCCTAGTGGTCCTTACCCTCCCCTCCCCTAGTGGTCCTTACTTCCCCCTCCCCTCCCCTAGTGGTCCTTACTTCCCCCTCCCCTCCCCTAGTGGTCCTTATCCCCCCCTCCCCTCCCCTAGTGGTCCTTATCCCCCCCTCCCTCCCCTAGTGGTCCTTACCCCCCCCCTCCCTCCCTCCCTCCCTCCCATAGTGGTCCTTATCCCCCCCTCCCTCCCATAGTGTTCCTTTTCTCCCCCCTCCCTCCCATAGTGGTCCTTATCCCACCCCCCTCCCTCCGATAGTGGTCCTTATCCCCCCTCCCTTCCATAGTGGTCCTTATCCCCCCCCCTCCCTCCCATAGTGGTCCTTATCCCCCCCTCCCTCCCATAGTGGTCCTTATCCTCCCCCTCCCTCCTATAGCGGTGTAGCGGAACCCTATTGTGGCTGTCCTCCCTGTATTATGGATTGCCCTCATCTACCCTGTTAGTCTGGGGGCAAAGGGGAGAAGTGTGGCGAAACCGACCTCGCCACGTGTCCTTGGAGGGGGCTGCTTGCCCGCCTCTTGCCTTTGGACTATGGCCCTGCAGGTTAAACTGTTTATTTTCCCTGCAGAAAGGCTTATTCGTGTGATCTGAGTGCCATTCATCTAATAATGTGCAGTCAGATCAAAGCTATCTGGGGATATGTAGAAATGTGTGTTTTATGTACTAAATGTATCAGTATGTAATTTTATGTCTTTTTGTCTGCCATGTGGGTAATGGAGTTTGGCTCTGTCTTTGGAGATAATTGGATTCCTTCTCCAATTATCTCCAGGGCAGAAGGGAGGAAGCCAGGATGCATTGTGGGGATGGTTTTACTTTTACTGTTTGAGCCAGATTAAAATACAATCAGCCAGGGGGAACAAAAGATACTTTTACTAACTTTTAAACCCCTGGTCTGATTCATGCCATTTTTTTATATGTTATTCCCCTGAATGGATTGATTGTGAATATGTATTTTTTATGCGAATGTGATGAATATTATAGAAGTTATGAATATGGTGTAAAAGTTATGTTTGAAACTGTACAATAATGGGATTATGTGTCACACTAAGGGGAGGGGATGTGTGGGTTGTACCCAAGATACCATTGGTTGTTTTATGCCTCCCCCTGGGTGTGGCTTGTCTGTGTACAGTTGTAATAAAAGGCAGGCTGGATGTACCAGCCAGCAGTTCTGTTCCTGAAACTGTGTGTCGTCCAGTTATTGGGATTGCTGTGGGGATATCGCTGTGTTACTTTGCCTGCTGGAAACTCTGCCTATGGATCTACTATTGCCTTGTTCCTGAGCCTTCCTGGGATCGTCAGTGGAGAATAGCTGTGGGATATCAGCTCTCCGCTACAAGCGGTCCTTATCCCACCCCCTCCCTCCAATAGTGGTCCTTATCCCCCCTCCCTCCCATAGCGGTCCTTATACCCCCCCTCCCTCCCATAGTGGTCCTTATCCCACCCCCTCCCTCCCATAGTGGTCCTTATACCCCCCCTCCCTCCCATAGTGGTCCTTATACCCCCCCCCTCCCACAGTGGTCCTTATACCCCCTTTTTTTTTTTTTTTTATTATTATTTTGTATTATTATTTCTTATATTTATATTTTTATTTATTTTTCGTCCCCCCTCCCTGCTTGATACATGGCAGGGAGGGGGGCTCTCCTTCCCTGGTGGTCCAGTGGCAGTTCAGTGGGGGGGAGAGGGGGGCTGGCAGAGCTGTAACTTACCTGTTCTGCAGCTCCTGTCAGCTCTCTCCTCCTCTGCGCCGTCCGTGCAGCTCCTTCTATCAGCTCACACTGTAAGTCTCGCGAGAGCCGCGGCTCTCGCGAGATTTACACTGGGAGCTGACCGAGGTGCTGACCGGACGGCGCGGAGGAGGAGAGAGCTGACAGGAGCTGCAGAACAGGTAAGTTACAGCTCTGCCAGCCCCCCTCTCCCCCCAGTCTGTATTATGGCAATGCAAATTGCCATAATACAGACCTTGACTCGAGTATAAGCCGAGTTGGGGTTTTTCAGCCCAAAAAATGGGCTGAAAAACTCGGCTTATACTCGAGTATATACGGTAACATTCACAGTTAAAATGCCATGCAGAACTTATATATAATAACATTACACAAGCTCTGTTTCTCTTGAACAAAATTGTATATAATAAGTGTTGGTATAAGAGGTAGATTATGGTTGAATAGAAATATAGCTCAAATTCTAGATTTTGTTTTGATCAGAACTCATACAATTGCCCTCGTCATTAAGGGAGTGGAGGTGTCCTACAGTGCATTTGATGATGAAGTTGTGAAAGTTCATGTGTTTCAAAAACGTATAAGGTTGAAAGAGAATAGTGATAAGTGAATAATTATTTAAAGGAACACTATAGCGTCAGGAACACAACCATGTATTCATGACCATATTGTGTTAAACCCACCATTTAGGTGGCTTGCCCCCCCCTCAGTCCCTTTAAAAGGAATTATGGGCAAGCCGCTGGGCCCCGTCCTGTGTGGGGTCCCTGGTCACAGACTGAGGAACCGACATGTCAGTCTGCCCTAAGGCAATTTCGGTGGCCATGAGGCCCCAGTATGCACGGAGAGAGCCGCCTCTGTTAGAGAGCCGCCTCTGTTAGAGAGCCGCCTCTGTTAGAGAGCCGCCTCTGTTAGAGAGCCGCCTCTGTTAGAGAGCCGCCTCTGTTCTGGGGTGTTGGGAAATTGTATGCTTTTCTGTACCTGGATATAATTAAGTTTGTACAGTTCCTGACTCCATTATCTCTCAGGCACAGGGGAGGAGTTTACTGTATGTCTAAATTCTGTGACTGTGCCTGCATGAAACAGTTGACTCCCAGAACTATGTGTCATCTAGTTACTGGGAGGGGAAAGGGCTAATAATTACTGTTCCAACCTAATCACATTGTTCCAACTCTTGGATGATTTGGCGGGGAAGGTCCTTGTAAGGACTAGAGCTCCCAGGACTGAATGTCATCCCGTCCCTGGGAGGCAATAGAGTTAGTCCCCTATCCTGTTCCAGCTAGCCCAGGTGGTTAGGAGCAGTCCTGGGAGGATATAGTGCATGTCTAACAATGCTATGCAAATACTTACTAGAGGAAAATGAAGCCAGGCGCGTCTCCAGTGAGACAGGAGGTGAACCTGCTGCCCTACTCTCCGTGGAGACAGCATCTCCTGCAGTTCCTGATGCCTCTTCCTGGGATTGAGGGGCTTGCACTGATGATATAGAAAACACAAATTGGATGGTTAACACATGAAAACTGATATATGTACATTTTGACTAACAAATATTAACAACGTACCTTCAGATGTTTCAGCGCCAGCTGTCCCCTCAATCCCAACAAGGCTGTCTCTTCCCAGGAACTGCAGAAGCTCCTCTTCATAGGGCAGCAGGTCCGGTTCTTGTTGTTGCGAACCGCCTCTTGTCTTCCTGGAGGTGGCTGCTGCCTTGTTCACCTTCCTCTTCACCATCCACCTATTGTCGTAGTACCTGCAGCGACACGTGTAATTAATGAATTGCTTATGTTAATTATCTTAATATGTTTCTATATACAGGTGATACTCGAAAAATTTTAATATTGTGCAAATGTTCATTTATTTCAGTAATGCAAAGTAAAAGGGGAAACTAATATATGAGATAGAAGCATTACATGCAAAGCAAGATAGTTCAAGCCGTGATTTGTCATAAGTGCGATCATTATGGCTTACAGCTCATGAAAACCCCAAATCCACAATCTCAGTAAATTAGAATATTACATGCAATCAATAAATAAGAAGTGTACATAGAACAATATATGGACTCAGTACTTGGTTTGTGCCCCTTTTGCAGCAATTACTGCCTCAATGCGGCGTGGCATGGGAGCTATCTGCCTGTGGCACTGCTGAGGTGCCATGGAAGACCAGGATGCTTTAATAGCGGCCTTCAGCTCTTCTGCATTGTTCGGTCTCATGTCTCTCATCTTTCTCTTGGCAATGCCCCATAGATTCTCTATGGGGTACAGGTCAGGCGAGTTTGCTGGCCAATCAAGCACAGTAATCCCATGGTCATTGAACCAGGCTTCAGTGCTTTTGGCAGTGTGGGCAGGTGCCAAGTCGTGCTGGAAAATGAAGTCAGCATCCCCATAAAGCTTGTATGTGGAAGGAAGCATGAAGTGCTCCGAAATCTCCTGGTAGACTGCTGCGTTGACCCTGGATTTAATGAAGCACAGTGGACCAACACCAGCAGATGACATGGCTCCCCAAATAAATACAGACTGTGGAAACTTCACACTGGACTTCAAGCATCTTGCAGTGTGTGCCTCTCCATTCTTCCTCCAGACTCTGCATCTGTTTTGGGCATAGGACCATGTGCACGTCAGTCAAAACTATGACTTCTAGGAAATTCCTGAACCCCTGAACTGATCTTGAACCGATCGTGATTTTTGGATATATTGTTTACCCAGATCAGGGCTATCAGGGGATGTAACTTTTATGGGGTTTTATGTGTTTTTAAGGTACTTTTGGGGTTTTCATAAAATTGCATGTTTTTCGGTGCTTGGAGATAATTGGGTTAGATTAGTACAGTTCCTGATTCAATTATCTCCCAAGCACAGAGGAGAGATTCATGTTTTTATTCACTTTGTATCCCTGTGCCCAACAAGGTCCACCTAGGTGTCACCCTTGTTGGGAAACTTGCATAAAAGGCCAGCTGTGGCTTCCATTAAACAGAATGCTTTACCCCTTCATGAAGTCTTGGCTCATGTTTGGGGGATTGGAGAACTATATACACTCTGGGGATTGCTATATCACAATACTCCCCTCAGTATAATCACTAGCTCTTATAAGAGCTGTTCCTGCTACGCTCTCTGGACTAGGAGAGGCCTACCCAATGGAAGCTGGATCCTGGTCTTGGGTCCAGGGTGGGTGGAGGACGGCGAGACCCCAACCAAGCTGCAGCAGTTTGTGGGGTTTACAGTGGTTATGGTGTTCCAGTACAGTGCTTATGGTGCTCGCAAGTACTAGGAAGCGGCGATTGACGGAGGCAGCCGGTCTGGGTGCCATGCGGTCCATCACAGTGGTGATAATTCAGGTGATAAGAATTCTGTTTCCTGCACCACTGCAGACATAGCACTTTTACCTGTTGCTCAGTAACTACTGAACTACTGAGCAAGAGTCGAGAGGACTGGTAAGAGCCCAGTATTTTTCTCCTCCATCATGTACACCATCTTCAAGTCAATCTGCATCTACTATAGAATAGCCTCATCCAACAGAGACATTTCTGACAACAGTAGCTCACCCACTGTCAATGTTATCATCACCACCACTACCACCAGCAATACCATCAACATCACCTGTACCGGCACCACCAACATTTATTATCGTTAATCAACCAAATGCCACCCCTGCACATCCACCTGCATCTTCAGCAGATGAAAGCCAAAGGGCAGGGGGTTGTAACACACCAATGAAGACATTCGGACACACACACACACATACAGACATATGGACAAACACACATATACTGACAGACATACTGACACACACATGCACACACACACACACACACACACACACTGACAGACATGCTAACACATGGACACATATACTGACACACATACTAACAGACATACTGACACATACACACACACTGACAGACATACTGATACACACAGAAACAAACTTATGAAATATCTTTACATGAGCAGAATATGATAAGAAAAGATTAAGATAGAGAGGAAGGGGATTTCAAAATGATGCAGAGAAGTGGGTAACGTGACCTGTAGGTCAGCACTCAAAAGGTGCCAAAGAGAATATATGATATGGGAGGCAGCTGATCAACTCAATAAAAGGTGAGTGGTTTTAATAGTCCTTAATTTCTTCATCTGCATAGCTTTTCTTGACGTTCTCTTTGCTGATCAGGTATTACGCAAGTTCCATAGTTGTTTGTTCCATAGTTGTTTCTCCAATAAGGAAAAGTCTCCGGGAACACTAAAGGATGGAAACCATATGAGATATAAGAAAACTAATGTGTAGCCTTATAATGAACAAATTCAGCCCAAGGGAGCAGGTCAGTCCAATTATCATGGTGATCCAAGGTTAAACATCTAAGGTATGGTTTCAGGATCTGATGAGTATGTTCAGCAGCACCACTGGTTTGTGGGTTATAGGTGGAACAGAATGCCAAGGTTATGCCCATTTTGGTCCATAAGGCTCTCCAGAATTTGTAAAATTGGCCACTTCCTAAGAGGTAGTTAACTGTTGTAAAGGAATAAAATGTGCCATTTTTGTGAATAGGTCAATGACCACCATTATTACTGTATTTCCTTTAGAGGAAGTTCAACTACAAATATCCATTCCATGGAAACACAAGCCCATGTCTGGTATGGGAAGGGTTGAAGTAGACCACACGGTTCATGGATTCTTGACTTGAGCATAGACCGAGTAGGCTGAACATACTCTCGCACATAGGATTGGTATGAAAGCCACAAAAAATATCTAACTTCAGCTGAAAGGGTCCTGTTGATGCTTGGATGGCCAGCCATTTTACTAGAAGGTCACTGAAATAACAATTCTCCCTGATAATATTGTGACATAAGTAACTTTTAGGGCAGCTTGGTCTTTGTAGCTTGTGACCTATAGGAATGGAAACTGGTTCATCAGTTTCAAGAGGCTAAAACTGTCTAGAGCAGGGTTGCCCAATAGGTAGATCCCCAGGTATTGTAAAACTACAACATCATGGAAGTTGTAGTTCTACAACATCTATGGCTCTACCTATTGGTCACCCCTGATCTAGAGCAACCATCATCCTTAACCTTTTTAATGCATGATTAGTAAGAAATAATGAAATTGTATTACTTCTAAAAATTGTCACATTGCAAAATGAAATAATGAAATTGAATCTAGACAAGAACAATGACCAGTATGCTTGTTTTGAAATCAACCTCTTGGCCTTCCTTAAATAAAAAAAGGTGTTATTTGTTGGTGAGGAACATGATGGGAATAAGAGAGCTTTCAAGCAAATGTCTCCATTCCTTCAGATCAAATATAATGAGTTCTCTGTCACCAAACAAATGCTGTGTTCATGTTAGTAGCCACATACTGTATATACTCGAGTATAAGACGAGTTTTTCAGCACATTTTTTGTGCTGAAAAACCCCAACTCGTCTTATACTCGAGTCACTGTCTGTAATTTACATTGCCATAATACAGACGGGGTGCTGGCAGCGCGCGCTTACCTTGAAAGAGAGCAGCCCAAGTCTTAGAAGTGTCAATCTCTAGAATACAAGGTTTAGAAGGGTCTGGATGTGCCAGAATAGGAGCCACAGAGAGGATTTATTTAGTTGTTTGAAAGCAAAAAGAGCATAAAAGGACCACATTTTTGTGTCAGACCTTTTCTTTATCTTGGCCCTAATAGGAGCCAATATGGATGAAAAGTTCTTAATATAATTTAATAATTTGGGAAAAAAACAATGAATTTTTCTATGGCTTTGAGGCTGAGACACAGGCCATTCCAATTTCTTGGAATTCACAAGAAATCCTGAATTGGATATTTGTTACCACAGAAATTGTATATGTGACTGGTCAAATAGATATTTTTCTATTTTTCAATAAATCCCATTCTGAAGAAGTGTGTTTAACACTATCTGAACATGTAAATGATGGGTTTTCAGGCCAGGTGAATAAATTAAGTTATTGTCCACATACACTATATTAAGTGAGTGTATATAGTCCCTTTAGACATTATTTATCACAGGAGCATCATCTACACTTGTAATTCTAGGTCTAGCTATTTAGCTGGCCGATCAGGATAACATTTTGTTGTCAGGTTGGACAACAGGGGTAAGGGGTCAAAGGAACTGTAGAAAGAATGGTTTAGTTTTGTATATCCTGATGTGCAGTGAAAAAAAAAACTACTGCTTACATCAAGAAGAAGCTGATTTGTCTCTTTCTTTGCTGTAACTATTTAAAAACTGCTATAATGCGATCGCTTATCAGAAAATCGCTAGCATTTTTTGGTAAGATAGAATATCCTGCAATACCCAGAGCAACTGTGCAGTATATCCTGCATTGCCAGTGGATACGCTACCAAACCTGTATCCTAGCATTTAGTGAAGCAGTTAGTGGTGCAGGTTAGGCAAAGAAACTCATGGACGATATCAGGCCTGAACTGGTAGACCTTTGGTGCCAGATACGCCATGGCCATATCGTCACACATCACGTAACCGAAAAAGCATAGCAATATTAAATTCTGTCTTTCACTCATCTCCCTCCTTGATTCTGACTAGATTATACAATCCTTATGGTCAAGCTTAGTAAAAACCTTAGAACAACACAGTCTGTCAAACAATTTGGTTATGAGGAGAATAGGTTATTCATTCTTGAAGGTTATTATATTCAACTGTCTGTAATTGATACTAGGTCTGAGATCCCAATTTTGTTGGAGACAAAAAAAGAGAAGCCAAAAAGTTGTTGAGCTAATACAATAATGAGTAAGAAACAAACTATATTACAAATTGGAAAGAGAGAGGAAAAGTTGGATTTTAGTAAATAATCAAACAGAAAAAAAGGGTTAAAATGTTACTTTTATTAAAATATTAAAATAAAGTCTATGCTAGGCCACCAAGGTTGTTTTTTAAACAATATATATCTTGTTGATACAAAATTCCACAAAGCTAAGAAAGTAATAATAATATAAAGTGTCACCTCCAACAGAGTCTCAGTTTGATTAAGGGTTTTGCAACTGTCTGAAATATAGTTGCCAATAGTATTTCATACTTAGACATTATGTCCACCATCTAGGAATCTTACGTCACAAACATCAATAATACATAAATAAATAAATACATACATTGATATCCCAGGTATAATCAAAAACTATTTGCTGCTAAACAAAATAGCAAACGATACCCTAATGCACACACACCCTGAATTCTCTCTATCGTGCCTCCGAGGGCACTTATCTACTAAAAGCTGAATAAAATAAAATGACTAAAAATCCATAACAACAATCTCATTGTGGAAAAGAAGTTTCAGTAAAATAAAAATCAATACTAAGGAGAAAACAAATAATGTCAATTATTCCCAAACGCTGCTGTAATGAGAATATAAATCTGAATTTGTCCCATTTCGAGTAAGCGAACTAACAGTGAGCTCCTGACGTAAGCCTTTCACCAAATGAGGCTCATCAGATAAGCGAATGTCCCCGAATGGGATGCATGACACAAAATTAGAGAAGAACATGATATAGCTTCTCTGCAGAGGGATTTGGATAAACTGTGGCCTAGGCAGTCAAGTGACAGATGAAATTTAATACAGATAAAATGCAAGTCATGCATTTTGGAATAAGGAACTCAAAAGCCACTTACACATTTAGTGGGATTGAAGTAAATGAAAAGGACCTGGGAACAATTATAGAAAATAAACTAGGCAACAGTATGCAATGCTAGTTTGACATTGCAAAACCTAGTAAGGTGCTCTCATGTATGAAAAGCAATATTATTTAATGTGATCAAAATACAATTTAAATAAATATAATGTTCAATGGTAAGACCCCACCTTGAATATGCAGTGCAACATTGCCATCAGTTTTAAACAAGGATATTGCAGAACTACAAAAAGTGAAAAGGTGAGCTACAAAATTAATAAGGGGGATAAAAAACATCAATTATGAAGAAAAAAGGAGCATCAGAAGGGATTTATTTTTTTTGTGGCATGTATTTTTGTTGTGGTGCGTGTTTCATTTTTTTTATTCTGGATGTTTGTGATTTAGTACTTTTTTTATTTTCAATAGCATCAGGATATACTGGATTTTTCTTTAACCCTTTTTGGGGCTGAAAAACAGAAGAATTTAGAAGAAAAGAGACTTCTGAAGTATATATTTTTTATTTTACATGTATTATAATTATCGCATCCCTCCCACAACTTTTATTAAAGAGGTAGACCATTTTTTTATTAGGGGGACAGTTATGTCCTTGGGGTCTAATATCTACCAGGTGGAGATGTAACTGGGGCAGGAAATTTGCATGTCCACCATCCCCTTATTTACATTAACCTCCCCCCTTCCCTGACGGACAGTGCAATGCCCACTCCTGAAACCTATGGATGGGGCCTGGGGGATATTAGTATGTGACCCCTTTTTTTTTTTTTTTTTTACAATCGTCCCACTCACTGGTCCACCCCCCCTGTCCACCCTCCCTTTATTTACTTTTAAGCTTCCACCTGATTCTTAAGTGTGGAGGCATGGGGGGACCTGATATAGGTCCCCCTTGTTATTTTACAGGCCCCGTACCCATTGGTTGGTAATTTCTTGACATTGGGCTGCCCAGTCACTAGATTTTAGTTACTGTGAGCTTGCTCTGTCATATTTGCTGCTTGCTTCCATTACCATGTGGGTCACGTGGGAAGCTGTAACTCTCACAAGAGTTAAGAAATTAGAAGGAAATGGCTCCAGATCAGAGGAGATGCCAATACTGTGTGGGGAGGGCAGTTTTTACACTTTTCTTGATAATTAAGGGTGAATGCACTTTTGCTATTAAGAGCATTTGTAAAACGTAACAATACTTTTGTGTACCAATATGTCGGTGTTTTCTAAACGATAAATCTTTTTGCGCCAATGGACCAGATATTGTCCATTTAAACTTTTGATTGTTTTGCTCTGATTTGTTATGCTTGGACAAACACAAAGTACACATTCTAGGTATTGTTCGTGTTGTAAAGTTAGACAATTGCCGTAGTCTTTGAAGGGTTAAAAATGAGTTAATTTCTCCTGAACACCATCTAGAATGTAATGGATTAGAAGTATTTTCCAGGAGATCAATTAAATCTTACATGTTAGCAGGGTACGAATCTGCCTACAATTACATTTGATGAGTACATATAAATATATTTTTTAATTAACAATTTTTTGCACAAATATTTTGGTGGCTTTTATTGACTTATTAACCATTTATGTGGAAGTGAACATGATTGCTTAGTTTAATTTAAAAAAATGTACTAGTGGTATTAAATTACAGATTCAATTATCAATTGATAAAGGCATAAATGTAAACTGTGGTTTCTTTCTTTCATACAAAGGTGTGAATTACAGTTTTCTGTTGTCATAGATACAGTTGAGTCTTAACACATTTTAATAGGTAATGAAATAAGCACTAAGTGGGTGTAGGAAATCTAGTAGAAGACACTTGGTTAGATATCTTCTTGACTAGTTTGTTGCTCAGCAACAAGAACATGGTCTTATGAGACATTTAAGGTATGTCATAGCTACATCAAAGGATCATTAATGGATTTCTTCCAGATCATTGGCTTACATCTTTGTAGTTAAGTCCAATTTCCATCAATAAAACCATAGTATTCTTTGTGTCTTTCATCTAAATTACTTATGACAATATATGTTGCATTCACATTCTTCTATATTTGGTGGATCATTTCTTTTACATCATACTTTGTTTTTGTCCAATTTACTTTCATGTTTTGGTGTTTCATGTTACTATTCATTTTCTGTATCTTTAACAAACTTTATATGCGGCAGTTTGTTTATTTCTGGCTTTGTGATACGCATCAAAATGTTGAGGCTTAGTTAGCATCAGAACAAGCAATTGTAACAGGATTGCACTGTGCCTTAACTGTATAGTGTGTGAAGTTTTTTTTATAGATTAAATATATTTATAACTGTATCAAAGACATTCCAATACATATCAGACAGACACCTATTCTCTAAATCAACTTTAGGACTAGCTAGCCAAGCTGGAACAGTTTTACATTTTAGTTATTTTGACCCAATATATGGGACTCCCTTGTCAATTCTTTACAGTTGCTATTTGGGTGGATAAACAATGCAGAGTTATTTGGGTATAGATCGCAGTACGCTAAGCTCTAAGACTCGTATAACTATGAAATGGTAGCTTTTGTCAATTGTTAACATTAGATATAGCTTTATTGGATTTAGATCATGAACAGAAACAAATAATTGAACTGAAGACTGATAGAAACATATCCACCACTGTCACCCCACACTATCACACTCATATCCTGCCTCATACTGTCATCCTCGCATCCTGCCCCTCACACTGTCACCCTCACATCGTGCACCCACACTGTCATTACCACCCTAACATATTGCCTCCCACCACTGTCACGGTCACACTCACATCCTGCCCTTCACCACTGTCACCCTCTCATCCTGCCTCCCCATTGTCACCCCCACACCCTGCTATCCACCACTGTCACCCCACACTTTCACTGTCACTCCCACATCCTGCCCCTCACACTGTCACCCTCACATCGTGCACCCACACTGTCATTACCACCCTAACATATTGCCTCCCACCACTGTCACGGTCACACTCACATCCTGCCCTTCACCACTGTCACCCTCTCATCCTGCCTCCCCATTGTCACCCCCACACCCTGCTATCCACCACTGTCACCCCACACTTTCACTGTCACTCCCACATCCTGCCCCCATACTGTCATCCTCACATCCTGCCACCCTCCACTGTCACCATCACATCCTGCTCCCCCACTGTTACCCTGACACTGTCACCCTCATATCCTGCCCCCCCCACTGTCACCCTGACCCCCACCACTGTCACACTCCCAACCTGCCCCTCACCACTGTCACCATCACAACCTGCCCCTCCATTGTCACCCCACAACCTGCCATACACCACTGTCTCCCTCACATCCTGCCCTTATACTGTCACCCTCACATCCTGCCCCTCCACTGTCACCCTCACAACCTGTCTCACGTCACTGTCACATTCACAGTCATCCTCACACCCTGCCCCCATACAGTCATCCCCACACTGTCATACTACCTCCCACTGCTGTCACTGTCACACTTACATCCTTCCCCTTTCCACTGTCACCCTTACATCCTGCCACTGTCACCCTTACATCCTTCCCCCCCCATTGTCAGCCTCACACCCTGCCATCCACCACTGTCACCCCCACCCACCACTGTTACCCTCGCCTCCTGCCCCCCACTGTTACTGTGATACTGTCACCCTAACACCTTGCACCCCACCACTGTCACCCTCACATACTGCCCCCCACTCTCACCCTCACACCCTGTCCCATGTCACTGTCACCTTCACATCCTGCCCCTCCACTGTCACCCTCACAACCTGTCTCACATCACTGTCACATTCACATCCTGCCCCCATTGTCACCCCCACACCGTCCCATCCACCACTGTCACCCACACATCCTGCCCCCCACTGTCATTCTCACACCCTGCCCCACATCACTGTCACCCTCACATCCTGCCCCCTATTGTCACCCTCACACCTTGCCATCCACCACTGTCACCCACACACTTCCCCCCACACACTGCCCCCATACTTTCATCCTCACACCCTGCCCCCATACAGTCATCCCCACACTGTCATACTACCTCTCACTGCTGTCACTGTCGCACTTACATCCTTCCCCTTTCCACTGTCACCCTTACATCCTGCCCCCCCCATTGTCAGCCTCACACCCTGCCATCCACCACTGTCACCCCCACCCACCACTGTTACCCTCGCCTCCTGCCCACCACTGTTACTGTGATACTGTCACCCTAACACCTTGCACCCCACCACTGTCACCCTCACATACTGCCCCCCACTCTCACCCTTACACCCTGTCCCATGTCACTGTCACCTTCACATCCTGCCCCCACCACTGTCACACTCACATTCTCCCCCCCCATTGTCACCCCACACCCTGCCATCCACCACTGTCATCCCCACACTGTCACCCTCACATACTGCCCCAATACTGTCATCCTCACATCCTCCCATACACCACTGCCACCCTCACATCAATACACACACTGCATAACATAATGGATGTTGGTGTGCTTTTGGTGCAGGGGGAGGGCAGCATTTCATCCTTGGACCCAGGCAACACAATGTCTTGGGCAAATCCTGCATTTTAACAGAGCATGTAGCTAGCATATGTTTTTGTGGCAGCACGGGGCTAGCTTTAGCTCTCTGTGTGTATGAATGATAAGGTAGCTTATTAGGTATATGTGTAAGAGTGGCTAGTTGGGTATATACACGTGTGTGCATGTGAGATGTATGCAAGAGATTGTGTCTAGTCATGTATGTATGTATGTATGTATGTGTGATTATTTAGGTATATATAGGTGTGAAAGTGGGGCTAGTTAGGTAACTATGGGTAAGAGTATGTGGATTATTTAGTTAGTTAGATATGCATGTGTAAGTATGACTAGTTAAGTATGTGCAAGTGGGACTGTGATTTATTGGAATGTATGTGCACTTGCTGAACATGTGGTAGCAGGTTGTTGGGAAGATCCAGATGCATTGTGGTGTTCCTTGGCAGATGACTTGGCTTGTAAAAGTTTATATTTTGATTTTTATCTTTATCTGTAGAACTGATTCCTTTGCCCTCACTTATGTTTATTCATAGTTTCCTGATTTTCTCTTCTGTTTCTAGCAGTAAGCTCACTCAGAAACATAACAGACTATCAGCTGTTCATAAATTAACTTATATGTTCATGCTTGACAAGTTGGCCGCAAGATATTGGAAAGCTGTTCAATTAAAGAGCACTAATTTCTGCTATTGCCTGAAATGTATGCCATCGTTATATCATTTGTGCTTCTAAAAAGACGTACTTTGAAAACTGTAGAGTCTACATCTGGAAATAAGTTATCTCGATAGATACAGCAGTTTATGTTTGCTTGATAAGAGATATAGAAATTACAGATTTCAGTAACACTTTCAAGAACATTTTGTGTTTGAAGGTCAAAATATTTTTTAAAATTATACTAATTACAATAATGCATAAAGTACACGTTTATAGAAACATGTTCTTTAAAATTTGTAACAGCTGTGCTGGCCACTAAACATAATGCTTGACTAGATAGAATTACAGATATTTTCTTTGTATAATTACTTGAAAATTATGTTTATCGTGGTAGATATTTTTCTTCTATGATTAAATGGCCATAAACAAGAAATGCATGTGGATGAATGCACCACTCAACAGAATATTGGTGACAATGTTATATACAAATATGCTCTCTGGTCTGTTGCATTTCACAACCTGGGGCATAGAGAACAGCTTAAGCACCATCATATCGTTTTTAGGAGAAACAGGGTTAAACCTTGTTATCAATCTGCCTAAAAGTAAAATGTTGACACAAAATGTGAAAAGGCACTCCAAATATAAAGAAATTGCAAAGAGAAATATACTGTGGACAAAGATAAATAAATAAGTGAAAATAATTAACATTTCCATAAAATGAACCAGTAAGAGTGTTTTGGCAAAATAGAAATAATGAATGAAATATTCAAAACTTAAAAAAAAATTCAAAAGGCACTTTTAGAAAAAATAAAATAACAATAGTTTGCTTAACTCCAAGTTACTGTTATTACCATTGTTTACCAATAATGAAAGCCGACGTCAAGCTCTTTTGACATCACACAGGAACAAGTCTTCTCCAATCCAATGTTTATCATTCAAGATAAACTTAAGCTTAGGTAGACTTTTCGATTATCAATATTTGATAATATTGGATAGAGGGCTTTTCACATAGGTCATTTTTTGGTGATTCATTAATTTCAAACATGAATGGAAATTGAAATGATGAGAATATTGCAAGCGAATGAAAGCTATCTGAATCTTATGTTTAATATTATCCATTAAAAAATGTGTACATGAAAATTCACAATACAGTTAAAAGGTTGTTTTGTGCTAAAGTTCACATTGCTATAAAAAGCATATTGAGGCCTGAAATTTCTATAGCTAATGGTATGGAGCCAATTGGAGACTTTAACTCACATAATGGGATATCATATGTAACTTACAGCAATCCAAAAATATCCTGGATGAAAATAGTTCAACATTTTCAATAATCAAATCATCTCCACAAAAATGCTTCCATCCATTTAAGTCTTGAATTGTTTTAACTTCATAAAGGTTGATGCCATATCAATATAATAATTCATAAATTACATTATGCCTTACCATTTTCAGCCAATCAATGAACAGTACCAATCCAAATAGCCACCGGTAATACATCCACCATTCTTTTATAGACATCTTGCTGCTTAGGTGAGACAGAATAACTACTTATGTAGCTGAAGAACAGAGGAAGCTTTAGACTTTGCAAGGCCTTAGGTGAAACTCGAACATGAGGCCCTCACTGACACTCATACCCCCTGATAGATTGCAGGTCCCTTTTATTACAATAATAATAATGATAATAAATGTTTCTATGAACTCCTTTTATTTCAAAATGTCTGCTCTATATGGGAATGCTTGAATAGTAAAGGGACTATTCCCTTAAAAGTGAATCAAGGTGAATTGGCAATGGAATTACAATATACAGGCCAACATAGTTGATATGAAAAGAGTTGAATTGGATACTTTTTTCAGGTCAACTGTTTTGGTTAGGTTAGTCCTTACTTTTGTTTTGGATCAAACTGCAATTTAGCCAAATTTGTGTTTATTGGGTGTTCAGCAGAATTTTCAAATTCCAGGCTGAAATACATCCTAATTATGGATCACCATGCATGGCCAAACTTGTTTAAGGGTGGTCAATATTCTGTTCATGGGTCAAAGTAAAGTGATAATTGATGGGGAAAAAAAGATGATTGATTACAAAGAGGCAGTCACTAAATGTTGATTTAATTCACAAATTGTGACACACTTACCTGCTGCATGATGAGCTACTCGCCTGTTCGAACCGCCTGTAGCCGAACACTCCATGCGGTCAGGTTTCTCTATTCCTCAGGTCATATGAACAAAATGCTCTACGTGGCTGTGTGACCTGAAAAGGAAAATACCGAATTGCAAGTTAATATCATAAATAACAGACATGACAATTATGACCAGGAGAATAAAAGAGTATGCATGTATGAACTAACATGGTAACCATATTCATGGTTAAAAAAAGACAAAGAGCAACAAACAAATTCTTGCGGGGGGATGAATGGGGAGGAGTAGGGAATGCCCATTTAAGATTAGAGAAAGGATTGAGGCACAAATTATGCATTTATTCGTCAGGGGCCAGAGTCCCAAATCACAATATCTCAATGCGTTCCAGTCAACCTTTAAACTCAGCATATGAGGACCTAGATATGCCCATTTCCATTTTACTTTTGAAAATGAGCTGTTCTCTAACGGCCAGGTAGGAGCTGTTAAACTGATCTGATTAAATACCTTAGTAAAGTTCCTTTTAATATTGTTTGCTAATGACGAATAAAAAAAATACTAAAGCCGTCTGGTCCAGGTGATTTATTTGCTTTGAGATTTCTTATGGCGGTATCGACTTCATTTAGAGTAATATCTTCATTAAGTTTGGTCAGTTGCTCTGCAGAAATTTTAGGTAACTTATGTTTATATAAAAATTGTGAGAAATGAACAGGGGACTGTCTCTCTGGCAAGTTACACAAGGCCAAGAAGAAATCCTTAAAGACTTCACCAATTGTTTCTATATTTAGGAGAGTGTTACTGCCATGAATAATCTTAGAAACTATTTTCTTTGCTCTATCATTTTTTTATCTATTAGATAGTAGTTTATCAGCTTTGTTACCTTTATAATACCATGTTCTCTTAAGGTGCTCAACAGTATAGTTTGGTTTCCGAATTAAAATATTATTATTCTGGTTCCTAATGGCCATCAATCTGTCTCTCTTTTCCTTTGATGGACTCCTCCTGTTTTTCCTCTCAAAACAGTCTAAGTTTATATACATTTCAGACAGATTCATATTATTTTGTTGTTTTTCTTGACTGCCCAGTTTGATAAGGTGACCTCTAATACTACATTTTAAGAGATCTGTAGCTTCCTTAATTAGATCCAAACTCTGTTTATTTTTCAAAATGTGTTCATTTAATCCCCAATTGAAGCTTGTTTTTACAGATTTGTCATTAAGCACCATAATAATTGCGCTGTGGACCAGGGAATATTGAAAATCAAGGCTTGTTTGATCATTTTAGTCGTATCTCTCTCTGCCAAAATATAATCTATTCTAGAATAAACGTTATTGGAAGATGAAAAACAGGAGTAGTCCCTTTCCTGGGATGCCAAACACACCATATGTCCAAAAGATCATTATTCCACAGAATTTCATTAAATCTTCTAGCAAGATTCACTCTATAGCTCTGCCTATCCTTTTTATTAAAACTATTCCTGTCTAGGGTAGGCTCCGATAAA
Organism: Pelobates fuscus; assembly: GCF_036172605.1. Taxonomy (NCBI): domain Eukaryota; kingdom Metazoa; phylum Chordata; class Amphibia; order Anura; family Pelobatidae; genus Pelobates; species Pelobates fuscus. The sequence goes on from NC_086318.1 coordinate 235,000,380, forward strand.
CAGTTGAATTCTCCTAAGTAAATTATTCTACTTATTCTATCAACCCAAGAGACAATCCTCTGTATAAACCTGGTGGGGTAGTGATTAGGAGCGTAAAGGTTTACTATGGTAAAAATGTGATTGTTTATTCCACATATAAGAGTATGGTATCTACCTTCAGTATCCGATTCTTGATGTATCATCTTAAAAGCTAGTCTACTTGAGATTAAAGTGGCTTTTTGTAATTAATTTTTTTTAAATTTTTATTTGACACTGAGGATTTAAACACATGGGGGAAGTCTTTAGACGTAATCCACTCTTTATCTGTGGATAACCAATATGTTTCTTGTAAACCGCAGATATGTATTAACTCTTTTCTTAAAAATTCCAAACACATAACTTTCCTTTGTGGGGAGTTCAACCCACTGAAATTAAGAGAAGCAAACTTAATGATCCTGATCTATTATGGGCCTCACCCCACCACAATATTTCACCCCACAGGATGTACAATAAATATAACATAGAATTGTGGGGATATTTATGGGATGATAATATTAAACAGTCGAGAATTGACCACTATTTCAATTCTCTTAGATCTTAGAGATCGTTATCATGTAAGTAAAATGTATTCCATACAAATAAAATCACAATTTGTTTTAAAAATAGATATAATTTATTGTGACAAATAAAATAATAATAATATTAGGCAGCATGCATGATAATAATCAGTGAATATTTAGTATAACATAAATATGCAATACAATGGCAATGTTAAAACAATCCAATGGCTAACAGCATCAACTGTCAAGATACGATTTATGGGGTACTTCACAGACAGAAAGTTAAACTTCACACAGTCCAGCGAAAAGTCATAAAACCTTGGCTAACAGTTAGATCAACTGAGTAACCCTTTCAATGCTGGCTAGATCCTCCTAGGCATATAATATCCTATTCTCATGTAATTTTCAATTAAAATAACATTCAAACCAGCTCATTAATCATTTCCTGGAACCATCCAATAAGAATAATCTACCAGATTCTATAAGCCGAATTTCAATTTGCCTAAAAAGATATCTTATCTTATTTAGAGCAAATCAATACACCTGGATAAAAACAGCGGTATGCTAACACGTGATAATATCACATTAATATATAATTATTCTTAATTCCACCTGCAGAATGGAATGTTTATAACTATATATTCTTTAGTTAACTAAGATTTCTAAATTTTGAAATCTGACTGTGATTTATCCAGTCATATATCATGCTATTAGATTTTTAATTAATTTAGATTAATTAAATAAAACCAGCATAATTACCAGTTAAGTAGATATTCTCATCAGATGAGTAGGTATTCCCAGGAACTTGAATGCAAGTATGATTGGTTGTATGGAGGTGTGTAAGTAATAGAAAAAATAGTGTTGGTTAGAAAGTAAGAGTAAAATTCTAAGTGTCCAGGAGTGTTTCTTGAATGTTAGTCCCAGAGTGAATATCTGTCCTGCATCTCTCTGAATGTCCGAATCTGAAAGCCCAAACTCTCCTCTCTCTTCCCTTTGTTCTAACTTTTTAACGGGAAAGATTCTCTGTACGTCATCAGTTGGTATAACCAATAGGATACTGAAGGTGTGGTCAACCTGCAGATTGCAATTTAGGTATTGGGTCCATAGAGGGTGCAATTGCCTAATTAAACTTTCCTATTCAGGAAACAGTTAACTTTTCCTGATGACGAATTTGACGTCATTTGGCTTATCTAAAATGACTACAATAACTTAAATTTGCTGTCAGTTCAAAGCGTTTGCCTCAGTCTTTGTGGCAGCGACTTTGATCGTAATTTCTAATATTTACATGTCTAAACTCAATTTCACCCCTTACTTACAATGGGACCTTGTAAAATTTAGAAAGTAAAATTAATGACTTAGTCTTCTCTGTCACTAGTGTCTGTGTTTAAAATTATTTCTATTCCATTAACATTTAAACAGAGCATTCCATCCCCCTGCTTCATTGCTTATCACTTGGCTTGTTTATATAATGCATTCCTTAGCTCAGGCTAGTGGCTAGAGTTACTGAAAGCAAGAAAAAATTGTGTCTTTCTTGCCTGAAATAAAAAATGGAGTCCGCTCTGTTCTGGCAATATACACTTTTAATTTCTATCTCAGCACAACATGTCTGCCGATATAAATATCCTGACAGAATACAATGCACGCAAACATTAAACATAGATGTCCCCAAACCCTTAGACCCGAAGGATCTAACAAAAAAAGTCAGCTGTCCGCAGTGGTAATGCAGAAAAAAAAAGTCAGGACCTTATCATAATTTAAGGGCAATTCCGGCGGACGAGAACACTACCGGAGCAGAGGTAATCATGTAAGTCATTATTATAGCTCCGTAAGTAAGCATATCCTATAAAATGAACAGCACTGTATATTTTAGAACAAATAAAAATATATATATTTATATGTATGTATATATATATATAAGGATGAGTGTCACTTTAGCCTTTGATAGAATCTAACTGGCTCTCCTTCTTCTCCCCAACTCCTCTCTGTTGGTGTCCCCCAAGGTTCAGTCCTTGGTCCCCTACTGTTCTCCATCTATACTGCCTCCCTTGGTAAACTCATTAGCTCCTTTGGCTTCCAATATCATTTCTATGCAGATGACTCGCAAATCTACCTGTTCTCTCCTGATCTCTCCCCCGTCCCTCTTGACTAGTGTCTCTGACTGCCTCTCTGCTGTTTCTAACTGGATGGCTGCCCACTTCCTTAAACTAAACTTGACCAAAACTGAAATTCTGGTCTTTCCTCCCTCAAGTGTTGTTACTCCTGTGTCTGTCTCCCTCCAAGTCAACGGTGCTACCATCAGCTCCACCACGCAGGCTCGCTGCCTAGGTGTTCTCTTTGACTCCGATCTCTCCTTCAAGCCTCATGTTCAATCTATCGCCAAATCTGTAATTTCCATCTCAAAAACATTGCGCGCATCCGCCCCTACTTAACGCCAGATGCGACTAAGGTGTTGGTCCATTCCACTGTCCTTTCTCGCCTGGACTACTGTAATCGGCTTCTCAGTGGTCTTACATGCTCCCAACTTGCGCCGTTACAGTCCATAATGAATGCGGCGGCGAGGCTCATCTTCCTGTCCGCCCACACCTCCCATGCCTCACCCTTCTGTCAGTCCCTACATTGGCTTCCTATAAAATATAAAGCTCAATTTAAAATTCTGGTTCTTGCTTTCAAATCTCTACATAATGCTGCTCCCACCTATCTATCCTCCCTTATACACAAGTATGTCCCGTCTAGGGCCTTACGATCTGCTGAAGACTTACGCCTATCTTCTGTCTGTACTCCCACCTCTGATGCTCGCCTTCAAGATTTCTCGAGGGCTGCACCGTTCCTGTGGAACTCGCTTCCCTCCTCCGTTAGATGCTCACCCAGTCTCCACTCCTTCAAAAAATCGTTAGAAACCCACTTCTTTATAAAAGCATATCAATTAAACTGTTAATAGCTCCCAACTGATTCCTCTTCTGCAACTGTCACTAGTCTAATACTATCCTTACCTTTTTGTGTCATTTTACCCCACTCCCTCTAGCATGTAAGCTCATTGAGCAGGGCCCTCAACCCCTCTGTTCCTGTGTATCCAACTTGTCTGGTTACAACTACATGTCTGTTCGTCCACCCATTGTAAAGCGCTGCAGAATTTGACGGCGCTCTATAAATATCATAATAATAATAATAATAATATAGTCTCCTTATAGTTCTTACTGCCTGTTATGTGTCTATAATGAGTTCTATTGCGAGAGAGAGAGTTTTTTTATCTCATTTATAATGATTCAAAAGTGCCACTAGTGTTCAGTATTAAAAAAGTAAATCCGAACTCGACAATTATTACTCCAATCCAATCCATATCTTGATCGCCTATCCACCCCTCGCCACCTAACACATGGGTGTGAGAGAGGGGGAGAGGAGATGTTGAGAAAAAAAAAACACGTCCTATTGATGGAGTGCAATCTCCTTCTTAATTATTGAAGTGTTAACATTATTGTGAATATGTCAAGTATACAAGTATATAGAAATGTTATATCAAGGATATGTGCATCACATATTTAATAATATTTAGAAAAGATTGTATGTGGATTAACCCTCAAGCAATATAAAACCTGCTGTATCACCTAAAACTACCCTTATTCTTAGATTGTATGGTGAGCCCCTTCCCTAAACCCACAAACCCCCTTTCCTTTCTATTTCCTTTCCCCTTTAACTGCAACCATAGAATATTCCCCTTTTCACTCTTTCCCCCCTCTTCCTTATTCACTCTTTCCCCCTTTTTACTTCCTTCTCTCTCGCCCTCCCTTTCTTCTTTGTGTGAATAAGTGCTTGTATATATGTATAAAAAATAAGTGTGAGGGGGAGGCGTGGCTTGGAGGCAGAGGGAGATGGCACCTTAAACCTTGTGCTCCCCGACAGGCTCAGCTAAAATCCTCGCCTAAGCACAATATCATTCAGCAACCATGGGCAAAACTTATCGGATCCCACACACCAACAAGCCAGCTGACACTCCGAAGGGGTCAGCTGGGTCCTCACTACGGCACTACCTGCTGACTCTTTCCAAACTGGCAACACAGGCCTCTAATGACTCAGAGGCCTCAGGCGCTTCCCACTCTGCCTCACTACATGTGAACGGGATGCTGCACCTCATCACACCCTATACCCTCCGGGTCCCCTGCCAGACTGGGTGCAACTGATCCGAGCGTTACGAACCAAACAGGACCTGAAGGAAGCCAATACGGAGCTGCATGACTCCATCACCACGGACTATGGGCCCTGCAGGGAAACCTGTAAAAGACTACCAAACTTGACCGACTGTTAACATTGATTTCCCAGGAACTGTTTTGGGCATAGGGCCATGTGCACGGCTGGTCAAAACTATGACTTCCAGGAAATTCCTGAACCCCTGAATTGATCTGGGTGATATTTGGATATATTGTTCACCCAGATCGGGGCTATCAGGGGATGTAACTGTGAGGTTTTATGTGTTTTTAAGGTACTTTTTGTTTCACATCCTTTTCATGCTGTAATAACTTGTGCCGCTGTTTTCAATAGTCTTGCAACTCCTTCTACTGCAGCTAGTTTAAGCATTATACCTTCTTGGTCCCTCACCCAAAAATGCAACTAAGGGAGGGGGCGGGGCCAAGCCAGCAAGCAGAGCGGACGCATGTAAGCTGGGCTCCTACCTTACTTATCGATTCCGCACAGATACCCGCTAAAATAGAGAAACTATGCAAACTCGGGTGCACTCCCTACAACAGGGGCGCCCCGGTGATCAGCCCGATATCTGCAACGAGCGATTTGGTGACCGGGAATCCAAGGTGGATAGCTGCAGCCTACTGATGGCGGGACCGGGGAGAGACGGCCGCTCTCCTCGCCCAAACGTTGGAGACACAAACCCACCAATGCCCTGCTCCCCCCCCTGGACTGGCGGGGGTCATCCCGGTCCACCCTGACTGGCAACCTCACTGCCCAGACCCCAGGGGTGGCACCCAGCGAGCAGCAAGAAATGGCACGGCCAGGCAAGATAGCCGCTGCCACGTGTGCTCGAAACATGGAGAAAACTGAAAACTGAAGCTAAACTGGATGAGCTGTTCACCAGGTTTTGGAGGAAGATAGCAATCCTGGAGCAACAGGCCAAAGCACACAATATCGCCAACATGGTGCCGGTGTACCTCAAACACATGCCTCCTCATGTAAACGAAGCCTGCACGCAGCGCTGGGGTCGGCGAAATAGAAGAGCCCGTAAGCCAAACGACTTGTTATGCGGGTGGAAGCAACCCATCAACCCAAGTGCCTGGCGAAACTGACCTTACCTGAGTAGTAGCAGCGGCACACGGTGCTAACTATGGACCGGAAACGGCCGTGGGCTCCCGGGCAGACTTCACTGCAACTCCCCAGCCAACGCCATACAAAATCAGACCCGCACCCGGGCAAACCCCTGAGGCGACACCCCCACCAGCGGTACACCGCCTTTTATAGACCCCTTCACGCTAGCAGTTTCACTCCACCGGAACAAGGCTTGGACCGCACCACTGCAAGGACCTCCAACATCGATCGGAGCGGCAGGCTACACTATCACGGCAAGCAAACCCCGTCGACTAGACTGCGAATTCTGAGATCTAGAATTTGCTAGAGGACTACCCAACACCGGCTACCGGAACCGAATGCCTGCTCCGGACTACACTGGGACACTTGCACACCTTACTCACACTGTGGACAAATTAATAACAGATAGCAGTGAACTGCTAGGTGTTCCCTGATTTATATTTGCTGCATTTATTACTTTTCTTTTCTTTGCTCCACATCTGTCTCCTAACCGTAAGTACACACTGAGTGCAAAGTCAGCCCCACTGCCGCTTACCAACCCCCACGCCCAATCTCCTAGTGGCATTTAACTTGGCGTTACACCTTGTTCATGGTGGGGGAAGAGGGGGGTGCCCAGGGCCGGCCTTAGGCATTTTGACGCCCTGTGCGAAAAATCTTCACAGCGCCCCCCCTCCCCCCCCGTCATCCATGTATGCTGTAATGTTTGTGTTGTCTGTGTATGTGATAGTAGGTGTGATGACTGTGTGTGATATGTATGCTATGTGTGATATTTGTAATGGGTGTATTAACAGTGTGTGATATGCGTGTATTGGTTGCATGTGACACACACACACACACAGAGTCAGACGGCCATACACACACACAGGAAGACATCCACACACACACACAGGCAGACAGTCATACACACACACACACACAGACACACAAAGGCAGACAGTCTCACACACACACACACACACACAGACACACACAGGCAGACAGTCAGTCATACACACAGACACAGACAGTAATACACACAGACACACACAGAGGCAGACAGTAATACACACAGACAAACACGCAGACAGTCATACACACAGACACACACAGGCAGACAGCCATACACACAGACACACAGAGGCAGACAGCCATACACACAGAGGCAGACAGCCATACACACAGAGGCAGACAGCCATACACACAGAGGCAGACAGCCATACACACAGAGGCAGACAGCCATACACACAGAGGCAGACAGCCATACACACAGAGGCAGTCATACACACAATCACACACACAGAGGTAGACAGTCATACACACAGAGGCAGACAGTCATACACACAGACACACACACACACAGAGGCAGACAGTCATACACACAGACACACACACACAGTGGCAGACAGTCTCACACACACAGACACACACAGGCAGACAGTCAGTCATACACACAGACACACACACAGGCAGACAGTCAGTCATACACACAGACACACACACAGGCAGACAGTCAGTCATACACACAGACACACACACAGGCAGACAGTCAGTCATACACACAGACACAGACAGTAATACACACAGACACACACAGAGGCAGACAGTAATACACACAGACACACACAGAGGCAGACAGTCATACACAGACACACACACACAGGCAGACAGTCATACACAGACACACACACACAGGCAGACAGTCATACACAGACACACACACACAGGCAGACAGTCATACACAGACACACACACACAGGCAGACAGTCATACACACACAGACAGTAATAAACACAGGCAAAGAGTCACACTCACCTGACAATCCCACAGTTACCTGTGGAGTTCATTGTGGAGGCAGTGCAGCTCCTGGTGACTGTTTGGTGGGGAAGCAGGGACTCCTTCCTGCTTCCCCTGCAGCAGTTTTCCGGCGCTTTTAGCTCCGCCCCCGCCGCACGGTAAGCTCCGCCCCCGCTGCAAATTTAAAAAAAAAAAAAAAAAAATAATTTTTTTTTAAATCCACGGCGCCCCCTGCTCCATGGCGCCCTGTGCGGCCGCACAGCTCGCACACCCCTAAGGCCGGCCCTGGGGGTGCCACTCGGGACCAAGAAACACCAGGCAGAGCCTTCCCGAGTATAGCCTAAATACCTTGCTGCCAGAGATAGTGCACAACACGTGTACCTTCGGGTCACCATAACCACAGCTATAATGACAAGTAAGGCTCCAGCCATTAGTAAGCTTATCACCTATGTATAGGTAACACATTAACACATCAGTCTGTTATGTACATGGTTGATTCAACATGTTATTAACCTATGACAGTTCTGTCTATATCTCTCTTGTAAACGTATCTTTTGCTATTGCCACTCGCAATGTCTAATCTAAAGAATCACTCAGCATTACTCTAATATATATAAAAATGTGCCGTTAATCTTAATGCACCAACTGTATTATCTGAATATAAGCTTGAGGACTGCTGTTGGGGCACCACGAGCCTGCATGTTATTCATTCACAGCACAATAAAAATAAAGAATAAAAAAAAAAAAATGCAACTAAGGGAGAGGGCTGGAGCAGCAGAGTCGACTTTGTGGTGATCATCAAAGACACTATTTAGTCAGGACTTAGCACAGTGTACCAAAGTAGAGTCTCCACTGGTTGGTGGTTGTGATGAAAGTAACCTCGTCACTGGTTCTTGCAGGGACCAGCCTCTTGCCTCAGGAATATGGGCCTGGCAATATACCTTGCCCAATGCACTTTAAAAGGCTCTGTTCATGTGAAGCATGTACTTTTGTACTCCAGACAGAGAGACCGACTGTTAGTATTAATTCTCTGGAACTGTTTTGGGCATAGGACCATGTGCACGGTCGGTCAAAACTATGACTTCCAGGAAATTCCTGAACCGATTTGGGTGATTTTTGGATATGTTGTTCACTCAGATCGGGGATTTCTGGGGGTGGAACTATGAGGTTGTATGTGTTTTTAAGGTACTTTTTGGGGTTTCATAAAATTGTATGTTTTTCTGTGCTTGGAAATAATTGGGTTAGATTAGTACAGTTCCTGATTCAATTATCTGCCAAGCACAGAGGAGGGATTCTATTGTTTGTGGATGGGAGTGTCTCACTGTATGATTCTGTTTTTATTGGTTTATTCACTTTTTGTCCCTGTGCTCAACAAGGTCCACCTGGTATTCACCCTTGTTGGGAAACTTGCATAAAAGGCCAATGTGCCTCCAGTAAAATTCTATACCAGCTTACACTCCAAAACTGTATGTCGTCCTGTTATTGGATGTAAAGAAGATTTACTCCTGTGTCTGCTGTTCCAGCTTATAGAGGATTTAACAGGGACAGTCCTTGTAAGGACTAGAGCTAATTTCCCATTCGGCTCCAGGAGGTAGCGGTCCCAGGACCCCAGTTAAGCCATGGCGATTGTGGGCAGAAGTGCTGCGGTTTGTCCCCTGTTCAAGCTAGGAAGCGGTCCTTGGCGGAGGTACCCAGCCACATCTTATAGAGCCACATCTTATAGAGCCAAATAAACATACAGAAAAATGGAACAGAGAGGAGAAAAAAAAAAGGAATGAACACCTAAAATATTAGGTTAAAATATATTAGGTTCTCCCCACGGGCTCTGCATCCCCCCATCCATCCATTCATCTCAAAGCAAATGCCAAGCAGAGAGGACAGATGGGGGAAGGGTGAGACGCGGGGGAAAAAAAATAAAAATAATAATAAAAAAAAAGTAAATAATAGGTAAGTTATTACTCCAGATAATTGGAGTGCAACCATTGCTGGAGTGAGGGGGGTTCCTTAAAGAATTCAGATTTATCTTTATATTTAAATCTTAATCCTGTTAAAAAGGACCATATGTAGCTTATCTAATTTTTTTTCTCAGTGTCATGGTTTGGGCATGAAGCATGTCCGCCAACTTCCACAATAAACCTTGGTCAGTTGGGGTTGAGTGTTTCGGCTCTGTTTGTTAGAGTTGTGTCGTGGTCGTATTCCTCGCCAATGGGCTGTGTGGCCCACGGGCCCCGTCTTATAAATCATGTGTCAACTGTGAACGCCTGTGATGAATGCGTACATTGGCATTATAACAAATAACCTTTAAATCATTAAACTTAAACATTACAGTAAAAAAACAAACATTGTCAGAGCAGCAAAGGCCCCTATACACTTGTAGGTGGCGTGTGTACCTGTAACCGTGTTCGGGTTGAGATTAAGATTAGGAGTAGGATTAAGATGAAGATCTCCCCCCCGTGGACCATTCTGTGTGTTCTAGGCACCGTCTAGCATGGTCCCTACTACCTGGATCGGGGTTAAGGTTGGTGCGGGGCTGTTGTGGCCTACTGGCCATAGTCTATGTGGTGTGTATAGGCCTCAGGGGCCATGTCCAGGTCAGTGGGGCCTGTGGGTGCTCTCTGCCCTGCAGCATTGAGAGTAGCTTGTATGCTGCCCCCCCCCTACCGGTGGGGCCCGTCTCCCGCCCTGGCTGGGTCCTCCACCATCGCAGATGGGGCCCAAGCCGTGAGGCCCAAGCAGGCTAGGTGCCCTCCCTCGGGCTCCCTCCCCCCTCGGGAGCCATGCCCTGCCATTTTGGGTGCAGCAGCATGCACCATCCCAGTTCCCACCCCTCCCTCCCCTTATAATGTAAGTTTTCCAAGCTGAAGACATTGAGGCCTGTTGTGCACAGTGTTACTTGGTGATAAGGCCTTGGTAACTCAAACCCTCTCTCCCCGATCTGCCATCTATGCGTTTAACCCAGGCACTAAGGCTGTGTTCCAGCTAGAGGGCCCCTGTGATTCCAGTCAGCCAAGCTGTGATTGGAGTAGCTTATACATCTTCCTTGCCCCTGCGAGTGTGCCCATTGTATGAGTGGGCCCCAGTGGCAAGGCCCAGTAAGGGCCACGTGCCCCCCCGGCTGAATCTCCCCCCCCCCACCACCACCACCCTGTCCATGTTCATTAGTATACACCTTCCAGTCCCCATGCCCTCCTCCACTCTCCCCCAGTGTGAGGGAGCTGAGTAGCAGTCTATGAGGGAGGAGCCTTTAAGCCCCATGCCCCCCAACTCTCTGTTCTTTCGAGTAAACTAAGCAGTAGGTTGTAGCCCTGAAATGTTCGACAGGGAACTGGCTCCCGAATGTGAAATTCCCCTGGACCGTGTGGCCTGCAGGCGGGACCTCCAAATCTGCGTGAACAACATATCCAAAAATCACCCAGATTGATTCAGGGGTTCAGGAATTTCTTGGAAGTCATAGTTTTGACTGACCGTGCACATGGCCCCATGCCCAAAACAGTTCCAGAGAAATCAGTGTTAACAGTCGGTCAAGTTTGGTAGTCTTTTACAGGTTTCCCTGCAGAGACCATAGTCTGTGGGCAGGAGGCTGGCAAGCAGTCTCCTCCAGGAGCTTGTGGCAAACTCAGTTAGAGAGGGGAGTTTGTCACAAGATGCTCTGACAAATATTTTTTTGTAACCTCTGGAACTTACTGGTGATTATATTTCCCAGCTGGAGAAGTGATAATGCACATTTCGTATATTAGGGTGGCCAAAACTTTAGTGTATGGAAATTGAATGTTTTATTTAACTATATCCTAGCTATTACTATTGGAAATTATATGGAGGGTTACATTTCCCAGATAATAGGTAGTTCCCCCAATCATACTAAAGTCTATATCTCGCACTTTTTTTTTGTATATATATTTTTATTGAGATTTCGCTTCATGAATTAGGGGAAACATGCAGGTTTCAGACATGATAGTGGGTAAAGCGGTTACCGAGATGCGTAGATCTCTAGTTTGGCGGCATGTAGGAGACACGCAGATCTCGGTTTGGCATGACAACATCGTTTACAAGTGCAAACAGACACACAGGTTTCAGGCATACTGGCAAGTAAAGTGATTTCTGAGATGCACAGATCTCCAGTTTAGCGGCAAGTAGGAGACACGCAGGTCTAGGTTTGGCATGTCAACATAGTTTTAAGTGCAAATAAACAGACCGGTTTCAGGAGTGTTTTCCAACTTCTCTTCCAAACATTAAATGTAGCGGAGGGCAGGTATTAAAGACCACGATCTCCGCTGGTTCCACGAGTAAATCCACAGTCAGCGCTGAAAAGTAAGGCAAGTCCCCAAATCCTCCCAATAACCGGACGAAACACAGTTTGGGAGTCAACTAACTCAGTTTATTCACAAGCTGGCATATTTAAGCAGTTCCCCATGCAAGGGGTTTCCTTACAGATAATTCAGGGGATTTCTCCCAACATGCATTGTTCTTTTCCCAACAGGCATTGCTGCACGAGAAGGATACTCCCACTAAAATGGACGATTAAGTGGATTATCCCCTCGTGCAGCAGAACTGACAATTTACTTTAAAATACATATTTTCCACAATATTTGGGACTTTGAGATGACCGAACGTTCGGTAGATAGCTGGGGTCGGAGCGCACCTTTCGTGAGAATACCGCTCTGATCCCAGCTGAATTGACCGAACGCCGCACAAATATAGCTTCACATAGAAGTTCCCCTCAATCTGTCGAACATATCTAGGGGAACGATTCTACCGAAAACCGGGCTCCCGAATGGCTTGGAAGTGCAGCGGTGTTCGCATCATCGAGTAGCCGTTTTTAGTTCCAGGCACTCGACGACCAAACACCGCTGCCAAATAGACGAATCCAAGATGGCCGACCGCCGCATGGTCGGTAGTCGAACGACGGCCACCCAGAATAGTCTATAATTACCAATTGCAACATTGTTGCAATCGGTTAACAAGTGCACACGACCATAAGTGTGTGATCTACCAGGGGGGCCCTTATTCGTTCGGCGAACGGCTTAGATCGCCACTGTTCGCCGAACGAAGTACCTGTATGCTGGTAGCTTACGGCTGCCAGCATGCGAATCAACATAACATAACACATACACAGCAAATATACATGGCACATATTACAGCCTCCAGACAACCTTCCCATATTATAGTTCAACAGTGGCTAGGTTTGCCACATTAAATTTTTGTCGTCATGTTCATCAGTTCTTCTTTGAATTCATCTGTTATAGTGTGAATCTCCTCATTAATTTTGGATAGTTGGATATCGAAGCAGATATTCAGATGCTCTTGGTCAAAGAATTGGAGTTCTTTTGAAGAAATCTCTAGGGCTTCTTTACCTCTTGTCTTCTCCAATGTTGATACGGTGTCACTTTGTTCATTACTGTAGCTTTGTATTTCGTGTTGACTCAATCTTCTTTCTATTTTGTCTTGCAAGGGGGAAATAAAATTGGAAAGGCGTTTATCAGCTTTGGGATCAGTTTTCCTTTGTCTTTATTTTTTTACTCCTTGTTTGAGGTCATCTTTTTTGGTTGCCATTGCAATCACTGAGCTTAGAAAAAGAAGGAAATGGCAAAATATCTAGATATCCATGTAACGGACCGTTTTGCACACAAGAGGTTAAAAACCGTTTAGGCGATACTCCCCTTTTCAGATGCACAGGCAGCTACTGCAATCAACAATCTCCCAAATTGCAAACACATGAATACTCAAACTCCCGAACTGCAAACACATGAATTCAACAATCTCCCGAACTGCAAACATGAATTCACCAGTCTCCTGAACTGGAACCAGGGGAATGCTCCAAACTCCCGAACAGGAAACACACGAATGCTGTAAACAGCCGAACAGGAAAAACCATACGAACAGTTTACACTCCTGGCAGTCGCACTGTAACAGCATACAATCCAATTCCCCCCAAGAACGAGACGACACTTGGTTTGAGGATCAAGCAGAACTGATTTACTGGAGCTACCTGCCCGGCTTTTATGCAGGTCTCCCACCTGGTGGACACTCCCCTAGAGGACCAGATGGGAAAATGGAAAACATATTGGACATTGACCAATCACAAGCTTACAATCCCACAATGTATCACAATCCCTCCTCTCTGTCCTGAAGATAATTGGGAAGTAATCCAGTTATCTCCAAGGACAGAGGCAAAACTCCATTAACCACATGGCAGACAAAGGACAATAAAAGACATAAAAATACATACTGTTACATTTATCACATAGAACATACACACTCTACCTATCCCCAGATAGCTTACATCTGAGTGCACATTATTACCGGATGGCGCTCAGATCCAGGGCCGGACTGGGAAAAAAATTAGGCCCGGGCATTTATCAATCAGAGCGGCCCCCTAAGGGGGCGGGGCCAGAGAGGGTGTGTTTTGTCATCACTAATTACAAGCACGCCCCCTCTCAAAGTGAGCATGTTGGTTCAATGCGCAGAGCCGCGCTGAAGAGCTCTGGCATTAGAAAAAGGCCCTGAATTTGTTCTGCGCAGCGCAAGCAAATTTAATAACATGCTTGCGCTGTGTTTGCTTTTAAATTGTCTCTGGTGTCTCCACAAGTGGGATACCAGAGAACAAAAGGGCCAGGAAAGTGAATGGTGTGTCTGAGGGTGCTATGTGTGTCTGGGGGTGCTGTGTGTGCCTGAGGGTGCTGTGTGTGTCTGGGGGTGCTGTGTGTGTCTGTGGGTGCTGTGTGTGTTTGGGGGTTGTGTGTGTATGTGAATGTATTTTGTATTTAAATTAAAATATATATTTTTGTATTAATAATAAAAAAAAGTTATATTCCCCCCTCCCTTCTTACCTTTAGCCCGGGAGGGGGGGAGCCGTTCTGCCATGATGGGAGCCATTCTGCTATGAGGGGGTCCATGCTTCCTTCCCTGGTGGTCCAGTGGTGAGAGTGAACTCTAGCCTGCAGGTAACCGCGGCAACTCTCAGACCTCGCGAGAGGACCCGGCGGAGCTGCTGGATAGAGCTCCGCCGGTCCTCTCTCCTGCCTCCCTCCCTCTACTGCCGGCGGCAGCATGTCAGTGCCTTTGGGCCGGTGAGGGAGATCTTTGACACACAGCGGGGCCGGCCCTCGGGTAGTGCGCTGGCCCTGCAGGGGCTGGCAGGGGAGATCCTGTGATCTCCCCTGCCGGCCTCGGCCCCACGGCCATCGCGGCCCACCGGGCATTTGCCCGGTGTGCCCGATGGCCAGTCCGGGCCTGCTCAGATCACATACATACCGTTCAATTGCTATGGAGCCAAAGTCTTTCATACAGTCTTTCAGTATACGGCTAGGCTCCATGGCATAGCTATCTGGGGTAGCATGGCTTTAACAGTCCACAGAAAGGCACAAACCAGCCTTTCTGCAGGGAAAAAGAACAGTGTTAAACATGGGGCCATAGTCCAGTGGCAGGAGGCGGGTGACCAGCCTCCTCCAGTGGCCCGTGGCGAGGTTGGTTCCGCCACAAGCCAGCCCTCAGTTTACACAAGGAAACAGCAACTTCGAATAAGCAATGCACAGTACAGAGTTACTTAAAATAAGTTGTCTTAAAATAAAAAAACGTCTGTCTTGAAAAAATCACTATTGAACTTGATTAATTTGTAGAAGATGAGGTTTGTCACTTAATAAGTGTAGCTTGCAGGTGTAAACACTAGCATTTAAGCTAACATTCTCCCCTCAATAGCTTAGGCTAAACAAATGCATTGATTTGTGTGATAGGAGATGGTTCAAACACCTGATTGATTGTATAGCTTTAATTATATTGAGGTGCTCCCAGTACTCCCAGGTGTTTCCGATATGCTCATCAAGAAGAAAAATAATAGATAAAAAGAGTGGACTCCCAATATGCTCAGCCAATCAGCCAATCAAAAACAAACAAACAAAAAAAAAAACAGAAAAACTTAAACAAAATGTAAATGTAAAGTACACCACAAATTCAGGCACCTGATATATGCCAATTATGCTGAGCAATTGTTCATAACATGCTCATAACATGCTAGGATTCAGCTGTACTTAATTATAGGCAAGGAAGCCTCTATATGTTGCTACTTTGCTAGCCAATATATAATATATGCTGTTACTTTATTAGATTTGTTAAACATCAGCATCCAGGCTAAATAGATTACTGTGTAACAACTTAACTTGCTCTGGCTTCAAATGCTTCAATAGTAGCAGAAACTCCAAGCTCTCAACAGTAGTGTCTCAGACTGATCCCTCTGGCAGGCAGCCCACAACGGACACCTTAACCTCTGTCCTATGTCCAGCTCTCTCCAGTTCAGATTTGGACTCGCTCTCCAGACAGAGTAGTTTCCTCACAGCAAGCATGGATCGGCACCCACACTCTCTTTTCTGATGGCTCCTTACAAACGCTATCTTCCCTGCATCACAAAACAGATGTGCGTGATGTGGTAGCATGCGTATCATGTCATCTCCGGCGGGATTTTTGGTATTGCACTATATTTACCATTCAGTGCTGGCAAACCGTTCTACCTCCTGGTTCATTTGGGCCAAATACAACTGACAGTCGTTACTTCCCTGCATTATGTTGGATGCTGCCCTCTTGGATGGCTTGAATTTAGTTTAAAGTATATTACATCACACCCACCCTTATAGTGACCGCATCATCTAGGCAACCCCATTATCATACATTTTGGAGTTGCAGAGATGACAAAGATCAATTATAAAATGTGTAAGCCAATATAATTACAAAAAGAGAAGTCCTGCGCTAAAGCAGCAAGGACTACAACACACATCAACCCCAATCTTAAGCCAATATAATGCTTATTCAGGCCCTTAATCAGTGCGCTATCATGGTTTGAGCCATGATGCACGTTTATTGCTTATAGCTAGTCTCTCTTGATATTCTGATATTGACCTTGACCTGTATTTGACTTTGTGTATTTCTGGTATCCTGCCCAGGCTTTTTTCTGCCTTTTAGTATTTCTGGAAACCTGATCTTGCATGTTTATTCATTTGTCGGTATTTCTATAATCCTGACCTTGGTTATTACTGACTTTGACTTTATCTTTCTTATATTAAATCCAGCCACTCTAAGACCCGGTAATACATATATTTAGTACCTCTGTTTGTGGGATTCACCATTTCCTGTAAGTTGGGGTACAACACCATGAAAAAAAAAAATAATATTAATATATTTAATAACTATACAGTATTTAGTAAAATCTAATGTGCCATCAAATCTAATCCCCATTCAAATTTTGAAACCTGTAAGCCGAAAAATGTTCTGCTGGCAAATGTCATTCGCATTTGTACATTAGGATACTACTATACAACATAGGTTTGTTGGTGCATTAGATTCGAGTACGAATGCAAATTTGCCGGGGTGAAAATCTCCCCTGGGAAATTCACATCGTGACAAAGATGTGAGATATAACTTTACTGTACACAGAAATTTTGCCCTGGCAAATTCGCACTGCATGCTTGTCGTATCTAATGGTACTCAAATCTAATGCACATTTAAATTTTGGAGACTTTATTTTGCAAATAAAGATGCATATTAGATTCGAGTAAATATGGTATAATATATAAATATAAGTTTTTATTTTACTGCTCCTTCTGTTTCCCTTTTTTGATTACTTTTTCTCACATGATCGGTGAACCAAATGGATAGGAAAATGCAAAATACACTGCTCAAAGAAAATAAAGGGAACACTTAAACAACACAATGTAACTCCAAGTCAATCACACTTCTGTGAAATCAAACTGTCCACTTAGGAAGCAACACTGAGTGACAATCAATTTCACATGCTATTGTGCAAATGGGATAGACAACATGTGGAAATTATAGGCAATTAGCAAGTCACCTCCAATAAAGGAGTGGTTCTGCAGGTGGTGACCACAGACCACTTCTCAGTTCCTATGCTTCCTTGCTGATGTTTTGGTCACTTTTGAATGCTGGCGGTGCTTTCACTCTAGTGGTAGCATGAGACGGAGTCTACAACCCACACAAGTGGCTCAGGTAGTGCAGCTCATCCAGGATGGCACATCAATGCGAGCTGTGGCAAGAAGGTTTGCTGTGTCTGTCAGCGTAGTGTACAGAGCATGGAGGCGCTACCAGGAGACAGGCCAGTACATCAGGAGACGTAGAGGAGGACATAGGAGGGCAACAACCCAGCAGCAGGACTGCTACCTCCGCCTTTGTGCAAGGAGGAACAGGAGGAGCACTGCCAGAGCCCTGCAAAATGACCTTCAGCATGCCACAAATGTGCATGTGTCTGCTCAAAGGGTCAGAAACAGACTCCATGAGGGTTGTATGAGGGCTTGACGTCCACAGGTGGGGGTTGTGCTTACAGCCCAACACTGTGCAGGACGTTTGGCATTTGCCAGAGAATACCAAGATTGGCAAATTCGGCACTGGCGCCCTGTGCTCTTCACAGATGAAAGCAGGTTCACACTGAGCACATGTGACAGACGTGACAGAGTCTGGAGATGCTGTGGAGAATGTTCTGCTGCCTGCAACATCCTCCAGCATGACCGGTTTGGTAGTGGGTCAGTAATGGTGTGGGGTGGCATTTCTTTGGGGGGCCGCACAGCCCTCCATGTACTCGCCAGAGGTAGCCTGACTGCCATTAGGTACCGAGATGAGATCCTCAGACCCCTTGTGAGACCATATGCTGGCGTGGTTGGCCCTGGGTTCCTCCTAATGCAAGACAATGCTAGACCTCATGTGGCTGGAGTGTGTCAGCAGTTCCTGCAAGACAAAGGCATTAATGCTATGGACTGGCCCGCCCGTTCCCCAGACCTGAATCCAATTGAGCACATCTGGGACATCATGTCTCGCTCCATCCACCAACGTCACGTTGCACCAAAGACTGTCCAGGAGTTGGCAGATGCTTTAGTCCAGGTCTGGGAGGAGATCCCTCAGGAAACCATCTGCCACCTCATCAGGAGCATGCACAGGCATTGTAGGGAGGTCATACAGGAGTCACTGTTGACGGTACGGAAACCGGAACCCCTGAGTGCCTGATGATAAGTGTGAGCCTTCAGCGTGGAAGTGGATTATCAGGGCCTGGCGCAGGGCAACCACACGCCCTCTGGTGTTGAGCACCAGCGTTTGCGCGGCCACATACCAGAACCCTGATGCAGCTACAGCGGATCCCAGGAACTAGGACATAAGCAGACCTCCCATGAGCTGAATAGGGAGGCTCTGCAGCAGAATTGTATCCAGTACAGAAACAAGGCAAGACTAGAGATAGGCACCAAACATGAAAACAAGACAGAACTAATAGAACCCAGAACCAGAGAAGAATAGGAAGCTAAACCCAGAACATGTACACAAGACATGAGGGAAACATGGGCATGACTGGACAGGACTGTACAGGGACTGCGTATACAAACTAAAACAAGACAAGATAAGATAGGCAAAACAAGAGGAGAAATAACTAAGCACTATATATGAAAATCATTGGGATTTAGTCACATTATATGATCATACATTGCATAAGCCTGCCAACAACGCCAATGTACCCCATATCTGGCAGGTCCTACACTGCCTAATGTATGCTAAAACAACCAATGAAGACATATATAGCACTTACCTGCAAGAAAGGGCAGAAGCCTTGAGCAGCTGCCTGCAGGACACTGAAACAAAAGGAATGATGGAAAACAAACGAGTGTGGCAAATAAAACAAACATTTAAAGGAAACCTGGACACTGGGAATTCCAGGGACGGATTTCAGGAATGAACCCAGAAAAACCCAGCATAAAGAAAATCAGATATAGAATAGAAAACAAGAAAAACTAAACAAGAAATGTAAAATGAGTAGTGGATACCAGAAGCCAAAGCCAGACATCTCCGCAGAACATGGCATGATGTGACAACAGGCACGTGGAGGCCACACACACTACTGAGCCTCATTTTGTTTTAAGGACATTACATCAAAGTTGGATCAGCCTGTAGTGTGTTTTTCCACTTTAATTTTGAGTGTGACTCCAAATCCAGACCTCCATGGGTTAAAAAATTTGATTTCCATTTTTTTATTTTTGTGTGATTTTGTTGTCAGCACATTCAACTATGTAAAGAACAAAGTCTTTCAGAAGAATATTTAATTCATTCAGATCTAGGATGTGTTATTTTTGTATTCCCTTTATTTTTTTGAGCAGTGTATATACATATTATATTCTGTATTTATTTAGCAGCACACTGATCTTCCTGTTTTCGCACCTTTTTAGTTTGTTCTTGTGTTTCAACTGAGCCGAACCAATATCCATCCACATTTTGGGTGTCCCAAAAACCTTCCCCCCAATATATATATATGTAAAAAAACAGATAAAATTTGTATCTTGTAATACCTTTTTTATTGGACTAACAGAAATATTTAATGGCAAGCTTTCAGGAGAACCTCCCTTTCTCAAGTCTGAAGCAGCTTCAGACTTGAGAAAGGGAGGTTCTCCCGAAAGCTTGTCATTAAAAATTTCTGTTAGTCCAATAAAAAAGGTATTACAAGATACAAATTGTATCTGTCTTTTACATCTACATCACTGGACTAATACGGCTACAAGCTCTACTATATATATATATATATATATATATATATATATATATAAATCAAAAGTTGGAAAAGCACTCCAAGGACTTCTTTCAATGTTGAAAAATAAATAACTTAACTTTATTCGGCAACTGCCATGAAAAATCAACGTTTCAGTCCTGTGTCAGGACTGTGGCAGTTGCCGAATAAAGTTAAGTTATTTATTTTTCAACATTGAAAGAAGTCCTTGGAGTGCTATTCCTACTTTTGATTTCTATTGATTCTGCTGACAAGCACCGGGCTATATCCATATAATTTTACAGGAGTGCAAGCATTGGACAGTATTATATATATATATATATATATATATATATATATATATATACACAGTTGCAATAAAAAGTATGTGAACCCTTTGGGGGGGGGGGGGTCCAAAAGAGGACACATGTGTATCAGCAATCAGCAAATATCTGCTCTGCCAATATGCTGTGGAGAAGGGACTGAGGGATCCCTTTGCACAGCCTGAACAGCTTCCTCACACAATGTACTGATGCCAGGAGGTGGGATGTGATGTCACCCTAGACCCAGCATCAGCATGGAGATGCAGGGTGCTGTGCATTTAGTGCACAATGTTTTCCACATTTTTATAGTGCAAAACAAACCCCTACGGGGGGGCGGAGCTTGACCGCCATGCGGAGCGGTCGCCTTCTCCCAGAGCTCCCAACAAACAGCCGACTTGAAGCCTTGCTTACCCCGACCCAGACAAGTTCAATGGGCCCCACACTCACCCACACCACAAAGCCATCGGTGGGAACAGGACAGAGGCACTACCGGTGCTCCGGAGGCGCTAGCCGAGGCAGGTCCGACTCGCGGCCTAGCAGTTGATGCGGGGTTGGGGACGCGGCCGGTCCTCCAGTCCCGAAGTCCTCCAGAACCTCTCCCCCCCCCCCCCCCTTGGACCGTTGGGGGTCATCACGGTCCACCATGGCACCCCCGCAAGCCTGAACAGCTGCACGCAAACCCCGCTGGGCGGGAACAAACTGCAACACCCTGCTCACCTAAGATGGCGGCGGGCAGCGCCGGGAAGACCCCTGTCAGCAACGCGGCCCCGCAGACCCAGTACAACGGTGGTAGCTGAAAAGATGTTTTGCCTGACACAAAAACAAACAAGGTACTACCCACGCTGCAGCGGCACCCCCATGACACAGACGCAAGGCCTACTCTGGCTGAAAACTCACCCAAAGCTCCTGAAGCCGGTGACATGCACCTGGAGAGCACCTAAGGAAACCACTACACGGCAGTCCGCACCAAGGGATTACTGTGACAGATGAGATTGACTCTACATGGAAATAGACAACAGCCAGTGGTTCTCAGACAGCAGTTTGATGTATGATATTCAGGATATTCACCTGCACTGAATCAGCACGGAGGTCGCAGACATCGCAGACCAAGCCTGAACCTAGCAACAAGCCAGAGATGTCCTGGAGAGCCCTGCTCTTGGTCTCTGATCAGATCTGCCGACTCTCGCCTGGGACCCAGGGCCTGAAATGTTCCTGCATATTCATGCACTCTGATCTACCAACTGCTGGCATTGGGTGACTGTGGACTTATTCCCCATAACTCTTCTCACACATACAGCTTAAGTCCCAGTGCTCATTTTCTGTCTGACACCCACTTACACCTCCACACTTACTCCCTATCTAACCAAGTAACCTGCTTGAAGCCTCCCGGGGGCAGCATGCCATTAGTTCTCCTGTTGAGATAAACCTGTTATCAATTTAAAGTATGCAACCATTACTGTTTCAATTTATCTTTAGCTGCAGACATGCTAGTTTGCACACTCTGATTTTAGTACTACTCACACCACATGTCTACTCAATAGTTTTCTCATGTCATAATTAAAAAATGTGCAGTACATACAATTGCCATATTACTGTCTCAAACTCTATAGCAATGTGTTGATTGTTAATCCGGTTGTGGCAATTCAAACTCGCCTGTAATCTTTTGCACACAAAAATAAAGAATTTAAAAAAAAAAAAAAAAAAAAAAAAAAAAAACCCCTACAAATAGGTTATACTGGTGTAATGGTGACAAACTTTCACAAAAGAGAAATCTAAACATAGGCAGAAGAAGCTACACTGATGAATATTCTGCCGTTGTTTACATTTTTCCATTTGAAACACTGGAGTTTGTGTAGATTTTGCCATTTTTTTCAACTTCTGTAAACATGATTTTTTTTTTTAATAAGCCCAATAGTACCGTTTTTACTTTGATTTGTAAACTACAGATATTCTGTCACCTCTGAATATGTCTGTGTATATATTTAGTTCGTTTTTCTGTAGTATGATTTAGTGGTGGGAATTATTAATGCCCTTGCACTTTTGTCTTATGTGCCCCCCCTTATATAATCTTCCAAGAGTCGCCACTGTCTGGAAGAAATTACAAAACTTGGTGACAGTAGCTCATATCATTGCACTGCTTTGTATTTCAGTGAAATTATAACACAGTCAATGTGAATAATTCACAAAGATTTAATCTTTATGCAGAAGCGTGGGGGGATATATTTGGGCTAGAGTCCCAAGTGGCTCCCAAAAAAGCACCAGTTTTCCAAAATGCCCTTTACAATTCTTAGTCCCAAGTCTCTAGTACGGGGGCTGGGCACAGCTCTCATTGTCTACCGTTTACATAGCTTGTGTAATGACTCCATTGAGCTCTGAGCAGTTCAGAGTGTTGCCATGGGAAACACTGTGATACCATAAGTATAGAGCTCACAAGAGCCATTATGCAAGATCTTCAACTGGTTTTCCACACTGGGCCACTAGGAATAGCACATACATATTGCACATACACACACTGCTTTCTCAACACAGATACACAAACACACTGCATGCCCTATACACACACAAACACACACACACTTCATCCCTTATTTACACTCACTCCATCCCCTACACAAACACAAGTACAACATCCCCGTATTGTTTGTCTTTGCCTGTGTGTACTTGTCTGTGTCAGTGTGTCTGCCTGTCTGTGTCTATGTGTGTGTCTGTGTATCAATGTATGTCTACATGTAACTCTGAGTGAACCAAGAGGTTTGTTAAGTTGTGGAATTGGGAAGATACTAGGGGTGGGACTTTAGGTAGGTGGTCACCAACCAACTTATTTTTGGGTTCAAGTCTCAGGTGTTTTTTGATCCTAGCAATGCTCCTGACTTAAATACTATTTTATTTGTGAGGGGAGGCAGGGGAGGAGGAGGGCCCAAGTAAAGTTTAATGGGGAACTATAACAACATAACTGAAAGATGACGACTCAGTCAATCAGAGGCACCACCCACGCAATTTTGACCACACACACCTAATTTTTCCTCTTTTGCTCCACCACCATTAGCTATGAAGCATTCTCCCTGCAGACACTATATTTTAGCAGAGTAGGCACCTTCCATCTGAGTAAACTCTTCCTTAGTGCACAGTCGGCCCTGTATTAGGAACCCTGAGATGACCAGCCGGCCAACTCTTGGGCGTGCTCACACTCACGACCTCAGGATCCACTGTAATTCCTAGTGGCCAGTGGGGGAGGGTGGCAAAGATGCATTAGGGACATGGTGAGGGTGGCAGAGACACATGGAGCATATATTAAACCATGTAATTTTGTATAGGTAAAATGATACACTGGGAAGGCTATTATTATAATGGAATATAGATCTGTGTAAGCTGCCAGACTTCACAGTTTAATATTTATAAATAAACAATTTCTCACAAAAAACAAACAGAAAATAAATCAATAAGTGTCTTTCCAATTATATTTGTGCATATAGTTAAAGCGGCACTGTCATGCCGAACTTACCTTTCCTAAATCTCTTCCTCTTCTCCCCCTCTCTCGGGATCTGTTATTCTTTTCTTCCTGTCTTCTTTAGTTTTCTTTAAAATCATAAGACAAAGTAGGGACTCTTTGCCTTATGGATCATTCCTCCGCTTGACCAGCTCTGACCAGCGGAGGAGCAAAGTGTGCTTCATTTCCGCTGGTCAGAGCAATTTTCCCATGATCCCTAGCTTTCCTCCCTGTTCCCACAATGCTTCCTGTCAGTATTGCCGAACGTCCTGTCACTTAGACAGAACGCCGGCAAAACTGCCGAATTGCATCCTAACAGAATGAGAAGAGTTTCTCCATTCGTGTTAGGATGCAATTCGGTACTTTGTTCGTATAGGAATTTCATTCTAATGAATGAAACTCCGATCCTATTCATTGCCACGTCTTGCAGCCGCTTAGTAGGGTCCTGTTATGAGTCAAATTACACAGCGTGGGAAAATTCAAAAGAACTTTCCTACGCTGTGTAAAATGACAGGCTTAGGGGTATTTGGGGGTGACTAGTGGGTCAATTGGATGTAGTGGAGGCGGGAGGGGGGTTAAAAAAAAAAAAAACGGGATTCGGCATGACAGTGCCGCTTTAAAATATAATTGTTCTAAAAGCTATGTGGACTAAAAGAAAACCAACTCCATTGTTTATTCTTGTTTTTTTTTAAACAGTAAAACATCTCACTAGATTTTCTGGGGCAATATTCACCCTGTAAAGTAAAGAAGTAAAGTTTAGAGCAGCTCCATAGCAAACTAACTAAAAGTTGACCTCTCCAAGCCAAACAGCGGCACTACCTGCGACAGACCTAGGCTTCTGTTTTCAAGCATTCCAACAAGTGGTTGTAGGGGGCAGAGCGATCCTGCACTGGAGAGGAGACTTTGGGGTTAAACCCATTTGTGAACTCTTTAACCTCTAAAGGAAAGCCAGAGTCATAGACCTCCTGGCACCAAACAAAACTTCATTTAAAAAACAGTTGTTATGGTGCACAGAGTGTTCCTAACAAATCTGCAAAATAAAATTGCTGATTAAAGGGGAGCTCTCTTTTTTTTAATTCTTTTTTTTTGCAAATTATTGCTGAGATACAACATGGCATGAGAGCCATACAGGAACGGGTATGATACAATGGCAAAGACATTAAGATCTCATAGCGTAAATCCACTCATTTTAAGTGTTTGTGGCTAGTGTTCCCTCCCTTGTTAATGCCCGATTAAGTGGTCTATATTTAGAAGGTTGCTGGTATGGGTCTGCAAGTGCAGACTTCAGGTGGGTAAAGTGGTTGTCTCATGCCCACCCCCTCTGAGTACAAATGGAGTAATTCCTGCAACAGTCCAGGATAGGCGAGCCGTCTGTAGAGTCTTCTCTGCCAGTATGCCTAGGGACTGGAGAAAAGCTAGTGCTTCAGAAAGGTGTGACATGAGATGTGTCTTGTCTGCCTTATAAGCCAGGATTTGGTGTTGGACCCATTTGTAGGGGATGGAGTGCTCCTGCAGACAGTAGCTCGGTAACTTGCTTGAGGGATCTTTGCCATACCAGGGTATGTCTGGAAAAATACCAGCTGTGCCCCCTCAAACGACAGTGGGAGAGCCTCTCACGGCCCCCATGATTACCCCATGGTTGGGGTTAATTTCAGCAGAACATCCCTGGGTACATCTTGGGCTATGTTGGAAGCCTTGGTAATTAGGAAACAGGAGTCTACCACTAGTTGTTTTGCCTGCTTGGGCATTAGCAGTGTGGCAATAAGCCTCCGACAGTAGTAGGGGAGTTTGGTTCCTGCAATCGTTTCTGATACTCCCCAGAATCTCAAATTTTGTTCTGTGGCCCTGTCCTCCATGGTGGCTATCTACGCCTGTTGGTCTGTGCATTGCTTCTGTAGCGCTCCTATAGTAGCATCAGTGGCTGATTGTGCTAGCTTGGTGCCCTCCATGCCTTCCTCCACTTCGTCAGCTAGCTTAGATACTGCCTTGTGGATCGGTGCCATATCCGCTTTGAACATGATCTTGATTTCTGTCATTAGTGCCCAGAGTCCTCCAACTCTGAAGTTGTCTGTGGTACTGAGCGTGGTCGAGATGGAGGGAAGATGTCGTCATCATCAGACGACATTGAGGTGTAGGCCTCGGCAGATGCCATCTTGGCTGATTAAGGCCGCTTGGTCGTGCGTAGGAAGACCCCTATATCTTGGGATCCTGAGCTCGGGTTCACTCATTGCTTCTTGTTCTTTTTCCCTATATCGCTGGGCATCTGGCTGGTGCACTCTGAGCGATATAGCGGTACCGATGATGGTTATTAGCCTGGAATATTGGGGTAAGCTCGCAGAGATGTCCATAATTACTTATTCACTTTTTTTTTTTTTCAGTTAAGCAAAATAGCATTGAATGTTAAAATCCAAGCCACTGTATTTAAATCTATCCTGAAATTTGGCACCTCCATCTTGGCTCCCTGTATATCATTGCTATACATTTTTAAAAAAAGTTTAACACAAGTTATAAGTGATTTCTAATGGTGCAATTTCCAGAGCAGTTATCATTTAAGAAAATGATTTGTGGTTAAAATGTTATGCAAGAGCTCTCTTAGTGGGCATCATATTAAATACACAGTGTATGTATTTAATATATACTATTTTGACATGAAATCAGCTGAAAAAGTCTTGTGAATTAGATGGGCTGTCAGAGAAAATTGTAAAAGGACTGATTCATAATAAATGTGTAATTTTACGCTATGGAAGTCCCACAGCAGGCAGACATTATGAACTATGAATGATTATCTTTGGTTTATATTTGGATAGTTACAGCTATTTGTCTTTGAATACTTATGGCAGAGGCCCTGGGGAGATAGCGCAGCTAAGCGGACAAGGGCACATGTAGGAGTGTGGGGATAGATGCATGGGATTGGTTGTGAAGAATCTGTGGGTGTGATTATGTTCTGTGTAAGACAGTGTGGGGGAGGTCTTACCTCAGTGCCACTTGGGATTCGGGCCAGCAAACAGCTTAGCAAACAGCTTCCTGTCCTCCTGCTCCTGTTTGCCTGGGCCTGCAGGTTACACAGCTTGATGGTTGAGGCTTCTGGCTTCCCTCAGGGCTGCTGCAGCGTGGATGGTGGCCGGCACCTGTGGGAGCAATTGGCAAGCATTAATAGAGGTATGGCTACCGGTGTGGGCCCCCCCCGCGGCCTACCTCCCCCTGGAGCACCCCCTGTGGTCTCCCCTGCTGCCTTCCATGTGGCCCCTGCCCCTGGGGGCCGCTCCAGCACTGGCAGGCGTTCCCACCCACCCGCCTGCCAGGCTCTCTCCAAACCCCACTCCTCGGGCCCGGTGTAGGAGCAGGAGCCTGGGCCCGAGGCATCACCAGGACCGCGTGTCTGGGGGCTCCAGACACGCGGCCTGGGTCCTGTGGGCGTGATTTGCGGCCTTCCGTGGCTGCGCGCGTGGCGCAGCCTGCTCCCTCAAGGCCTGAGGTTAAGCCTTCATCTGCTGCGCGCCCTGCGGCCCGGAGGCCTGGTGCGCAGCCTACCCGGCGGGCTCCACATGCCCGGCCGGTTCCCCTGACTCCCGCCCCGGCCGCCAGCGTTGGAACGCGGTCCGGGACGGTGGGAGGCCCATGAATACTTCCGGGCGGCAGGCGGCCGCCCGGCAACGTGCCAGGTCCCCCGCAGCTGGCGGGGGTGTGGGGCTGCCGCTGGGGCCCCTGTGGTGAGTGGGCCCGCAAGGGCCGCGCGGGGTACAGTGGTACCGCCATTGGGGGTGTGTGGGGGGTCCCCTTGTGGGTCGGGAGCCTCCTCTGCCGGTGAGGAAGGCTCCCGGTATGCTTTTCCCCTGTCTCCTCCCCCTCCCATGTGGTTTCCGCGAGAGGGGTCCCCTGGGGGGCCCAGCTTCCCACTGACAGGGCCCCCGGGATCCTCTCATCCCTTACTGTCCTCCTCTTACCCCCTACCCCCCCCCTTTCGGCTCTTTGCCCCCCCCCCTTTCCTGCCCCCCCCCCTTTTTTTTTTTTCTTCCTTTCCTGCCCTTTCCCCCTTTTTTCTGCCCTTTAACCCCTGGTGCCTACCCTGCTCTATCTGGGTCCCCTCTGTTTCTCCCCTGCCCCCTATACCTGGCCTGGCCCCCCCCTCCCCCTACCCCTCCCCCCCCCTTGCAGGTCACTTACCTTGGCCTTCTCCTCTGGGGCGTATGCTCACGTCCTCTCTGCTGCTTCCTTCTCAGGACACTGCTGCAGTTCCTGGATCCATCCAGCAGGTGGCGCCTGGATCACAGCTGATGTCTTCTGTGGATGCTGGAACTGCTGTTTCTTTTCCTCAGCCTTCTGTGAGCGCAGTGCCGGGCTTGGATCGCCAGACTGCGACCGGTGAGTAAATTTCTCCCCTCTTTTAGCGCTTCGCGTACCTACGTTGTTCCTTCCTTTATTCAGTCTAGTTCTCTTTGAACACACAAAAAAAAATAAAAAATAAAAGATGAAAACAAATTATTACAGGACAGAAATAAACTGTAAATTGCCACATGGAATAAATCACAAAAAAAAAAAAAAAAATGAGAGATAAAAATACAATGACAAATACAAGAAGAAGATTAAACGTTCGCAAAAACAAACAAAAAAAAAAAAGAAAAAAGAAAAACTGAAATATAATCCAAGTACTTGGGTGCATGGACGCCGCTTCCCCCTCCCCCTTAATTGTCAGTATGTATCGTATGTTTAAGTGCGCTTTCCTGCAGCGTCCAGGGTTCGCGTGACTCTGGGTGTTGCTGAGCTACTATGGCTCGCTTGGCTTGCGCGCAATGCTAGGGTGCAGATGGGGGGAGGGGCTTTTTACTGCAGGGACGTTCCCTCCTGCCTCGGGGGGTGCCTTGACTAAAAAGGAACATTAAGGGTTCCGGGTGGGTCATGGGGTACGTGCCGTGGACGGTAGCGCCCCATGGCGCATATTCGAATGCACCCTGTGTTCTGGATAGCATGGTCGGGGAGAGGGCTCCCCGAGAATGCGCTGCTGTCAGGTCCCTCTCGGGGCGCACATCGACCCTGGGAGGAGCTGGGTTGGTGGAGGTACGTTTTGCACTTTCGTTGGCGGTGCGACCCTTCTTGGCCTGGGGCTGGATGGGCTTCGGCCTCTGGTTATACTTAGGACTCGCCTGGTGCCTCAGCACGGTGCGTTTCTCGTCCTCTCTGCAATCTGTCGGGGTGGGGACGTGGGTGCTCTTGGTGCAGGACCCTCAGAGAGCTCCTTCGGGTGATGTGGGTCCAGTTTACCAAGAACGCTCGATTAGCTTACTTCCCAATCGTTTAGTGGGCCCCTGGGGTCCACTTTGCGGGTCCCCCCTTGGGGATGTGGTGCCCATGGAGGAACGGGGTTGATGTAGCCTGATTCCTTATTTACTTGGTTGTCGTTTCTTTCCGGGGCTGGGTTTTGAGTTGGTGGCTCACCACAGCGGTCTGCGTGGGTAGGGCTGCGGGGCCCTGGGGCCTTTCTGACTAAGGCGGCTGTGGAATCGGTTTTCCGGCTGCTGCCGGTACGCCCGTCGAGTTGTTGTTTCGGGCGGTGTTTTCTGACGGTCAGGATTCGGTGGCTATGTGCCTCCACGTGAGTTGCTCCCGATGTCGCTTGTGTGGGACCGTCAGTGGTGCATGTACGCGCTCTGCTGCTACAGTGTTTTCTTGGGATTGGAGTTTCGGAGTTCCGTGGCCCGGGCCTTATCCGTGGGTCGGGATGTGTGCTCTTGTCTCCTGGATAGTGGGATCAATTCCTGTAAGGGGAACGTCGGTGCCCCTGGCTGCGGTTTGGGCATCAGGCAGGAGGCGTCTGTGGTTTGGAGGGGCGTTGTGGGTTTCGGCTGCGCTACTCATGGGCTCTCCTGGGAAAGCTGGGCTTTGCCTGTTGGGGTTGCCCTTGGGACTGTATGGGGTTCCTGCTGGGCCTCTTTTAACCCTGGCTTGTGCAATCTGGCCCCTGAGTCCTTTCCGCTGGCTTCCAACTGTTTTGCCGCCGCAGTAGGTTTTGGGGATTTGGGTCTCGGTGGTGTGCTGCCTCTTGCCCAATACGCTGGCTCTGACGGACTCTGGTGTTCTTGGAGGTCCCCCTTTCTGGTGGCATGGTAGGCATGTGGTACCCAGCTCACAAACAAGGGGGTGGGTTTTCCTTGGGGACCATCGTGGGGTGATGCTGGCTGTCTTTCACATGTTACAGTACCCTATACCCCGGAGGTACTCTGGTACTCTGGCTCGGTGCTGTTTGAGTCTAGGGGCGGCTGGTCAGGGTTTGTCCGGTGGTTACCGATATGATGGCCGATGCTCTGTCTTGTTCATTATAGAGCGTACTCGGGTGGAGGTGTCATGGGGTCGATTTGTATGGCAGTGGAGGTGTGGTCACTTGGTCCAGCGGGCTGCTGAAGCTGGTCTGTAGGCAATCTCTGGGGCGGCGTGGGGCCCGCTCCAGTAAGGTTGGAGGGTTCGGGACGGATGGGTACGTTTCTTTTTGGGTTCCAGGATTTGACTGCTCATATACATGTTTGGTTCCGTTGAGTAAGCGTTGGAATGGACTTCCTTCAGGTTTCGCAGCTCGATGGCTGTTGTCATTGGGAAGGGTAAGATGGTTGAGGTTGGCTGTTTCATCGATAGAATCTGTGCAATTCTTGGATGTTGCAGGGTTGACTTTCTGCATCCTCCTGGGGTAGGTGGGATGCACGGGGTTATGGTTGGGCTCCTACCAAGCTGTGGAAGTCTCTACCTACCTCTATTGAAGT
The DNA here is from genome assembly GCF_036172605.1 of Pelobates fuscus. Lineage (NCBI taxonomy): Eukaryota > Metazoa > Chordata > Amphibia > Anura > Pelobatidae > Pelobates > Pelobates fuscus. Next base: position 235,031,075 of record NC_086318.1, read on the forward strand.
CTCATTCCATTTTGGTCCGCTTGGAGTTCCAGAGGAGAGTGGAGACGTCCAGCCGCCCAAGCTTATCCGGGCAGGCACTTGTTCTGGTGATTTATTCACTTTGATCTTGTGAGTGCAATCTTGTATCAGCGCATTATCTTTTCTTTTGCGGTATTACACTATGTAATTTTTTTTTTTTCTGTTCCTGTTTTAGATTATGTACAGCCGTATCTCATTCCCCTCTGTGTCTATGTATATGTTGTAAAAGGTCAGGAACTGGGCCACGACCTTGAGAGGCTGTTGTAACTACACCAGATAAGTGTGGGTATATCTAGATGCCATTGTCACTAATTTGGAGGTATCATATGTAGATATACTGTTTGTATTTTGTCCTAGCAAGCTGTAATGGGTTTCCGGGATGGTCTGTAATATACCGTTCCGATCGGGGGCGGTGCAGGGTTCCGTCATTTGCCTGTTTTCGTTGGGAGTACTGTTCCGTCCCTGGGGTTGTTCGGCCTCCTCCCCGGTTTGTTTCTCGGAGATGGGTTTTTCACCCCCGCGTCCATCTAGTTGGGGTGTTCCTCTTGGGGGCTCGTCTTCCTGGATAAGGATGGTGGGGAATTCAAAGGGCATTTATTTTGGTTGGGGGCGGCTACAGACACCGCCAGGCTGGGCGTGCCTGCGCCGATGGTTCAGAGGGCTCGAATGGCGGAGGTTCGGTGGTCTGGCTCCGGCTACGTGAAGGGGGTGTGGCTCCTCCTCATACGGGGTCAGCTGCCCCGCCTCATGGGGTACCAGGGGTTTTGTCATCCCTGGGTGGAATGACGTGGGTCGGTGGTGGTTTAGGACTTGGGTGCTCTTCGATCGGGACATGTTACGCATTCTGTTTCTTCCCTGAGGTTCCCAGGGGCTAGGCTGCGCCTATCGCCCTTTCCTGTTGGCAGTGCACTCCGCAATGTGAGTGCCCTGGTGCGCTGCCGTCGGTCATCAGAATAGATGGGTTTCTAGGTTTGTCATGGCCATTACAAAAATGACTAAACGTATGACGGACAAAATGAATAACTAAAACATGAACACTTCCAGTTTGCATTTTGGGTTTGGCCAAAGGTGGCCTGGGTATCTCGAAGGGAGGGGTGCGCTTGCTGGAGGTCGGACTTGACCTCTGTTACTCTAGCGCTGCGTGAAGTGGTGGAACAGGCCATGGCTGGTTGTGGTGGGGTCCCCCGCTGATTTAGGCGTAAAACAGCGGGGTTGTGGCGGGGGTATGTCCTTGCCAATTGAGTTTGAGGTTACGTTTAAGTAGATGGAATGAGATGAACAAGTCTTTTAAGGTCTCAAACCTCCCCTGCTCTAAAGGTTTAACTTTAGGTTGCCTGAGGTCTCGTGCCCATCGAGCGTGGATAAGGTCGGCTGATGGCAGGCATTGGAAGGATTTTTATGACGAGGGGGGAGGTGAGAGGGAGTGGTGATTAGGAACCACTCCATGTTTTTATTGGCAAGGACGGTTGGGTCACTGTATAACACTATGGGTGGAGTTATATATGTATATATGTTAATTTATGCTTATTTATGTCTAATGTTTTGGTTACAGAAAAGAAGAGATTTAATAAATAAAGTTATGGATGTGTTATGCAGTAATTTAGTTGTGATAATAAATGCTGTGGCCTGTTTCATCCATATTAAGTGGTCTGTCGTTATTGGGGGGGTTTAATGGGGTTAGATTTTGTTCTAGGCTGCATCGCGATTCCCCACTACATACATACAAGGCCCTGGGGAGATAGCGCAGCTAAGCGGACAAGGGCACATGTAGGAGTGTGGGGATAGATGCATGGGATTGGTTGTGAAGAATCTGTGGGTGTGATTATGTTCTGTGTAAGACAGTGTGGGGGAGGTCTTACCTCAGTGCCACTTGGGATTCGGGCCAGCAAACAGCTTCCCTCCCGCCCACCCTATACTATATTTTGTCGCAGCTAGCCGGGGGTATGTCCTTGCCAATTGAGTTTGAGGTTACGTTTAAGTAGATGGAATGAGATGAACAAGTCTTTTAAGGTCTCAAACCTCCCCTGCTCTAAAGGTTTAACTTTAGGTTGCCTGAGGTCTCGTGCCCATCGAGCGTGGATAAGGTCGGCTGATGGCAGGCATTGGAAGGATTTTTATGACGAGGGGGGAGGTGAGAGGGAGTGGTGATTAGGAACCACTCCATGTTTTTATTGGCAAGGACGGTTGGGTCACTGTATAACACTATGGGTGGAGTTATATATGTATATATGTTAATTTATGCTTATTTATGTCTAATGTTTTGGTTACAGAAAAGAAGAGATTTAATAAATAAAGTTATGGATGTGTTATGCAGTAATTTAGTTGTGATAATAAATGCTGTGGCCTGTTTCATCCATACTAAGTGGTCTGTCGTTATTGGGGGGTTTAATGGGGTTAGATTTTGTTCTAGGCTGCATCGCGATTCCCCACTACGTACATACATGTTCCTATTCCGAAAAAAAACATTTAAAACAATTAGGGTATAACTAACTGATCATTCTGAAATAAAAAATACAATGAAAATATAAAAAACAAATAGAATAATTTTCTGTGTAAGATTTTATATGTTTACGTACAAACTGTATTAATAGATATCCATTAAAGGATAAAAAGCCCAGGCCATTTACTGTGCCCATTTACCTTATAAGGTTACAGTGATGTCATCATGTATCTTACATCATAAACAGCTGAGGGCAGGTAACAAAGGCTTGCACCTTCTGAAGCCAGTCAGTGTTTAGCTAGGACTACATCGTAAACAGGTACTCATCAGATCTTATATCTATTATCAGAACAAACTGAACATTTCAGGACAATATGGACAATGCTAATATTTCAATGTCTTTGATTTCCTAGCATGAAGTCTGTCAAGCAATATTACTGCCGCATGGACCTAAACAGGATCTGGAGGAGGATGGTAATGTATAAAAGGATGGAGTGATGATAAAGTAGTTAAATAATAGATCAATTTAATACAGATCCAGGGACAGATTTGCAGCCGATCGCCTTATTATGGGGTCAGGAAGGAATTTTTTGCTTGGACATATTTAATATTACTATTGGTATGTCCAAGTTTTTTCGCCTTCCTCTGGATCACTTATTCACTAAACTTTGAATTGTAGCAAATTAAAATCTGAACGGGTTGTTCACTAAACATCACATTTTATCTGGAAGTATTTTGTGTTCTTGAAACCCCTCACAGTATAATGTTTATAAAAGGTAAAATTGTTTAAAATATATGTAAGCTTAATACAAATGTATTAAAGATAAATTCACTAAATAAAATTAGAAAACTTTATTAGTTATATAGTTACTTTTTAATTACTATGGTTTACAGTAATACAAAGACAAAGGACCTCTTACAAATATAAATCCTTAAAAATACATTTAAAACAATAATAATAATAATTTGCGATTTTTGTAGCGCTTTTCTCCCTGTGAGGCTCAAAGCACTTTACAAATATATAAAGCAGACATAAAAGCTAAGCGTTTCTGACAGTCAGAAGAGCTGACTGAATGCCTATCAAAAGAGTCGCAGGCCGATGTTAAAATATGTTTGCCATTTAATTGGAAGCCAATGCAGGGAGTGGAGAACAGGTGTTATGTGACATGATCGACTTTGGTTGGTCAGTAGTCTGGCTGCTACTTTTTGTACTGTCTGTTGGTGATGGAGTTCTTTTTCTGGGAGGCCCAAGTAGAGTACATTACAGGAATCTTGACAAGAGAGCGCAAATACATGGATTAATGGTGGTGCACAAGGCGTTAAGGACTCCTTCTGTCACTTACCTGATTCCAGCACCGATGTCCCTCTGCTTCTCCCCCACCAAAGTAAGCCGACATTGGGGCCTACTGCACATGAGCGGAAATCTCGGTGCTTGTATTGGGACTTCCCCCATACAAAAGTGTTGCATAATACGTTCCTATGAGGTCTTGGGTGGCACTGGATGTCCTCATGCATAGTGTTAGGATATCCAGTGTCAGTTAGGCAACCAAAAGTCGCCTAACGACTGGAAGTTCCTCTAGTGGTTGTCGAGAGTTCGCATAGCAAGTTCAATCCTTAACTTCCATATGCGCCTAATGTTTCTCCACTGCAGTGGCAGATGGTGTGTAGAACTCTGTTGAAGTGGCAGGTGGACTGCAATTCTCCGCTGTTGCAGTAGATGAAGTGCGGATCTCCATCGTCTTGGCCGATGGAACATACTGATGCAGCAGTGGAGTGCCGCTCTTTGCCATCATGGCAGATGGAGAAGGGTCAGGCCCCTGTTGTTCTGCAGCTTGGGTAAGTGTGTGAGTAGAGGAGCAGGATCCTGTTGGTACATGTTACCGTGAAGTAGTCTGCCAGATATTTGAATTAGTCCTCATCGGATTTGCTCTTGAGGCAGCATCGAGGCAGTCACCATTTGGGCCAAAAAGTCCTGAAATATTGCCAGTGAGGCTGTGTACATCAACAAAGGTCTTTGTCAGGACCTGTGCCGTCGGTGAAGACTTTTCCGCCATCTTGGGAAGCTTAGGCGTCCACAGGTTAGTGGCAACAGCTGTCTGCTATGGAATGAGTAGCAGTGTAGCAGTGTAGGTCAGTCCAGCAGGAACCAAAAACTCCCACCAATACAAACAGGGGGATAGAAGTTAAGGTGGCCCGCACAGCAAGCTTGAGAGCGTGGAACTCCTCTGCCTTTTCCCAGCACAGCAGCCTGTAGGCCTCGGCAAGTCTCAACAGGCTCCCAAGTTAGGTATCAGGGGGTTAATCACAGCTACCCTACTTCAGTTTGCGTGGAATCGCCCATATTTTAATGCAGTGGCTAAAAATATCCCTCAAAAATCAGTAAGCAAAGCGGGAGCTCGCCCAGTACACGTCTGATCAGCACGTGTCTCAGGCTCCGCTCACCCTAGTTATTTTAACACTGTTAGATCAGGAATACACGTTTGTGTTTCTGACCCTGTAGTGTTCCTTTAATAAATGGCCATATAAAAATTGACACTAAAATATATACTCCTCATTCCCCTGTAAGTATGTATTCATAAAATATAATGCCAAGACCCAATTGCAGGGCAATTTCTAAAACAAAAAAAACTAATATGGAAAAGATATCTGAATGAAAAAAAGGAAAACAAAAGGAAAACAAAAGAATGAAAGAAAAACAAAAATTAACAAAAAAAATAAAAATATGAGAATAACAAAAAAAGTTCATGAAAAAAATATAAAAATACAAATATATATATATATATATATATATATATATATATATATATATATATACTGATATGGAAAAGATAGCTGAATAAAAAAAGTTAAAAGAAAGAAAAGAATAAAAGAAAGAAAAAAGAGCAAGAATAAAAATATGAGAAAATAAATAAAAAAAATCATTGAATAAAAATGAAAATATAAATAAAAAAGAAAAAAAATATATAAAACAAATATGAGAATAACAAAAGTAGAAATTGAAAATGATTTATTGAATATCTAAAAGAGCAATAATGAATTGAAAAATATTAATGAATACATCTCAGAGGAATAATTGTTGATTTAATTTTTTTTTTTAAAGCCTGAAGTCAATATCTATATTTAATTCTGTGGCTGAAGGTTTATTTTTTGTTTGTTTGTTTGTTTTTTAAAGGAACACTAAAACATTTGGATTCAAACCTGTATTCCTAAATTGTTCGGGTTCCTGACCTTGTTTACATAGGTCAGGTTGGGTTTTTGCTCTTCTGGCACCGATTACCTCTCTTCCTCCGCAATTTCATAGCCTCCTCTGACGTAGTCCCATCCAATGCTCCTCATAGAGGAACACTGGGATCCTGATGCACTTGCACAGCGAACATCCTACGCGTATCCAAGCTTCCCCATTTCCTATGGGGGCTTCCGTATCACGTGACCGATCAGCGCAGTAGAGACTCCTCCAGTGGCTGTTTAACCCTTTCAGGTAAACATTGCTATTTCTGCAAAATGGCAATGTTTTACCTTGTAGGGTTAAATTGACACAACCACTGCACCCAGGCCACTTCATTGACATTAAGTGGCCTGGGTGACTCTATTGGTCCTTTCATTTATTAATCCAAAAGGTTTCCATTTGATCTAGTTTTAGTATTATTATTATTATTATTATTATTATTTCCTCCTTTTTATTGTGCTTGAACTTGTTAAATACCTAATAATGTGATATATATATACACACATATATGTTTTTATTTATTTACTTTATTTGCAAAAGGTTACAATGTAAATTAACTACATGTTTCTAATTTATTTAATTTATGCTCAAATTACCTTGTTTTTTTAATCTCCATCATGTAGGTTCCAATGCATTGTTTGCCCAAGGGCTAACAAGGTCACATCCTGTAAATTATTGGGAGAGTCTTTCAACCTCAGGAAGTGGATATTGTCCAACTCCCAAAGAGGGTGCCATCCCCCAATAATCCAGGATATCTAGGGGTACCAAGCCTATTAAATAGATATTATAACTAATATTATATATATTTATAACTATTATAACTAAATAAAGAGATGTAAACAGGACATTGTTCATGAGAGTGCAATGCCCTGCATTAACCCCAGGTGTCCTATTGTCCACACGCCCCTTGCCATCCCCACCGTTATGAAATTTCTATCTGCCTCCTCACCCTAATAACAGTGAGGGTAGGCACAATAAATCTAATACCTGTAAATACTTACCTCATTTAGGAGAATGGACAATGGTGTGTCCACTCCATACTTCATGTATATCTTCATGTATATATTTTTTTATGTATTTATTTATGTTTTAACACTATGCTGCCTAGCAGGGAAATAGTTCACAGATTTAAAATATGAGCCTGGATTTTAAAGGAGCGCTATAGGGTTAGGAATGCAAATGTGTATTCCTGACCCTATATTGTTAAAATCATCATTTAGGTCACCAGCCCTCACTTGCCCCCTTAAATAAGAGGAATTTGTTTGTTTGTTTTTTAATTACCCTTACTCCAGTACTACAAAGGTTCTGCTGACATTGGCTCCGTCTTCAATATGCCTCACTGGCTGAGATCATCAGAATTGACAATCTCAGCCAATCCAATGCTTTCCTACAGGCGGGGCGGGGTGAAGCCAAATGCCGTGCTGGCAAATCAGCATCTCCTCATAGAGATGCATTGAATCAAGGTATCTATATGAGGAAAGTTCAGTGACTTCCTGCAGAGCATTGTGCAGCACTAATGCAGGAAACACTTCTAGTGGCTGTCTGAGTGACTGCCACTGGAGGTGATCCCAGGCAACTGGAGGTGTTCTGAAAAGGCAGTTTTTACAGCAAAAAGCCTGAAGGTACGGACTATACTTACCAGAACAGCTACATTAAGCTGTAGTTCTTCTGGTGAATATAGTGTCCTTTTACGTGTCCGATGCCCACATTTTATGCATTTTAGCTTTCTGGCTGAAATCCAGACAAACTTCGGACTTCTTATGAAGAAAGTCTTTATTTTGCAGTCAGAATATACACAGAATATACACAGTCATATGGTTTTGTAAGGGGCCAATGAGACTTTAATGAATAACCCCGTCAATAGTCAAATTTAGCCAAAAATAGCCAAGTTATGACTATGACATCTAATGACTATAATTACTTTTGCCTACATTTTGCCTTCAGATTTTAATTTGCTATGATTTAGAGTTTAGCGAATAAACTGTTCGTGAAGATTTTTTCCTTTTTGTATAAAAGGTTTTTTTTCTTCATTATAAATAAATAAATAAAAACATTTAAAAATATTTTATTCTCTCATGTTCTTTTATTGCAACACAACTCCCGGGCTGATTTACTAAATATTTAAAGGAAGACCTCAAAACATCAGCATTCTGTATAAGCTTTGGTGCCAGGAGTGCCATGGCTTCAGCCTAACCTAAGAACGGTTTTAGAACGGGTTGACTTCCCATCTGGGGTCCTCTGGTCACTGTCCCTTGCCAATAGTACAGCTGACAGAGAGGCTGGAAGTTCTCTGTCTGTTCTAATCCTGGCAGTGCAGAGCTTAGCTGATTGGCTGACAGTGATCAGCTTACTCTCTCAGCCAATGACATAGCCCTGCACATCCTGTAAATTATTGGAAGTTCTTAAGCAGGAGCTTCTGGCTCTCTGTTGAATGTAGTGATTGAATGTAGCATGCTATAGTGTTAATGGTGGGTGTTTGGAGTGTTAATTTAAACATATTATAAATGGTGTTAAAAACCCCATAGTTGTAAAACACATTGACTGCTGGCATGATCTAATGGATGTATGGATGAAGATACCTGCACCAAAGCGGCTTTCATGTAAACAGATTTTATGGAAGGAGTTTTTAACACGGTGATTAAATAAGAGGCAGCCAATAAGCACAGCACATACAGACTTCAGGTTCCATGGTGCTTTAAGTCAGTCGCTGGTAGTCCTATATGGACAGTCCTTCATTTAAAGGTTGAAGGTGGAGGCCACAAAGTGTGCTTTACGGTTTTTCAAATAATGTGCAGAATACGAGGCACCGGATTGGAGCAGCACAGGAAGCAAATAGCAACACAGACTTGTTGGTACAGATACAAAGAAGCAAATAAAAAGTAAAAAAAAAAATGCCAAAGTCAAGTGCCTCCCTCAATTCCCATTTCCTTTTTCCAGTAGTAACACTTCTCTTCTCACTAATAACTTTACTGATCAATATCCCACCTGATGACCAGCTATACCTTTCTGGCCATTATATTGGCTGATGGAAATAGAACACACAAGTCTTAAATTTGTGTATTATCCTAGACATAACTCGGGTGCCTTAATCTGCAACTTATTTATGTAAGTTACTCGAACAGTGCATCCTGCATTTGTTTCACTGCAAATCATTGCACATCCTAAGTGTCAGTCTGGGAAAAGTGCCAACCACCAATACCTTCCACAATGCAGCCCTGAAAGATAAATAAAAATATAAATGTAGGTTATATGGTAGGAGAGCGAGGCATTAGATTGATAATCTGGAGGCCTTGCTCCCACTTTTGCTTCCAATAATTTATCTATTAGACTGAGAAATTTTTCAGGGAATAGAGGAAATAGAGGGGGAAGAAAGGCCTCTCGTTGCAGCTGTCACATAAAGCCAGGTAGGAGCAGGAAAAGACACATGTGGGAATGGAGAATGTGAGGGATCATGTGCAGTGGCGTCTCCAGGATTCATACTTAGGGGGGGCACATAATGGGCCAGAGACAAAATAAGTGGGTCACATACATACACACACAGAGGGCTCATCAAATTCCAGGCGCCAGGTCGCTATGACGACTATACATTTCACTCTGGCACCTTGCATTTGTCAGCCCTTTGCAAAGCCGCGCAGGAAACATTAGAGCCGGCCGCCGCAGGGAGCATGGAGATGGTGCGTGAGGGAGCAGTAACCTTCCTGAAGTTCCTCTCTGCTCCCTTGTGCGCTGTTTAGTAACATGACGTCACTCCGCCCCCAGCATCACATCAGAGAGCGTGCAGAGGAGCAGAGAGAAACTGCAGGAAGACTGGGAGTAGACACACTGGACGCCAGGGAAAGATCCACTCCACTCTCCCAAAGGCTGGGTGGATTTAAATTAAAACAAAAATATTAAATTGTGATTGTGTGAGAAAATATGTGTGTGTGTGTGCTGGAAGGGCCTGTAAAGTGTGTGCGTGTGTGCATTATATGTTTATTGGGGTTGCACTGTGTGCTTATTAAGGAGTTGTTGTAGTTGTTGTTTTATATATATATATATATATATATATATATATATATATATATATATGCGCAAGTAGTAAGTAGAGCACTCCAGAGGACTTGTTGAGATTATTTATTCAATGTGAAAAGAATCGACGTTTCGACCCTCAGGTCTTTATCAAGATGCTTAAAAGTGTACAACCGTGACATTATATATCCTAACAAATTAAAGAGTAATCACTTACCCTGAAAAAAGCTGTGTGCCCCCAAGCCATGTGTGATCGCTGAAGTGTGATTACAGAAAAATGCCGTTGCGATCCCGTTAGTGAGTGATGACGTCACGGGAAGTGCGACTTGGAAAAGAACGTGAACATGCGTCTAGGTAACCAAGGGAACCACTTGTGAACGGACTTACGAATGAATGTGAAATAGCGAGGTTTAAAGGAATATAGAAGTGAAATGAATCTGCTAATAAAACTAAGCACTGATATGGACCTGTACTGTGTGCATGGAATAGGGATGCCCGCAATTAATGGACTCCCAGGATTGTCACTCTACCTCTGCTATACCACACGGCTAGTGACCAAATTGCTAAGGCTATCCGTAGGAGATGGGACTTGTTATCCTCCGACCCCACACTACATTCTGCCTTCTTGCATCCCCCCCGCATTGCCTTCAAACGGAATCGGAACCTCAGGGACATTCTGGTTAAAAATGACCGCCCTGACCAAAATGGGACGCAAAAAACTTACAGCAAAACAGGTTGCTTTAAATGCACCAATTGTGTCACCTGTGGCCATATGCTCACAGGCTCCTCATTTGCCCATCCACATTCAGGGAAGCGTTATCCCATTAAACATCACATCACCTGTCTCACCACCCACGTGGTTTATTTATTATCTTGTCCCTGTGGACTATACTACGTGGGTAAAACCGATCTCACACTACGAGACAGAATGCGAGGCCACCGTTCAGGCATTATGACTGCTTTTAGGGATAGCAAGACAGACAAACCGGTGGCCAAGCACTTTTTGGAGGTGAACCACCGCTTACCCACTCTTAAATTTATAGCCATTGACCACATCCCCCCTCTTTCTAGGGGGGGTGATCGATCTAGGGTCTTGCTCCAACGTGAGGCATACTGGATAAAGACACTGGACACCATACATCCCAGGGGCCTCAATGAATATGTTTCCCTCCATGCCTTTTTGGATACCCGGTGAACTTGTTTTGAATATTTTTTGAATATCTCTTCAACTAATCTAATCTCATGTCTACTAAAACTTGGACATAATTAATCTTGTCCGCACTTTAGTTTTATTTTTACTTTTATTTTTATTTTTTATTTTTATTTTTATATATATATTTTTGCATCATTGTGTTTTTTGGACTCGTGTCCTATTCGTTCATTCTGCTCAAACTCTGCATTGTAATGATATTTACCGTGTTTGGCGTTGTTACACGCCACCTATGCACTGTTGGACTCTATATTGTGTATGTACATACTTAGGCACAGCCTAGATTAACTCATTAGATTTACGCTGTTGTTTAGCATTTGTCTATCTTTGGTCTTCACTTACTATCATTCTCATGACACTCTCAGCAGATGGTCCAGTCCAGTGACTATCAGCTGTACTACTTTCTGCACGCTTCTTTACAGTCACTTGAACTCACTTTCATTTATGTACATAGTATTTTTAGGGTCACTCTCTCACACGTTTTTTCACTTATATAGATGTCTTTTCACGTTTGGTTGGTCACGTCCTTTACATACATTCACTCACTTTACACTCAGTTCACCCAGATTCTCCCAGTACTTCCACTCTTCACATGCACCTTTACCTACACACTTTTCACCCTTCTGGACATACCCTGTATGGTCATTCATAATATACATATACTTTACGCTGTTTTTTACAAAGTCCATTAATTGCGGGCATCCCTATTCCATGCACACAGTACAGGTCCATATCAGTGCTTAGTTTTATTAGCAGATTCATTTCACTTCTATATTCCTTTAAACCTCGCTATTTCACATTCATTCGTAAGTCCGTTCACAAGTGGTTCCCTTGGTTACCTAGACGCATGTTCACGTTCTTTTCCAAGTCGCACTTCCCGTGACGTCATCACTCACTGACGGGATCGCAACGGCATTTTTCTGTAATCACACTTCAGCGATCACACATGGCTTGGGGGCACACAGCTTTTTTCAGGGTAAGTGATTACTCTTTAATTTGTTAGGATATATAATGTCACGGTTGTACACTTTTAAGCATCTTGATAAAGACCTGAGGGTCGAAACGTCGATTCTTTTCACATTGAATAAATAATCTCAACAAGTCCTCTGGAGTGCTCTACTTACTACTTGCGCATATATATATATATATATATATATATATATATATATATATATATAAAACAACAACTACAACAACTCCTTAATAAGCACACAGTGCAACCCCAATAAACATATAATGCACACACGCACACACTTTACAGGCCCTTCCAGCACACACACACACATATTTTCTCACACAATCACAATTTAATATTTTTGTTTTAATTTAAATCCACCCAGCCAAGACCCGCATGCACATACAAACCGCCCATAGGAAAGCATTTCTCAATGCTTTCCTATAGACGTCAGCGTCTTCTCACTCTGATTTTCACAGTGAGAAGCGCGGAAGCGCCTCTAGCGACTGTCTGTAAGACAGCCACTAGAGGCTGGATTAACCCTAGTGTAAACATAGCAGTTTCTCTGAAACTGCTATGTTTACAGCTGCAGGGTTAACACTAGAGTGGCCTGGCACCCAGACCACTTCATTGAGATGAAGTGGTGAAGTTGTCTGGGTGCCTATAGTGGTCCTTTGATTAATATATATATATGAGATATGGTGTGTAATGGGGTAAATCATGTATGTATGTATGCATGTGTTTGTGGGGGTAAAGGTATATAGGTGAAGAGATGATGTGTGAGGTGTGCACTGTGTGTGTATGCAAAGGTGTACTCTGTGTTGGTGGGAGTGTACTGTATGTGGGGGGGGGGGGGTTCTGGTTCTGTGAGGGTGTACTGTGTTCAGGGGGTGTAGAGAGTGGGACCGTGAACAGCTTTACAATTTTTACTTTAGTTGTTTACAAAAAAAAAAAAAGAATACTGTATTCCCCTTTCCCTCATCTTACCTTGCAGGGAGGGGTGTCACAATCAGATCCATGGTGGTTGAGAAGGCTGCCTATCCATCGGGTACAGGGGGGGTTCACGAGATGAGAGTTCTGTCTTTTGGAGCTCAAGCACTTACAGCGACTGACCCATACACAGACATACCCATACACAGACATACACATACACACACACTCTGCCCCCCACACACAGACTGTTCCCTTACACAGACAAACCCATACATACACAGACTGACACCCCACACCCATACACAGACGGACCCATACACTCACAGACTGACCCATACATACACAGACTGCCCCCCCCCCCACACCCATACACTCACTGGCTGACCCATACACTCACAGACTGGCCCCCCCACACACAGACTGACCCCCCCTATACACAGACTGACCCCCCCTATACACAGACTGACCCCCCCATACACAGACTGACCCCCCCTACACACAGACTGACCCATACATACACAGACTTACCCCCCCACACACATACACTAACTGACTGACCCATACACTCACAGGATGACCCCCCTACACACAGACTGACCCCCCTACACACAGACTGACACCCCTACACACAGACTGACCCATACATACACAGACTTACCCTACCCCCCCCACACATACACTAACTGACTGACCCATACACTCACAGGATGACCCCCCTACACACAGACTGACCCTCCTACACACGGACTGACCCATACATACACAGACTGATCCATACACACACAGACTGACCCCCCCTACACACAGACTGACCCATACATACACAGACTGATCTATACACACACAGACTGACCCCCCTACACACACACTGATCCATACACACTGACTGATCCATACATACACAGACTGACCCCCCTAAACACAGACTGACCTATACACACACAGACTGACCCCCCCTACACACAGACTGACCCATACATACACAGACTAATCCATAAACACACAGACTGACCCATACATACACAAACTGATCCATACATACACAGACTGACCCCCTACACACAGACTGACCCATACCCACACAGACTGATCCATACATACACAGACTGATCCATACATACACAGACTGATCCATAAACACACAGACTGATCATCCATACACACACAGACTGATCCATACACACACAGACTGAACCATACATACACAGACTGATCCATACACACACAGATGATCCATACACACACAGGCTGATCCATACACACACAGACTGATCCATACACACACAGACTGATCATCCATACACACACAGACTGATCCATACACACACAGACTGACCCATACATACACAGACTGATCCATACATACACAGACTGACCCCCCTACACACAGACTGACCCATACACACACAGACTGATCCATACATACACAGACTGATCCATACACACACAGACTGATCCATACACACATAGACTGATCCATACACACACAGATCCATATATACACAGACTGATCCATACACACACAGACTGATCCATACACACACAGACTGATCATCCATACACACACAGACTCATCCATACATACACAGACTCATCCATACATACACAGACTGATCCATACACACAGACTGATCCATACATACAGACTGACCCATACACACAGACTGATCCATACACACAGACTGATCCATACATACACAGACTGATCCATACACCCAGACTGATGCATACACACAGACTGATCCATACATACACAGACTGATCCATACATACACAGACTGACCCATACACACAGACTGATCCAAACATACACAGACTGACCCATACATACACAGACTGATCCATACATACAGACTGATCCATACATACAGACTGATCCATACACACAGACTGACCCCCCTTACACACAGACTGATCCATACACACACAAACTGACCCATACATACAGACTGATCCATACACACACAGACTGATCCATACACACACAGACTGATCCATACATACACAGACTGATCCATACACACACAGACTGATCCATACACACACAGACTGATCCATACATACACAGACTGATCCATACATACACAGACTGATCCATACATACACAGACTGATCCATACACACACAGATGATCCATGCACACACAGACTGATCATCCATACACACACAGACTGATCATCCATACACACACAGACTGATCATCCATACACACACAGACTGATCATCCATACACACACAGACTGATCCATACACACAGACTGATCCATACACACATAGACTGATCCATACACAAAGACTGATCCATACACACATAGACGATCCATACACACAGACTGATCCATACACACAGACTGATCCATACACACAGACTGATCCATACACACACAGACTGATCCATACACACATAGACTGATCCATACACACATAGACTGATCCATACACACATAGACTGATCCATACACACATAGACTTATCCATACACACAAAGACTGATCCATACACACAAAGACTGATCCATACACACATAGACTGATCCATACACACATAGACTGATCCATACACACAGACTGATCCATACACACACAGACTGATCCATACACACACAGACTGATCCATACACACAGACTGATCCATACACACACAGACTGATCATCCATACACACACAGACTGAACCATACATACACAGACTGACCCATACATACACAGACTGATCCATACACACAGACTGACCCCCCCTACACACAGACTGATCCATACACACACACACACAGACTGGCCCACTCCCCACCCCACAGTCTGAGTAACACTAACCAGCAGCTGCCTGGATGCCTCTGTGCAGAGCTTATCTTCCTCTCCCTGTCTCTCCCCTGCGCTGCTCTCTGTGATCCTGGAGGAAGTCCTCCCAGCACACAGCGCCCCCTCTGGCCGCAGGCAGGAAAAGTCCACCAGTTACAGTGCTGCTGCAGTGTGAGAAGGGAGACGCAGAGCTCCCGACTTTAATTTGAATTGGGGGGGGGCACAAAGGGGGGCACTGCATAATGTAGGGGGGGCCATGCCCCCCCTGCCCCCCCCCCCCTAGTGATGCCACTGCCTGTAAAGTAAAGTTTAATGGGGAACTATAACAACATAACTGAAAGATGACCAATCAGTCAATCAGAGGCACCACCCACGGCAATTTTGACCACACACATCTAATTTTTCCTCTTTTGCTCCACCACCATTAGCTATGAAGCATTCTCCCTGCAGACACTATATTTTAGCAGAGTAGGCACCGTCCATCTGGGTAAACTCTTCCTTAGTGCACAGTCGGCCCTGTATTGGGGGCCCTGAGATGACCAGCCGGCCAACACTTGGGCGTGCTCACACTCACAACCTCAGGATCCACTGTAATTCCTAGTGGCCAGTGGGGGAGGGTGACAAAGATGCATTAGGGACATGGTGAGGGTGGCAGAGACACATTTAGACTAATAAGGAGCATATGTTAAACCATGTCCTTTTGTATAGGTAAAATGATACACTGGGAAGGCTATTATTATAATGGAATATAGATCAGTGTAAGGTGCCAGACTTCAGAGTTTAATATTTATAAATATACAATTTCTCACAAAAAACAAACAAAAAATAAATCAATAAGTGTCTTTCCAATTATATTTGTGCATATAGTTAAAGCGGCACTGTCATGCCGAACTTACCTTTCCTCAATCTCTTCCTCTTCTCCCCCTCTCTCGGGATCTGTTATTCTTTTCTTCCTGTCTTCTTTAGTTTTCTTTAAAATCATAAGACAAAGTAGGGACTCTTTGACACAGAGCACTCTGATGAAAAAGAGCACTCTCTTGAAAGCCACCCAATCAGAGTGCTCTGTGTCATTTTACACAGCGTGGGAAAGTTCTTTTGAATTTTGTGTAATTTGACTCATAACACTCTGATTGGTTACTTAATCCACCAATCAGAGTGTTATGAGTCAAATTACACAGCGTGGGAAAATTCAAAAGAACTTTCCCACGCTGTGTAAAATGACAGGCTTAGGGGTATTTGGGGGTGACTGGTGGGTCAATTGGATGTAGTGGAGGCGGGAGGGGGGTTAAAAAAAAAACGGGATTCGGCATGACAGTGCCGCTTTAAAATCTAATTGTTCTAAAAGCTATGTGGACTAAAAGAAAACCAACTCCATTGTTTATTCTTGTTTTTTTTTTTAAACAGTAAAACATCTCACTAGATTATCTGGGGCAATATTCGCCCTGTAAAGTAAAGAAGTAAAGTTTAGAGGGACTTCATAGCAAACTAACTAAAAGTTGACCTCTCCAAGCCAAACACCGGCACTACCTGCGACAGACCTGGGCTTCTGTTTTCAAGCATTCCAACAAGTGGTTGTAGGGGGCAGAGCGATCCTGCACTGGAGAGGAGACTTTGGGGTTAAACCCATTTGTGAACTCTTTAACCTCTAAAGGAAAGCCAGAGTCATAGACCTCCTGGCACCAAACAAAACTTCATTGAAAAAACAGTTGTTATGGTGCCCAGAGTGTTCCTAACAAATCTGCAAAATAAAATTGCTGATTAAAGGGGAGCTCTCTTTTTTTTTTTATTCTTTTATTCTTTATTTTTGCAAATTATTGCTGAGATACAACATGGCATGAGAGCCATACAGGAACGGGTATGATACAATGGCAAAGACATTAAGATCTCATAGCGTAAATCCACTCATTTTAAGTGTTTGTGGCTAGTGTTCCCTCCCTTGTTAATGCCCGATAAAGTGTTCTATATCTAGAAGGTTGCTGGTGGGTAAAGTGGTTGTCTCACGCCCACCCCCTCTGAGTACAAATGGAGTAATTCCTGCAACAGTCCAGGATAGGCGAGTCGTCTGTAGAGTCTCTGTCGGTATGCCTAGGGACTGGAGAAAAGCTAGTGCTTCAGAAAGGTGTGACATGAGATGTGTCTTGTCTGCCTTATCAGCCAGGATTTGGCGTTGGCCCCATTTGTAGGGGATGGAGTGCTCCTGCAGACAGTAGCTCGGCAACTTGCTTGAGGGATCTTTGCCATACCAGGGTATGTCTGGAAAAATACCAGCTGTGCCCCCTCAAACGACAGTGGGAGAGACTCTCACGGCCCCCATGATTACCCCATGGTCGGAGTCCTGAGTTAATTTCAGCAGAACATCCCTGGATACATCTTGGGCTATGTTGGAAGCCTTGGTAATTAGGAAACAGGAGTCTACCACTAGTTGTTTTGCCTGCTTGGGCATTAGCAGTGTGGCAATACGCCTCCGACAGTAGTAGGGGAATTCGGTTCCTGCAATCGTTTCTGATACTCCCCAGAATCTCAAATTTTGTTCTGTGGCCCTGTCCTCCATGGTGGCTATCTACGCCTGTTGGTCTGTGCATTGCTTCTGTAGCGCTCCTATATTAGCATCAGTGGCTGAATGTGCTAGCTTGGTGCCCTCTATGCCTTCCTCCACTTCGTCAGCTAGCTTAGATACTGCCTCGCGGATCGGTGCCATATCCGCTTTGAACATGATCTTGATTTCTGTCATTAGTGCCCTGATATCTGCTTTAGTAGATGGATTAGAGTCCTCCAACTCTGAAGTTGTCTGTGGTACTGAGCGTGGTCGAGATGGAGGGAAGATGTCATCATCAGACGACATTGAGGTGTAGGCCTCGGCAGGTGCCATCTTGGCTGATTAAGGCCGCTGGGTCGTGCGTAGGAAGACCCCTATATTTTGGGATCCTGAGCCCGGGTAAACTCATTGCTTTTTGTTCTTTTTCCCTATATCGCTGGGCATCTGGCTGGTGCACTCTGAGCGATATAGCGGTACCGATGATGGTTATTAGCCTGGAATATTGGGGTAAGCTCGCAGAGATGTCCATAATTACTTATTCACTTTTTAAATACAGTGTATGTATTTAATATATATTATTTTGACATGAAATCAGCTGAAAAAGTCTTGTGAATTAGATGGGCTGTCAGAGAAAATTGTAAAAGGACTGATTCATAATAAATGTGTAATTTTACGCTATGGAAGTCCCACAGCAGGCAGACATTATGAACTATGAATGATTATCTTTGGTTTATATTTGGATAGTTACAGCTATTTGTCTTTGAATACTTATGGCAGTGTTCCTATTCCGAAAAAAAACATTTAAAACAATTAGGGTATAACTAACTGATCATTCTGAAATAAAAAATACAATGAAAATATAAAAAACAAATAGAATCATTTTCTGTGTAAGATTTTACATGTTTACGTACAAACTGTATTAATAGATGTCCATTAAAGGATAAAAAGCCCAGGCCATTTACTGTGCCCATTTACCTTATAAGGTTACAGTGATGTCATCATGCATCTTACATCATAAACAGCTGAGGGCAGGTAACAAAGGCTTGCACCTTCTGAAGCCAGTCAGTGTTTAGCTAGGACTACATCGTAAACAGGTACTCATCAGATCTTATATCTATTATCAGAATAAACTGAACATTTCAGGACAATATGGACAATGCTAATATTTCAATGTCTTTGATTTCCTAGCATGAAGTCTGTCAAGCAATATTACTGCCGCATGGACCTAAACAGGATCTGGAGGAGGATGGTAATGTATAAAAGGATGGAGTGATGATAAAGTAGTTAAATAATAGATCAATTTAATACAGATCCAGGGACAGATTTGCAGCCGATCGCCTTATTATGGGGTCAGGAAGGAATTTTTTGCTTGGACATATTTAATATTACTATTGGTATGTCCAAGTTTTTTCGCCTTCCTCTGGATCACTTATTCACTAAACTTTGAATTGTAGCAAATTAAAATCTGACCGGGTTGTTCACTAAACATCACATTTTATCTGGAAGTATTTTGTGTTCTTGAAACCCCTCACAGTATAATGTTTATAAAAGGTAAAATTGTTTAAAATATATGTAAGCTTAATACAAATGTATTAAAGATAAATTCACTAAATAAAATTAGAAAACTTTATTAGTTATATAGTTACTTTTTAATTACTATGGTTTACAGTAATACAAAGACAAAGGACCTCTTACAAATATAAATCCTTAAAAATACATTTAAAACAATAATAATAATTTGGGCAGGGTGTTCAAGTTATCAGGACAAGCTTCACTTTTCACCCACTGCCATGCCGTTAAAAATATTATCTTTGAATGTTAAGGGCCTAAACGCCCCAAGTAAAAGACGCCTTATGTTTAGGGAACTTAAAAGCTTGAATCCAGACATAGCGTTCCTGCAGGAGACGCATATCTCCACGCATGCAAAGTTCACTTTGAAGGACCACACATTCAGAGTCGTACGTGAGGCTAGAGCTTTAAACAAAAGGAACGGCGTCGCTATACTCGTACACCATAGATGCCCTTTTCGGATTGGGAATGTGTTAACAGACCCGGCGGGGCGCTATATATTGATTTCGGGGAGTTTGTATTCCCATACGATCCACTTCCTTAATATTTACGCCCCCAACGTCCCGTCCGCTGAATTTTGGGACCACATGACCCAAACAGTGAATGATTTGCCACATGGCATGATTGTTGTAGGTGGGGATCTTAATGCTGCCCCATGCCCAGCCGTGGATCGGAGCCACGGTGGCGGGTTGCCGAGATCGCATAGACGAGGGAGCCAGGACAAGCTACTCCGCATGTTTATCCAGCATACAGGTCTCTTGGACATCTGGAGGGCTCACCATCCAGATGACCGAGACTATACTTATTACTCTGCACCCCATGGAACTTATTCCAGAATCGACATGTTTCTGGTAAACTCACAATCAGCGTCGAGGATCTCGACATCCACGATCGGATCTATAACTTGGTCTGATCACGCGGAAGTCACGTTGACTTTAGACAACTTGTGTACAGCATCCCCGTGGTCCTGGAAACTGAATACCTCCCTGCTACAAGATCCGGTCGTGGTGGAGTCAGTCCGACAGGAATTATCCGACTATTTCCTTCGAAACACGGCGCCTGATCTCAGCCCGGCCACAGTATGGGCCGCTCACAAGGCGGTTATACGTGGCATATTTATCCGTGAAGCCACCCTAAAAAAGAAACGCAAAACACAATTACTGTCGTCCCTCCTGGAGGCCCTAGGGAAAGCGGAAGAGAAACACAAGGCTGCTCCGTCCCCCACCACGTTGGTGAATGTACAAACACAACGCGCGTCGGTACGCGAGGCGCTCCTGGATGACACAGCTAGGGCCGTGGTGTGGTCCAAACGGACATACTACGAAAAGTCCAATAAAATGGATACGCTGTTGGCTAGATCTCTTCGCCCGAGACAAGGTCATTCTCACATTACGAGAATTAAGAATGCCGAGGGCAACTATTGCACGGACCCCACCGAAATAGCGAAAGTTTTTACTGATTACTACACTAAATTATACAATCATTCCGGGAGGGGTGACAGCGATCACCTACAGTGTGAGATAGACAAAACAAGGGATTTTCTGGCTCCACTGTCTCTGCCGAAGTTGAGCGGAGGGGACGCAGCCATCTTGGGAGCGCATATCACGGCCGACGAAATAGACACAGCGATCTCGACATTGAAAGGTAATAAGGCCCCGGGTCCGGATGGTTTTGAGGGTGGGTACTACAAGATCTTCCGCGAAGAACTCGCTCCACATATGGAAGCGTTATTTAATGATCTTATGGAGGGGGGTACACCTGACAGGGACATGTCGCTGGCCGACGTGGTTCTCTTGCCAAAACCAGGCAGGGACGATATGGTCCCTGAAAATTTCCGTCCGATATCGCTAATAAACCACGACTTTTGGCGACCCGCCTGAACCCCTTCTTAACGAGTCTGATACACCCTGACCAGGTGGGTTTTATACCCGGCAGACAACTCTACGAGAATACCCGGCGCAACATTGACCTGATCTGGAGGCAGGCGACTAGGGGGATACCAACAATGGTCCTGTCGCTTGACGCGGAAAAGGCTTTCGATAGGGTTAAGTGGCCCTATCTGTTCGAAGTTCTCCGGCACTTTGGCCTACCTCTCGCTTACACCACCGCTATCAGGGCAATGTATACGGATGTACGGGCGCGGGTTCGAATAGCGGGATCACGGGCTTTACCCTTTACCTTGGGCAACGGGACCAGACAGGGCTGCCCTTTGTCACCTCTGCTTTTTGCCTTGTCGCTTGAACCTCTATTACAGAAAGTACGCTGTACCCAGGAGATTCAAGGGATAGCAGTGGGGGACCGGAGATATGTTGTGTCAGCATTCGTGGATGATATACTGCTGACTCTGGCGGACCCGTCAAGGTCCATGGAGATGCTGGCAACGGTACTGGAATCTTATGGCGACTTAGCCGGCTATGAGGTGAACCTTCCTAAATCGAGCGCGCTTCCTGTTTGTATGCAAGACTCTGACATCATCTGCGTGGGGTCCGCTCACAATATTCGCATTGCGAGACACCAAATAAAGTATTTGGGGGTCCAACTGACGGCGGACCCCACCCAGCTCTTCCAACAAAACTATTCCCCCTTGATTCGCACTCTGATTACGGATATGGAGAAATGGCAGGATAAACCGATCTCGTGGATCGATCGGATCCACTCGGTCAAAATGAATGTGCTTCCCAGAATTTTATTCCTATTTCAAGCCCTCCCGGTTCGGCTGACTAAGTCGGATCTGGGAACACTCCAGCAGGCGGTTGGGAAATTCATATGGCAGAATAAGAGACAAAGGGTCTCCCGCAATATCTTGTACAGAGCGAAATCGAGGGGGGGCCTGGGCTTACCCAATTTTTACTTCTATTATTTGGCAGCCCAGCTAACACAAATAGCGCATTGGCACTCTCCTCCGGACGAAAGGAGATGGGTGGACTTAGAGTCGTCTCTTATGGGACCTGACATTCCCCAGTTCGCCATGTGGGTCCCCCGGGACCACAGACCGGCTACACGTGTCGAGTGTCCAGCCATAGCAAACTCGATCAAAATATGGGACGTGGCGTCAATCAAATATGGGTTATCCTCCAAATTGTCTCCGTTAACTCCTTATTTGAGGAACAAAACGTTCACCCCGGGATTAGATGTAAAGGATTTCAAGGGCATAGAAAGCACGGGTGTCCAACGCTTATGCCATTTGTATGAAGGCGGCTCAATCCTTCAATTTGAAGAATTAAAAACTAGGGCTGCTCTACGCCCTTCGGATTTCTTTAGATATCTCCAGCTCAGAGATTACGCACAAGCCCCGGGGATTAGAACTAGCGCGACACAGCCACTCACCTTTTTCGAAACCATGTGCCTTAATGAACAATTCCCAAGGGGCCTCATAACGGCTTTATATGCACACATCTTTAATTCCACCTCCGAATGGGGAGAGCTTACCTACACAGCTCAATGGGAAGCCAATCTAGGTGAGGAGCTGGAAGGGGTCGAATGGCAGGAGATATGGGAGGCGGCCGCGACCTCTTCCATATGTGTATCCATGCAGGAACAAGCTTATAAGACCATGTTCAGGTGGTACACCACCCCGGTGAAACTTTTTAGGATGCATAGAACGACTACTGACTTGTGCTGGAGAGGGTGCGGACACAAAGGGACTTATTTGCATATGTGGTGGGAATGTCCTGAGGCCCAAAAATACTGGAGACTAGTGTTGGACTTACTGAAGGATATCTTTGGTAGGGAGATTGGGCTGGACCCGTGGGTGTTCCTTCTGGCCAGACCTCTAGAGGACTGGACCAGAACCGAACAGAAGCTGGTACACAAAGTGAATCTCGCGGCAAGGAGGGCCCTGGCACAGGTATGGCTTCAACCTTCCACACCCCCGCTTTGCATAGTGATACAAAAAATTAAAGACACTTTCCTTATGGACAAACTTACAGCAAAGGTCAGAGGCACGACCTAAACATTTGATAAGGTATGGGTGCCGTGGATAGATAGTGGCGTTGGAGACTAAAGACGCAGGGTTCGCACGCTCCCTAACTGGTACTCTCTGAAGATGAGTCCCTCCTTGACTTGTCCCCTTGCAAAGGTCTGCTGGGGATTTTAATGAGAGGCATCAAGGATGAGGCTAGCCGGTTGGGGACTGTGCTAATCTTCACTAGATACTATCTCGAGAAGCCTTCTGTCAGTATGTTGTCTTATAGGGCACTGAGGGGCGACACAAGTGAAATTCCTCCCCTCCCTCATCCCTTCCCCCCCCCATGACTCCTTTTTTCTCGTACTCTCTCTTTCCTCTGATCCCCTATCCCATGTCTATCTTTCTTATCTACCCTTTTTCTTTCTTGGCCACTACTACTCTGAATGGCTCCATACTCTTGTCCGTTTTTACATTGGCCATGCCCGCGCCCTGATTGGTGAGGGGCGCTAACGCCTGGAGGCCTCGATTGAACGTATGCTCTCACACTACTGGGTGCCCCCACCATTGGACTATGACTAGGTTCTTATTACACACGTAAGCTATGTGAATATGTAGCCCTAGTTACGGACACAATGTATTTCAAGTGCTATGGCCGTTCCTTTTTGTTTGGCTTCGATTTTATTATTTCAAAAATCGGTTGGACACCATGCATTATTATGGACATTTCATGGACAGCACGCTTTCGCTATCAGCAAAGGGACCACGGCGATTTATCTCCTCATCTGCACGGTTTGCTACACATGTATTTGCTCATGATTCTGTCCATGTTGTTATACATATGCTACGGTATTTTATGTCATTGGTGTTTAACCTTGTTATAAATAAAGAATTAAAAAAAAAAAACAATAATAATAATTTGCGATTTTTGTAGCGCTTTTCTCCCTGTGAGACTCAAAGCACTTTACAAATATATAAAGCAGACATAAAAGCTAAGCGTTTCTGACAGTCAGAAGAGCTGACTGAATGCCTATCAAAAGAGTCGCAGGCCAATGTTAAAATATGTTTGCCATTTAATTGGAAGCCAATGCAGGGAGTGGAGAACAGGTGTTATGTGACATGATGGTCTTTGGTTGGTCAGTAGTCAGTAGTTGGTCAGTAGTCTGGCTGCTACTTTTTGTACTGTCTGTTGGTGATGGAGTTCTTTTTCTGGGAGGCCCAAGTAGAGTACATTACAGGAATCTTGACAAGAGAGCGCAAATACATGGATTAATGGTGGTGCACAAGGCGTTAAGGACTCCTTCTGTCACTTACCTGATTCCAGCACCGATGTCCCTCTGCTTCTCCCCCACCAAAGTAAGCCGACATTGGGGCCTACTGCACATGAGCGGAAATCTCGGTGCTTGTATTGGGACTTCCCCCATACAAAAGTGTTGCATAATACGTTCCTATGAGGTCTTGGGTGGCACTGGATGTCCTCATGCATAGTGTTAGGATATCCAGTGTCAGTTAGGCAACCAAAAGTCGCCTAACGACTGGAAGTTCCTCTAGTGGTTGTCGAGAGTTCGCATAGAAAGTTCAATCCTTAACTTCCATATGCGCCTAATGTTTCTCCACTGCAGTGGCAGATGGTGTGTAGAACTCTGTTGAAGTGGCAGGTGGACTGCAATTTTCCGCTGTTGCAGTAGATGAAGTGCGGATCTCCATCGTCTTGGCCGATAGAACATACTGATGCAGCAGTGGAGTGCCGCTCTTTGCCATCATGGCAGATGGAGAAGAGTCAGGCCCCTGTTGTTCTGCAGCTTGGGTAAGTGTGTGAGTAGAGGAGCAGGATCCTGTTGGTGCATGTTACCGTGAAGTAGTCTGCCAGATATTTGAATTAGTCCTCATCGGATTTGCTCTTGAGGCAGCATCGAGGCAGTCACCATTTGGGCCAAAAAGTCCTGAAATATTGCCAGTGAGGCTGTGTACATCAACAAAGGTCTTTGTCAGGACCTGTGCCGTCGGTGAAGACTTTTCCGCCATCTTGGGAAGCTTAGGCGTCCACAGGTTAGTGGCAACAGCTGTCTGCTATGGAATGAGTAGCAGTGTAGCAGTGTAGGTCAGTCCAGCAGGAACCAAAAACTCCCACCAATACAAAGAGGGGGATAGAAGTTAAGGTGGCCCGCACAGCAAGCTTGAGAGCGTGGAACTCCTCTGCCTTTTCCCAGCACAGCAGCCTGTAGGCCTCGGCAAGTCTCAACAGGCTCCCAAGTTAGGTATCAGGGGGTTAATCACAGCTACCCCACTTCAGTTTGCGTGGAATCGCCCATATTTTAATGCAGTGGCTAAAAATATCCCTCAAAAATCAGTAAGCAAAGCGGGAGCTCGCCCAGTACACGTCTGATCAGCACGTGTCTCAGGCTCCGCTCACCCTAGTTATTTTAACACTGTTAGATCAGGAATACACGTTTGTGTTTCTGACCCTGTAGTGTTCCTTTAATAAATGGCCATATCAAAATTGACACTAAAATATATACTCCTCATTCCCCTGTAAGTATGTATTCATAAATATAATGCCAAGACCCAATTGCAGGGCAATTTCTAAAACAAAAAAAAAACCAAAAAAACTAATATGGAAAAGATATCTGAATGAAAAAAAAGGAAAACAAAAGAATGAAAGAAAAACAAAAATTAACAAAAAAAATAAAAATATGAGAATAACAAAAAAGTTCATGAAAAAAATATAAAAATCAAATATATATATATATATGATATGGAAAAGATAGCTGAATAAAAAAAGTTAAAAGAAAGAAAAGAATAAAAGAAAGAAAAAAGAGCAAGAATAAAAATATGAGAAAAAAAATAAAAAAAATCATTGAATAAAATGAAAATATAAATAAAAAAGAAAAAAAATATATAAAACAAATATGAGAATAACAAAAGTAGAAATTGAAAATGATTTATTGAATATCTAAAAGAGCAATAATGAATATATGAAAAATATTAATGAATACATCTCAGAGGAATAATTGTTGATTTAAATTTTTTTTTAAAAGCCTGAAGTCAATATCTATATTTAATTATGTGGCTGAAGGTTTATTTTTTTGTTTGTTTGTTTGTTTTTTAAAGGAACACTAAAACATTTGGATTCAAACCTGTATTCCTAAATTGTTCGGGTTCCTGACCTTGTTTACATAGGTCAGGTCAGGTTTTTGCTCTTCTGGCACCGATTACCTCTCAGGTAAACATTGCTATTTCTGCAATGGCAGTGTTTTACCTTGTAGGGTTAAATTGACACAACCACTGCACCCAGGCCACTTCATTGAGATTAAGTGGCCTGGGTGACTCTATTGGTCCTTTCATTTATTAATCCAAAAGGTTTCCATTTGATCTAGTTTTAGTATTATTATTATTATTATTATTATTATTTCCTCCTTTTTATTGTGCTTGAACTTGTTAAATACCTAATAATGTGATATATATATACACACATATATGTTTTTATTTATTTACTTTATTTGCAAAAGGTTACAATGTAAATTAACTACATGTTTATAATTTATTTAATTTATGCTCAAATTACCTTGTTTTTTTAATCTCCAACATGTAGGTTCCAATACATTGTTTGCCCAAGGGCTAACAAGGTCACATCCTGTAAATTATTGGGAGAGTCTTTCAACCTCAGGAAGTGGATATTGTCCAACTCCCAAAGAGGGTGCCATCCCCCAATAATCCAAGATATCTAGGGGTACCAAGCCTATTAAATAGATATTAGATATATATATAACCATCAGTGAGGGTAAGTAAATAAATTGGGGGTGGTTAACAGGTCATGGGCTTTGGGTGGGATGTGTTAACTAAATAAAGAGCTGTAAACATGACATTGTTCACCCCCACAAATGAGAGTACAATGCCCTGCATTAACCCCAGGTGTCCTATTGTCCACACGCCCCTTGCAATGCCCTCAGTTATGAAATTTATATCTGCCTCCTCACCCTAATAACAGTGAGGGTAGGCACAATATATCTAATACCTGGAAATACTTACCTCATTTAGGAGAATGGACAATGGTGTGCCCACTCCATACTTCATGTATAAATACCCTGGTCATAGCCATGTGTAGGGGGTGATAAATGGCATGTCCATTTATTTATTTGAACACTATGCCCAAAGGCATCTAGTGCTGCCAGCGGATAAATAGTTGTTTAGTGAATGTAGTCAGTCTCTGTTGGCTTTTTGCTTTAAACACTGTCTTTTCAGAGAAAAGGCAGTGTTCACATTACAGTCTAGGAACACTTCTAGTGGCCACTCCTCAGACTGCCACTAGAGGTGCTTCCTGGGTCAGTGCTGCACAATGTGCAGAACTGACGTTCAGCTTCTCTACGCTCTGCATTGAGACACTGAAATTTTTGCACAGAGATTCATTGATTCAATGCATTTTAATGAGCAGATGCTAAATGGCCAGGTCGGTGTTTGGCTCCGCTCCCACCCTTCTCCTTGGATGAGATCACTAAATTTGACAATCTTAGCCAATCCAATGCTTTACTATGGAAAAGCATTGTGATTGGCTGAGATCATCAATTCTGATGATGTCAGCCAATGAGGATCAGGGTTGGAACCAGCGCCGTCGGATCTGTGCGGCACTGGCATAAAGTGGCATTTTTCAATGTTTAAGGGAGTCAAGGTGAAGCCAAGGGACCTAAATAGTTGTTTTAACACTATAAGATCAGGTACACACGTTTGTTTTCCTGACCCTATAGTGTTCCTTTAATAAACTGCAGTATATAAAATTGACTCTAAAATATATACACCTCATAATCCTGTAAGTATGTATTCATAAATATAATGCCAAGGCCCAATTGCAGGGCAATTTCTAAAAAAAAAACAACAACAAAAAAACTAATATGGAAAAGATAACTGAATGTAAAAAAAATAAGAAAAACAAAAGAGTGAAAGAAAAACAAAAATCAATAAAATAATTAAAATATGAGAATAACAAAAAAATGAAAAAGTTAATGAAAAAAATATTAAAATACAACAAAATAAAAAAATATATATACTGATATGGAAAAGATAGCTGAATGAAAAAAAGAAAGAAAAGAATAAAAGAAAGAAAACATAAAAAAGAGCAAGAATAAAAATATGAGCACAATAAAAAAGCTAATTGAATAAAACAGAAAATATATATAAAAAAGAAAGAAAAAATATAAAACAAATATGAGAATACCAAAAATAAAAATTGAAAATGATTTATTGAATATCTAAAAGAGCAATAAGTTATTGAAAAATATATTAATGAATACATCTCAGAGGAATAATTGATGATTTAAAAAAAAAATAAAAAAAAAGCCTGAAGTCAATGTCTATATTTAATTCTGTTGCTTGCTTTTTTTTTTTTTTTTTTTTTTTTAAAGGAACACTAAAACATTTGGATACAAACCTGTATTCCTAAATTGTTAGTGTTCCTGACCTTAGTTATATAGGTCAGGTCGGGTTTTTGCTCTTCTGGCACCGATTACCTCTCTTCCTCCCGCAATTTCATAGCCTCCTCTGGCGTAGTCCAATCCAATGCTCCTCGTAGGGGAACACTGGGATCTTGATGCACTTGCACAGCGAACATCATACGCGTATCCAAGCTTCCCCATTTCCTATGGGGGCTTCCATATCACGTGACCGATCAGCGCAGTGGAGACTCCTCCAGTGGCTGTTTAACCCTTTCAGGTAAACATTGCTATTTCTGCAAAATGGCAGTGTTTTACCTTGTAGGGTTAAATTGACACAACCACTGCACCCAGGCCACTTCATTGAGATTAAGTGGCCTGGGTGACTCTATTGGTCCTTTCATTTATTAATCCAAGAGGTTTCCCTTTGATCTAGTTTTTTATTATTATTATTATTAGTAGTATAATTATTATTATTATTATTTCCTCCTTTTTTTTGTTGTAAATTTTTTATTTTGACAGTGCATATAGTGAATACATACTGGCTTGAGGTACCCCAACGGCATTCCTCGAGCTGCTTGGCATAGGTAACAAGTAGGGTAAACGTTAGGCAATGCACAATTTTATGGTATATGATAGTAATGACACTAGTGAAACCTAAGAGTAGTGATGGTAGAGTGAGTTTCAGACATGGCTTATGGTATCTTCTCTTACTGATAGTGTATAAGTATTTAGTGTAGTTAGTGTGGGCAGTCATGGTAGGGTAAGGGATACAGTGAGCAGGGGCAAGCTAGTTCAATCCGTTTAGGCTGGGACACACATGTATGGTAAAACAGACAGGCTAGCCAAACATGGAGATATATGTATAGGAAAATATCGTTGGAAAGCCGATTCAGTCTAGCTGTCAATACCCAAACACGCTTGCTTATTAATGTGGAGTTACGTGGTATCTGCCCTTGAATGTGTAAGTAATCTAAATAATATAACAAGGAGACAACAGGTCACCAGAAGTTAGAGAGACTGAGAGTCCATGCTGGCGTGCAGCAGTCATGCCCCATGTTTGGGTGGATTTTTTTTTACTCTGTCCTCAGCGTAGCCCGAAGTCAGCCAACTCCCGATCTGCAGAGCCGCAGTGGTTGTAGGTAAGCCGAGTGGGAGTTTCTGTGCCCATACGCTCTGTCCTTTGGTGCCCCTGCGGTAGTTGTTGTTTGCACCAGCGTCCGCCAACTGCTGTAAGCTTGCAGGCGTCTGTGTGAGGTCCAGCGGACATTATATGTAGAAGGCCGGGGGCGTCAGGAGCCATCCCCACGATCCGCAGCACAGTCCCCAGGGGATTCCCACAGACAGTTCATGCTGATCTGATCTCATCATATTGCTTGGTGAGAGGGTTAAGTGTGTTTAGTCCCTTGCTGCTGCCCATTCCTCCATGGAAGATAGCTGGAGCGCAGGAGTGTCTGTCTGGGCGGCAGTGTTGCGTGGTGAGGGGTTGGGAAGCAGACACCGGCTGTTCATCGCCGCTAGATCCGGGATTCCCGCACATTTAAAAGATCGGTAAGCTTAGGAGCATTTGTGTTGGAGAACCCCTCTGCCTCACCTCCCCCATGTTTTCAGTCAGCTGAGCCTTGATGATTTCTGGCTTTGCCGTCATTTCGGTTTTGCCTGCCATGACCCCCATTTTGGTAACGGAGGGTCTTCTTTGCTCCAGGCGCCTGCGGGAACAGTCTCCTGGGACCGGGATGACCCCCACCGGTCCAAAGGGGGGGGGGATACGGGGCCCCTACCACGTGGCAGCAGAGTTCCAGGAGGAAACCGCAGAGCAGGATAGCGAGGTGGCGGCCGTCCACCTCACTCACCGCCCGGGTAGGCCCCAGTTGTGGCGGTGCCAACGTGCCTTTTCCGAGGTCCAGTCGCTTGTGGTCTGTTTGGCCTCAGCACCAGCCCCTCTTTGCCTGCAGGACCGTTGCGTCCAAACTGCAGGTAAGTATTTTTAGTGATTTACAAGCTTTAAGGTCGTTTTTCTGCAGGAGCTCGCCTTGTGTGCGACCTCTCAGCATGGCGGTCGGGCCCCGCCCCTCCTATTTCATCCTTTTTATTGTGCTTGAGCTTGTTAAATACCTAATAATGTGAGATATATAAACACATATATATTTTTATTTATTTACTTTATTTGTAAAAGGTTATAATGTAAATTACCTACAGGTTTCTGTAACGGCACCTCCAGGCATAAAAGGGTCAACCGCCATTTAGTAGATCTTCCCCTTCCAGATATACAGGCACAGCTACTGCAGAACACCAAACTTCTGAACTGGATACAAAATAGCACTCCAAACTGGAACCTCACGAATAGCTGCTAGCAGATGAACAGGAAAAGCAGACATCAGCTTACACTCCTAGCAATCAATCTCCAACAGCATACAGTGAATCCCCCCAAGAACGAGACAAGGCTCTGTGTTGAGGGTCAAGCAGTGGTCTCAGGTGCTGGCACACCCAGCCTGGTTTTTATTACAAGTGTACACATACAGGCCACACCCAGGGGGAGGCATAAAATAACCAATAGTATCACGGGAGCAACCCACACATCCCCTCCCCTTAGTGTGACACATAATCCCATTATACATACAGTAAAAATACAGTTTCCACACATACTCTGTAACTTTAAAACCAGACATCACATTCACATAAAAATACATATCCACAATCAATCCATTCAGGGGAACAACATATTAAAAAAATGGCATGAATCAGACCAGGGGTTCAAAAGTTAGTAAAAGTATCTTTTGTTCCCCCTGGCTGGCAGTAAAACATCCCCACAATGCATCCTGGTTTCCTCCCTCCTGCCCAGGAGATAATTGGAGAAGTAATCCAATTATCTCCCAGGTCAAAGACAAAACTCCATTACACATGTGGGCACCTAAATACAGGAATATGTTTTAAAATATATAAAGTCAGTTTTATTACACCAAACACAGACATGTTACATATCCCCAGATAGCTCAGGTCTGGGTGCACATTATTAGGTGAATGGCACCCAGACCACACGAATACAGTTTAATCGCCATGGAGCCAAAGTCTTTAATCACACGAATAGGCTCCATGGCATAGCTATCTGGGTTACCGCAGTTCACATAGAAATACCGAAGGTATGGATGTTCAGCTACATCCTCACGAATGGGAACCAGGAGACGGACGGCTCAGCAGTGTTCGTGCAGATAAGTGTCCATTTATAGTACCATAGTTTAGGTGCCGAACACTGTTTTTAAAGGGCCCAATCTCCCAGGGCCATAGTCCAAAGGCAGCAGGCGGGCAACCAGGCTCCTCCAATGCAATGTGGCGAGATTGGTCTCGTCACAGTTTCTAATTTATTTAATTTATGCTCAAATTACCTTGTTTTTTAAATCTCCAACATGTAGGTTCCAATGCATTGTTTGCCCAAGGGCTAACAAGGTCAAATCCTGTAAATTATTGGGAGAGTCTTTCACCCTCAGGAAGTGGATATTGTCCAACTCCCAAAGAGTGTGCCATCCCCCAATAATCCAAGATATCTAGGGGTGCCAAGCCTATTAAATAGATATTATAACTAATATTATATATATTTATAACTATTATAACTAAATAAAGAGATGTAAACATGACATTGTTCATGAGAGTGCAATGCCCTGCATTAACCCCAGGTGTCCTATTGTCCACATGCCCCTTGCCATCCCCACCGTTATGAAATTTCTATCTGCCTCCTCACCCTAATAACAGTGAGGGTAGGCACAATAAATCTAATACCTGTAAATACTTACCTCATTTAGGAGAATGGACAATGGTGTGTCCACTCCATACTTCATGTATATCTTCATGTATATATTTTTTATGTATTTATTTATGTTTTAACACTATGCTGCCTAGCAGGGAAATAGTTCACAGATTTAAAATATGAGCCTGGATTTTAAAGGAGCGCTATAGGGTTAGGAATGCAAATGTGTATTCCTGACCCTATATTGTTAAAATCATCATTTAGGTCACCAGCCCTCACTTGCCCCCTTAAATAAGAGGAATTTGTTTGTTTGTTTTTTAATTACCTTTACTCCAGTACTACAAAGGTTCTGCTGACATTGGCTCCGTCTTTAATATGCCTCACTGGCTGAGATCATCAGTATTGACAATCTCAGCCAATCCAATGCTTTCCTACAGGCGGGGCGGGGTGAAGCCAAATGCCGTGCTGGCAAATCAGCATCTCCTCATAGAGATGCATTGAATCAAGGTATCTATATGAGGAAAGTTCAGTGACTTCCTGCAGAGCATTGTGCAGCACTAATACAGGAAACACCTCTAGTGGCTGTCTGAGTGACTGCCACTGGAGGTGTTCCCAGGCAACTGGAGGTGTTCTGAAAAGGCAGTTTTTACAACAAAAAGCCTGAAGGTACGGACTATACTTACCAGAACAGCTACATTAAGCTGTAGTTCTTCTGGTGAATATAGTGTCCTTTTACGTGTCCGATGCCCACATTTTATGCATTTTAGCTTTCTGGCTGAAATCCAGACAAACTTCGGACTTCTTATGAAGAAAGTCTTTATTTTGCAGTCAGAATATACACAGAATATACACAGTCATATGGTTTTGTAAGGGGCCAATGAGACTTTAATGAATAACCCTGTCAATAGTCAAATTTAGCCAAAAACAGCCAAGTTATGACATCTAATGACTATAATTACTTTTGCCTACATTTTGCCATCAGATTTTAATTTGCTATGATTTAGAGTTTAGCGAATAAACTGTTCATGAAGATTTTTTCCTTTTTGTATAAAAGGTTTTTTTTCTTCATTATAAATAAATAAAAACATTTAAAAATATTTTATTCTCTCATGTTCTTTTATTGCAACACAAGGAAGACCTCAAAACATCAGCATTCTGTATAAGCTTTGGTGCCAGGAGTGCCATGGCTTCAACCTAACCTAAGAACGGTTTTAGAACGGGTTGACTTCCCATCTGGGGTCCTCTGGTCACTGTCACTCGCCAATAGTACAGCTGACAGAGAGGCTGGAAGTTCTCTGTCTGTTCTAATCCTGGCAGTGCAGAGCTTAGCTGATTGGCTGACAGTGATCAGCTTACTCTCTCAGCCAATGACATAGCCCTGCACATCCTGTAAATTATTGGAAGTTCTTAAGCAGGAGCTTCTGGCTCTCTGTTGAATGTAGTGATTGAATGTAGCATGCTATAGTGTTAATGGTGGGTGTTTGGAGTGTTAATTTAAACATATTATAAATGGTGTTAAAAACCCCATAGTTGTAAAACACATTGACTGCTGGCATGATCTAATGGATGTATGGATGAAGATACCTGCACCAAAGCGGCTTTCATGTAAACAGATTTTATGGAAGGAGTTTTTAACACGGTGATTAAATAAGAGGCAGCCAATAAGCACAGCACATACAGACTTCAGGTTCCATGGTGCTTTAAGTCAGTCGCTGGTAATCCTAAATGGACAGTCCTTCATTTAAAGGTTGAAGGTGGAGGCCACAAAGTGTGCTTTACGGTTTTTCAAATAATGTGCAGAATACGAGGCACCGGATTGGAGCAGCACAGGAAGCAAATAGCAACACAGACTTGTTGGTACAGATACAAAGAAGCAAATAAAAAGTCACTTCTCTTCTCACTAATAACTTTACTGATCAATATCCCACCTGATGACCAGCTATACCTTTCTGGCCATTACATTGGCTAATGGAAATAGAACACACAAGTCTTATATTTGTGTATTATCCTAGACATAACTCGGGTGCCTGGTCCTTAATCTGCAACTTATTTATGTAAGTTACTCGAACAGTGCATCCTGCATTTGTTTCACTGCAAATCATTGCACATCCTAAGTGTCAGTCTGGGAAAAGTGCCAACCACCAATACCTTCCACAATGCAGCCCTGAAAGATAAATAAAAATATAAATGTAGGTTATATGGTAGGAGAGCGAGGCATTAGATTGATAATCTGGAGGACTTGCTCCCACTTTTG
This sequence comes from Pelobates fuscus, assembly GCF_036172605.1. Classification (NCBI taxonomy): domain Eukaryota; kingdom Metazoa; phylum Chordata; class Amphibia; order Anura; family Pelobatidae; genus Pelobates; species Pelobates fuscus. The sequence continues at coordinate 235,066,090 of NC_086318.1, forward strand.
CTTCCAATAATTTATCTATTAGACTGAGACATTTTTCAGGGAATAGAGGAAATAGAGGGGGAAGAAAGGCCTCTCATTGCAGCTGTCACATAAAGCCAGGTAGGAGCAGGAAAAGACACATGTGGGAATGGAGAATGTGAGGGATCATGTGCAGTGGCGTCTCCAGGATTCATACTTAGGGGGGGCACATAAGGGGCCAGAGACAAAATAAGGGGGGCACATACATACACACAGAGGGCTCGTCAAATTCCAGGCGCCAGGTCGCCATGACGACTAGACATTTCACTCTGGCACCTTGCATTTGTCAGTCCTTTGCTAAGCCGCGCAGGAAACATTAGAGCCGACCGCCGCAGGGAGCATGGAGATGGTGCGTGTAGCGGAGAGCTGATTTCCCACAGCTATTCTCCACTTAAGATCCCAGTGAGGCTCAGGAACAAGACAAGAGTAAATCCACAAGCAGAGTTTCCAGCAGGTAAAATAATACAGCAGTATCCCAACAGCACTCCCAATAACTGGACGACACACAGTTTCAGGAGCAGAAATAACTATCTTTATTCCAGGGTTCCTTATAAAGCATGCTCCCATGCAAGGGAGGGATTCACAGCAATTAAGACAGTAACCAATAATGTAACTGTTACCTCCCACACATCTCCTCCCCTCAGAGTGACTCATAATCCCCTTAACTAGTACTGTACATTTACCCCAAACCTGGATGTACCCCTAAACTAGTACATAACTGTAACGGATCACCTGGCACCCCGACTTGGTACCTCCGTTAATGGATGCTCCTAGTGCTTCCTGAGGACTCCAAGCACTCTGGCAGACACCATAATCACCGAATCCGAGAAACCTTTAAATTCTCCCAAGCGTATGAATGCTGTAGACCATTGAATAGGAACCATACGAATAGGCTTGTACTCCTAGCAGTCAACTGGAACAGCATACAATAAATCCTTCCCCCAATAATGAGACGACACATCACTTTGAGGTTAAAACAGGAACTCTGGACTGGCTCATCCAGCCTGGCTTTTATTCACAAACAGGTACATACAGGACACTCCCAGGGGGAGGATGAAATTGACCAATCACATGGATGTACCTCCCACACATTTCCTCCCCTTAGATTAACACTTAACCCAATTATACAGTACACACTTTTCCCCAATTCCTGGATGTACCCCAAAAACAGGGGGTACACCTTTAAATCCAGCATAAATTCCTGGATAGCCCTTATTCAGGGGGACAACATACTCAAAATTCAAGTCATTCGGATGAATGGTTCGGCAGATATGGGTTTCCAAAGATTTGACCGACCGCATGGGTAAAGTATCCGAAAACAGTTCCATGCATTTTGGCCCTGCGGTCGGTCACAAACAAGGGAATGAAACAGACGAATTGCTGGTGTTATAGAGACTAAGGGGGATTCACATGAATCCCCTAGTTCGTGAGTTTCTTTCTACCGAACGGCGGGCCGTTCGGTAGTTTCCCCACGAAATCCTGGAAGTCTGGAGGTCTCAGCGGTGTTTGCCTAGTCGAGTGTCCGATTTTAGTTCCAGACGCTCGACGGCAAAACACCGCTGTTCGGTAGTTTAAGATGGCCGCCGCCACGTGTTCGGAACCCGAATGGCGGCCACCCAGAGGACACAGACCACACTGCACTGATTGCCAATTACCCGTTTGCAACATTGTTGCAAACGGTAATTGGAGGCACACTCATTCCTGGGTGGTCTGGTTGTTCGGTAGTTTCACTCAATATAATGAATGGAGTGATTCTACCGAACAATCAGTTGAATGCTGCATACAAATCACCCAGGTTAAACTTAACACATATATAAATACATATATAATATTACAGGCTGTACACTAGGATATGCTTCACAGTCTTAAAGGGACAGTAGTCCCAAAAGTCCCAATGTGTCCATAGATGCTGTTAAAAGGGCCAGTAGCAGCAATATACAGTATAACAAGCCCAAATATAAATCTTTAAATGTACCAGTTTTCCAGGGGCCATAGTCAGCGGGTAAGAGGCAGGCAGCCAGGCCCCTCCAATGTCCAGTGGCGAGGTAGGTTCCGCCACATTTCTCCCCTTTCCCATTTAGACTATCCAGACTCCAGACCTCCAGTCGGTCTGGGGCTCTGATAGTCGGCTGGCTGTCCTTACAGGGGGTAGTTGTCCAGATGGCCCCCTGCCACTCGTGTCCAGTTGTAAGTCCAAGGCTTGGGGAAAAAGTAACCAGGGTGTCCTCTCCCCTGGTTGAACACAGCTGTTGTTGGGGAAAAACGACTGTCTCCCCTTCCGATATTTTGTCTGGCTGTTGTGGACTAGGACCGACTGTCCCTATCCCCAGTGGTGTAGGTGCAGAGACTACGGTCCCATCTGCACGGTTGTGGGGTTTACTGTCTCCCCTTGGTGTGCTAAGCTGCCGCTGGGGAGAGGGGATGACAAACTCCTCTCCCTGAACCGTAGACTGCCGCTGGGGAGCAAGGGCGGCTCCTTCAGCTCCCTGTAACTTGGGCACAGAGACCACGGTCCCATCTGTGCTGTTGTGGGGCTTACTGTCTCCCCTTGGTGAGCTGTGCTGCCGCTGGGGAGAGGGAATAACAACCTCCTCTCCCTGAACCGTAGACTGCCGCTGGGGAGCACGGACTTCTCCTTCAGCTCCCTGTAACTTGGGCACAGAGACCACGGTCCCATCTATACTGGTGAGGGGCTTACGGTCTCCCCTTGGTGAGCTGTGCTGCCGCTGGGGAGAGGGAATAACAACCTCCTCTCCCTGAACTGTAGACTGCCGCTGGGGAGCAAGGACGTCTCCTTCCGCTCCCTGTAACTTGTGCACAGAGACCACGGTCCCATCTGTGCTGGTGTGGGACTTACTGTCTCCCCTTGGTGTGTTAGGCTGCCGCTGGGGAGCAAGCGGATGCAAGCGGATGCAGCCGAAGTGCCGGGGAGCAAGGGGATGCAGCCGAAGTGCCGAAGTTACCGAAGTGCCGGAGTTTCCGAAGTTGTCGAAGTCGTCGAAGTGACCGGCTTCGGACAAAGGACCACGTGGCGGCGGCCATTTTAACTCGAACACCGCCGACCCGTACCATCGACTTCACTTCGACACTTCGACTAAAGTCGAAGTACCGGCCATACTTCGAACGGGACTTAGCCGTTTTTATGCTAGAAAGTGACCGACCGCACAGCCCAAATCCATGGAACTGTTTTGGGCAAGAAAAGGTGCTTGCGGTCGGTCATAAAAGGACTTCCGTGTAACTTTTTATTTACTGGAGGGATTTGTATGATTTTTGAGAGTGGTTATGTTTAAAGTATGCTAAGTCTGAATATGTGATTGTTATGTGGATACGATGTATGGTTGTAAAGTTATGAAAGTTATGTAAAAGTATATTTTGAACTGTACACATAATGGGATTAAGTGTCACACTAAAGGGAGGGGATGTGTGGGAGGTAACACCTATGTTATTGGTTATTTTATGCCTCCCCCTGGGTGTGGCCTGTATGTGTACTCATGTAATAAAAACCAGGCTGGGTGCCCAGCACCTCAGGCCACTGCTTGACCTTCAACACGGAGCCTTGTCTCGTTCTTGGGGGGATTCACTGTATGCTGTTGGAGATTGAGTGCTAGGAGTGTAAGCTGATGTCTGCTTTTCCTATTCATCTGCTAGCAGCTATTCGTGAGGTTCCAGCTTGGAGTGCTATCTTATTCCCTGGTATGCAGTTCGGGAGTTTGATGCATTCGCCTGTATCTAGTTCATGAGTTTTGATGTTCTGCAGTAGCTGTGCCTTTCTGAGAAAAGGGGATTATCGCCTAAACGGATTTTTCCCCTTTTATGCTGAAACGGTCCGTTACAATTGGTGGCAGCGGTGGGATCGTTCCTACAGCCAGAGGGACAGCTACAGGAGACACCATTGCTCTGGATTTTACAATTTGACAGCACCAGCATGGAATTAGCAGTAGAGTTCGAGGAGGGTGACATGGATTACCGAGATGCAGTACGCAAAGGCATCTGGTACCAGGCACTGGGTATTGTGGAATACCAGCAGGACGGGAGATTCCCCAAGGAAGAGCAGCGGTTGCAGAAGCGAGTAGCCCTGCAGATGCCCTTCATGGGAGAGCAGCCCCTGGAGGAATGGGTGAGAGAATTGGAACACCTAGTATGGCAGGAGATGTGGCTGGAGGATGCCTAACAGGCGCTTTGGTGGTATGTTGCACAGTACCTGCCCTGGACAGCCGAGCATGACAAGCCAGAGGGAGAGGAGTTGGATGGTCCTGGCTTGTTATGGGAGTCTTTCTCAGAGCCTGAATTTGGGAGCCCCACACAAGCCCGGTTCAGTGATCTCTTTGAGTGGAGGGAGAGCAGGTATGACTGGGACGACACTCAGGAGATAGAGCAAGACCTGGTCCACCTAGTAACCCGAGAGATGGAGCTGGAACAGGGCTACCAAAATCTGTTCCACTCCAGTGAGAAGGATCAGCAGGGAAGCGCAGACCCAGATCCAGACCCCTTCAGCTGGGAAGATATTGTACAGTTTTACTGGGAAGAACCCCAGGTGGCCAGTGGGGATGGGACTGAGGTCTCTCCACTGGTCCGGCAGGGAATTGGGAGCCCAGTCTCCATTCCCCAGCGGCAGTGTGAAGTGCAGGGAGAGGAGAGCAGCGTCCTCCCTCCCCAGCGGCAGGCTGAGTTACAGGGGGCAGAGGTTGTTGTTCCTGCCCCCCAGCAGCAGAGTGATATGCCAGGAAGGCAGTGTGAAGTACAGGGAGAGGAGAGCAGTGTCCTCCCTCCCCAGCGGCAGGCTGAGTTACAGGGGGCAGAGGTAGTTGTTCCTGCCCCCCAGCAGCAGAGTGGTATGCCAGGAAGGCAGTGGGAAATACAGGGAGAGGAGAGCAGTGTCCTCCCTCCCCAGCGGCAGCGTGATTTTTTGGGAATTGGGAGCCCAGTCTCCAGTCCCCAGCGGCAGAGTATCCAGCAGGGAACAGAGAGCCCAGTCTCCTTTCCCCAGCAGCAGGACTCTGTATTGGGAGGAGAGACAGTCGGTCTCCCTCCGCAAAGACTGAAAGTATGTATGGGAGAGGAGCTTGTTACCACCTCTCCCCAGCAGCGGATCATTAATGTGCAGAGTGTTCTATCGGGAGAGGAGCTTGTTACCCCCTCTCCCCAGGGGCAGCTTAATGTACCAGGGGGAGACTGTAAACCCCCCACCAGTGCAGATGGGACCGTGGTCTCTGCACTTACCACACAGGGGGTAGGGATGGTCGGTCCTACCCCCCCACGACAGAGCTGTGTATCCAAGGGGGAGACAACCGGTCTCCCCACTCAGCAGCAGAGCTATGCAACTAAGGGGGAGACAGTCCGTCTCCAGCAACCAGGCTCCAACCAGACTACTCCGGTGGTAGTGCTGGCACCAGGACAGAGTACCGCTGGTCTCTGCCCACTCAGCAACCCACCAAGGCAGCCTACCAGTCCCCTACACAGCCGTGGTGAGGCACCTGGACATGGACAAACTTCTCCTCTACCCAGGTGTAGTAACTATTTATTGTGGGTGGGCTGTACTGTTTTTTTTGCTTTGTGGGTGGGTTGCTGGACTAACAAGGGCACTGACCGGCAGGAGGTCAGGTACCCTGTTAGTCTTTTTGGAAAGGGGGAGAGATGTGACGAAACCAATCTCGCCACATTGTATTGGAGGAGCCTGGTTGCCCGCCTGTTGCCTTTGGACTATGGCCCTGGGAGATTGGGCCCTTTACAAACAGTGTTCGGCCCTTTTATTACTATGGGAGAAGAATTTACACTTTTTATAGGGCACTTCGGATGCAGCCGAAGTGCCGAAGTTACCGAAGTGCCGGAGTTTCCGAAGTTGTCGAAGTCGTCGAAGTGACCGGCTTCGGACAAAGGACCACGTGGCGGCGGCCATTTTAACTCGAACACCGCCGACCCGTACCATCGACTTCACTTCGACACTTCGACTAAAGTCGAAGTACCGGCCATACTTCGAACGGGACTTAGCCGTTTTTATGCTAGAAAGTGACCGACCGCACAGCCCAAATCCATGGAACTGTTTTGGGCAAGAAAAGGTGCTTGCGGTCGGTCATAAAAGGACTTCCGTGTAACTTTTTATTTACTGGAGGGATTTGTATGATTTTTGAGAGTGGTTATGTTTAAAGTATGCTGAGTCTGAATATGTGATTGTTATGTGGATACGATGTATGGTTGTAAAGTTATGAAAGTTATGTAAAAGTATATTTTGAACTGTACACATAATGGGATTAAGTGTCACACTAAGGGGAGGGGATGTGTGGGAGGTAACATCTATGTTATTGGTTATTTTATGCCTCCCCCTGAGTGTGGCCTGTATGTGTACTCATGTAATAAAAACCAGGCTGGGTGCCCAGCACCTCAGACCACTGCTTGACCTTCAACACGGAGCCTTGTCTCGTTCTTGGGGGGATTCACTGTATGCTGTTGGAGATTGACTGCTAGGAGTGTAAGCTGATGTCTGCTTTTCCTATTCATCTGCTAGCAGCTATTCGTGAGGTTCCAGCTTGGAGTGCTATCTTATTCCCTGGTATGCAGTTCGGGAGTTTGATGCATTCACCTGTATCTAGTTCGTGAGTTTTGATGTTCTGCAGTAGCTGTGCCTTTCTGAGAAAAGGGGATTATCGCCTAAACGGATTTTTCCCCTTTTATGCTGAAACGGTCCGTTACACTGATCATCCATACACACACAGACTGATCATCCATACACACACAGACTGATCATCCATACACACACATACTAATCATCCATACACACACAGACTGATCCATACACACAGACTGATCCATACACACAAACTGATCCATACACACATAGACTGATCCATAGACACAGAATGATCCATACACACATAGACTGATCCATACACACAGACTGATCCATACACACACAGACTGATCCATACATACACAGACTGATCCATACACACACAGACTGATCATCCATACACACACAGACTGATCCATACATACACAGACTGACCAATACATACACAGACTGATCCATACATACACAGACTGATCCATACACACAGACTGATCCATACACACAGACTGATCCATACATACAGAGACTGATCCATACATACAGACTGATCCATACACACACAGACTGATCCATACATAGACAGACTGATCCATACATACACAGACTGATCCATACATACACAGACTGATCCATACATACACAGACTGATCCATACACACACAGACTGATCCATACACACACAGACTGATCCATACATACACAGACTGATCCATACACACACAGACTGACCCCCCTACACACAGACTGATCCATACGCACTGACTGATCCATACATACACAGACTGACCTCCCTACACACAGACTGACCTATACACGCTCAGACTGACCCCCCTACACACAGACTGACCCATGTGTAGCGGAGGGCAGTATTAGAGTCCACGATCTCCGCTGGTTTCACAGGTAAATCCACAGTCAGCGCTGAAAAGTAATGCAAGTCCCCAAATCCTCCCAATAACCGGACAAAACACAGTTTGGGAGTCAACCAACTCGCTTTATTCACAAGATAGCATATTTAAGCAGTTCCCCATGCAAGGGGTTTCCTTACAGACAATTCAGGGGATTTCTCCCATCAGACATTGCAATTCTCCTAACAGGCACTGCTGCACGAGAGGGATACTCCCACCAAGATGGAAGCTTAAGTGGATTATCTCCTCGTGCAGCAGAACCGACAATTTACTTTAAAATACATATTTTGTATAATATTCGGTACATTGAGACAACCGAACGTTCGGTAGATAGCTGGGGTCTGAGCGCACCTTTTGTGAGAATACCGCTCAGATCCCAGCTGAAATGACCGAACGCCGCAACAAATACTGTTCTGCATAGAAGTTCCCCTCAATCTGTCGATTACCTTTAGGGGAACGTTTCTACCGAAAACCGGGCTCCCGAACGGCCTGGAAGTGCAGCGGTGTTCGCATCATCGAGTAGCCATTTTTAGTTCCAGGCGCTCGATGACCAAACACCGCTGCAAAATAGACGAACCAAGATGGCCGACCGCCGCATGGTCGGTAGCCGAACGACGGCCACCCAGGAGGGTCTATAATTACCGATTGCAACATTGTTGCAACCGGTTGTGGCGGAACCCGCTTCGCCACTGGGCATTGGAGGGGCCTGGCTGCCTGCCTCCTACCTGCTGACTATGGCCCCTGGAAAATTGGTACGTTTAAAGAACTATATTTGGGCATGTTGTACTTGATATTGCTGGTGCTGGCCCTTTTAAAATCATCCGTGGACATATTGGGACGTTTGGGTAACAATACCCTTTAAGACTATGGCCCCTGAAAACGTATGGACTTTTATTCAGTGATTATGGCCCTGTGTGAGCGGTGATACCCCAGATAGCTATACCATGGAGCCTATTCATATAATGAAAGACTTTAGCTCCATGGCAATTGTACTGTGTGAATAGGATCTGCGCGCTATTCGGTAGTTTTGTGCGCTCAGATCCCAGCTATCTGGGGATATGTCAAATGTCTGTGTGTTATGGATAAAAAGTAACTTTCTGTATTTTAAAGTATTTTATGTATTTTACTGTCTTTTTGTCTGCCATGTGGGTAATGGAGTTTTGCCTCAGTCCTTGGAGATAATTAGATTCCTTCCTCAATTATCTCCAGGCCAGAGGGGAGGGATTGTGAGGCATTGTGGGAGGTAACTGGTCTGAGCTGGAAAGTCATGCTAACAGGGGTTTTAAAAGATACTATTACTAACTTTTGAACCCCTGGTCTGATTCATGCCATTTTTTAATATGTTGTTCCCCTGAATGGATTGATTGTGGATATGTATTTTTATGTGAATGTGATGTATGGTTTTAGAGTTATGAAAGTTGTGTAAAAGTATATTTTACACTGTATGAATAATGGGATTATGTGTCACACTAAGGGGAGGGGATGTGTGGGAGGTAACATCTATGCCATTGGTTATGTTATGCCTCCCCCTGGGTGTGGCCTGTATGTGTGAGATGGAAATAAAAGCCGGGCTGGATGAGCCAGTCCAGAGTTCCTGTTTAACCCTCAAAGTGAAGTGTCGTCTCATTATTGGGGGAAGGATTTATTGCATGCTGTTCCAGTTGACTGCTAGGAGTGTAAGCCTATTCGTATGGTTCCTATTCAACGGTCTACAGCATTCAGAGGCTTGAGAGGATTCATATGCTTCTCTGATTCGGTGGTTGTGGTGTCTGCTGCAGTGCTTGGAGTCCTCAGGAAGCGCTAGGAGCATCCTTTAACGGAGGTACCCGGTCGGGGTGCCAGGCGATCCGTTACACCGGTTAACAAGCGCCACACGACCATAAATGTGTGATCTATCAGGGGTGCCCGGATTCGTTTGGCGAACAGCCTAGATAGCCGCTGTTCGCCGAACGAAGTACTTGGATGCTGGTAGCTTACGAATGCCAGCATGCGAATTACCATAGCAAAATACACACATAGCAAGTTATACATAGCACACAGTACAGCCTACAGACAACCTTCTCCGATTATAGTCCAGAAGTGGCTAGGTTTGCCACAATGCTCCCCCAGATCCAAGCCGGCATACACAGTCTGATCCCAACGGATCGGCTTGGGGAGGTCCGGGAGAGTACTCACAGATCACTTTTCAAGGTCAGTTTGTCTAGATAACCCGTCGGCGTTACCGTTTTGTTTCCCTGGGCGATAGTGAATAGTAAAATCAAAGGGCTGTAGCGCCAAACTCCAGCGCAGCAGCCTGGCGTTGTTCCCAGCTACACGGTTCAGCCACACCAACGGGTTGTGATCTGTGAGTAGGGAAAAGGGTTGTCCATATAAATAAGGCTGTAATTTCTTAAGGGCCCACACCACGGCCAGGCACTCCTTCTCAATGGCGGCGTAGCTTACTTCTCGTGGCAATAACTTCCGGCTCAAGTAAGCTACGGGATGCTCTCCGCCATCGGTTCCAACTTGGCTCAGCACTGCCCCCAATCCAAACATTGAAGCGTCTGTGTGAACAAGAAATCGTTTAGTTGGATCAGGAGCAGCAAGTACGGGAGCATTAGTTAGAGCAGTCTTTAGTTGTTGGAATGCCTGCTCACACTCTGGGGCCCAGACAACCTGTCGGGGAAGATTCTTACGGGTCAAGTCAGTCAGGGGTTTGGCCAGGGCGCTATAATTGGGCACAAACTTTCTATAGTACCCGGCGGTACCCAGAAATGCTAACACCTGGGTTTTTGTCCTAGGGGTCGGCCATTTAGCTATTTCTTCCACTTTAGCTGGTTCGGGTTTCTGTTGCCCGCTTCCCACCCGGTGGCCCAAGTACTGCACCTCTGCCATCCCTATATGGCACTTACTGGGTTTCAGCGTCAACCCTGCCTCTCCAATGCGATCTAGTATGGCCCCTATGTGTTGTAGGTGCTCTGCCCAGGTCTGACTGAATATGGCTATATCGTCTAAGTAGGCACAGGCGTATTCCTGGAATCCGTCCAGTAACCGATCTACCATCCGCTGAAACGTCGCCGGAGCGTTTTTCATCCCGAATGGCATGACTCGAAATTGATACAAGCCAAACGGGGTGACAAACGCCGACTTAGGGATGGCATCCTCGGCTAGTGGAATCTGCCAGTATCCCTTACATAAATCTATGGTAGTGAGATACTGGCCCCGTGCCATCTTATCCAGCAGCTCGTCTATCCGGGGCATCGGATAGGCATCAGACACCGTTTTGTCATTTAGCCTCCGGTAGTCGACACAGAAACGTGTCGTGCCGTCCTTCTTGGGTACCAGCACTACCGGCGATGCCCAGGGGCTATCGGAATGTTCGATAACCCCTAGCTGCAACATCTCAGCTATTTCCTTTTCCATGTGTGTCCTGACTGCTTCAGGGACGCGGTACGGAGTCTGCCGCATAGGGAGCTGTCCCGGGGTTTCTACTCGGTGGGTGGCTAGCGGAGTGTACCCAGGCAAATTGGAGAAAGTAGCCCCTTTAGCTACAATCGGCTCTTGTACCTGGGCACGCTCTCGAGGGCTTAGCCGCTCCCCCAGCTGGAGGGCTCCCCCAGCTTGGAGGGCTCGGTCTGCTCTTCCTGTTCTAACAGGTCAGGTAGGGGCAGGTTCTCCTGATCCTCAGAGGACGAGGCGCATATCGCCGCCACGTCCTCTGTCCTCTCATGATAGGGTTTGAGCATGTTCACATGGAGCATGCGTCTCTTCCCTACCCCTGAGCAGGGGCCAATCACGTAGGTGGTGTCACACCTCTGTTCCACCACCTGGTATGGGCCTTGCCAGACGGCCTGCAGCTTGTCTGTGCGGACAGGTTTTAAAATCAAAACCTTCTGCCCTACCTGAAAGCTGCGGTCTCTGGCTCCCCTATCGTACCAACGGCGCTGGCGTTGTTGGGTCGCCTGGAGGTTGGTGCGCACTTCCTGAGTCAGCGCCTCCAGACGGTCCCGGAATTCCAGTACGTACGATACAATAGGGGTTCCATCTGGGCTACTCTCTCCCTCCCAATGCTCTCTAATGAGGTCTAACGGTCCCCGTACCCTTCTCCCAAACAGCAATTCAAAAGGGGAAAACCCTGTGGACTCTTGGGGTACCTCTCTATAGGCGAAGAGTAAATGGGGCAGAAAACGCTCCCAGTCTCTGTGGGCCTCTCCGAACGTACGGAGCATCTGCTTCAGCGTACCGTTAAATCTCTCGAATAAGCCATTTGTGACGAACCCTGCTGCATAGACCTGTATTGCTGGTTCATCTGTTTGCCTTGGGTTCATGGATTTCCTGTCCGTATGCCCTTGTTCGTATGTTTCCCTAAGTACCGATTGAAACTACCGAACCATCGGCCACCCAGGAGAGGAGTGTGCGGCTCATTAACACCTTGACCACAATTAGAACGTTGTGGTTAACCGCAAACACCTCTCCATTCCATTCGTACGGGTGGTCGTCGTTCGTATGCCGAACACGAGGCGGCGGCCATTTTGGACACGAGGCGAATCAGCGGTGTTCGGTGCAAAACCTATGGATCTAAAAACGGACTCTTTATCTACCGAACACCGCTGGAGACGGCCGCCCCTTCTATTCTCTTTGAGGCGTACGAACACCGGTCAGTTCGGGAGTTTCTCTCATTCGTATGGACTTACCCAGGTAGCCGTCCCATGGAGTCATTCGTATACCGAAGGACGTATGAGAGACTTTGACTCCATGGCGATTGGACTGTGTACATCGGACCTGAGCGCTATTCGGTAGGAATATGCCCTCAGATCCAGGCTATCTGGGGATACGTTGCACGAACACTATACATTCGGTACTTCTGATTTTATGTATTTTATTGCATTTTTCGTATTTGATTTTAAAATGGCGATGGTCCCTATCCTCGGAGTTAATTAGGTTTCTCCCTAATTATCTCCGGGATAGGAAAGAATGACTTATGGGTAAAATGGGAAGGGCTTGTGTTATAGCCACTGCGATTGGCTACTGTATAATATATTTTACAGTCTTCCACAAGGTCCCCTAGGGGAGTGTCTACCTTGTGGAGACCTGCATAAATACCGGGCAGGTAGCCCCCATTAAACACATTACTGCTTGACCTTCAAGACGGAGCTTTGTCTCGTTTGTGGAGGGATTTACTATTGGGACAGCGTTTTCGTTTATTTCTAGCTGTGGAAGGATTTCGGATGGATTGCTGATCGGGAGTTACCGCATTCGTATGCTCCGTTCGGGAGTTTATGATCGGTTGGACTGAAATTGCATTTCTGGAGAAAGGGGGTTATCGACTAAACGGCGGCTTCATTCCCCTGGCGGTGAGTGTCGTAACAATTGGTGGCAAGCGACGGGATGAATCCCACCGCCCTGAAGGCCAGCTACACACCCCAGATTGGAAATGCAATATGAGGAATTAAGGCGTGCTACCCTTAAAGACATTTTGGAGCGCAGAGGACGATCAGCGAGCAATCTCAAGAAAAGAGAGATTATTGCTATATTATTAGAGATGGATACAGCACAGGGAATGGAGAGAACTAATGTGCCTGGCCTGCTGGATTTAACACCCGAAGAGATAGCGTTTAACCGGGCAGTTCAGATAAGGCTGGCACACTTTGGCCCCAACCCTGCAGCGGATATTGTGGTGCAAGTGCAAGCCGCAGTGACAGCACAACAGGCGCTCCAGAGGAGAGGAGCTGCAGCAGCAGAGGTACCCTATAATAATAATGGAAAGAAAAATGTACCATTTGCTGCTTTTCGAAATTTTATTGAGACTGAGGGAGAGATAGACGGGTTCCTGGCGGACTTTGAAAGACAGTGTGCTTTACACCAGGTGCCCGCAGAAGAATGGGTCACTATCCTCTCTGGGAAATTATCCGGCCGGGCCAGTGAAGCTTTTCGGGCCATCCCAGAGGAGGAAATCACTAGCTACCGGGCAGTAAAAGATGCCCTTTTGGCCCGGTACGCTGTTACTCCTGAGGCGTACCGGAGGCGATTCCGGGACACTAACAAACAGGCTGGTGATTCCTATGTGGAATGGGCATGCAGGGTACACCGCACGGCAGCCCACTGGATGACAGGGTGCCAAGCGGTAACTGGGGAAGAGGTGCTGCAAGTATTCCTGCTAGAACACTGCTTTGACAGGTTACCTGCAGGAGTTCATGAGTGGGTCAGGGGCCGTAAACCCGCTACCTTCCATGAAGCTGCTCGTCTGGCCGACGAATACACTGATGCACGTCAGCTAGATCAGACAGCAGCCAAGGTCCCTGCCCGAGTGGAGTACAAACCGGCAGCACCTCCAACCACCAATGCATATCACCCCCCAGCACAACGTACCCCCACTATGCCGCCAGCGACCAACTATGGGCAGTCAGCCCGATTCAACGCCCGGGATTACTCAAATCAAATCCGGTGCTATGGATGCAAGCAACTGGGGCATAAAAGACCAGAGTGCCCATTAAGCAATGCCAGCCAAGCACAGTCCTGGAGAAGACCAGCCGGCAGAGCCCAGCAGCCACCTCAGCCTTCTGCTCACTGCCTTGAGCAGGAGGAGTTTTGGGGTATCCTACATGAAGCAGATCCAGTACAAGCAGCTCAGCAGGACAACCGCCAACAACACAGACAGACCGTTAAGCTGAATGGGAAAGTGGTCACTGGTCTGAGAGACACCGGAGCTACTATGACCCTGCTCCAAAAGAACCTGGTTTCGGAACACCAACATACTGGAAATACTGTAGCAGTAAGGGTGGCAGGAGGCGCCGTGTTCCGCCTGCCTGTTGCCCGGGTTCATTTGGACTGGGGAGTGGGATCCGGACATGTGAATGTGGGAGTTATGAAGGACTTGCCTGCTGATGTTTTGCTGGGAAATGATTTGGCCCCTCTGGTTTCTGCCTATGCTCCCATGGGACCTGCCGAGGCCAACCCAGTGACTACCCGTGCTCAGACCCGTGCTGCTGGAACCGGCCCACCTGCTGCTGAGACCCAGGTAAGAACCGATTCCCAGACTGACACCCCAGGGCAGACTTTAGTTAGCTGGGATTCCCCAGAGGAGTTCGGGAGGGAAACCCAGACAGATCCATCTCTCCAGAGATATAGGGGCAGAGCAGATACTGGAGAAGAAGGAACAGAGGGGGAGCGGTATGAGTGGGTGGGGGACAGGTTATACCGGATCCCTAAGCCGTCCCAGAAAAGTGTTGCCCCTCCGCCGAATCGACAGCTGGTAGTGCCCGCGAAATACTGGCAGGAGATTCTGCGGATAGGGCATGATGTTCCACTAGCCGGACATCTAGGGTCCCGCCGCACAGCCCATAGGATTATGCAGAACTTTTTTTGGCCAGGGATTAACCAGGCTGTGCGGATATATTGTAGCACGTGTGACACTTGTCAACGGGTAGGTAAGCGGGGGGACCACCCAAGAGCTAGGCTTATGTCAATGCCTATTATTGGGGAGCCCTTTGCCCGCATAGCCGTTGATATTGTGGGTCCACTGGCCAGGGCTAGTCCATCCGGTAAGAAATACATTCTCACCGTGGTGGACTATGCCACTCGCTATCCAGAGGCAGTAGCACTGTCTAACATAGAGGCAGAGACAGTTGCTGATGCCCTGGTTAGAATTTTTACCAGGGTTGGGTTCCCTAAAGAGATCCTCTCTGACCAGGGAACCCAATTTACCGCTGTGCTCACCCAGCAGCTGTGGAGGGTATGCGGCATTAAACCAATACTTAGTTCCCCATACCATCCACAGACTAACGGTCTCTGCGAGCGATTTAATGGCACCCTCAAACAGATGCTGAGGACCTTTTCTGACACTTGCAGAGACTGGGAGCGATTCCTGCCTCATCTGTTGTTTGCTTACAGAGAGGTGCCCCAGGAATCTACTGGGTTCTCCCCCTTTGAGCTGCTTTATGGGAGAAGGGTCCGCGGACCCCTAGATCTCATTAGAGGCCACTGGGAGGGGGAGACAGAGCAGGAAGGGACCCCCATAGTGCCATATGTTCTGGAGCTCCGGGACCGCATGGAGAAACTGTCTCTGATGGTAAGAGAGAACCTCCAGGTGGCCCAGGGGAGACAGAGGGAATGGTACGATCGGGGTGCCCGACAGCGAGTCTTCCAGGTTGGGCAGAAGGTGCTAGTGCTCAAACCTGTGAAGGCGAACAAGATGCAGGCATCTTGGCAGGGCCCGTATAAAGTGTTAGCTCAGGTGTGTGATACTACCTACCTTATAGCCAGCTGTTCAGATGACAGGATCCAGCGATCCTTTCATGTGAACATGCTAAAGGAGTATCAGGAACGACCTGAGGATGTAGCTGCAGTATGTGCCCCCGCTGCAGACGATACTGAAAGTTTACCTTTACCCGACTTGTTAGCAAAATATTCCCAGACGGACATGACTAGCCTCGTACAGCTAGGGGACAGGTTAAGCCCCGCAGAGAAAGGACAGGCAAGACAGCTTCTGTGGGAGAAGCAGGCGACGTTCTCCCAAGAGCCCGGCTACACTACCCTAGCTGTACATAAGGTAGAGACCCCTGGACAGAACCCCTTACGACAGCCCCCTTACCGTATCCCTGAAGCAGTCCGAGAAGGAATGCGGAAGGAGATAGAGGAGATGACCCAGCTTGCGGTCATCGAGCACTCCGATAGCCCTTGGGCCTCCCCTGTAGTCCTGGTGCCTAAGAAGGATGGGACCACCCGGTTCTGTGTGGACTACAGGAGGCTCAACGAGCGGACCACCACTGACGCCTACCCGATGCCCCGGGTAGACGAATTGTTAGACCGCATTGCCAGGGGACGCTATCTGACCACCATAGACCTGGGTAAGGGCTACTGGCAGATTCCCCTGGCCAAGGACGCTATCCCCAAGTCGGCCTTCGTCACCCCATTTGGCTTATACCAATTTAAGGTCATGCCATTTGGGATGAAGAATGCCCCAGCTACCTTCCAACGTATGGTGGACAGGCTCCTTGATGGATTCCAGGAGTTTGCTTGTGCATACCTGGATGATATTGCGATCTACAGTGGGTCCTGGGAGGAACACCTGGTGCATGTAGGGGTAGTACTGGATAAAATCCGGGCCGCCGGCCTGACATTGAAGCCAGAGAAGTGTCATCTAGGCATGGCTGAGGTACAATACTTGGGTCACAGAGTGGGGTGTGGGAGCCAGAGACCAGAGCCAGCCAAGATAGAGGCAGTAGCGAACTGGCCCACACCTATCACTAAGACCCAAGTATTGGCCTTCCTAGGGACAGCAGGGTATTACAGACGCTTTTTCCCCGACTACAGCTCTATCGCTAAACCCCTGACTGACCTGACTAAGAAAAACCTCCCTAAGCAGGTCCTGTGGTCTCCAGCTTGTGAAGCTGCGTTTCAAGCACTTAAGCAGGCTCTCGTGAATGCCCCTGTCCTGGCTGCCCCAGTTCCTAACAAACGTTTTCTCGTCCATACAGATGCTTCCATGTATGGACTGGGGGCTGTGCTAAGCCAGGTCGGGGAAGATGGAGGAGAACACCCTGTCGCATATCTCAGTCGAAAGCTGTTACCCCGAGAAGTGAGTTATGCGGCAGTGGAGAAAGAATGTTTGGCCCTGGTCTGGGCATTGAAAAAGTTGAGCCCCTATTTGTATGGACAGGAATTTTCCCTTGTCACGGACCACAATCCCCTTGTCTGGCTTAACCGGGTCTCAGGAGACAATGGTAGACTGCTGCGGTGGAGTTTAGCATTACAACCGTATAACTTCACCATCAGCTACCGACCCGGTAAGCAGAATGGGAATGCAGATGGATTGTCACGGCAAACCGACGTTCTTGCTACCTCCTAGTCCGGTCATCCCCAAGTTGACCCGCTAAAGGGCCAAGCCAGGTCTGCCGGAGTGTTCCACAAGGGGGGAGCCGTGTGACGAACCCTGCTGCATAGACCTGTATTGCTGGTTCGTCTGTTTGCCTTGGGTTCGTGGATTTCCTGTCCGTATGCCCTTGTTCGTATGTTTCCCTAAGTACCGATTGAAACTACCGAACCATCGGCCACCCAGGAGAGGAGTGTGCGGCTCATTAACACCTTGACCACAATTAGAACGTTGTGGTTAACCGCAAACACCTCTCCATTCCATTCGTACGGGTGGTCGTCGTTCGTATGCCGAACACGAGGCGGCGGCCATTTTGGACACGAGGCGAATCAGCGGTGTTCGGTGCAAAACCTATGGATCTAAAAACGGACTCTTTATCTACCGAACACCGCTGGAGACGGCCGCCCCCTTCTATTCTCTTTGAGGCGTACGAACACCGGTCAGTTTGGGAGTTTCTCTCATTCGTATGGACTTACCCAGGTAGCAGTCCCATGGAGTCATTCGTATACCGAAGGACTTATGAGAGACTTTGACTCCATGGCGATTGGACTGTGTACATCGGACCTGAGCGCTATTCGGTAGGAATATGCCCTCAGATCCAGGCTATCTGGGGATACGTAGCACGAACACTATACATTCGGTACTTCTGATTTTATGTATTTTATTGCATTTTTCGTATTTGATTTTAAAATGGCGATGGTCCCTATCCTCGGAGTTAATTAGGTTTCTCCCTAATTATCTCCGGGATAGGAAAGAACGACTTATGGGTAAAATGGGAAGGGCTTGTGTTATAGCCACTGCGATTGGCTACTGTATAATATATTTTACAGTCTTCCACAAGGTCCCCTAGGGGAGTGTCTACCTTGTGGAGACCTGCATAAATACCGGGCAGGTAGCCCCCATTAAACACATTACTGCTTGACCTTCAAGACGGAGCTTGGTCTCGTTTGTGGAGGGATTTACTATTGGGACAGCGTTTTCGTTTATTTCTAGCTGTGGAAGGATTTCGGATGGATTGCTGATTGGGAGTTACCGCATTGGTATGCTCCGTTCGGGAGTTTTATGATCGGTTGGACTGAAATTGCATTTCTGGAGAAAGGGGATTATCGACTACACGACGGCTTCATTCCCCTGGCGGTGAGTGTTGTAACAGTTATAATGTAAATTACCAAATTACCTACAGGTTTCTAATTTATGCTCAAATTACCTTTTTTTTTTTTAATCTCCATCATGTAGGTTCCAATGCATTGTTTGCCCAAGGGCTAACAAGGTCACATCCTGTAAATTATTGGGAGAGTCTTTCAACCTCTGGAAGTGGATATTGTCCAACTCCCAAAGAGGGTGCCATCCCCCAATAATCCAAGATATCTAGGGGTGCCAAGCCTATTAAATAGATATTATAACTAATATTATATATATTTATAACTATTATAACTAAATAAAGAGATGTAAACATGACATTGTTCATGAGAGTGCAATGCCCTGCATTAACCCCAGGTGTCCTATTGTCCACACGCCCCTTGCCATCCCCACCGTTATGAAATTTCTATCTGCCTCCTCACCCTAATAACAGTGAGGGTAGGCACAATAAATCTAATACCTGTAAATACTTACCTCATTTAGGAGAATGGAATATGGTGTGTCCACTCCATACTTCATGTATATCTTCATGTATATATATTTTTATGTATTTATTTATGTTTTAACACTATGCTGCCTAGCAGGGAAATAGTTCACAGATTTAAAATATGAGCCTGGAATTTAAAGGAGCGCTATAGGGTTAGGAATGCAAATGTGTATTCCTGACCCTATATTGTTAAAATCATCATTTAGGTCACCAGCCCTCACTTGCCCCCTTAAATAAGAGGAATTTGTTTGTTTGTTTTTTTAATTACCTTTACTCCAGTACTACAAAGGTTCTGATGACATTGGCTCCATCTTCAATATGCCTCACTGGCTGAGATCATCAGAATTGACAATCTCAGCCAATCCAATGCTTTCCTACAGGCGGGGCGGGGTGAAGCCAAATGCCGTGCTGGCAAATCAGCATCTCCTCATAGAGATGCATTGAATCAAGGTATCTATATGAGGAAAGTTCAGTGACTTCCTGCAGAGCATTGTGCAGCACTAATCCAGGAAACACCTCTAGTGGCTGTCTGAGTGACTGCCACTGGAGGTGTTCCCAGGCAACTGGAGGTGTTCTGAAAAGGCAGTTTTTACAGCAAAAAGCCTGAAGGTACGGACTATACTTACCAGAACAGCTACATTAAGCTGTAGTTCTTCTGGTGAATATAGTGTCCTTTTACGTGTCCGATGCCCACATTTTATCTTTCTGGCTGAAATCCAGACAAACTTCGGACTTCTTATGAAGAAAGTCTTTATTTTGCAGTCAGAATATACACAGAATATACACAGTCATATGGTTTTGTAAGGGGCCAATGAGACTTTAATGAATAACCCTGTCAATAGTCAAATTTAGCCAAAAACAGCCAAGTTATGACTATGACATCTAATAACTATAATTACTTTTGCCTACATTTTGCCATCAGATTTTAATTTGCTATGATTTAGAGTTTAGCGAATAAACTGTTCATGAAGATTTTTTCCTTTTTGTATAAAAGGTTTTTTTTCTTCATTATAAATAAATAAAAACATTTAAAAATATTTTATTCTCTCATGTTCTTTTATTGCAACACAACTCCAGGGCTGATTTACTAAATATTTAACCCCTTAAGACCGCAGCCAAATGTACAAGTTGTGATCCAAAAAAAACGTAAACAAAACCTGGCATTTGCGCTACATGTCTGTCCAACCGTAATTCACCTCTTTCATATTAAATGCACCCACACTTATTATATATCATTTTATTCAGGGGAAACAGGGCTTTCGTTTAACATCAAATATTTAGGTATGGAACATAATTTAATATGAAAAAAATATTACAAAAATGAGAGAAAATAAGATTTTTTAAAAATTTTTTAGTTCTACGTGACATTCTAACTGTGAATGTCATAATACTGTTTGCTTTTACTGCAATACAATACACATATTTGTATTCAGCGATGTCTCACGTGTAAAACAGTACCCCCTATGTACAGGTTTTATGGTGTTTTGGGAAGTTACAGGGTCAAATATAGCATGTTACATATTTCAGTTTTTTCACATTGAAATTCGCCAGATTGGTTACGTTGCCTTTGAGACCATATGGTAGCCCAGAAATAAGAATTACCCCCATGATGGCATACCATTTGCAAAAGTAGACAACCCAAGGTATTGCAAATGGAGTATGTCCAGTCTTTTTTAGTAGCCACTTGGTCACAAACACTGGCCAAAGTTAGTGTTAATATTTGAAAATGCAAAAAACTAATTTGAACGCAAATTTTGGCCAGTGTTTGTGACTAAGTGGCTACCGAAAAAAAAAAAACATACCCTATTTGCAATACCCTGGGTTGTCTACTATTGCAAATGGTATGCCATCATGGAGATAATTTTCATTCCTGGGCTACCATACGGTCTCAAAGGCAACCTGGCGAATTTTAATGTGAAAAAACTGAAACGCAAACCTTATATTTGACTCTGTAACTTTTGAAAACACCATAAAACCTGTACATGAGGGGTACTGTTATACTCAGGAGACTTCGCTGAACACAAATATTAGTGTTTCAAAACAGTAAAACGTATCACAACAATTATATCGTCAGTGTGCCATTTGTGTGTGAAAAATGCAAAAAATGTCACTGTCACTGACGATATCGTCGTTGTAATATATTTTACTGTTTTGAAACACTAATATTTGTGTTCAGCGAAGTCTTCCGAGTAAAACAGTACCCCCCATGTACAGGTTTTATGGTGTCTTGGAAAGTTACAGGGTTATATATAGTGCTAGCAAATTAAATTCCCTATAGTTTCAGCATGGGTTGTCAGGCAGGTCCCGCTAATTGTAATTAATAAAATGACCTAATTATGTAAAATTATTACATAAATATATGCGTAGAATTATTATATATATAGGTGTGTATATATATATGTGTGCATATATACGTATATAATTTTTTTATTATTTTTATTTATATATAGGTATATATTTAGTGATATATACGTATATACTTATGTATATAGATATATATATTATTTCGTTCTACATGTATTTTGATATCAATATATATATATTAATTTTAAAATACAGTTAAAACGAAATTTCGCATGTTTATATATTTTTTATCTATTTATTTTGTATTATTATTTTTTTTTATTTTTTAACGTATTTATATATTTATTTATTTTTTATTATATATAAATATATATATAATAAAAATTATATATATATTTAATCAATATCATTGTACGTGTATTTTGATATTAATATATATATATATAATTATGTATATATTAATATTAAAATACATGTAGACAGTGTATGTATATTTATGTGTATATGTGTATATATATATATACTTAGATCATATATATAATAAATATATATATGATCTAAGTATATATAATCTTATTTTTACACTGTGTTAACAGATTTTATTTGAATTTCAGACAGCAGGGGGAGTACCTGCCATTACAGGCACTCCCCCTGCTGGCACTGCCTTGGACGGCTATGCCGTCCATGTGATCGCGGGGTCCTCGCAAGGACCTCGCGATCACATGGCCCTGGGGGGCCGAAGAGGACGGAGGGGGACTCCCTGGGCTCCCAGGCAAGTCCCCCATACCGCGATCGCCGGCGTGGGATCGCCGGCGACCGGGTAAGTACATAAGACCGCAGGACGTTCTATGCCGCCCTGCGGATTTTAGAGCCATCTAAATAAGGACGGCATAGAACGTCCTGCGGTCTTAAGGGGTTAAAGGAAGACCTCAAAACATCAGCATTCTGTATAAGCTTTGGTGCCAGGAGTGTGTTCTGAAAAGGCAGTTTTTACAACAAAAAGCCTGAAGGTACGGACTATACTTACCAGAACAGCTACATTAAGCTGTAGTTCTTCTGGTGAATATAGTGTCCTTTTACGTGTCCGATGCCCACATTTTATGCATTTTAGCTTTCTGGCTGAAATCCAGACAAACTTCGGACTTCTTATGAAGAAAGTCTTTATTTTGCAGTCAGAATATACACAGTCATATGGTTTTGTAAGGGGCCAATGAGACTTTAATGAATAACCCTGTCAATAGTCAAATTTAGCCAAAAACAGCCAAGTTATGACTATGACATCTAATGACTATAATTACTTTTGCCTACATTTTGCCATCAGATTTTAATTTGCTATGATTTAGAGTTTAGCGAATAAACTGTTCATGAAGATTTTTTCCTTTTTGTATAAAAGTTTTTTTTTCTTCATTATAAATAAATAAAAACATTTAAAAAATATTTAATTCTCTCATGTTCTTTTATTGCAACACAACTCCAGGGCAGATTTACTAAATATTTAAAGGAAGACCTCAAAACATCAGCATTCTGTATAAGCTTTGGTGCCAGGAGTGCCATGGCTTCAACCTAACCTAAGAACGGTTTTAGAACGGGTTGACTTCCCATCTGGGGTCCTCTGGTCACTGTCCCTCGCCAATAGTACAGCTGACAGAGAGGCTGGAAGTTCTCTGTCTGTTCTAATCCTGGCAGTGCAAAGGTTAGCTGATTGGCTGACAGTGATCAGCTTACTCTCTCAGCCAATGACATAGCCCTGCACATCCTGTAAATTATTGGAAGTTCTTAAGCAGGAGCTCCTGGCTCTCTGTTGAATGTAGTGAGTGAATGTAGCATGCTATAGTGTTAATGGTGGGTGTTTGGAGTGTTAATTTAAACATATTATAAATGGTGTTAAAAACCCCATAGTTGTAAAACACATTGACTGCTGGCATGATCTAATGGATGTATGGATGAAGATACCTGCACCAAAGCGGCTTTCATGTAAACAGATTTTATGGAAGGAGTTTTTAACACGGTGATTAAATAAGAGGCAGCCAATAAGCACAGCACATACAGACTTCAGGTTCCATGGTGCTTTAAGTCAGTCGCTGGTAGTCCTAAATGGACAGTCCTTCATTTAAAGGTTGAAGGTGGAGGCCACAAAGTGTGCTTTACGGTTTTTCAAATAATGTGCAGAATACGAGGCACCGGATTGGAGCAGCACAGGAAGCAAATAGCAACACAGACTTGTTGGTACAGATACAAAGAAGCAAATAAAAAGCAAAAAAAAAAATGCCAAAGTCTAGTGCCTCCCTCAATTCCCATTTCCTTTTTCCAGTAGTAACACTTCTCTTCTCACTAATAACTTTACTAATCAATATCCCACCTGATGACGAGCTATAGCTTTCTGGCCATTACATTGGCTAATGGAAATAGAACACACAAGTCTTATATTTGTGTATTATCCTAGACATAACTCGGGTGCCTGGTCCTTAATCTGCAACTTATTTATGTAAGTTACTCGAACAGTGCATCCTGCATTTGTTTCACTGCAAATCATTGCACATCCTAAGTGTCAGTCTGGGAAAAGTGCCAACCACCAATACCTTCCACAATGCAGCCCTGAAAGATAAATAAAAATATAAATGTAGGTTATATGGTAGGAGAGCGAGGCATTAGATTGATAATCTGGAGGCCTTGCTCCCACTTTTGCTTCCAATAATTTATCTATTAGACTGAGACATTTTTCAGGGAATAGAGGAAATAGAGGGGGAAGAAAGGCCTCTCATTGCAGCTGTCACATAAAGCCAGGTAGGAGCAGGAAAAGACACATGTGGGAATGGAGAATGTGAGGGATCATGTGCAGTGGCGTCTCCAGGATTCATACTTAGGGGGGGCACATAAGGGGCCAGAGACAAAATAAGGGGGGGCACATACAGACACACACAGAGGGCTCATCAAATTCCAGGCGCCAGGTCGCCATGACGACTAGACATTTCACTCTGGCACCTTGCATTTGTCAGCCCTTTGCTAAGCCGCGCAGGAAACATTAGAGCCGGCCGCCGCAGGGAGCATGGAGATGGTGCGTGAGGGAGCAGTAACCTTCCTGAAGTTCCTCTCTGCTCCCTTGTGCGCTGTTTAGTAACATGACGTCACTCCGCCCCCAGCATCACTTCAGAGAGCGCGCAGAGGAGCAGAGAGAAACTGCAGGAAGACTGGGAGTAGACACACTGGACGCCAGGGAAAGATCCACTCCACTCTCCCAAAGGCTGGGTGGATTTAAATTGAAACAAAAATATTAAATTGTGATTGTGTGAGAAAATATGTGTGTGTGTGTGCTGGAAGGGCCTGTAAAGTGTGTGCGTGTGTGCATTATATGTGTATTGGGGTTGCACTGTGTGCTTATTAAGGAGTTTGTGGCGAAACCGACCTCGCCACGTGTCCTTGGAGGGGGCTGATTGCCCGCCTCTTGCCTTTGGACTATGGACCAGACTTTATGGGAATGTGATACCCCAGATAGCCATACCATGGAGCCTATTCATATAATGAAAGACTATGGGAAAGACTTTAGCTCCATGGCAATTGTACTGTGTGAGTAGGATCTGCGCGCTATTCGGTAGTTTTGTGCGTGCAGATCCCAGCTATCTGGGGATAGGTGAAATGTCTGTGTGTTATGTGTAAATGTGACTTTATGTATTTTAAAGTGTTTTATGTTGTTTTGCAACCATGTGGTTAATGGAGTCTGCCTTTAGTCCTGGGTAATTGGATTACTTCTCCAATTAACTCCAGGGCAGAAGGGAGGAAACCAGGGTGCATTGTGGGGATGTTTTTCTGCCAGCCAGAAAGGAACAAAAGATACTTTTAGTAACTTTTGAACCCCTGGTCGGATTCATGCCATTTTTTAATATGTTGTTCCCCTGAATGGATTGATTGTGGATATGTATTTTTATGTGAATGTGATGTATGGTTTTAAAGTTATGAAAGTTGTGTAAAAGTATATTTTACACTGTATGCATAATGGGATTATGTGTCACACTAAGGGGAGGGGATGTGTGGGAGGTAACATCTATGTCATTGGTTCTTTTATGCCTCCCCCTGGGTGTGGCCTGTATGTGTGAGTTGGAAATAAAAGCCAGGCTGGATGAGCCAGTCCAGAGTTCCTGTTTTACCCTCAAAGTGATGTGTCGTCTCATTATTGGGGGAAGGATTTATTGCATGCTGTTCCAGTTGACTGCTAGGAGTACAAGCCTATTCGTATGGTTCCTATTCAATGGTCTACAGCAGAGGTAGGCAACCTACGGCACTAGTGCCATGCACGGCACTCGAGGTGTCTTTGCACGGCACTCAAGGCTGCTAGAGACAAATAGGCTCTGGCCTATCAGGAGTCCCAGTAAAACTTCAGATATCTGCTAATCCGAAAAGGTGGTGAAGGACAATCCTCAATTTATGCATTGCAGCACATAGAGGAAGTGATCTCAGATCACTTCCTCACAGCACTTGTGAATAGGAATCCACACTGTAGTAGAGCAGCTCGCAGTTGCTGTTGCAGCTCCTGTCCTTGACATGTACCTGGCCGGCCTGGTCCCCACTGGAACCCAGGGAAGCCACCCACACTGCTAGATATACACAGGAATGCAGAATCCTGCATTCCTGTGTAATCCCTCATACAAATAGTACGGACAGCCCACACACAAACACACACATAATCTGCACAAACGCAACACCACTAACAATCCACATACATGCACACAACCCCACATGCAGTCTCTCACATGCAATACCTCAAACAGCCCCCACACACACTACCAAACACACAATGTGACATATCCATTTACACAATTCCACAAGCAGCCCCCATACACAACTCACATTCATATGTATCATACACAATACCATAAACTACTCATGAACATATACAATATAATAGCTAATATACGCAGGGCCGTCTTTAATGTGGGGCAAACTGGGCAGCTGCACCGTGAGCCCCGCTGGCCTCAACTATTTCTGACCCCCGGCCGGTAATCCGCACACTAAGGAGGCCCACCCGGTGGGCTTCTGTCAGCAGGGTCCCAGTGGCGCTTTAACAGCGCGAGCGGGCCCCTTGCTTTTTGGCAACAGGCTGGGAGGAAGTGACGGCCGTGCATCACTTCCTCCCACAAAGAGAGGAGCGCGCGGGAAAGAAGAGTAGGCAGAGTGGAGTGGGGCTGGCCGAGAAAGCCATACCCCAACTCCCAACACCTTCAGCCACCAGCAGGAAAGGTAGGAAACTGGAGGGTGGGTTTAAAAGTGTAATTTTTGTGTGTGTCAGTATATCCATGTGTGTGTATGTCTGTCAGTGTGTGTCTGTATGTGTGTGTCGGTATATCTGTGTGTGTCAGTATGTCAGTGTGTGTGTGTCAGCATACCTGTGTCAGTATGTCTGTCTGTGTGTGTGTGTGTCAGTATATCTGTTTGTGTGTCAGTGTGTGCGTGTGTGTTAGTATGTCTGTGTGCGTGTGTGTCAATATGTCAGTATGTCTGTGTGTGTGTTTCAGTGTGTATATATATATATCTGTGTGCGTGTATATGTGCATACATCTCAGCATTCACACACTAATACTACTAATACTACACATATATATATATCTGTGTGCGTGTATATGTGCATACATCTCAGCATTCACACACTAATACTACACTACATTCAAATTTCAACACTATTTACAAACACATGTCTGTGTTACACACCAAAATTATATGTAAATACACCCCTGCATTCAAAAACCAACACTACACAAATACATGCTTGCAGTGACGCCAACACCACATACAAACATATTCCATACAAAAACCTGTTTACATTCAGACACACAAAAACCGCTTAGTGCTAAGACCTGGAAACATGGGTAAATGGTAGAGCCCCAGCTGTCAATGCATTACTGGAGTTGCACGACAGATGGGGATCTACCTTTTAATCACTCATTCAACAGGGAAGCCCAAAAAAATTCTTGCACCTCTCTACTTTAGGTCCGCCACTGCGTTGAGGTGGAGGACGTGATTGCACGCCTGGGGAGGGAGGACAGGGTCCAGGGGGCCCCAAACAAATGCTTTGCCCAGGGTCCAGTCAATATTAAAGACGGCCCTGCATATACGCACAAATACAACGATACAAAGCAATTACAGTAAAAATAACAAGCGGGATACGGCAGCATACACACCTCAGTTTAAAAAAAAAAATAGGACCGGCACGCTACGGGACATCACAATCCTAGATCGGCACAGTGCTGCTAAAAGGTTGCCTACCCCTGCTGTAGACCATTGAATAGGAACCATACGAATAGGCTTGTACCCCTAGCAGTCAACTGGAACAGCATACAATAAATCCTTCCCCCAATAATGAGACGACACATCACTTTGAGGTTAAAACAGGAACTCTGGACTGGCTCATCCAGCCTGGCTTTTATTCACAAACAGGTACATACAGGACACTCCCAGGGGGAGGATGATATTGACCAATCACATGGATGTACCTCCCACACATTTCCTCCCCTTAGATTACCACTTAACCCAATTATACAGTACACACTTTTCCCCAATTCCTGGATGTACCCCAAAAACAGGGGGTACACCTTTAAATCCAGCATCGCTGGATAGCCCTTATTCAGGGGGACAACATATCCAAAATTCAAGTAATTCGGATGAATGGTTCGTGAGATATGGGGTTCCAAAGATTTGACCGACCGCATGGGTAAAGTATCCGAAAACAGTTCCATGCATTTTGGCCCTGCGGTCGGTCACAAACAAGGGAATGAAAACAGGCGAATTGCCTGTGTTATAGAGCCTGGAGAGGGTTTGAATGAATTCCCTTGTTTATGGGGTTCTTTCTACCGAACGGCGGGTCATTCGGTAGTTTCCATACGAATTTCTGGAAGTATGGAGGTCTCAGCGGTGTTTGCCTAGTCAAGTGTCCGATTTTAGTTCCAGACACTCGACGGCAAAACACCGCTGTTCGGTAGTTTAAGATGGCCGCCGCCACGTGTTTGTTTCCCGAATGGCGGCCACCCAGAGGACAAAGACTACATTACACTGATTGCCAATTACCCGTTTGCAACATTGTTGCAAACTGTAATTGGAGGCACACTTATTCCTGGGTGGTCTGGTTGTTCGGTAGTTTCACTCAATATAATGAATGGAGTGATTCTACCGAACAATCAGGTGAATGCTGCATACATATCACCCAGGCTAAACTTAACACATGAATACATATACAATATTACAGGCAGCACACTAGAACATGCTTCACAGTCTTAAAGGGACAGTAGTCCCAAAAGTCCCAATGTGTCCATAGATGCTGTTAAAAGGGCCAGTAGCAGCAATATACAGTACAATATGCCCAAATATAAATCTTTAAGTGTACCAATTTTCCAGGGGCCATAGTCAGCAGGTAAGAGGCAGGCAGCCAGGCCCCTCCAATGTCCAGTGGCGAGGTGGGTTCCGCCACATACCGGTACTTTAGTTCATTTAGTACTAGCACTATGTGTAGGACCCACCAATATTGTAGTATTGTCGTAGTGGTGGGCTTGACATGACATGGCCATATGGTGGAACTGAATCCCCATATTTGCTGAAATGTGATTTTAAGTAGCCTTGTAAAATTTAAAATTGTATTTTTTTTCATTCTTTATCTTTGTAGTGCAGAAAAATACACGCATTTCGTCATGCCCTATCAACCAATGACCATAGATTCACAGTACAAAGCTTACTTGTGGTAAGGCAATGAGAAAGATATGCACCATTTTTAAATATTTAAAAAGATAACAACAGTATTAGAAACTTGCTTAGTATATTTAGTACGGTTATCAGCAGTATAGTGACATTTCGACAGGGGTATGCAACATACCAGATAAAGCTTTACTTACAGTGTCACAGGAATTGTAACATTTAGTAATGTGGAAGACTGGGTAAACGTGGGGTACCAAACACGGTTTGAGCTGTATAGAACAGGCCAACGTCAAGCCTAAGTGGTGTGTCTGTGCTTGTCTCACTAGACTAGTATACCAGTTAGGGTAGCATTGGGTAGTATAATCTATCCTATGTAACTGTCAAGAAGTTATCAGTGTGCCACTTGAGCATTGACCGGTTATATCATCAGACCTTACGGTGCTGTCAGTGGTTTAGAGTTGAGCATGTGAGTTAGTGGTTCAATGCCACTGGTGTGGGCTAGTGAGTATGGGGGTGGGTACGAGGGAGGGGGAGGTCCGTCGCGACTACGGGCCAGATACAAGCGTCCACCTAATCTCGCCTGTCATGTTGTGTGGTAGGGGTTGTCCACTCGCAGTTACAAGTAAACCTTTAAACGAGAAACATAAAAACTAAAATTAGTACAACGAAAGCATTATAAGCTGTGCGCTACATCAGGAGGCCCCATGGATAGGCCTTCATTGGTGGGCCGAGAGTCATGGAACATGAGGTACTAATTGCCTCGGTATTGTTGGGCGTAGAAGGGCCAATAAGAGAGTTATAAAGAGTAAGGGTGAATCGCCAGTTATGTCCGGCTTACTATGCGATCCCCTCCAGGTCGTTTAGGAACTGGGGTTGTCGGTTGGAGCTGGAGAGCCTCATGTCCTGCTGCCCTGGAGGTCTGGGTGCTGTCATGTAGAGCGGCAATACATGCGGGCCCTGCGAGCATTTGGCTTCGGTCCGAATGTGTGAGTGCCAGTGACTCGGCTGCCAGACCAGAGGTCGCGATGAAGAGTGACCATAGGCAGTTGGGCGCGGAGGAGGAAAGGGCCCATGCGCTAGGGGCCTCCATGGCCTGCTCGTCACTGACATGTCCAATGTCACGGATAGTGGGCCTGTGGGAGCCCCAGGTTGGCTGGGCTGCTAGTGTCCATAAAAGTGTGTGGTAACAAGGTGTATAAGAAAATTAAATAAGTAAAAATAAATATAGTTCAGAATAGCAAATAAACATAAGAGTCCAATATTAAACAGAGGCAACTGCAAGTTGCAGCTGTGGTGCGTCCTGGGGAAATAGGTCGCTGCTGAGTGTGGTGAGCCCTTCCCTTCAGATTGGAGCTGTCGCTGGGTCGTTCGGCAGTCGTTTTTGAGGAACGAACGGTGTGATCCTCGTTGGGTCCCATCGGTGTGTTGTGTTGTTCGTTCCTGTCTGTGCTGCAGGTGTGAGGGAGTTCTCTGACAAGCCGAGTGTTGGCAGCAGCCGCACAGCTTCTTGCAGGTCTGTGACCATGTGGGTCTGGTCGTTCTGCAGGACCTGTAGGGCCCTTGGTGAGCGCCATCGGTAGGCTATGTCGTGTTGCCTCAGGAGAGTCGTGAATATTTGGGGGGACCTGCGCCATTGCAGGGTGTCCCCTGACAAGTCAGCGTAGAAGGTAAGGCTAGTGTATTCAAAGTTGAAGGGTGTCTTCCCTTTAAGGGCAGCAAGAATTGCCGCTTTGTCTGTGCCTGATCGGAACCTCACCACTAGGCCCCTGGAGGCCGTGTCCGGGGCCCTTTTTGGTTTGGGGACCCAGAAGATCGCCTCAAAGCTCATGGATTTCGCCTGTTGTGGCTTCAATAGTGCCCCCGTAAGCCTCCTTATCAGATGTGGGAGTTCTTCCTCCGGTATGTTATCAGGGATGCCCCGAATCTTGAGGTTATTGCGGCGCCTTAGGTCTTCAAGGGCCGCAAATCGTTGGTCTGTGGTCACTTGGTGCCTCTTGAGTGCCTGCACTTCGTTTTGTAGGTCCGCCATCTCTTGGGCCTGTCTGACTGCGGAGCCCTCAATAGCTCCGATGCGGACCACTAGGCCTGTCAATTCCATATGGAGCTGGGCCACGTCAGCTTGGAGTACCCGCTGTAGCTCACCCAGCATGGTTCTCAGCGTGTCTGTGGTAACTGGTTCAGGTGATCTTTTGGTCGTGGGTGGTTGTGCTAGGGGGTGAACATTCCACTGGTGCACTCATCTAAGCTTAGTTCGTCTGATGAGTCTGTATACCCCGCCGTGTCGGCGGCCATCTTGGCCCCATTTGTGCCTTGTGCCTGGCGGAATAAGTCTCCGATATCGTGTCCCGATTTGGGCTTGTCTGGTTTCTGCTTCTTCGTTTTCCGCCCTATATCCCTGCTGGGTTTTTGGGCTCAGTTTGCGGCTCGTTATTCCGGCAAA
Organism: Pelobates fuscus; assembly: GCF_036172605.1. Taxonomy (NCBI): domain Eukaryota; kingdom Metazoa; phylum Chordata; class Amphibia; order Anura; family Pelobatidae; genus Pelobates; species Pelobates fuscus. Next base: position 235,097,473 of record NC_086318.1, read on the forward strand.
AAATCGTTTTTTAACAGCTTTGAGTGAGGAGCTCATCTATGGTGCGTCCGTTTCGGCTGGCTGCTAGGCTCCTCCTAAAACTGTATTTTTGATTTCACCTCCATGCATCTGAGTTAGTGGTCAACTTGCATACTACTCAAAACTCGAGAGAAGTGAATATTTTAGCACTCACAGGAGAAATTCCACCACTGCTCATTTAGATAATCCCCAGCTTAAACATGTATTTGTATTATCTATTTCTCTTGCATTTGTATCAAATGGAAAAAGTTTATCTTCGTGACCACCTTCCTCATTGAGATGCGTAATAGATATTTTGTAGAATTGTTGTATAATTGATAAGAGTTATATAGTATGCTTTGTTGTGATCACATGACTTTGTTTTCACACATGATTACTTTACAGTATAGAAGAGCATATATTCCCCATGTTTTATTGAGTTTATATACTTGATTAAGACCATACTGTAAAACGTTGAATATTTTAAATAAGTTTGTTGCCCTAAATAGAGATGTTGTTTTATTGTATTGTATTGTATTGTGAAGCACATTGTGTTATTAACTTGCACAGTAGGGGACCAGCAGTTGTGAATCAGAGCTTGAATTAAGCAAATTATATGTGTCTATAAACAAAGAGTTCAATTAGCTCTCTGTTCTTTTTATAATAACCTTCATGTTTGAATCTAATAACTTGCAAAATATAACGAAAGTAACAAAATCATATCATCATTGTGCCAATTCCCTTTTATTGAGTCATTCATTATTAAAAATTGTTCAGTGATCCATGTCACCCACCAGCTGACTTCTGACCCCCTGTAAAACTAGTATCTTACTACGGCTTCCTGCGTCTTCTTCTCTAGTCATCCTGGCTTGGTCCCTTTGCCTGTCCCTTTGATAGCTTCTGCTTTTTTCTGTGTGCTGGAATGTATGATCTGCTACACAATCTTTGCTACCCAATGTTCTGTCTCTCAATGAATGAGTCACTATTTATTAAGAGACTGTCTGCTGAACAGCTGTTTTCCTCTATGCCAAAGGACAATATAAACCAGCAGATGTACAGATGGACAGACGGATAATTGGACAGTCAACTAAATACAGAATTTTCATTAGGCATGTGCATGGGAAAAATTTTTGGTTCGGTTCGGCATTCCGAAATTCGGGACTTCGGCAATTCGTCACTTCGGCAATTCGGCACTTCGAATCTACAATATGTTTGAAAGTTGAATACCTTTGTATTTAAATGCTTAGTTTAAATCTGCAATCACATGCATTGTCTTTAACCCTTTTAGGATTTTCTTTTTTTTGCAATATAAACTATATACATTAATCAGTCACAATGTTAAAACTACTAACAAGTGAAGTGAATAGCATTGATTATGTCATTACACTGGTACTTGTCAAGGGGTGGGATATATTAGGCAGCAAGTGAACAATCAATTCTTGAATTTCATTGGTTGGAAGCAGGAAATATGGTCAAATCAAAAATTCTGAGTGACTTTGACAAGGGCTAAATAGTGATTGCAAGATGACTGGGTCACAACATTTCCAAAAAATAAAGTCTTGTTGGTTGTTCCCAGTATGCCCTGGTTAGTACAGACAAGTGCAAGGTAGTGAACCGCCATGAGGGTCATGGGGGCTCAATGCTCATTGATGCTTGTAGGGAATGGGCTAGCCCATCTGGTCTGATCACACAAAAGAGCTTCTGTAGCTCAAATTGCTAAAAAAAAAAAACTTAATGCTGGCCAAAGATATCAGAACACACAGTGCATCACATTGTGGTTTATAGGGTTGCATGGCAGCAGGCTGGTGAGAGTGCCCATGATGACCCCTGTCCACTACTTAAAGCCCCTTCGATGGGGACATGAGCAACAGACCTGGACCATGGAGCAATAAAAGAAGGTTGCCAAGTCTGATGAATCACATTTTCTTTTAGATCAGGTGGGTGCCTGGGTACATGTGCGTCATTTACCTAGGAAAGAGATGGCATGGGGATGCAAAAAGGCTGGTAGAGGCAGTGTTATGTTCTGGACAATGTTCTGCTGGGAAACATTGGGTCCTGGCATGCATTTGGATGTTATTTTAACATGTACCACCTACCTAGAGATTGTTGCAGACCAAGTACATTGATTCATGACATTGGTGTTCCCTGATGGCACTGGCCTCTTTTAGTAAGATAATACATACTGACACACTGCAAAAATTGTTCAAGAATAGTTGAGGAACATGACAAAGAGTTCAAGGCATTGCCTTAGCCTTCAAATTTCCAAGATCTCAATCTGACAGCATCTGTGGAATGTGCTGAAACAGCAAATCCAATTCAGTCCCCACCTCACAACTTGCAGGGCTTAAAGCACATGTATTTTTTTTGTACCCTAGATAAATAACTATTATTATGACCCTTATTATATATTATTTTCAAATAGGTGTTATTGGAAGTTTTTCAAAATATTATATAACAGAAACAATAATAACAAAAGAAAACATAACAAACAATGGGGAAGGGGGTTATCCATCCTTAATTACTAAATCAAACAATATGATTATCTTGCCGATTTAACTAACCTATCCGACATGAACAGTATTTACATTTCAAATTTAATCAAGTCAAGGCGTAACAATAGATAGTCAATGGCATAGTTAGTTTACATAGTATTGTTTACAATAAAAAATATTGCTAGTGGTAAACAACATATATAATTTAGAGAGAATAACTTTTCTGAACACCTTCTTCACAAGTATCCCAATTATATTTGACACTATCAAGTAAAGAGCCTGTTCATATCTTTTACTTTATAATTCTGAATATAATACAACCTTGAAAGAAGGAATATTTGGTGACTTCCAACATGTAGGTATAGATGAGGTAGCAGCTATCAAAATTTGGCCTACAATAATTTTGTTTACCTTATTATTGATTTCTGGGAACTGGAAAACCATTATAAAATATTTTACAGATGATATTTGGCCCCATCTGGGATTCACACGATGAATCATAATATCTCTAAAGAATTTTGAGTAATTGTGGCCTTAACAGTGAAACTGGAAACCTTTTGTTATTTTTCTATTACTCTACTGTTTTATGTCCTTATATACTATTTATCTGCATTCACTTATGCAAATGTTTGTAAATTCATGGCTTTTTACTTCCCATTTTATATTTAATGACTTTGCACTCTCTTTTTTGGCTCCTTCTAGCTCCTGTAACTTATTCATTCAGCCGTCATTTTTCCAGCTCCAGTACTCAGTACTTATGGGTGCCATTTTGTTGGAGCTTCATCAGAGGCTCGGCTCCACTACTAAGACTTTGTTTTGAAGCCTTAGCTACCTACAATTAGGCAACTGCAATTAGATTACACAGGAAAAAAAAAATGCAGACTGATGTTCTAGCCCTAAAAAGGGCTTTTTGTGGTGCTGTCCTTACAGCAGAGATCAGATGAGTCCTTCAGGACTGTAGTGGACACTGAATACACTAGCCTAGCTATCGATTTCCCTATTAAATCAACAGCAGCTACACTGTCCCTCGTCTCACTAAGAATGCAGCTTCCGGGGGGCGGGGCCTAGCTGTCATAGAGGAAAGACGCACAGCGTGAGAGCTCCCTCAATATCTCACTTTAAGCAGCTCTCATCAAGCGTATTTCACCCCAGAAGGGGATGACCCAGCAATGTTGCTCCTACCTGACCGACCCAGTCGGATCAGTCACACGGGCAAACAAGACTGGAAAGGGTTAAAGATAAATTCAGAGTCAAGAACAAAGCCATGGTCAATACCAAAATAAACAAAATAGATCAAGGAACGCACTAAAGGGTACTGACACAGAAACCACGATAGGACAAAGTGGATAGGGCTAGGGAAGTTTAAATATCCTTTAACATTTGATTGGCCCACGTCATGCCTACGCCCCCAAAACGTTTGTGTGTGGGGGTGCTGGAATGACGTGGGCCAATGGGAGCCTGAATCAACTTTTGGCTCCCACTGCCCCTTTAAGAGCGAGCTCGTGACTCGAGCCGTGCTCCTAGTGCCAGGCAGGCCACGTGACGGATCACTGCGGTCAGTGCATGCGGCTAAGTTAGAAGAGGAGATCAAGCCGCATGCGGCTCGTGTGGAGGCAGGAGTGATCCAGCCACGCACGGCTCAAGCTTAGGAGCCAGGTCAGTCCCAGAATAAGGTAAATACAGCCACAACCACTTATCCCCATCACACACCTTTCCTAACGTCCTATCCCATTAAAAGCATATTACCGCGTATTTAATAAAACAGATATACCCCCTACTTCATCCAGGTTACCGATCAATGGTTCGATATTCTGAGCCCTCTCTGATTTACTGTACACGACTATTCGATATTCCCACAAATTTTATATAGCATTTTATGTTTGTTTGAGACCACCTTAAAAATATTGGATATCGCTAAAAATCATGATCACTATATACTTTCTCTACAAACCTCTAAAACGAACCAAACTACTCATCCATCCGCTATACCACTTTATCCCACCTAGAACTAGTGCCCAGTTAAAATACTTGACTCTTACTTACCCACACTCAGTCATGCCACACACATTTCACCACTACTCTCACTGAATCCCTCTGACTACGACTAAATTCATCTTCTACATCAGAACACTACTCCTAAGATTGGGTTGTATCCATGTCTCGAGTCTTTCATTTAGAATAGGGGCAGCTTCGGTCTCCTTCAACACTGACACTCCAGTGCATATTATTAAAAGATTGGGCAGATGGAAATCCTCAGTCTACAACCGATATATTCCTCATCCCGAGAAAGAAATGAGGAAAGCTTTTAAAAGTTTGGCTTTGTAAATTTGATGCAATAAGTGTGTTTTTCTTTAATACCTTTTCACCCTCTTTGCATGAACCCGATTTACATATATTACTAATATGTTTCTGTACATATATATTATATTATTCACTCACTCACTCACTCTCTGGGCCGGCCTAAGACATCATGCTGCCTAGGTCCAACGATAAATGACTATGGGGGATAATGTATAATAAACACAGGTTACTGGCTATGGGAGGATAATGTATAATAAACACAGGTTACTGGCTATGGGGAGGATAATGTATAATAAACACAGGTTACTTGCTATGGGGGGGATAATGTATAATAAACACAGGTTACTGGTTGTGGGGGGATAATGTATAATAAACACAGGTTACTGGTTGTGGGGGGATAATGTATAATAAACACAGGTTACTGGTTGTGGGGGATAATGTATAGTAAACACAGGTTACTGGCTATGGGGGGATAATGTATAATAAACACAGGTTACTGGTTGTGGGGGATAATGTATAATAAACACAGGTTACTGGCTATGGGAGGATAATGTATAATAAACACAGGTTACTGGCTATGGGGGGATAATGTATAATAAACACAAGTTATACATAAAGGGAATCAACACAGTAAAGGATGAGACTATATTTAAAAGAAGAAAAACTACCACAACAAGAGGACATAGTCTTAAATTAGAGGGACAAAGATTTAAAAATAATATCAGGAAGTATTACTTTACTGAGAGGGTAGTGGATGCATGGAATAGCCTTCCAGCTGAAGTGGTAGAGGTTAACACAGTAAAGGAGTTTAAGCATGCGTGGGATAGGCATAAGGCTATCCTAACTATAAGATAAGGCCAGGGACTAATGAAAGTATTTAGAAAACTGGGCAGACTAGATGGGCCGAATGGTTCTTATCTGCCGTCACATTCTATGTTTCTATGTTTCTATGTTTCTATGTTTCTATGTTTCTATGTTTCTATGTTTCTATGTTTCTATGTTACTGGCTATGGGGGATAATGTATCATAAACACAGGTTACTGGCTATGGAGGATAATGTATAATAAACACAAACACAAAAAAAAAGAAAAGAAAAAAAAAAAGAATGCAGCTTCAGAATTAATCTAAATTGTATGCTGTCTAGGAGGTGGGAGGGTCTGGGAGGGAGGGTCTGCTGCTGATTGGCTGGAATGTGTCTGCTGACTGTGAGGTACAGGGACAAAGTTTACTCAATGATGACAAATAGGGGGCGGACCGAACATCGCATATGTTCGCCATCTGTGGCGAACGCGAACAAGCTATGTTCGCCAGGAACGATTCGCCAGCGAACCGTTCGGGACATCACTACCTACAATGCTTTCCCACATTCTCCTCTTGCTCCCCACATATTGATGTGCATTTTTATTATTGTAAAGTGGTATTGTAAAGTTGTCACTAACAAACATGTGTGTATGAGTAAGTATATCTGTATTATATATTAGTTCTGTGTATTGTATAGATATCCACTTATTGTACTGGCTTCTCTGTACTATATTGTTGTCTTTGTGTTGTACCTGTCTCCGTGCCTGGTTTGGGTATCTCTGTATTGTACTCAGTGCTGTGTATTGTATAGGCATCTCTGTATTGTACATGGCTCTGTTTATTGTATAGGTAACTCTATAATGAATGGAGACTACCATTCAGGGTTAAGCAGACAGATGCCAGGTACAGAATAAGAGTGTGGTGGCTACAGAGTTAAAGGGCAGAGTTCAATTCTGGGTAGGAGTATCGCGCCCCACCATCTTAAACCTTTACAAATCGTTGCTGGTTAGCAGTAAAAAAAAAGAAAAAATCTATCCCCAATCAGCACAGAATACATGTTTAAAACTTTACTTCTGTTTAGGTGGTTACAATGACAAATCCCAAGTAGCTGATAAATATTACATAGAAGGGTTGTCAGGTTGATGGGAATGTTATTTGTTGTGTTTTATGTGCAAATAATATTTAGAAGTATGTCGAGATTGATATTTTTCATGCTAGTACCAAAAATGACGCAGAGACAGTTGGATTAAAGATCATAATATATTTAAACTAATCTAGCAGCATGAGAAGAGAAACCTCCAAGAGAAGATGGAACTGCATGAGTCTGAAAACATAGGTATCATCTTAATGTTTGAATCTTAAGTCCATCATCAAAGCCTAGATGTTCTAATGTGGGGCTGAGCAAAAGGTAGATCCCCAGATGTTGTAGAACACAATTCCAATGATGCTTTTTTTAGATTCTAAAGACAGAGCATCATGGCAGTTATAGTTTTAGAACATCTGGGGATATACAATTTTGCAAGTCGTATTCTAGTGCATCCCAAAGAAATAATGTCAGGGACTCAATAAATTGAGTAAGGATAAAAGTAAATCCATATTTTCTCCCCATATATTTACAAATATATAATAGTGCAAAAAAAGCTCAAAATTCATATTTCAATATTCTGTACATTTAATGCTACCAATGTGTGCCAGGACTGTCTAGCATATACTAAATACTTAGTCTTTCATCAACACTATATTACATTAAAGTCAACCTAAGAAATATATAGCTATAGTATAACCATTGCTGAATGTATTTACCGTACATTCCATATGTGACTCATTATTTCAGAGCCAATGGAACATTTTCCCATGTGCATCTTGTTAAATTAACAAAAGTCTGCCACTGGCAACTGCATTAATTAGATTATATTGTGTCTTTGATAAATATATTAAATATGACTACAAACACAATTGCTGCCAAATATATTACAATTCTGTCACAAAGCACTGTATTAACAATGCCAGTAAAGTTAATAAAACATGTGTTATATCCTCTGTCCCCATAGAATGAGATTCAATACTCAGGTTTACAGAAAGGCTTATTCATGGTAAATTTAAATGGAGTTTAAAAAATAGCAGATTTGAAGAATTCAGCAATTTGTTTATATTTTGTAATTCTGTCATTTTTTATCATGATTCACTGAATATACAATAAACCATGATATGTTTCAAAATGTAATTGTTTCAGAGGATAGAAAATATCATAGAAAAAAGGAAAAATAAGAGACTCTCAATTGTCTTCAAACGGTTGAAAATATGACTAGCTATACCATAGGTGGCACCTTGCTGAGCTTAGACATTCACTACGTATCCATCAATGAAGGTTCTGATAAGGCATGTGCATGGGGAAAATTTTCGTTTCGGTTCGGCATTGCGCAATTCGGGACTTCTGCAATTCGGCACTTCAACACTTTGTAACTTCGGGCACTTCGGAACTTCTCTTGCAGCCGCTTAGTAGATAACTCCCTAATTCCCACGGTATAAGGGAGTTATCTACCAAAAGGCTGAAAGACCTAAATAGGGTATGGGCATGTCTATTAAACAGTGAGCAGCCTGTGTATAATAAAAATAAAATAGGGTTCCCCCCCCCCCGGCCCCCACCCCTGAGCGGCGGGTGGGGGCCCTAAAGTAAAATGATGGGAGGGACCTATTGTCCTCCCCTCCGGCCCCGACCCCTGAGTGGTGGGTGGGACCTCCAAATACTAATAAGGGGGGGACCTAATGTCCTCCCCCTGGCCCCCACCCCTGAGCGGTGGGTGGGGGCCCTAAATACTAATAAGGGGGGGACCTAATGTCCTCCACCCCTGAGCGGTGGGTAGGGGCCCTAAATACTAATAAGGGGTGGGACCTAATGTCCTCCCCCCTGGCACCCACCCCTGAGCGGCGGATGGGGGCCCTAAATTGGAATAAGGGGGGACCTAATGTCCTCCCCCCTGGCCCCCACCCATGAGTGGCAGGTGGAGGCCCTAAATTGGAATAAGGGGGGACCTAATGTCCTCCACCCTGGCCCCCACCCATGAGCGGCGGGTGGGGGCCCTAAATACTAATAGGGGGGGACCTAATGTCCTCCCCCCTGGCCCCTACTCATGAGCGGTGGGTGGGGGCCCTAAATTGGAATAAGGGGGACCTAATGTCCTCCCCCCTGGCCCCCACCCATGAGCGGCAGGTGGAGGTCCTAAATTGGAATAAGGGGGGACCTAATGTCCTCCCCCCTCGCCCCCACCCCCTCGCGGCGGGTGGGGGCCCTAAAGCTAATAAGGGGGGGAACCTAATGTCCTCCCCCCTGGCCCCCACCCCTGCCTCAGTGGTGGGGGCCAGGGGGGAGGACATTAGGTCCCCCCTCCTTATTTTACTGTAGGGCCCCCACCCACCGCTCAGGGGTGGGGGCCGGGGGGGAGGACATTAGGTCCCCCCCTTATTAGTATTTAGGACCCCCACCAACCGCTCAGGGGTGGGGGCCGGAGTGGAGGACAATAGGTCCCCCCCATCATTTTACTTTAGGGCCCCCACCCGCCGCTTAGGGGGCCCTAAATAAAAATGTTACCCCCTCAGGTGACTAGGGGTCCCCAAACCCCTAGTCACCCCCCCAAAAAAATTAACCCCTACCTACACCCCTCACCCTAAAAATAAAGAGGGGGGGACCTTCAACTACCTGTAAAAAAAATAAAACTTACCATTCGATGTTTTCTTTCTTCTAAAATCTTCTTTTTTCAGCCCCAAAAAAGGCCAAATAAAAAATCCATAATAACCGACGCACTAAAAAAAAAAAAAAAAAACAACGCAAAAAAAAAATTATCCATCTTCACCCAGACTGAGCTCTGCAGGGCGGGGCAAGGCTTATTAAGACTTGCCCCGCCCTGCAATTAGGCTCAGAGCACTCTGATTGGTGGGTTTAAGCCATCCAATCAGAGTGTTCTGACAAGTAAATAAAGAGACTGACAGGTAAGTCTCTACATTTACCTGTCACAGCACTCTGATTGGTAGATTTTAAGCCAACCAATCAGAGTGCTGTGACAGGTAAAAGTGCTCTGTGTCATTTTACACAGCATGGGAAAGTTATTTGGTATTTTCCCACGCTGTGTAATTTGACTCATAACACTCTGATTGGTTACTTAATCCGCCAGAGAGTTATGAGTCAAATTACACAGCGTGGGAAAATTCTGATTATTACCACAATTGATTTTTATCATGGTATTGCTTTTATTTAGATTTAATTTATCTTATGAATTTAACCTGTTGTAGATGGACCCTCATACAAGTAGACTTCCCCAATAGGGAGAGTAATGTGGGGAGCACAGTGAGGTATAACAATAGCAATAAAAACTCTATATTTTATTGGAATCTAGTAAAAGAAAATAGGCAAGAGATAGCTCAACATTAGGTGATATTCCAGTTGTATCTAAGGGGGAAAGGAAGGCTGGGGAAACCAAGAATGTTGGATGGCATAAAATAATTGCCACCCTATAACATCCACTCTTGGGCAGGCAAGTGCCCCAAATTAATCCTAGGGTACATAAAAAGAGGAGAGGGGATTAGAAGAGAATATAACAAGTAAACACCTTATAACCGTGAACCCAGTTAGTACTAGAGCAGATGAATCAGAAAAAAAACAACATATTATTATTAAACTCCACAAGGAATAAATAAAAGAACCTAGTTCAAAGAAACCCACAATACAAAAAGGGAAAAAGAAATCTCTAAGTCTACTAAGGAGTGACTAGAGACAGGCAAAGAGCAGGGAGTAGAACTAAATTAAACAATTAATTCTAAATCAGATAACACGGTCCATAGAGTAGAAGGTAATTGTTTCCAGGAGTATGAAAACCAAAAAAAACTACAGAAAAAGCAAATCCCTATACTGTCATTATTTACCTTGGCACCCCATACAGCTACTGCCTACCTGCATCAAACATCCTTCAGGCTACAAAAAATACATAAAGTAAAGTGCACATAGTGCTACTCATACAGCGCCAAGAACAAAAAGTGACAAGAAAACCTCCTTGTCACTTTTTGTTTTTGACAATATATTAAAATTATCTATAAATGTATGGATCCACTTAAACTTAAGGGATAACATTTTGGTAGAATGAATGCATGCTGAAAGTGATCAGCCTAGGTCTTTCAGTTGTTAAAACATCATTATTATCACTACTATAATTTTATAAAGCACCAATATAATAATCATGATGTACAACAAGTGAACAAACAAAAAATATAAAGATTTCTAAAACAAAGAGTTTCACATATAGGTAAGAGGTGGTAAGGACCCAGATGAAATGAGTTTACTTGTAAAGGACGAGGGGAATGATTACACAAAAGCTAGAACAAACATTGTATTGGACATGAAAGTTGATTGCATTGTGCACCAACAATATAAAGTCTGTAAATATTATTGCCTTGATTACAATGTACCATAAAATAATTATCTACATGAGAGAGTTCAGAGAAGGGCTGCTAAACTGGTTCATGGATTGCAGGATAAAACTTACCAGGAAATGTTAAAGGAACTTAACATGTATAGCTTGGAGGAAAGACGAGACAGGGGGGATAGGATAGAAACATTTAAATACATAAAGGGAATCAACACAGTAAAGGAGGAGACCATATTTAAAAGAAGAAAAACTACCACAACAAGAAGACATAGTCTTAAGGGGCAAAGGTTTAAACATAATATCCGGAAGTATTACTTTACTGAGAGGGTAGTGGATGCATGGAATAGCCTTCCAGCTGAGGTTAACACAGTAGAGGAGTTTAAGCATGCGTGGGATAGGCATAAAGCTATACTAACTATAAGATAAGGCCAGGGACTAATGAAAGTATTTAAAAAAAATTGGGCAGACTAAATGGGCTGAATGGTTCTTATCTGCCATCACATTCTATGTTTCTATGTGTCAGAATGCCACAAGGAATGATTAACTTATGTTCCTTGCTCAGTGATGTCATAATTATATGTTTATTGACTCAGATTGCTGCAATAAATCAATGATCCTTCCTTACCTCAAGGCTTGGTTATTCAGTTGCCCCAGCTTGTATTGCTGTGTGTAACCTTATTGTAACCTGCCTGGTTATTTCCATTCATCATCAGATTGCTCAGCAGCACTTTGATAATTCTCCCTTAGTATTTCACACATATTTAGGTTTCCAAATATTGATTGCATTAAGAGATATAGAGGAGTGGAAGATAGACAGACATATTGCTAAATGATCATCTAAAGGTTGATTAACACCTGAATCAGTAATAAGTGCATATATAAAAGGGATTTATGAACCACCCCATCTTTAGACAGGTAAAGGTCAAGGAAGTAACTGGCTAGTGCTGAAAAATGCTATAGTAAGACCAATCCAGTCCAATAACTGGATAGACAATTCTATTACCTTTAGTGTGACAAACGGCTGTAAGTGTATGCTATTGCACTATACTTTATTATGTTAATATTGCATGATCACGTTTTTATTTAAGCCCATTTTTTTAACTCCCAGCTATTTTTCGGTTGTAAATAGCCAGTATGCTAACAATCAACTCTGTTTCATTCATCTTCCCCCTTGCATTCCGTGAATGCCCCTGCTTGGCATTTTGCTCCTTCAGTAGTTCAGGAATATCCTATAGAATTGTAACCCCATTTCTCTTGTGCTGTTCAAGCTTGTCGACATCAGCTCTGGATCCATTGATGAGCCCATATACAGCATCTTCAAAGCCAGTCATGCCTGAAGGAATGTATTGCTTAACAGGATACTGGCTACGTGCTACTGATGAATATATATATATTTTTTTTATATACAAATCATGTTTAAACAATTGAAATGCAGAATGAAGTGATGATATTTTAAACTCATCTCTTGATATACCAAGTGCCGAAACAGTTAAGCATTTTTTTCTGGACACATATAATTTATTCATAATGTCAAGCAGTCTATACAAGCAGGTCTTGTTCTCTATATGTGCATGATAGATAGGCAGACAAATAGATACTTAGTTTTATTCAAAAGGATCATTGAACATATAGTATATGTGGCGAAACCAACTTCGCCACTGTGAACTGGAGAAGCCTGGTTGCTAGCCTCCTGCCCGCTGACTATGGCCCCTGGACATATTGCACTTTAAAAACTATATTTGGGCATGTAATAATTTATATTGCTGCTACTGGCCCTTTAAAATCAGCGATGGACATTTTGGGACTACTGTCCCTTTAAGACTGTGAAGCATATTCTATTGTACTGCCTGTATATTGTATATGTATTTATGTATGCAGTTAACCTGGGTTATATATATATGCAGCCTTCATCTGATTGTTCGGTAGAATCACTCCATTTCTTGTATTGAGGAAACTACCGAACAACCAGACCACCCAGGACTAAGTGTGCCTCCAATTACCGTTTGCAACAATGTTGCAAACGGGTAATTGGCAATCAGTGCAGTGTGGTCTTTGTCCTCTGGGTGGCCGCCATTCGGGAAACAAACACGTGGCGGCGGCCATCTTTAACTACCGAACAGCGGTGTTTTGCCGTCGAGTGTCTGGAACTGAAATCGGACACTCGACTAGGCAAACACCGCTGAGACCTCCAGACTTCCAGGATTTCGTGGGGAAACGTACGAACTAGGGGATTCATACGAATTCCCCTTAGTCTCTATAACACCAGTAATTCGTATTTTTCATTCACCTGTTTGGGACCGACCGCAGGGCCAAAACGCATGGAACTGTTTTCGGATACTTTGCCCATGCGGTCGGTCAATACTTTAAAGTCCCATAACTCCCGAACGCTTTACCCGAATGGGCTGATTTTAACGTATGTTGTTCCTCCAGACTAGGGCTATCTGGAGATATTGGATTGGTGGATGTACCCCAAGTATTTAGGGTACATCCAAAACTTGGGTAAAACTATGTCCCTGTTAATTGTGTTAACAGATATGTTGGAGGGAGGAGATGTGTGGGTTGTACCTTAAACTGGATTGGTGTACTGTAAACCCCTCCCTTGCATGGGAGAATCTCATATAAGCCTGTGTGTGAATAAATCAGTGTTGTTGCTGTTTAACCCTGAAGCTGAAGTGTGTCTCTTTCTTGGGGGGAAAGGGGACCGTATGCCGACTGCCAGGAGTGTAAGCTGTTTGTATTGCTTTTCCTGTTCGGCTGCTTCCAGGGTTCGTGTGTCTGCTGTTCGAGAGTTGGTGAATCCGTGCAGTTTGGGAGTTCGTGGAATTGGTGCTTATAGTAGCTGCTGGTCTATCTAAAGGGGATTATCGCCTAAACAATTTTTTCCCCTTTTATGCTGAAACGGTCCGTTACAATTGGTGGCAGCGGTGGGATCGTTCCTACAACCAGAGGGACAGCTACAGACAACACCATTCCTGGATTACTAATTGAGGGCAACGCTAGTACCCGTACAGCGACCCTATCTACAAGGAACCAACTGCAGCAGAGCAAGCATGGCACCCAGCTACACGCAGGAGGAGTTTGACAAAGAGCTGAGATCACGACTGATTTTCCTCGGACCCAACCCCCCGGAGAAATACGTGCAGCTCGTGAGTAGACAGGTAGATGAGTACCTGCGGTTCATGGCAGATCCAGCCAAGGGTATCGGTCGCCCTATCCGGCGGCAGAGTGCGTTTCGGGGACTCAAAGGTGTACCCCAGGGAGCTGATGGTGTCGTCCATCCTCCCCAGCGGCCGTGTGTGTCCCAGGGAGCCGAAGGTGCAGTCCTTCCTCCCCAGCGGCAGGCTGAGTTACAGGGGGCAGAGGTAGTTGTTCCTGCCCCCCAGCAGCAAAGTGATATGCCAAGAAGGCAGTGTGAAGTGAAGGGAGAGGAGAGCAGCGTCCTCCCTCCCCAGCGGCAGTGTGTACCCCAGGGAGCTGATGGTGTCGTCCATCCTCCCCAGCGGCCGTGTGTGTCCCAGGGAGCCGAAGGTGCAGTCCTTCCTCCCCAGCGGCAGGCTGAGTTACAGGGGGCAGAGGTTGGTGTTCCTGCCCCCCAGCAGCAAAGTGATATGCCAAGAAGGCAGTGTGAAGTGAAGGGAGAGGAGAGCAGCGTCCTCCCTCCCCAGCGGCAGTGTGTGCCCCAGGGAGCTGATGGTGTCGTCCATCCTCCCCAGCGGCAGTGTCTGTCCCAGGGAGCAGAAGGTGCAGTCCTTCCTCCCCAGCGGCAGTGTGTGTCCCAGGGAGCAGAAGGTGTCGTCCTTCCTCCCCAGCGGCAGTGTGTACCCCAGGGAGCTGAAGGTGCCGTCCTTCCTCCCCAGCGGCAGTGTGTGTCCCAGGGAGCAGAAGGTGCCGTCCTTCCTCCCCAGCGGCAGTGTGTACCCCAGGGAGCTGATGGTGTCGTCCATCCTCCCCAGCGGCAGTGTGTCCTGCAGGGAGCAGAGACAGTCAGTCTCGCACCCCAGCAGCCGGACAAGAGAATGAAAGGGGAGACAGCTGGTCCCCCTTTCCACCAGCAGAGAGAGTGGCAGGGAGAGGAGCCTGCTAACCCCCCTCCCCAGCGGCAGTTTACCGTCCAGAGAGAGGAGCTTGTTACACCCTCTCTCCAGCGGCAGCCTAACCCACCAAGGGGAGATGTTAAGCCCCACATCTGTGCAGATGGGACCGTAGTCTCTGCACTTACAGCACCAGGGGTAGGGACGGTCGGTCCTGTCCCCCAGCCACAGAGCGATATATCTAAAGGGGAGACAGTCGGTCTCCAGCAACCAGGCGCCAACCAGACTACTCCCGTGGTAGTGCTGGCAACAGGACAGAGTACCGCTGGTCTCTGCCCCCTCAGCAACCCACCAAGGCAGCCTACCAGCCCCCCACACAGCCGTGGTGAGGCACCTGAACCCGGACAAGATCCTCCCTCACCCAGGTGTAGTAACTACTTATTGTGGGTGGGCTGCTCTACTATTTCTGTTTTGTGGGTGGGTTGCTGGACTAACCAGGGCACTGACCGGCAGGAGGTCAGATACCCTGTTAGTCTAATTGGAAAAGGGGAGAATTGTGGCGAAACCAACTTCGCCACTGTGAACTGGAGAAGCCTGGTTGCTAGCCTCCTGCCCTGCGACTATGGCCCCTGGACATATTTGGGGCATATTGTATTTTATCGTGCGACTGCTGGCCCTTTAAGTACAGTGAATGGTATTTTATTGTACTGCTGCTGGCCCTTTAAGAACTGTCTGGGGACCTATTGAGACTTTGGGTAACAATACCCTTTAAGACTATGGCCCCTGAAAACGTATGGACTTTTATTGGTGTGTATGGCCCTTTAAGAACCGTCTGGGGACATATTGTGACTTTGCTGAACAATGCCCCTTTAAGACTATGTCCCCAGACCTGTAAAATAACTTGTTCCTGGCTTTCCCCCACTTGGTTCAGTAAATAGGGCTTACTGAACCAAGTACCACACAGGCGGACCACCCAGAAGTTAAAGTGTGCAGGCAATTTACCTCCCAGGCTGTGAGGTTACTGCCGGTTAATTGCCGAGCGCTGGGTGGCCGCCATTCGACAGCCGAACACGTGGCGGCGGCCATTTTAGTCATTCGAATGCGGTCAGCGGTGTATGCTAAAGATTCTGTGGAACTGAAATCGGCTACACATTCTGCCGAACACCGCTGACCCTTACCTTCTCCCATACGGAACTTGCAGCTCCAGAGACTAAGTCCCGTTCGAAATGTCGTTTTTTCGCATGAAATTGACCGACCGCACAGCCCAAATCTATGGAACTGTTTTGGGCAGGAAATTGTGCTTGCGGTCGGTCATAAAGGGACTTCCAGCTAACTTTTGATCCACTGGAGGGATTTGGCTGATTTTTATTGAAATTGAATGCATGGTTTTAAAGTTACAGTGTGTGTGTGTAAAAACTGTATTTTATTGTATGTAATAATTGGTTTAACTGTTTATCTGAGGGGAGGAAATGTGTGGGCTGCACCAGATGTGTGATTGGTGATTTTATACCTCCCCCTGGGAGTGTCCTATTTGCATGTAACCTCAATAAAAGCCAGGCTGGATGAGCCAGTCGAGAGTTCCTGCTTAACCCTCAAAATGAAGTGTCGTCTCGTTATTGGGGGGAATTGGATTGTAAGCTGACTGCCAAGAGTGTAAGCGGGGTAAGTCTGTGTGTATGGATCAGTCTGTGTGTGTATGGATGATCAGTCTGTGTATGTATGGATCAGTCTGTGTGTGTGTGGATCAGTCTGTGTGTGTGTGGATGATCAGCCTGTGTGTGTATGGATCAGTCTGTGTATGTATGGATCAGTCTGTGTATGTATGGATCAGTCTGTGTATGTATGGATCAGTCTGTGTGTGTATGGATCAGTCTGTGTGTATGGGTCAGTCTGTGTGTGTATGGATCAGTCTGTGTGTGTATGGATGATCAGTCTGTGTGTGTATGGATCAGTCTGTGTATGTATGGATCAGTCTGTGTGTATGGATCAGTCTGTATGTATGAGTCAGTCTGTGTATGTATGGATCAGTCTGTGTATGTACGGGTCAGTCTGTGTATGTATGGATCAGTCTGTGTGTATGGATCAGTCTGTGTGTGTGTGGATCAGTCTGTGTATGTATGGGTCAGTCTGTGTATGTATGGATCAGTCTGTGTGTGTATGGATGATCAGTCTGTGTGTGTATGGATCAGTCTGTGTGTGTATGGATCAGTCTGTGTATGTATGGATCAGTCTGTGTATGTATGGATCAGTCTGTGTGTGTATGGATCAGTCTGTGTGTATGGATCAGTCTGTGTGTATGGATCAGTCTGTGTGTATGGATTAGTCTATGTGTGTATGGATCAGTCTGTGTGTGTATGGATGATCAGTCTGTGTGTGTATGGATGATCAGTCTGTGTGTGTATGGATGATCAGTCTGTGTATGTATGGATCATCTGTGTGTGTATGGATCAGTCTGTGTATGTATGGATCAGTCTGTGTATGTATGGATCAGTCTGTCTATGTATGGATCAGTCTGTGTGTGTATGGATCAGTCTGTATGTATGGGTCAGTCTGTGTGTGTATGGATCAGTCTGTGTGTAAGGGGAGTCAGTCTGTGTGTATGGATCAGTCTGTGTGTATGGATCAGTCTGTGTATGTATGGATCAGTCTGTGTATGTATGGGTCAGTCTGTGTATGTATGGATCAATCTGTGTGTGTATGGATGATCAGTCTGTGTGTGTATGGATGATCAGTCTGTGTGTGTATGGATCAGTCTGTGTGTGTATGGATCAGTCTATGTGTGTATGGATCAGTCTGTGTGTGTATGGATCAGTCTGTGTGTGTATGGATGATCAGTCTGTGTGTGTATGGATGATCAGTCTGTCTATGTATGGATCTGTGGCTTGCTGTAGGCCTGTGGGCTGGCTTCTGGCCTGTGCCTGGCTGCTGGCCTGGCTGGCCAATGGGTTGACTGGCTGGCTACTGGCCAGCCTGTGGGCTGGCTGGTCTGTAGGCTGGCTGGCTGGCTGGCTACTGGGGCACTTGTAGATTATTTAAAGAAATAATCCATGCACAATAACCACTACTGCTCTGTGTAGTGGTTATGGTGCCAGGAGGGCCGGGACCCCCTCCCAGAGTAAGTAGTCAAACCGTTTAAGAACAGTTTGACAACTTACCTGGGGTCTGCTGGGATATGGGGCTGTAGTAGGGTATAGGAGCAGTGGTGCAATGTGTGCGGGGTGCAGTGTGAAAGGTTCAGTGTGTGTGTGGGGGGTGTAGTGTGTGTATCTGTAGGGTGTGTGGTGCAATGTCTGTATGAGGGGGCTGTGTATGTGTGTGGCAATGTTAGTATGGGGGGCTGTGTATGGGGGTCTGTGTGTATATGGGTGGGCAGTGTATGTGTGTGCAGGGGCGTACCTAGAGCATTTGGCACCCGGGGCGGGTCCTATTTTTGGCACCCCCCCTGCCCCCTCCCCCCTCAAATTTAAATATAAAAACAACCAATTTTTTTCTTATGTATTTAGCACTAAGCAGTGTTTGTGTGTTTGAATGTATGCATGTTTTTGTATGGAGTATATGTGAGTGAATGTAGCGGTGTGTTTGTATGTAGTGTTGGCGTTTGAATGCAAGCATGCATTTGTGTGTTGTGTGGTATTTGAATGCAGTGGTATGGTTATATATAATGGCGGGGTGTGTATGTAGTGTTGACGTTGAAATGCATGAGTGTATTTGTGTGTAGTGTTGGCGAGATTTTTAGATGTCTGCACATATACACATACACGGACATACACACATGCAGATACATATACACACAAACACAGTCACACACAGATACACATTGACACACATGCAGACATCGTGGCGACTCTAGGAACAATATATATGGGGGGGCACATAAGATACCACAGTCAAAATAGGAGGGGGAGGGGGAGCAGTAAAACTTCTCACTAGGAGATAATAGGGTAATATGCTGCCATTGGCTGTCTGATGCCAGCATGCTGTGTTCTGCATGCTGGCATCT
The DNA here is from genome assembly GCF_036172605.1 of Pelobates fuscus. Lineage (NCBI taxonomy): Eukaryota > Metazoa > Chordata > Amphibia > Anura > Pelobatidae > Pelobates > Pelobates fuscus. Next base: position 235,116,512 of record NC_086318.1, read on the forward strand.
GACTACACATTTGCATATTATTCACATTAGCCACCCAGATTTCTTGTTGTGGGCTGGCTGACACCTCTTAATTTCAATCTTTGTTTAGCAGATAACTCCTCTTTGCTATCCTTTGTGGGATTGCCATATTTAAGGACACCAAATAAGGTGCTATCTGCTAAACAGCACCCTCATTTAGTATCTTTAAATATGGAAATCTCACATACGGGCACCAATTCAGGGAATTATCTACTAAACAGCTAAAGGATAAAAACAATTCCCTTTTCTTATTTTCAGTTGTTTAGCAGATAAATCCCTTATTTGTTATCCTTATGTGGGATTACAATATTTAAGGACAGGAAATAAGGGAGCTATCTACTAAACACATACGCAGAGATACACACAATCACACATAATCACAGATTTACACAAACACAATCAGTGACCCACACACATACAATCACAGACACACAATCACATACACACACAAATATTACATACATACACACATGTAATCATTAAGAGGTCCACCCTGCCTCCCTACCTTGCTCTAGAAGGGCTGGAGTGGATCCTCAGTCCCTGGTGGTCAGTGGTTGCTGCTGGGATCTCTGTGCTCTTTCTGCACAGTTCCATCGCACGCCCTGTAATGATGCCGAGGCCGCGATGACATCATATCCTGGCTGCCGGCTCACTGCAGGGCGAAGACCGTCAGACACAGTCAGATGCACACAGTCCCACACACAGTCACTCACACACAGTTACAGGCAGACAGTCAAACACACAGGGAATCACACAGGCAGACAGTCACACATACACACACAGATTCACAGACAGTCACACCCACAATCACAGGCAGACAGTCACACATACACACAACACAGTCACAGGCAGTCACTCACACACACACACACACACACAATCACAGGCAGTCACACACACACAATCACAGGCAGACAGTCACACACAGTCACACAGACAATCACAGTCAGACAGTCACACACACAGTGGCACACACACACACACACAGTCACAGACAGTCACACACACAATCAGAGGCAGACAATCACACAGGCAGACAGTCACACATACACACAACATAATCACAGACAGTCTCACACACACAATCAAAAACAGTCACAATTAGGGATCGACCGATATTGATTTTTTAGAGCCGATACCGATACCGATAAGCTGTGAACTTACAGGCCGATAGCCGATAACTTGCCGATATTCTGTACATTTACCATTTTGAAAAAATAAACTCTAATGGTAAATGCACAAAATATACATGCCACATGTAGTGGATTAAGTGTATTTAGACAGGGGAGCTGTGTGTGTAGTGGATGCAGTGTGTATTTGTGTAGTGTGTATATATAGTGTATGCTGAGTGTATAGTGAATGCAGTGAGTGTTTGTGTAGTGTGTGTGTGTGTGTATATATATATATATATATATATATATATATATATATATAGTGAATGCAGAGTATGTATAGTGAATGCAGAGTGTGTGTTTTATACTGTGTATAGTGAATGCAGAGTGTGTGTTTGTGTAGTGTGTGTATAGTGAATGCAGAGTGTGTGTTTGTGTAGTGTGTGTGTATAGTGAATGCAGAGTGTGTGTTTGTGTAGTGTGTGTGTATAGTGAATGCAGAGTGTGTGTTTGTGTAGTGTGTGTATAGTGAATGCAGAGTGTGTGTTTGTGTAGTGTGTGTATAGTGAATGCAGTGTGTGTAGTGTGGGTAAAGTGAATGCAGTGTGTGTATATAATGCAGTGTGTGTGTTTGTGTAGTGTGTGTATGTAATGCAGTGTGTGTTTGTGTAGAGTTTGTGTAGTCTGTGTGCATGTAATACAGTGTGTTTGTGTAGTGTGTATATATAATGCAGTGTGTGTGTTTGTGTAGTGTATGTATGTATGTAATGCAGTGTATGTGTTTGTGTAGTGTGTATGTATGTAATGCAGTGTGTGTTTGTGTAGTGTGTATGTATGTAATGCAGTGTATGTGTGTTTGTGTAGTGTGTATGTATGTAATGCAGTTTGTGTGTGTGTAGTTTGTGTATGTAATGCAGTGTGTGTGTTTGTGTAGTGTGTATGTTTGTAATGCAGTTTGTGTGTGTTTGTGTAGTGTGTATGTATGTAATGGGGTGTGTGTGTTTGTGTAGTTTGTATGTATGTAATGCAGTGTGTGTGTGTGTGTGTTTGTGTAGTGTGTATGTATGTAATGCAGTTTGTGTGTGTTTGTGTAGTGTGTGTGTTTGTGTAGTGTGTATGTATGTAATGCAGTGTGTGTGTGTTTGTGTAGTGTGTATGTATGTAATGCAGTGTGTGTGTAGTGTGTATGTATGTAATGCAGTGTGTGTGTGTGTGTGTGTGTGTGTGTGTGTAGTGATGTAATTTGTGTAAAATGGAGGGGGGGATTTTTTAATGTTTATTATTATTTTTTTTAATAATTAAATTGTGTTGTTTTTGTTTCTTTTAGTCCCCCCCCCCCTCCCTGCTTCTTACCAGGGAGGGGGGGATATAGTATTCCCTGGTGGTCCGGTGGCTTGTTAAGTACTGTGGGGCGGCTGGCAGCAAGCGCTGACTTACCCTCCCAGCAGCTCCTCCAGCTCCCCAGTGTAAATCTCGCGGCCCTTAGTGCCACGCGGAGCGTTGCCATGGTAACCCATGGCAACGCTATGCAGCCGCAGGTCTCGCGAGATTTAGACATGGAGCTGCAGGAGCTGCTGGGAGGGTAAGTCAATGCTTGCTGCCGGCCCCCCCAGGACCGCCGGGCTTGTAATGAGCCTGGCGGTCCTAGGAGGTATTATCGGCAATATTGGTAGCTATATTGGCCGATACCGATATTGCCGAAAATACCGAATATCGGCCGATTATATCGGTAAAACCGATAATCGGTCGATCCCTAGTCACAATCACAGTTACACACTCACACACAGTCAAAGACAGTCACAATCACACTTACACACTCACACACAGTCAAAGACAGTCACAATCACAGTTACACACTCACACACAGTCAAATACAGTCACAATCACAGTTACACACAGCACACACAGTCAAAGACAGTCACAATAACAGTTACACACTCACACACAGTCAAAGACAGTCACAATCACAATTACACACACACACACAGTCAAAGACAGTCACAATCACAATTACACACACAGTCAAAGACAGTCACAATCACAGTTACACACAGCACACACAGTCAAAGACAGTCACAATCACAGTTACACACTCACACACAGTCAAAGACAGTCACAATCACAGTTACACACAGCACACACAGTCACAATCACAGTTACACACTCACACACAGTCAAAGACAGTCACAATCACAGTTACACACTCACACATAGTCAAAGACAGTCACAATCACAGTTACACACTCACACACAGTCAAATACAGTCACAATCACAGTTACACACTCACACACAGTCAAAGACAGTCACAATCACAGTTACACACTCACACACAGTCAAAGACAGTCACAATCACAGTTACACACAGCACACACAGTCACAATCACAGTTACACACAGCACACACAGTCACAATCACAGTTACACACAGCACACACAGTCACAATCACAGTTACACACAGCACACACAGTCACAATCACAGTTACACACAGCACACACAGTCACAATCACAGTTACACACAGCACACACTCTCTCACTTACTGTAAGCTTGGGCTGGAGTAGGAGTGGATTCAGTCCCTCCTGTGCTGTAGTTGGGGAAGCAGGGACTCCTTCCTGCTTCCCCTCTGTGTGATCAGTAAGCCAAGCATCCGGCTTGGCTCCGCCCCCACGGCCGTTTTAGCTCCGCCCCCAAATCTCTGTGCAGGTTTCCTGCTTCCAGCCCCTGCGTGTGAGCTGTGTCGGCTTCCCGGCGCCCTGCTGCTACGGCACCCGGTGCAGCCACACAGCTCACAGAATAGCAATCCTGGTTATGTGTGACCTACGTGTCTGTGTGTTGCTTACCTGGGTCTCCTGGCCTGTGGTGGCGTCATCGGTAAGCCTGCTCTGAGCTCGGGTGGTTACGGGGCAGGCTGCATCTGTGGTGGGCAAGTAGGCTGAAGTCAGAGGGCCAATATCGTTGCCCAAGACGACCTCAGCAGGTAGATTATCCATGATGCCCACCGTGGTCTTTCCTGACCCAACCCCCCAGTCCAAGTGTACCCGGGCTGTGGGTAAACGAAATACAGCCCCCCCTGCAACACGGACAGCAACGGTGTGTTTGGCCAAATGCTCTGGCTTTACCAAGTGTCGCTGCACCAAAGTAATGGTAGCCCCCGTATCTCTCAATCCTTGGGCTATTTGTCCATTCACGCGTACCTCTTGCCTATGGTGCTGGCGATTATCTGGGGAGGCGGCTTGTATCAGATCTGCCTCATACAAAATGCCCAAGCATTCCTCGGGGCCCATTTCGGCCTCTACACAGTGGGCAGCAGAGGTAGGTGTGGTGTTGTTCTCTGTGGAGTTGCGCCTCCAATTATTATTAGCGGCTGGTCCTAGCGGGCAATACCTTGCGATATGTCCAGGGTTGTTGCACCGGTGACAGGTGATCCTATGCGAGTCTCGGGGGTAGTTGTTGTGTCCTTGAAACCGAGCTGGCCCTGGTGGTATGGGAGCTCGGAACTCTGGTCGAGACGAGGCAGCCGGGGGCCGTTGCTCCACTTTGATAGCTGGCCTTGGGGTATTTTGGCTTACTCTCCTACTTTCGGCGTACTCATCTGCCAGCTGAGCTGCCTCCTTTAAATTGCTAGGGCGTCTGTCCCTTACCCAATCCTGCAAGTCAGCAGATACACCTTGGAAGAAGTGTTCCAATAAAAACAGTTGTAATACTTCTTCTCCCGTGCTAGCGTTGCAGCCTTGCATCCAGTGTGATGCCACTCGCTGTAACCTATTAGCCCATTCCATGTGGGAGTCCACAGCTTTCTTTTTGGACTCCCGGAAGCGGCGACGGTATGTCTCTGGGGTTACCGCGTACCGGCGGAGTAGTGCCTCTTTTACTTTTTGGTACTGTGCAATCTCCTCTGTAGTCAGTGCTCGAAAAGCCTCATTTGCTTTTCCTGATAGCTTCCCAGCCAAAATAGTGACCCATTGCTCTGGTGGTACTTGGTGTAGGGAGCACTGCCTTTCAAAGTCTGCCAAATAACCGTCAATTTCTTCTTCACTTTCCACAAAGGTTTTAAAAGCAGTAAATGGAATTTTCTTTACTGCAGCATTGTGTGTAGGAGTAGGAACTGTATGTGTAATAGGCTGGTTAGCCCTTACCAGTGCCGTGTCTTGCTCCTTCTTAGTTTGTATTTCTTCCCTTGTTTCTCGGATCAGTTGGTTTATTAGCTCCACGGACGTGGCTGGGTATAAAGATAATCTCCGCCGTACAATTGCAGTAATCTCATCGTCCTCGCTGACGGCTGCCATGGGCTCAGTGACTTCCATGGACCTATCCATCTCATCTAGCTCCAGTAGGTCTGCTATCAGCTCTCTCCGTGGTCTGTTACTGGCGCTCCTACCACGACTCTCCAATAGATCTTTCAATGTGGACCTTTTTAGCTTGGCATACTGTGTCTCCATTCAGGGCTTGCTCCTTGGATGAAAGGACCATCCCACCGCTGCCAACCAATGTAACGGCTACCCAGGTATTGAGAGGGTATCTGCCGCTGGAGACGTCCTTTTCCCTGCAAGCTGCTGTGGAGAAGTAAAGCTGGTACAATCCCATCCACGATATCCAGAGAGAGTCAGGTTCAGCTGTAAACAGGAGCAGAGTAATCTTCCCAAATAATCCCCTTCCAAGAACGAGACGAGGCTACGTTTTGAAGGGTCAAGATGAACTGAGGACTGGAACACCCAGCTTGCTTTTTATTAGGAACAGATACATACAGGACACTCCCAGGGGGAGGATGAAAACAACCAATAATACGTATGGTAACACCCCCACGTCTCCTCCCCTCAGATACCCACATAACATAATTAAAATGTCCACATTTTTACACAAGTTCTGGATGTACCCCAAAAACAGGTAGTGCTGGATAGCTCTCCTTCAGGGGAACAATATGTCCAAAAATCAGCCCATTCGGATGTATAGTTCGGGAGATACAGAGTTCCAAAGTTTTGACCGACCGCACAGACCAACTAGCCGAAATTAGTTCCATGAGTTTTGGCCTTGCGGTCGGTCTACGTTCACACGGTAAAAAGATCCGAAAACCTGGTCATCCATACGAATCTCGGTGGTCGCTGAAATCCCCATAGATGGTTAAGCATAACTACCGAATGGTGGGACGTTCGGTAGTTTTAGTACGAATTTACGGAGGTCTGGAGGACTCAGCGGTATTCGCCTGTTTGGGTATCCGTTTTCAGTTCCATGCGTTTACAGGCAAATACCGCTGTTCGTGCACAAGATGGCCGCGAACACGTGTAAAAGTCACGAAATGGCGGCCACCTATACTTTACACACGGAATTCGTACTGAATCATGCGAACGGTTTATTCTTTCGAATCCTCTTATATTTTACACTGTGGATTCACTTAAATCATGCGAACAGGAGACAATGAAATGAATAGAGGTTTAAACTGTAATTCCCTTGTTTGCTTCACAGTTACCAGGGACTTGTAAGGATCCGTTACAGGGGGGTAAGTCTGTGTATGTATGGGTCAGTGTGTGTGTAGGGGGGGTCAGTCTGTGTGTAGGGGGGGGTCAGTCTGTGTGTGGGGGGGCCAGTCTGTGAGTGTATGGGTCAGCCAGTGAGTGTACCGGTGTGGGGGGGGGCAGTCTGTGTATGTATGGATCAGTCTGTGTGTGTATGGATCAGTCTGTGTGTGTATGGATGATCAGTCTGTGTGTGTATGGATGATCAGTCTGTGTGAGTATGGATCAGTCTGTGTGAGTATGGATCAGTCTGTGTATGTATGGGTCAGTCTGTGTATGTATGGATCAGTCTGTGTGTGTATGGATCAGTCTGTGTGTGTATGGATGATCAGTCTGTGTGTGTATGATTCAGTCTGTGTGTGTATGGATCAGTCTGTGTGTGTATGGATCAGTCTGTGTGTGTATGGATCAGTCTATGTGTGTATGGATCAGTCTATGTGTGTATGGATCAGTCTATGTGTGTATGGATCAGTCTGTGTGTGTATGGATGATCAGTCTGTGTATGTATGGATCATCAGTCTGTGTATGTATGGATCAGTCTGTGTGTGTATGGATGATCAGTCTGTGTGTGTATGGATGATCAGTCTGTGTATGTATGGATCAGTCTGTGTATGTATGGATCAGTCTGTGTATGTATGGATCAGTCTGTGTGTGTATGGATCAGTCTGTGTGTGTATGGATGATCAGTCTGTGTGTGTATGGATGATCAGTCTGTGTGTGTATGGATGATCAGTCTGTGTGTGTCTGGATCAGTCTGTGTGTGTATGGATCAGTCTGTGTGTGTATGGATCAGTATGTGTGTGTATGGATCAGTCTGTGTATGTATGGATCAGTCTGTGTGTGTATGGGTCAGTCTGTGTGTAGGGGGGTCAGTCTGTGTATGTATGGATCAGTTTGTGTATGTATGGGTCAGTCTGTGTGTGTATGGATCAGTCTGTGTATGTATGGGTCAGTCTGTGTGTAGGGGGTGGTCAGTCTGTGTGTGTATAGGTCAGTCTGTGTGTAGGGGGGTCAGTCTGTGTATGTATGGATCAGTCAGTGTGTATGGATCAGTCTGTGTGTAGGGGGTCAGTCTGTGTGTGTATGGATCGGTCTGTGTATGTATGGGTCAGTCTGTGTGTAGGGGGGGTCAGTCTGTGTGTGTATAGGTCAGTCTGTGTGTAGGGGGGTCAGTCTGTGTATGTATGGATCAGTCTGTGTATGTATGGGTCAGTCTGTGTGTAGGGGGGGTCAGTCTGTGTGTGTATAGGTCAGTCTGTGTGTAGGGGGGTCATCATGTGAGTGCATGGGTCAGTCAGTTAGTGTATATGTGGGGGGGGTAAGTCTGTGTATGTATGGGTCAGTCTGTGTGTAGGGGGGGGGGTCAGTCTGTGTGTGGGGGGGCAGTCTGTGAGTGTATGTGTCAGCCAGTGAGTGTATGGGTGTGGGGGGGGGTCAGTCTGTGTATGTATGGGTCAGTCTGTGAGTGTATGGGTCCGTCTGTGTATGGGTGTGGGGCGTCAGTCTGTGTATGTATGGGTTTGTCTGTGTAAGGGAACAGTCTGTGTGTGGGGGGCAGAGTGTGTGTGTATGGGTATGTCTGTGTATGGGTATGTCTGTGTATGGGTCTGTCTGTGTATGGGTCTGTCTGTATATGTGTATGGGTCAGTCTCTGTAAGTGCTTGAGCTCAAAGAGACAGAACTCTCATCTCGCGAACCCCCCTGTACCCGATCGATAGGCAGCCTTCTCAACCACCATGGATTGTGACACCCCTCCCTGCAAGGTAAGATGAGGGAAAGGGGAATACGGTATTCTTTTTTTTTTCTAAACAACTAAAGTAAAAATTGTAAAGCTGTTCACTGTCCCACTCTCTACACCCCCTGAACACAGTACACCCTCACAGACAGTGAACCCCCCCCCGCATACAGTACACTCCCACCAACACAGAGTACACCTTTGCATACACACACAGTGCACACCTCACACATCATATCTTCACCTACATACCTTTACCCCTACAAACACATGCATACATACATGCTTTACCCCATTACACACCATATCTCATATATATATATTAATTAAAGGACCACTATAGGCACCCAGACAACTTCACCACTGCATCTCAATGAAGTGGTCTGGGTGCCAGGCCACTCTAGTGTTAACCCTGCAGCTGTAAACATAGCAGTTTCAGAGAAACTGCTATGTTTACACTAGGGTTAATCCAGCCTCTAGTGGCTGTCTTACAGACAGTCGCTAGAGGCGCTTCCGCGCTTCTCACTGTGAAAATCAGAGTGAGAAGACGCTGACGTCTATAGGAAAGCATTGAGAAATGCTTTCCTATGGGCGGTTTGAATGTGCATGCGGGTCTTGCCCCGCATGCGCATTTGGCGCTGACATGGGCAGAAGGAGGAGACTTCCCAGCGCCGAGGGAGCCCGGCGCTGGAGAAAGGTAAGTGTTTCTAACCCCTTCAGCCCAGCGGGAGTGGAACCCTGAGGGTGGGGGGGACCTAAAGACCCTATAGTGCCAGGAAAACGAGTTTGTTTTCCTGGCACTATAGTGGTCCTTTAAATATAAATATAAATATATATATATATATATATATAACAACTACAACAACTCCTTAATAAGCACACAGTGCAACCCCAATACACATATAATGCACTCACGCACACACTTTACAGGCCCTTCCAGCACACACACACACATATTTTCTCACACAATCACAATTTAATATTTTTGTTTCAATTTAAATCCACCCAGCCAGTGGCGTACACACAACCCATGGGGCCCCGGTGCGAAAACTGATCCGGGGGCCCCCCCCGCGCGAGCGCTTACTCTGCGCAGGCTGGGGCCGCAACACATGGCGGCGGGAACCTGGTCGCAGGGCTGCGACCCGTGCGACCGCGGTATGTACGCCAGTGCATGCATAAAGACATACACTTAAAGGACCACTACAGACACCCAGATCACATCAGCTCAATGAAGTGGTCTGGGTGCCAGGTCTCTCTAGTTTTAACCCTGCAGCTGAAAACATAGCAGTTTCAGAGAAACTGCTATGTTTCACTGAGGGTTAATCCAGGCTCTAGTGGCTGTCTCATTGACAGCCGCTAGAGGATTTTCTGCGATTCTCACTGTGAAAATCACAGTGAGAAGACGCTGAACGTCCATAGGAAAGCATTGAGTAATACTTTCCTATGGGCGGTTTGAATGCGCGCGTGGCTCTTGCCACGCATGTGCATTCGGAGCTGAGAGGCGGATCGGGACGGAGAGATTCCCAGCGCCAAGGGAGTCCGGCGCTGGAGAAAGGTAAGTGCTTAAGACACACACACACACACTCATGAACAAACGCACACATTTACTGACAGACACACACTCAGTGACAGACGCACACAAACATACTCAGTAACAGACACACACATACTCTAACACTAACACACACTCTAACACTAACACACACAATCTAACACTAACACACACACACGCACACACTCTAACACTAACACACACACACACTCTAACACTAACACACACACACACTAACACACACACTCTAACACACACACACACACTCTAACACTAACACACACACACACACTCACTAACACACACTCTAACACTAACACACACACTCTAGCACTAACACACTCACTAACACACACTCTAACACTAACACACACACTCTAACACTAACACACACACTCTAACACTAACACACTCAAACTTTTTTTTTTTTTTTATTTAATCCCCCCAGCCTCCTTACCTGTGGGAGAGCTGAGGGGATTCCCTGGGGTCCAGTGGTGTTGCTGGCCCTGCTGTCACCCGGCTGGCGGGTGCGCGAGGGAGCACTCTCCCCTGAGTGCTTCCTCTTCAGCTCCCTCGCGCGCCGCGTACTGATGCCGGAGCCGGAAGATGACGTCATCTTCCGGCTCCGGTTTCAGTGCGGTGCGCGAGGGAGCTGAAGAGGGAGCACTCAGTGGAGAGTGCTCCCTCGCGCACCCGCCAGCCGGGTGACAGCAGGGCCAGCCTCGGGGGGCCCTGAGGTGGCTGGGTCCCCCAGGAGAAGAGGCTGGCCCTGTGGGAACATACCTGGGTCGCAGGGCGGCCGGGCCCCCTGGTGGGCCGGGCCCGGTCGCAGCCGCGACCCCTGCGACCCCGGTATGTACGCCACTGCACCCAGCCTTTGGGAGAGCGTGTGGTGTATCACCAAATCAATATAAATATTTTACACAAGGTTCGTCTACATTAAAAGGTATTTATTTAGAAGGCCACAACACAATACTATAAATATATCACAAACACACAGCCCAGACCCACGGAGCAACAACCCTTTTAAATCTATCTATCTATATAGTAATCCCTTTCCCCACACGTTTGATCTCACCCACGGTTAGGCCTTCACATCTAGTAATGGCTCACTGCTGCAAGTCCAACATCACATCCACCAAGGAAGAAAAGGAAGCAATAGAGTATAACATGGTTCACCAAGATAGCACATGGCGTCTGCTCAGTAGCACAGCCAAGAAGGAACAGAGAGGAATGAGGATAGAGGGGGGAGTGGCTATCTCTTTCCTGACTTGTAAATTACCATATCAATTACCATATCAAAGTAAAGCTTATCCCCCTGTAAGAAAGATCTACATGAACTTGATCACATGACCCCTGGTCACCATGCTAGTTTGATGACAGAATGTCACCACAGAGCGGAGTGGATCTTTCCCTGGTGTCCAGTGTGTCTACTCCCAGTCTTCCTGCAGTTTCTCTCTGCTCCTCTGCGCGCTCTCTGAAGTGATGCTGGGGGTGGAGCGACGTCATGTTACTAAACAGCGCACAAGGGAGCAGAGAGGAACTTCAGGAAGGTTACTGCTCCCTCACGCACCATCTCCATGCTCCCTGCGGCGGCCGGCTCTAATGTTTCCTGGTGGAAGGTATTGGTGGTTGGCACTTTTCCCAGACTGACACTTAGGATGTGCAATGATTTGCAGTGAAACAAATGCAGGATGCACTGTTCGAGTAACTTACATAAATAAGTTGCAGATTAAGGACCAGGCACCCGAGTTATGTCTAGGATAATACACAAATATAAGACTTGTGTGTTCTATTTCCATTAGCCAATGTAATGGCCAGAAAGGCATAGCTGGTCATCAGGTGGGATATTGATCAGTAAAGTTATTAGTGAGAAGAGAAGTGTTACTACTGGAAAAAGGAAATGGGAATTGAGGGAGGCACTAGACTTTGGCATTTTTTTTTTTTACTTTTTATTTGCTTCTTTGTATCTGTACCAACAAGTCTGTGTTGCTATTTGCTTCCTGTGCTGCTCCAATCCGGTGCCTCGTATTCTGCACATTATTTGAAAAACCGTAAAGCACACTTTGTGGCCTCCACCTTCAACCTTTAAATGAAGGACTGTCCATTTAGGACTACCAGCGACTGACTTAAAGCACCATGGAACCTGAAGTCTGTATGTGCTGTGCTTATTGGCTGCCTCTTATTTAATCACCGTGTTAAAAACTCCTTCCATAAAATCTGTTTACATGAAAGCCGCTTTGGTGCAGGTATCTTCATCCATACATCCATTAGATCATGCCAGCAGTCAATGTGTTTTACAACTATGGGGTTTTTAACACCATTTATAATATGTTTAAATTAACACTCCATACACCCACCATTAACACTATAGCATGCTACATTCAATCACTACATTCAACAGAGAGCCAGAAGCTCCTGCTTAAGAACTTCCAATAATTTACAGGATGTGCAGGGCTATGTCATTGGCTGAGAGAGTAAGCTGATCACTGTCAGCCAACCAGCTAAGCTCTGCACTGCCAGGATTAGAACAGACAGAGAACTTCCAGCCTCTCTGTCAGCTGTACTATTGGCGAGGGACAGTGACCAGAGGACCCCAGATGGGAAGTCAACCCGTTCTAAAACCGTTCTTAGGTTAGGTTGAAGCCATGGCACTCCTGGCACCAAAGCTTATACAGAATGCTGATGTTTTGAGGTCTTCCTTTAAATATTTAGTAAATCAGCCCGGGAGTTGTGTTGCAATAAAAGAACATGAGAGAATAAAATATTTTTAAATGTTTTTATTTATTTATTTATAATGAAGAAAAAAAACCTTTTATACAAAAAGGAAAAAATCTTCATGAACAGTTTATTCGCTAAACTCTAAATCATAGCAAATTAAAATCTGATGGCAAAATGTAGGCAAAAGTAATTATAGTCATTAGATGTCATAGTCATAACTTGGCTGTTTTGGCTAAATTTGACTATTGACAGGGTTATTCATTAAAGTCTCATTGGCCCCTTACAAAACCATATGACTGTGTATATTCTGTGTATATTCTGATTGCAAAATAAAGACTTTCTTCATAAGAAGTACGAAGTTTGTCTGGATTTCAGCCAGAAAGCTAAAATGCATAAAATGTGGGCATCGGACACGTAAAAGGACACTATATTCACCAGAAGAACTACAGCTTAATGTAGCTGCTCTGGTAAGTATAGTCCGTACCTTCAGGCTTTTTGCTGTAAAAACGGCCTTTTCAGAACACCTCCAGTTGCCTGGGAACACCTCCAGTGGCAGTCACTCAGACAGCCACTAGATGTGTTTCCTGGATTAGTGCTGCACAATGCTCTGCAGGAAGTCACTGAACTTTCCTCATATAGATACCTTGATTCAATGCATCTCTATGAGGAGATGCTGATTTGCCAGCACGGCATTTGGCTTCACCCCGCCCCGCCTGTAGGAAAGCATTGGATTGGCTGAGATTGTCAATTCTGATGATCTCAGCCAGTGAGGCATATTGAAGACGGAGCCAATGTCAGCAGAACCTTTTTAGTACTGGAGTAAAGGTAATTAAAAAACAAACAAACAAATTCCTCTTATTTGCATTCCTAACCCTATAGCGCTCCTTTAAAATCCAGGCTCATATTTTAAATCTCTGAACTATTTCCCTGCTAGGCAGCATAGTGTTAAAACATAAATAAATACATAAAAAAATATATACATGAAGATATACATGAAGTATGGAGTGGACACACCATTGTCATTCTCCTAAATGAGGTAAGTATTTACAGGTATTAGATTTATTGTGCCTACCCTCACTGTTATTAGGGTGAGGAGGCAGATAGAAATTTCATAACGGTGGGGATGGCAAGGGGCGTGTGGACAATAGGACACCTGGGGTTAATGCAGGGCATTGCACTCTCATGAACAATGTCTTGTTTACATCTCTTTATTTAGTTATAATAGTTATATATATATATATATATATATAATATTAGTTATAATATCTATTTAATAGGCTTGGCACCCCTAGATATCCTGGATTATTGGGGGATGGCACCCTCTTTGGGAGTTGGACAATATCCACTTCCTGAGGTTAAAAGACTCTCCCAATAATTTAAAGGATGTGACCTTGTTAGCCCTTGGGCAAACAATGCATTGGAACCTACATGTTGTAGATTAAAAAAAAAAAGGTAATTTTGGGGGGCGGGGCCTGACCGCCAAGCGGAGTGGACGCAGGCAGCAAGAGCTCCTGCGATAAACAGGGTCCTAAGCTATAATGTGTTTCCCACATAGACACTGAAACCGGTCACCCAAGGGCTGGAAAACGCCAAAGCAACTCACGACCTGCACGACGATACCACACATGAAGATATCCCACTCAAACTCGACCAGCTGTATTATGATGCCTACACTCATGCGAGGCGCGGGAGAGACGGCCGCTCTCCCGCCGCCTATACTCTCGACTAAACGCCTTACATGCCTATGTCCCCCCCCCCATGGACCGGCGGGGGTTATCCCGGTCCGCACCGAGCCGGCACTCAAGCTACCATGCCTGTCTGGGCTCCCGGACCACCCACATCTCGACGGCAAGATGGCGACGGAAGATGGCGCTTGCAGACAGGTACCCTCACAGCCACTATCCGAGCGTCTGGATGCTATATTCCAGAGCTTCTGGGACAAGCTGGAGCAGAGGACCTCTCAGGCACCCCCCTCACGAGCTGACACAGTGGGGAGCAGTGGACGCAGAAAGCGACATGGCCCCACCCCGGGCGAAGCGAAATGCCAAGCGCCTGCTGCCTGCACCAAGTGCCCGCTCAAGAGACGAAGGAAGGCACGGAGGGTACCCTGACTCGAGAAACACCATCCCACTACTAAGGCTCACTTACCTGGAGCCCAGTTCAAGCGGATGTGTCCAAACACAGCTCTCAGCCTCGGGTAGCGAGAACCGCACGGAGTCACCAGATGCCATCAAACACTGCCAGAGATCCAGCCCAGGCCACTCACAGCATCCACACACAAGACACTCTGCCGGCCCTTGTGTATCTAAGGAGAAGTAGAAGCAAACCACAGTGGCACCAGCCAGCAGACACACGTGCCGAATATCACCTTACAGGGTCTCTACACTTCCCACTGTCGGGAGTCGGCTGATCGCGGTCTTCCCTCCTGCCGCACAAGTCACGCCAGAATTAACCAACCTGCCGGACCCATGTGGCTGCCACATAATCCAAGGACATAGTTCTTGAAAAATATTATTATGTACTTTAAATGTATTTAATGTGTTGATATAAATATTATAAGTTTTATTCGGATTGCTTCAAGAACACTGAAATTGAGAAGCCATACCTTGGCCTATAGAGTATTACAGACTTTCATTGTATAAGGAATGGAGACCACATCTGGTTCACTTTAAGAGTGATGTTGAAGGGCTTGTTTATAGTAACCTTTGACCTAGCCTTGAAAGCCTGAATTCCTTTGAAGACTCACATTTCTACAGGCAATCATTCATTACATCATGTATATAGAAGTTCTTTGTCTTACACATCTTGCCGCCAAATATAACGTATGACTTTAATCATAGATTTCAAATGATGCTAAGTAACTCCCCTTTTTCTAAGATAGCCACTTATTTTAAAGTAAGGCAATCTTATGTATACTCCCCTCTGTAACTGAATTTTAAACCCATAAAACTGATTGTAGTTTAGAATTCGTGGCCAATACCTTTAACATCAAAAATGGATAACAACTGGAAAATTGCTCTCTGTATTGGACAAAGAATGTTAAAGACATTTGTTATTACCAGATGGATTGTTATGTTTGAATAAACATAAGTTAACTGCAAGATATTTGATTCGATTGTTATGAAAACTGATATGTGACAAACAAAGATTTCACGGAATGCCAATTTCCTACATTTAATGGTGGAGAATGCGGGCACCAACACCAACAACAGCAAACTTTTGATTTAAGCCTGAATTATGACTGCTACAAGCTACAAGAAGATTACAAGAAGAAGACAAGAAACTCACTGAAGAAAAGTTGAAATTGTTCCCTGAAGAAAAAGCTTTAGTACCCGGCTTGAAACAGGAGAAACACAAGTGACTGATACAGCAGGATGGCATCCCAAAAATCCTTTATTTAAACATTCAGTTTTACTATGCGAAAATAGAGTTGCGCAGGGGAAAAATCGTTCGAACGTGGAAATGCTCAGTACTGACGGAAGAATATGACGATAATATATTGATAATATATTATAATTTTGACGATAATAATTGAGATGACAATCTGGATCCTTTTATCCATACTTTATTTATGAAGAAATAAATGTTATGACGAATTGCAGATCGAAGATGGCATTTCGGAGGATTCTCAAGAAATAACTACATATTCCAAAAAGTATTCTTCCATCAGATGATGCGCACACCTGTGGAAATCAAATACTTCAAGGGTATGTGTCTTTAACATGTCTGTAGAAGTTGCTCATATGTATATTGAAACAAATTGTATTAACTGTTTAGTTAATTATGGATTGGCAGCAAAAGACTGCTGTCAAATGTAACAGGATCTGTCTGTAAAAGAGTTAATCCTGAAAACGCTATTGTGTATTGAAATGGTTAGGCAGATTAACTGGTAATGAGCAAAGCAATGTGGTTAAAAGGGAAAGAAAAAGTTGCATTACTGGCAAAAGGCTTTCTGGAAACTAATGATTCTATAAAGGAATGGTGTCAACTTGAAAAGACCAGTAATTGTTATGTTTGTAATACATCGAAACAAAAAAAAAAAAAAGAAATGTGTTGTTAAAAACAATTGAAAATTATATGTGTTGCTGCAAGGTCTAGTAATTTACCTAGCCCCTAGTTAAACTGTAAATCTCCTTAAAAGTGTTAAAAGAAGGAAATCGCCCCCCATGGCTCTCTTTTGAGAGTGCATTGGATGCAACATTAGTTGAAACAAAAACTCAGACTCTCGGCAGTTGTTGAAAGGTTTAAGTAATGTCAAGGAAATTAAGATTTTAATATAATGAAAGAAATGCTTAAGAATCAGACTGATCTGTTAAATAGAACCTATAAAACAATGTCTCACATGTCAATATTAGACGTTGTTACTAATTTTGACAATTTGCAAAAATTGTTAGTATGGGGAATGTTACAGATATTTGTGGAAAAATCTGAAAGATTTGGATTTTAGTTTGGAAGTAGAAGTTGTGTGAAAAGGGCAGGAGAGAAGAAAAGATATAGGAAAATGGGGAAATTGTGCAAGAAAAAGGGTCAGATGGATACTCTCAGATTAGCCAGATTGATTAAAAATGTGTCTAAATATGATGAGCAGAGAGGACCTTTTTACAATATGTGGGTTTTTGAAGGTGAAATGAATAAACAAAAATTTAGTGATGTGGTAGCCACCAGATGTCGTTTGATCTGGCTGCCAGCCTCATTAAGTGAATGGGTTAAAAATTAACTCATTGATGTGTTGGAGGATAAAGAATGTGAAAAGCCCAGAGTTTAGTTGCAGGGATTGTTTCCAAATATATTGCTAATGGTTGTACAGTGTGAAACTGGTTTGAATAGTTTAGAATTTCTATTTTTGATTAATTTAAATGGAGAAAATTATGATATACATGTTTGTGCTAATTTAAGGAATAAGGCATGGAATTTGATTACTGACACAAAACAGTTTACTATGTCTAAAGAGTAACACAGGCAGAGTGTTAGTGAATATGTCTCTAGAATATCAGGGTAACCAAATGAGCTAGATTAAGAGATTTTGCTGCTATGGAAATTATGAAATCCTTGCAATTGTTAAAAAGGAAAAACACAGGAATAACTACAATGTTGCACAGACACACTTTTGTCTAGGGATACTTCAGCAGGACTGGCCCCTATTAAAAATGTGTCTAGTGAAGAAGGTAGAAGGAGAAATTAGGTTATTAATTGAATATGGTAATTTTAGAGTGAGGTTTAAGGAAAGACCACAAAATTAACAAAATTACCAGGGTACTAAAAACTATTCGGCCACACCCCAAGATAGATATTATAGGGTTTTATTAGAGTAATTCTATGGTATGCTATAATTGCAACCAATAAGGTCATGTTAGGAGATATTGTCCTAAATATGAAGAAAAAAACTTACCCAGTGAAAGGGAAAGAAAATTGAATTTCCCAGACCATAAGAATCTACAGAGAGTGGCAGCTGTAAAAACAGAGCATACATCTTCAACCAACCCCCCTCACATATCAAATTCATGTGAAGAGTGTATACTGATGTTAAATGCCATTGAAATTCAGCAAGTGAAATCTGCCTAAACCCACCAATAAATAGGGATGTGAAACCCCTAGCTATTATCAGATCTATCTTGCTGATAACGAAGTGAAGATGGGCGACCATATATTTATGGAAGACTAGAGGGAAATATAACAGAGTTTTATTAGAAACAGGAGCAGGAATGACTCTAATAAAACACGCTTGCCTTTAAAAATGTAAGCATATGAACAAATCCCTTCTAAGTTTAATGGAACACATGCAATTCTATCCAATGATAATGAAGTGGAGATTGAAGGAGGAAAAATCTTTTGGTGATTTATAGTTGCACCTCTCCTCACACTGTACTATTATGGGAATGGATGTTGTCAATGAAAAAAAAAAAAAAAAAAAAAAAAAAAATTGTATGTGGATTTATTAAATTTGGTTTTATGGCAAGCTTTAGGTGAGAGCAAAACAGGTTGAGTGCTTAAACCTAATAATTTAAGATAGTTTAGTCATGATATAACTGTAAAACAGAGTGAAGTGTCACCTTCTATACAACAAGATGATGAGGTTGTACCATATCTTAAAACTAAATACCCCACAGTGTGCTCTAAGTCTAAACAAGATTGTGGGATAGTGAATTTGCAAGTTGTAATTGTAGTTCTAGACCCCCTGCAGTTAAACAATATAAGATCCCAAAGAATAAGAAGAAGGTGTGAATCAGGTGATAAAAGCATTGGTATCTCAATGAGTGTAGAGAGTGGGTAATTCCAAATGTAAGTCACCATTTGGCCAATAATCAAGCCGATGGCACTTATAGTTTAATTGTGGACACATATGTGGTGAATAAGTAAATCTCATCAGATATCATGGCGCAAATAGATGCTAATGTTAAGTACTTTCTGTATTGGATATAGTCAATGTGTTCTTTTCTATACCATTCAATCCAGATAGCTAGTATCGCTATGCTTTTACCTTTAAAAATCATCAATATCTGTTCCAGGTGTTGCTACAGGGCTTCCACGCCTCACCAGCTTACTTTCATAAAGCAATGGCTCAAGTATTGGAACCCCTGGGGTATGGGAATAGGATTTTGCAATATGTTAATGATCTGTTAAGTTCAAACAGTAACAAGGGAAGAGCATGAGCAGATACTGTGTGATAATTGTCAAACACTGGCAGATAATGGGTTAAAACTGAACACATTCAAAGTGCAGATCTTGAAGGAAAGATTTACTTTCCTAGGAGTTAATATAGATCCAGAATGTAAAACGCCATGTACAGCAAGGGTTAAAGCATTGCAGCAATTGCCAAGGCCAATGACAGTGTATCATCTACAGAAATGTTTAAGCTTGATAAATGTTAGCAGAGAATTTATATATGATATGGCAGGGATAGCAAAACCCTTATGCAATATGCTAAAATATAAAAGATAATATCATCTGGACAGGGGAATTTGAAAAGAGTTAAATCTGTTAAAAGATGCTCTCACACAAGCGCCTGTGCTAGCTGCTCCCATTGAAACAGTACCATATATTGTTCAATGTTACGCAGGTGTCTCTTCATTAATAGCAGTTTAATGCAAAGGTAGCATG
This sequence comes from Pelobates fuscus, assembly GCF_036172605.1. Taxonomy (NCBI): domain Eukaryota; kingdom Metazoa; phylum Chordata; class Amphibia; order Anura; family Pelobatidae; genus Pelobates; species Pelobates fuscus. Next base: position 235,136,258 of record NC_086318.1, read on the forward strand.
AATCTTTACGAATACTGGGATATTTTTCTAAAATTATGTATCCAGTGGAAAGAGGAATGTTTTCCTATGTAAAACAGCTCATGGCTGTATGATGGGCTTTAGAAGCAACACAACACATGGCAGGATTTGGACAGATAAATTTACAAACCCCCCAAATATCTAAAACTGTTACAAAATTGTTCTGAGTTAGGAGTATATAGCCAGTTACAAAATAAACCACCCAGGGTAGAAACCAGTAAAAGCTATGTTATTCCTGATTTGATGTCAGAAGGAAATGGAAATATAATCCAGATCTCCTTTTGAGAAGCAAATAATACAAGGGATTTCTAGTTTGTATGTGGAGGAACGAGATTTTATGTTGATGGATCACATCACACAGGTTATGTCATATATGACGATTAAACAAAAGAATTGCAAAGATAGACTGCCAGGCCATATGTCAGCTCAGAAAGCGGAGTTAGAGTCTGTAAAGAAAGTTCTAGAAATAACAGTATACGACCCAGTGAATATAATCAGTGACAGCAGTTATGTAGTTAAAGCTTTAACACTTCACCTCCCAATATGGAGAAAAGAGGAATGGTAGATTATCAGGATAAAGCTTTAAAACATGCAGGTATTCTGGCAGAACTGTTTAATTATGACAAAGAAAATAAAGGTTTAACTTGTTGTTGTGAAACAGACTTGTAGATCAGGAATTAAAGGAAACTTTGTATGAGGAGTTGTAATACTTGGAAAATCTAATGAGTGCAACTGTTAGTAAAAGACAAATAACAAATACCCTATAAGATCAGATAGAGAATGAAAGGATGTAGCTTTCAGTATAGAAAGTATGGGTCTAGATACTGAAACTGGCATGTACAGGGTTAAACACAATGAAACACAAACATTTGTACCTAGTGGCTTATTACAAGGGCTGATTGTATTCAATCATCGTACACAGGGCATTTGGGTACAGGACAACTGTTTAAGGTCCTGCAAAATAAATTGTATCATCCTAATTTAAAACAAAAAGTATATAAATATATTGCAGAAGTGTCTCATATGTGTTCAATTAATCCAAGACCTAAATACTAGAAACCAAAATTGCAGAGAGTTCCTTTGGCAAAAATACCATGGTACTCTATATAAATTAATTTCTAAATTAAAATGAATAAAATAAAATAGAAATAAAAATGCTTTAAGATAAGAGTAATTGGTTAACATATTTACCAGGAGTATTAATGTCTATCCTGCAAATCCAAACTCAAGTGTCACCTCATGAGTTAGTGACATGTAGAACTATGTAATCACTTTCCCTAATAAACCTTTTGTTCCAAGTACATTCAAAGTTACAGCAGAACATGCTGAATAGTTGAAAGTATTACAGGAACATCTATTGTTAGAATTGAAGTTTGCTACTTCAAATGTCGTCCCTTATGGTAAACTATGTGTTAAAGTTGTACAGCGTTACGGAATCTGATGGCGCTATATAAATAAATTAAATACATATAAAGAAGTAACACAGGGAAATTATGCAGATATGTTTAAGCCAGGTTATAAGGCAATGGTAAATCATTTAAAACACCAGGTCTATGAAAAGCAAGTTGGGAAGGTCCTTATGGTCCTTATGTTGGTCTAAGAATAAAAATTAGGACAAACTGTGTTACAGGGTTAAAAAGCAAACATTGGTACAAAATGTAATAAATCAATTCTTGTGCTTAGTGATCAATGTAAAATAAATGTACTAAGGTATAAGAAATGTACTAATGTATAAGACATTTACTAATGTATAAGAATAGTAAACTGCCATCTGTTTTTCATTACAGAACTAATACTGTTTTACATGGACAAAAACCTGTATGATTTTAAATAAAAGGACAAATTGTTTGGACTTTCAAAGGACATTATGGACTTTCAAAGAGACTGTGCTTGTGGATTCGATTGGAGAGGACAGTATTTCATGGACTAAATCAAACCGATTGTGATTTATGGTTAATGTAAACTGTATACAATTGCACAGCATAATAACTATGATACCGTTATTATTAATGTTAGGTAAAATCAATGCCCAAGGTAAATTAATGAATTAGTGAAAAATGTAAAGGTAATCGTAACAAGAATTTTGTTCTTAGGAGTTCAGAAATGAAAGGGTTAAAATGGCTTGCTTCTCCCTCTTGGAGTGTAAAAAGCAATACAGACAACTGGAAATGGCTGTGTTAAAAGGCCTTTCCTTGTAAACTAATACTTAGAGACCAATATCAGAGAACAAAATTAAAATCCCATAAGTAATTGGTATAAGTTATTATGATGCAATATTTTAAAATTCATTCAAATAAAGCATCAAAGAGGGGCTTGAAAAATATTATTATGTACTTTAAATGTATTTAATGTGTTGATATAAATATTATAAGTTTTATTCGGATTGCTTCAAGAACACTGAAATTGAGAAGCCATACCTTGGCCTATAGAGTATTACAGACTTTCATTGTATAAGGAATGGAGACCACATCTGGTTCACTTTAAGAGTGATGTTGAAGGGCTTGTTTATAGTAACCTTTGACCTAGCCTTGAAAGCCTGAATTCCTTTGAAGACTCACATTTCTACAGGCAATCATTCATTACATCATGTATATAGAAGTTCTTTGTCTTACACATCTTGCCGCCAAATATAACGTATGACTTTAATCATAGATTTCAAATGATGCTAAGTAACTCCCCTTTTTCTAAGATAGCCACTTATTTTAAAGTAAGGCAATCTTATGTATACTCCCCTCTGTAACTGAATTTTAAACCCATAAAACTGATTGTAGTTTAGAATTCGTGGCCAATACCTTTAACATCAAAAATGGATAACAACTGGAAAATTGCTCTCTGTATTGGACAAAGAATGTTAAAGACATTTGTTATTACCAGATGGATTGTTATGTTTGAATAAACATAAGTTAACTGCAAGATATTTGATTCGATTGTTATGAAAACTGATATGTGACAAACAAAGATTTCACGGAATGCCAATTTCCTACAGTTCTGAGTTTAATATTTCTATGGTCACTTGACTTAATCGTTCTCTTACTATAGCATATAACTGTCCTGCTAAAGCCTGCTCTGTTTTACATCACTTAAGCATGTTTACTTTATTTTATCGTATATATAAGGACATCTAACACCGTGTCAGACTCAGAGAAAGCTCCCATTGACATATCAATCATTTATAGCACTACCAAGCGACGTTAATATTGTTTTTTAATATTGCCCATCTAGCGACGTTCATACTGTTTTTTCATATTGCCCATCTAGCGACGTTAATATTGTTTAACTTGTTTTACACTTGTCTCTACTTCTACTCGAGTGCCTAACTGGACATCTATGACTAGCCTGTTTACCATAATACTTACAAAAATGTGCCACTTATTCCTGCCATGTATTTGTATTGCATTGATATTATCGCTTACTTCTGCCGTCGTGGCAATGTAAGACCTTTTGTTATCTTGTGCACATAAAAAAATAAAGAATTAAAAAAAAAAGGTAATTTGAGCATAAATTAAATACGGTAAATTAGAAACATGTATGTAATTTACATTATAACCTTTTACAAATAAAGTAAATAAATAAAAATATATATGTGTTTATATATCTCACATTATTAGGTATTTAATAAGCTCAAGCATAATAAAAAGGAGGAAATAATAATAATAATTATTATCCTAATAATAATAATAATAATAATAAAAAAATAGATCAAAGGGAAACCTTTTGGATTAATAAATGAAAGGACCAATAGAGTCACCCAGGCCACTTAATCTCAATGAAGTGGCCTGGGTGCAGTGGTTGTGTCAATTTAACCCTACAAGGTAAAACACTGCCATTTTGCAGAAATAGCAATGTTTACCTGAAAGGGTTAAACAGCCACTGGAGGAGTCTCCACTGCGCTGATCGGTCACGTGATATGGAAGCCCCCATAGGAAATGGGGAAGCTTGGATACGCGTATGATGTTCGCTGTGCAAGTGCATCAAGATCCCAGTGTTCCCCTACGAGGAGCATTGGATTGGACTACGCCAGAGGAGGCTATGAAATTGCGGGAGGAAGAGAAGTAATCGGTGCCAGAAGAGCAAAAACCCGACCTGACCTATTTAACTAAGGTCAGGAACCCGAACAATTTAGGAATACAGGTTTGAATCCAAATGTTTTAGTGTTCCTTTAAAAACCAAACAAACAAACAAAAAAATATACCTTCAGCCACATAATTAAATATAGATATTGACTTCAGGCTTTTCAAAAAAAAATTTAAATCAACAATTATTCCTCTGAGATGTATTCATTAATATATTTTTCAATTCATTATTGCTCTTTTAGATATTCAATAAATCATTTTCAATTTCTACTTTTGTTATTCTCATATTTGTTTTATATTTTTTTATTTCTTTTTTATTTATATTTTCATTTTTATTCAATGATTTTTTATTTATTTTCTCATATTTTTATTCTTGCTCTTTTTTCTTTCTTTTATTCTTTTCTTTCTTAACTTTTTTATTCAGCTATCTTTTCCATATCAGTATATATATATATATACACTGTTTGTATTTTTATATTTTTTTCATTAACTTTTTTGTTATTCTCATATTTTTTTTTTTGTTAATTTTTGTTTTCTTTCATTCTTTTGTTTTCCTTTTTTTTCTTTTTTTTCATTCAGATATCTTTTCCATATTAGTTTTTTTGTTTTAGAAATTGCCCTGCAATTGGGTCTTGGCATTTTATTTATTTATTTATTCTTGCTCTTTTTTCTTTCTTTTATTCTTTTCTTTCTTTTAACTTTTTTTTATTCAGCTATCTTTTCCATATCAGTATATATATATATATATATATATTTGTATTTTTATATTTTTTTCATTAACTTTTTTTGTTATTCTCATATTTTTATTTTTTTTGTTAATTTTTTTTCTTTCATTCTTTTGTTTTCCTTTCTTTTTTCTTTTTTTTCATTCAGATATCTTTTCCATATTAGTTTTTTGGTTTTTTTTTTGTTTTAGAAATTGCCCTGCAATTGTGTCTTGGCATTAAATTTATGAATACATACTTACAGGGGAATGAGGAGTATATATTTTTGTGTCAATTTTTATATGGCCATTTATTAAAGGAACACTATAGGGTCACACAAACGTGTATTCCTGATCTAACAGTGTTAAAATAACTAGGGTGAGCGGAGCCTGAGACACGTGCTGATCAGATGTGTACTGGGCGAGCTCCCGCTTTGCTTACTGATTTTTGAGGGATATTCTTAGCCACTGCATTAAAATATGGGCGATTCCACGCAAACTGAAGTGGAGTAGCTGTGATTAACCCACTGATACCTAACTTGGGAGCCTGTTGAGACTTGCCGAGGCCTACAGGCTGCTGTGCTGGGAAAAGGCAGAAGAGTTCCACGCTCTCAAGCTTGCTGTGCGGGCCACCTTGACTTCTATCCCCCTCTTTGTATTGGTGGGAGTTATTTTGGTTCCTGCTGGACTGACCTACACTGCTACACTGCTACTCATTCCATAGCAGACAGCTGTTGCCACTAACCTGTGGACGCCTAAGCTTCCCAAGATGGCGGAAAAGTCTTCACCGACGGCACAGGTTCTGACAAAGACCTTTGTTGATGTACACAGCCTCACTGGCAATATTTCAGGACTTTTTGGCCCAAATGGTGACTGCCTCGATGCTGCATCAAGAGCAAATGCGATGAGGACTAATTCAAATATCTGGCAGACTACTTCACGGTAAAATGCACCAACAGGATCCTGCTCCTCTACTCACACACTTACCCAAGCTGCAGAACAACAGGGGCCTGACCCTTCTCCATCTGCCATGATGGCAAAGAGCGGCACTCCACTGCTGCATCAGTATGTTCCATCGGCCAAGACAATGGAGATCAGCACTTCATCTACTGCAACAGCGGAGAATTGCAGTCCACCTGCCACTTCAACAGAGTTCTACACACCATCTGCCACTGCAGTGGAGAAACATTAGGCGCATATGGAAGTTAAGGATTGAACTTTCTATGCGAACTCTCGACAACCACTAGAGGAACTTCCAGTCGTTAGGCGACTTTTGGTTGCCTAACTGACACTGGATAGCCTAACACTATGCATGAGGACATCCAGTGCCACCCAAGACCTCATAGGAACGTATTATGCAACACTTTTGTATGGGGGAAGTCCCAATGCAAGCACCGAGATTTCCGCTCATGTGCAGTAGGCCCCAATGTCGGCTTACTTTGGTGGGGGAGAAGCAGAGGGACATCGGTGCTGGAATCAGGTAAGTGACAGAAGGAGTTCTTAACGCCTTGTGCACCACCATTAATCCATGTATTTGCGCTCTCTTGTCAAGATTCCTGTAATGTACTCTACTTGGGCCTCCCAGAAAAAGAACTCCATCACCAACAGACAGTACAAAAAGTAGCAGCCAGACTACTGACCAACCAAAGTCGATCATGTCACATAACACCTGTTCTCCACTCCCTGCATTGGCTTCCAATTAAATGGCAAACATATTTTAACATTGGCCTGCGACTTTTGATAGGCATTCAGTCAGCTCTTCTGACTGTCAGAAACGCTTAGCTTTTATGTCTGCTTTATATATTTGTAAAGTGCTTTGAGTCTCACAGGGAGAAAAGCGCTACAAAAATCGCAAATTATTATTATTATTGTTTTAAATGTATTTTTAAGGATTTATATTTGTAAGAGGTCCTTTGTCTTCGTATTACTGTAAACCATAGTGTGACGAAACCAATCTCGCCACATTGTATTGGAGGAGCCTGGTTGCCCGCCTGCTGCCTCTGGACTATGGACCGGCAGCTAAAGGGTTAATTTTACTGTGCAGAAGGATTTATTTCTCCCTTTCTGCACAGCAGTTCGGTAGATTTCATCTACCGAACAAACAGCCGTTCACCAACCTCCCCAGAGCCGTGGGAAGCCGGCCGGCGTTGTTAATTGGCCACCCAGAAGCTGGAGTGTGCTGCCAATTTACCTCCCTGAAGCTGCGGTTAATTGCCTGTTAACTGTGTGGCCGCTGTTACACTTAGCGGCCGCTAGGTGGCGCTGTTCTGGAGCTCCCCGGGCAGCCAACACTTTTCTGCCCGGCTTTCATGCACCAAAATCGGACACTTTTACGTGCAGGCACCGCTGAACCTCCAGCCCCTGGTTCTCATTCGTATGAATTTGGTGAATGCAGGGAAATTCGGTAGTTTGTTTTATGTGAACTGTAGTAACCCAGATAGCCTGCCATGGAGCCTGTTCGTATAATTAAAGACTTTAGCTCCATGGCAATTAAAATGTATTCGGGTGGTCTGGGTGCCATTCACCTAATAATGTGCACCCAGACCTGAGCTATCTGGGGATATGTTACATGTCTGTGTTTTATGTATAAAATGTGTCTGTATGTATTTTAAAGTGATAGTCTGTTTCTGTGTCACCATGTGCATAATGGAGTCTGGCCTTTGTCTTAGGAGATAATTGAATTACTTCATTAATTATCTCCAGGGCAGGGAGGAGGAAACCAAGATGCATGGTGGGAAAGTATTGTGGCTGTGTGTACGAAAGTGATACATGTCTGTCTGCTGTTTCAGTCTTCCATCTGGTCCCCTAGGGGAGTGTCCACCAGGTGGGAGACCTGCATAAATACAGGGGCAGGTAGCCCTGAATAAACAGACCACTGCTTGACCCTCAACACGGAGCCTTGTCTCGTTCTTGGGGGGATTCACTGTATGCTGTTGGAGATTGATTGCTAAGGAGTGTAAGCTGATGTCTGCTTTTCCTATTCATCTGCTAGCAGCTATTTATGAGGTTCCAGCTGGAGTGCTACCTTATTCATCTATATCCAGTTCGTGAGTTTTGGTGCTTTTACAGTAGCTGTGCCTTTTTGGGAAAAGGGGATTATCGCCTAAACCGATTTTTCCCCTTTTATGCTGAAACGGTCCGTAACACATAGTAATTAAAAAGTAACTATATAACTAATAAAGTTTTCTAATTTTATTTAGTGAATTTATCTTTAATACATTTGTATTAAGCTTACATATATATTTAAACAATTTTACCTTTTATAAACATTATACTGTGAGGGGTTTCAAGAACACAAAATACTTCCAGATAAAATGTGATGTTTAGTGAACAACCCGGTCAGATTTTAATTTGCTACAATTCAAAGTTTAGTGAATAAGTGATCCAGAGGAAGGCGAAAAAACTTGGACATACCAATAGTAATATTAAATATGTCCAAGCAAAAAATTCCTTCCTGACCCCATAATAAGGCGATCGGCTGCAAATCTGTCCCTGGATCTGTATTAAATTGATCTATTATTTAACTACTTTATCATCACTCCATCCTTTTATACATTACCATCCTCCTCCAGATCCTGTTTAGGTCCATGCGGCAGTAATATTGCTTGACAGACTTCATGCTAGGAAATCAAAGACATTGAAATATTAGCATTGTCCATATTGTCCTGAAATGTTCAGTTTGTTCTGATAATAGATATAAGATCTGATGAGTACCTGTTTACGATGTAGTCCTAGCTAAACACTGACTGGCTTCAGAAGGTGCAAGCCTTTGTTACCTGCCCTCAGCTGTTTATGATGTAAGATGCATGATGACATCACTGTAACCTTATAAGGTAAATGGGCACAGTAAATGGCCTGGGCTTTTTTTTTTTTTTTTTAGACAATCTTTATTTTTCCATGTTACGTTTGACATATATGATCAATAGCAGTGTACAGAACAGCAAAGTCGGTAAGCATGCTTACAAATGTACATCTCAATTATCAATAAACAATTGGTTATAAACAGATCGCTTGTCAGTTTGGTTAGCAAAAATAAACATGTTAATTCAAACAGCGTCAACAATTCTTGAAGGTAAAACAGTATGTATTGCTGTGATAGTAGGTGCATGAATGTATCTCTTCACCTGCATGAACCTGCCGGGTCACAATCGGGGATATCTAATGTTTTTCAGGCAATTTAGAGTCCCATTTGTGTGTGTTTACACTTCTATGTGTAGTCATATTTTGTCGTGCATTATCTCCCTGTTTACCCTGGATGATTGCTAGTTTTTCCTTATCATCTGTGTATCCCTTGACCTGAATATTATCGAGCACATATCATAGCGGCCATAACTGGGAACACTTCCCGGGCAAGTAGTACTAATGTTAGTCTATAGTCCTTTTTCAGGCAGGCCGCCTGGTTACTTGGGTAAAAGCCTGGTGTGCTAACGCCTACACGGTTAATAATTACTGTGGGTAAGCATTTAACTGGACTATACTGTCAGTCTGAGGCGTGAACCCGTTGGTTACCGGTCTAGGTAGTCAGGTGGTGCTGTGCTGTACAGGTGACCTCCTGTCTTCTGATCTCAGTGCCCTACATGGCATTTTACGTCTTACATCAAGTGTGTACAGGTCAATGAGTCCCTATTACGGGTCTGTCCGAGTCAGTCATTGGGGGTATCGTCCGTCGTCCAGTCCTGGAGGGGGGTGTGGGATGGGAGGTGTTGGGTTGGTGGGTATCTGGCTAGGTTAGCTTTGTACGTGGTGGCTCTCTATGGCCCTCTGAGGAGTCCCTTGGGGATTGGTGGTCCCGTTGGCTAGATATGCCTCCCATGGATACCAGGTCAGTGCACACTGCTCTTGTCTACCATAGAGGTCTGCCGTTAGAGATTCCATTGAGTGGATTTCTTCCACCTTTGTCACCCACTGCTGGAGGGTAGGCGCCCCCCTCTGCTTCCACAATGCAGGGATAAGGGCCTTAGCCGCGTTAAGTAGTGGCAACGTTAAGGACTTCTTATAAATCTTAATGGGTGCGGAGGTGTGGTGTAACAGCATCGTTAGGGGGTCTAGGCGAATCCCTGCCCCTGTGATTCTGTTTATCTCTACCTTGACTCTCTCCCAGTACGTGGTGATCGTTGGACATGTCCACCATATGTGAATGAATGTGCCTCTATGTGTGCCGCATCTCCAACAGGTGTCCGGAATGCTGTCGTTCATGCGATGTAGTATGTCCGGGGTTCTATACCAGCGGGTTAAAATTTTGTAATTTAGCTCTTGGTACTTTGAGCTGATGGAGCATTTATGAGTGAGGGTGTAGATTTTGTCCCAATCCTGTGGGGTGAGAGCTTCCCCTGTATCTGTCTCCCAGTGGTCCTTAAATTTGAGCACTACGTCTCCACTGGTCTGGGCCATGAGTATGGTGTATATGGTAGAGATACCCCTGTGTACATGTATTCTGTGTACGCATAGGTGTTCAAAGCTGGTGAGGGGTCTGATTAGATGCCCTCGGCCCGGCAAAGAAAGAAAGTATGTCTTTATTTGGTGATATCTGAATCGTTCGAGTAACGTTGGTGTTCTATCGGGGCATAGTTCGGCGAGTGGTTTGTCCTCGTCCATTGGTGTAGGTACATCCAATCTGCCTGTCGGAGACCAGCCAGGTCTCGTTGGGATAAGGCGCCCGCCAAGTCCAGGTTATGAGTGATGGGAATTAAAGGGCTAGGAGAGGTGGTGAGCCTAAGTCTGTAGCACACAGCTGTCCACACTCTGATCGAGGCGTCGATTAGAGGGTTGTTGGTGTGTAAGTCTGAATATGTGGCGGTGTGTAACCATAGTCTGGAGGGTATTCTCCCGTCCGTTTGTTCCAGCTCTAGAGCCACCCATTGCTTTGAGGGGTGTTGTACGTGCCAGTCCGTCAGTCTGTGTAGGTGTGAGGCGCGGTAGTATGTCTCTATGGAGGGCAAACCTGTGCCTCCCATCCGCTTTGGCAGTTCCAGGGTGGATTTTTTTTGTCCGGGTCTGGCGGGATTTCCAAACGAATTGGCGTATAGCGGTCGATACGGAGCTAAAAAAGGCTCTGGGCACGGTGATCGGTACTGTTTGGAATAGGTAAAGTAGCCTGGGCAACACGTTCATTTTAACCGCATTGATTCGCCCAAACCAGGAGATATAGTATGGGGACCATTTCTTAAAGTCTGCTAACAACGAGTGTAGTAGTGGGTGGTAGTTATGGAGGTATAGTTGGGATGGGTCTTTGGGCAGCCAAATTCCCAAGTATTTCAGTTTGATGTCGCACCATTTGAATCGGTATTGGGAGTACAGATGAGGTGGGGGGCCAGTTGGGGGCGGGAGGTGGAGGGCCTCTGATTTGTCTGTATTGAGCTTAAGGTTAGAGAGTGCTCCGAACTCCCGAAATGCTGTAAGAAGATTTGGTAGTGAGATCAACGGTTGAGTGAGAAAAAACAGCATATCATCCGCATATGCAGCCACTCTGTATTCATGGTGACCGTGGAGAAAACCGGAGATTCCCCCGTTCCGTCTGACCGCCCCCAGGAATGGTTCCAGGGAGAGGGCAAACAGGAGGGGGGATAGCGGGCATCCCTGTCGGGTGCCATTCCTGATTCGAAAAGGGGCGGACAGTGCCCCGTTAATGCGGATCCTCGCCGTGGGACTAGTGTACAGGGAGAGCATCCAGGACAGCATGTTGGGGCCAAAACCCATGTGTGTGAGGGTGCTCCCCAGGTACGACCAGTCCACCCGGTCAAAGGCCTTTTCAGCATCTGTCGATAGTAGTAGGAGTTCCCTGCGGTGTGTCCGTGCTATGTGTAGAATGTTCAGTGCCTTAATCGTGTTGTCCCTCCCTTCCCTGCCCGGGATGAATCCAACCTGATCTGAGTGTATGAAGTAGGGGAGGTGTCTTGCGATTCTCAGAGCTATGGCTTTTGCAAACAACTTCAAGTCTGCATTCAGGAGCGATATAGGGCGATAACTCGCTCAGTTCGCCGGGTCCTTTTCCTCTTTAGGTATCACGGTAACTATGGCCGCTAAAGTGTCAGTGGGGAAACGGCCCCCCTCCAATATGGAGTTGAGGCCAAGTAAAAGGTGCGGAAGCAAGATATCCCTGAACGTACGTAGGTACAGCAGGGGTAGGCCGTCCGGGCCTGTGGCTTTATGGGCTTTGGAGAGTTTTAAGGCCGCTGCCAGCTCCTCCGTTGTGAGGGGTCGTTCCAGATCATCCCGCATTTCAGCAGTTAGCTTTTTATCTATGTTCCGTTCTAAGAACTCAGTGATCTGCCGGGATCGCCGTGCTCGAGCAGCGTCCGAGGTGGTTTGGGGGATATTGTACAATTCCGTGTAGTAGTCTACGAACGCTCGTTGAATTCCGTCCGGCAGACGGGTTTCAGCCCCGTCCCTGGGTTTAATTTTATGAATGTGGCTCGCCATCCTCCGGTCTCGAAGCTGGCGAGCCAGCAGCCTCCCGTTCTTATTAGAGTGTTCAAAAAAGAACCGGGCCGATTTTCTAATGGTGCGTAGGAGTCCCTGGGCTAGTATGTCCCTTCTCTGCCTTCGGAGCGCCGTCAGTCGGAGGAACGTGTCCTCGTCCTGATTCTGCTTATGTGTTTGCTCCAGGTTAGCTATTTGTTCGTTCAGCGTGGTTAGTTGTCGCGCATTTTCTTTTTTCCGCTGTGTGCAGACCTTAATGTAATGTCCCCGTATGACACATTTGTGTGCTTCCCATACTGTCAGCGGCTGTACGTCTGGGGTCGTGTTGGTGTCAAAATATTGTGTCAATGTTTGTCTGACCGGGTCCGTGTCCCCCAGGTGTAGGAGCCTGTTCTCATTTAGCTTCCATTGCCTCTCCGCTGGTTTGTATAATGGGGATGGGATCTGGACCGTGATTGGGGCGTGATCCGACCCTGCTATCAGGCCTATGCTTGCCTTACGGAGCAGTGGCAGGGCTTCTTGTGCCATAAAGACATAATCAATCCGGCTATATCGCCGGTGCACAGCCGAGTAGTAAGAATAGTCCCTACCATCTGGGTTTGCCGCCCTCCAGCAGTCTACTAGTCCACACCTTGTCAGTGCTCTCCCGGCAGCGCGTATGCAATGACCTGGTATAGAGCTTTCCCCTCTAGAGGTGTCTAGTCTAGTGTCTAGCGGTGTGTTTAGATCCCCTGCCAGAATTAAAAGTCCCTCCCTGAACTTATCTAGCATTGCGAGCGTTTTGTTCAGAAAGACGTGTTGGTTGCGGTTCGGGGCATACAGGCATGCGAATGTGTAAGGGCGTTGCGCTATTGTCCCTTTGAGAAACAGGTATCTACCCCCCGGGTCAGGTCGCTGCTCAGTGCATATGAAAGGGACATTATGTGAGAATAGGATCGCCACACCAGCTTTTTTGTCGTCTGGGTGGTTTGAATAGTATCCCGTGGGGTATCTCCCGTTCTTTAGGGTGGGAGCCTCCGCTCCCCTGAGATGCGTTTCCTGCAGAAACGCGACCGAGACACGCTCCGTCCATAGGGTACGGAGTATTTGGGATCGTTTCTCGGGCACGTTCAAGCCTCTAACGTTGTTTGACCATATATTGAGTGGCGCCGGTTCATATTTGGAACCCATCACTGTCTGCATGAGGGGTGGGGGATGGGTATGTCAACGTTCGGAGGGGTAGGATATGGGGGGGAAGGGGAGTGTGGTCGGGTCGATGTCAGGGGGGGTGTCAGTCTGTGTGGTAGGTAACGAGTACTCGCCTCGGAGTCAGTCGCCCCCCGGTGTCTAGTCCCCTCGGGGTGCGTCACCAGAGTAGCTTCCGAGTATTTACACAGTGCGAGTCAGTCACTGGGGGTACGCGGGTCGTCCGTTCAGGGGTCAACCGTTGTGTGTGTCACCCTGCTCACTTGGCTCCCAGCCCACTAGTCAAGGTTATTCGGAATTGTCCCTATCCGTTCGGAGGTCATGCGTGGGGGTGTGACCCGTACTCCGTCCAGGTGCCCCTCCAGGCCCCAGGGACCCTTTAGTGTGTAGTTTTTTAGCATTCAGGCCCTGTGGCCCCCACAAGGACCAGGTATGACCCCGGGCTCCCGCTCTGGCCCACCCTCTCCCAACCTGTGGGAGTTGATGAGTGTCTCGCCCACTCGTGTAGGTGTGTGTGCGGACAAATGTGGCGTGAAACTTATAAACATCATAAACAGTATTAACATTAAAGCAGTACATGGCAGTCCACAACATGCAACTTTCCCTTCTCCCCCCTCCCCAGGGGCCACATCCTTCCCACTCCCCCGGATTTTAACAGGCCATGAGTTGGGCTATATTGCCTGCGAGCACGCCAACCCTCATGGGATTAGGCAAGGTGTGGGGCGAGGTTCCTCCAGATGTGGAAGGGATTATCTGGGAGTTGACATGGGGATCGTCTCGAGCCACCGGCCATTGCTGTCCACTGGGGCTGACCTCTTATCCCAACCACTCAAAAGGGGGCTCCAGCCGTAATTGAGCTTGAGTCATGTAAGACACGGGAGATCACCTCCCCTAAGCTTCCCCGGGTGACCCATGTTCCCTCCAAAGCCCCCCGCCCCAATTGTGTGGCTCCCCACCGTCTTAGTGTCCTGCAATTCTGGACAGTTCCAAAACAGTAGGGGCCCGAGGTAAGGGGACAAGTACATACCCAATGGAGTGATAGCTGCTCCGGGTCAGTCTGCCATTCGCTGCATAGGTAGGCTGTCACTCGAGGTAGTCCCTGGGGGGGGGGCAAGGCTGTCAGTCTCGGTGCGTTGGTGTTTCTAGGCCAAGTCGCGGGTGTAGAGCCGGGGAGTCGGGCCGTTAGCAGGCGCCCCACACTGCCGAGTCCAGGGCCCCAAGGCAAGTCATTCCTCATGGCTGTCCGGTCCACCCCGGCGGAATCCAGCTCCTGTGAGGCCGGTACCCGGCCTTTCGCTTGGTGTGTTCGGGCGTGGTGGTTGTCTCTCGAGGATCCAATTTGATACTGTCACTGCTGGGAGGCCTGCGGCCCGTAAGAAGCGTGGGACGTCCGCTGGCCAGCGTACGATATGCCACGTGTTGCCCACCTTAGCCTGTAAACTGAAGGGGAACCCCCATTTGTATTGTATCCGCCGGTCTCTAAGCATGGTGGTTAGCGGGCGCAGCGCCCTCCTTGCTTCCAGCGTGAGCACTGAGAGATCTTGATACAGGGAGATTTGGGCCTCCATGTAGGTGAGGTTTTGCCGACTCCTTGCTTCTCTCATGATTTCGTCCTTTAACGAGTAGGAGAGCAGGTAGCAGATGATATCTCTTGGCGGGCCTTCTGTGGACGCAGGGCGCAGAGCTCTGTGAGCGCGCTCTATGCCAAAGTCCGCCGGGGCCCTGTCCCCCAGTATGAAGGTGAACAGGCCTTGTAGGATTTCTGGCAGTGCCTCCCCGGCGGACTCAGGGAGCCCACGTATGCGGATGTTGTTTCTGCGTCCGCGGTTATCTAGGTCCTCCAAGTTCCTCCTTAGTTCCAGCAAGACATTGCCCTGTCTAGTAGTGGCTGTTTCAGTGGCTTGATGGTGCTGTATATTTTGGGCTCTGTCCGCCTCCAGCTCTTCTACCCTGCGTTCCAGGGCTGTCAGGTCTCTCCTAACCTCCATGACCTCTTCTCTGATCGCCATTCGTATTTCAGCCAGTAATTCCGTTTTGTCCGTCCTGGACATCATGTTTGCAGAGATTGTAGCTAAGTCTGCTGCAATTTGAGTGAGGGATTCCTCCCTGGCCGGGCTGATTGTGGGGCTGTCAGGGTTGCGCTTTTCTGGTGAGGCCGGCGCCATTTTGGCCGCGGCCTGGTGCGCCCGCGAGTCTCTCGGAGTTCCGAGGTACCCGTCCATGGGTCCCGCGGTTCGACTCGGCGAACCCGATTGTGAGGGGCCCGGGGTGAGCAGCCTTCTAGTTTTGCCCATCCTGGGTCAATTCCGGCTTGTGGATCGGTGCTGTAGTGAGCTGGGGCCTCGGAGCTGCGGTTAGATGCGTCCTACTCCATGCCCGGTCAGGCCACGCCCCCACCAGCAATCGGCCTGGGATTTTTATCCTTTAATGGATATCTATTAATACAGTTTGTACGTAAACATGTAAAATCTTACACAGAAAATTATTCTATTTGTTTTTTATATTTTCATTGTATTTTTTATTTCAGAATGATCAGTTAGTTATACCCTAATTGTTTTAAATGTTTTTTTTCGGAATAGGAACACTGCCATAAGTATTCAAAGACAAATAGCTGTAACTATCCAAATATAAACCAAAGATAATCATTCATAGTTCATAATGTCTGCCTGCTGTGGGACTTCCATAGCGTAAAATTACACATTTATTATGAATCAGTCCTTTTACAATTTTCTCTGACAGCCCATCTAATTCACAAGACTTTTTCAGCTGATTTCATGTCAAAATAGTATATATTAAATACATACACTGTGTATTTAATATGATGCCCACTAAGAGAGCTCTTGCATAACATTTTAACCACAAATCATTTTCTTAAATGATAACTGCTCTGGAAATTGCACCTCTAGAAATCACTTATAACTTGTAAAACAAAACCAAATAGGTGAGCGCACACAAAATGAGGAAATACTACCCACTCTGTAGTCAAATGATCTGTAAAAAATTCAAAATAGGGGGCGGGGTTTGGGAGCGGAGCTGAACGGACGCCATCTCCATCGGCTCCCGACCTTGCAACGCTTACTCAGCGAATATCACAAGCATCCCAACTCACATAACTATTTTAAGCCCACCAAGTGTTCTGGTAAACCGAGAGGAACCGACCCATACCTTTCTTCCACCAAACAAAGGCAAGAAGGGTGAAACAGAAAAATCGGGCCTACCTCACACCCACGAGATACGGCCTGGAGACTCTCCTGGACGGCTTCGGGACACACTACTACCAGGTCTCGGAGGAAATAGAAACCCCAACACACAGCGGCACCTCTGCCTCCATGGGGCGCCGCACGCAGAAACAACACCCGGCCTCGGCCGCAGACCAACCAAACATCGGGGAGATGCTACAACGACAAGCACCTTCCAAAATGGCCGCCGCAGAAAACTCCGCAGAACACCCACCACCAGCAAGGCCGCGGAACACCCACTCACCAGAGCCTGGGACAGAAAAAAAGCAAGTTAACACACCCCAGACCCACACGGGCCCTGACGACGACACCTTCGCCACAAAACATGACCTGCAGCAATGGATGCAAGAGATACAATCCTTGCTGGCCGCGGACATTGGTACCCTAAAGGCAACTGTACGCCAAACCACGGAACGGGTGAGTGCTGTGGAGGGGGGTATGCAAACATTGACCTGTGGGGTGTCAAATCTTACAGAATCCTTGCAAACCCTGCAGAAAGCACACCAAGCACTAGCGACACAGGTGGCCACCCAGGAAGACCGCCTGCGCCGCAACCATATAAAGCTAAGGGGGGTGCCCATAGGAATCACCTCAGAGGAGCTGCCCCACTTCATCAGGAGACTCTTATCCACTATTTTACCACCATCAACGGGCCGTAAACTCACACTAGAGGGCATGTACCGCCTACCGACGGGGAACAACACACCGGCCGCAGAGGCAAGAGACGTTATTTTGCGCTGTGCTACATCACAGGACAAAGCAGCAATAATGGCGGCAATCAGAGGCAAAACTCCTCTCCCATTTGAAAACTCCCAGTTACTTTTCTTCCAAGACTTAACCAGAGCAACATTACATTGGCGAAGGTCGATAAAACACCTAACAGGCCGCCTGAGGACGGCAGGCATTCAGTACAGATGGGGTATGCCGAGGGTACTGCTAATCACACACGACGGGACTACCCACAGAGCTACATCAGAAGCGGACTTACTTGCAATTTTCACGACCCTGGGACTCCCGGATGCATCCCAGACAACCGCTCAGGCAGGACTATCCCAGATGGGAGACCCGGCCACCATAAGACCATTTATCCCTCGCTCCCCACGAACGGAATCCGGGACCTGATAACGACCGCATACGAACAGAACCAACCCGGCTAAGCCGGAAACTATTAAGCATGCATACTGTTCAGTTAATATTGTTCTGTTATTATTGTATTTTTCGTTTTACCCTTCATTTTTAATGCCATGGCCTGTACAAATACACACTCCACATGGTTAGGAACACCACCAAGACCAGACTTGGGAACAACCGAGCAGAACTAGAATATCATGGGGAGGCTCCACACACGCTCCCCACTTAACCACCTCCCCCCGTTGCCCCCTCGGTTAGGGGCACTCACACTCCCGGCAAACGTTGGCCGATTAAAACTAAACGGGAGACAACACTACACCCGAAACTACCGGCTTCATTAACCCCGACCACTCATGGGAACAGCAACTTAGTGCACTTACACGTAGTAGCACATTATCTCATAAGAAATTCAAACATGTAACCCCAAATTAAAGGTGTACCAATGTGGACTAGAGATACTCCAAACGGGCCATAAGCCCAGGAGCAAATGTAAGCACTACTATTTACAACTGTTATGTAACCTGGATAAAAAGTAAAAATTGTGTGCTGTTCATCTTGACAAAAACTGCGATATACATGTTATTGTAAACTGACGGGCTCGCCTCCTGTTAAAGTCAATACCATGCATGAAACCTCATAACGCACCAATAAAATAAAGAATTTAAAAAAAAAAAAATTCAAAATAGACAAAACATAGAGTAGTATAGCCTGATATAATATTTAAAAATAGGTGTCCAATACACTCACATAGACAGAGCCACTTATTAGCTGGCTCAAACTTGATGCCTTGAATACGTAACGCTGGACCTTTCCTGGGAACTTCTTTTCTCCTTTGAGTATTAAATCCTCCAAGACGCAAAATTTTCAGAGGTAAAAACACTTTTATTCTTCCAATAACAAAGTAAATAAAAACAAAGGTAAGTAAAAGTCCCCAAAAAAGGGTCCAATCTCTTTAAAACACTTAACGCGTTTCGGCTGTTAGCCTTCATCCAAAGTGAGATCCATATCCAAGGCATCTCTTTTTAAATAGTTGAAGTTTGGCGCCCTTTTCCTCTCCTTGTCATTTGTGTCCTTCCGGTTCCGGTTCTGGCGTCGGGACAGTTCATGCGTCATTACGTCCCGACGTCGGACGTCACTTCCGGTCACATGTTTGTAGTCCGGATATGCGGACACACGGAGGGGCAGAGTCTTTACATCTTAATAGGTTACTGGCAACAAAAACTCAGTGCCAGAATATAAAAACGAGTAAAAGTTCATTATCTAAGCAGCATATAACAAACAAAAGTTAGTATTTGTAAACTTGAAGTGAAAAATTGGGTGAGTAAATCTACTATTAGAAACTTTTTATGAGGAATATACTCTAAAAAATACAGATACAAGGCACATAAATAAAAACCCATAAAAACTTTATACATTAAAACACTTAAAATAATGAAAACTCTATATAGTGAACATTTTCTATCATAAAATAGGTGAAAGGGGTATATAAAAGGGGGGAGAAGATACTATTTTCTTATCTCTCTCTTAATTAATAAATTGATTAATTTCAAAATCTATATTTAAACCTTTTGGTACCATTGTATGCAACTCAAAAATCCATTTCATTTCTCTCAAGCTCAAAATATGATCACTGTTACCTCCTCTTCAATGAACCTTAGTTGTGTCTATCCCACATAAATTCCATTCCACTTGGGTTTCCATCATAGACTTCTGAAAAATCTTTTGACACATTATGATTAATAAATTTTCTCTGTATATTATATATGTGTTCTCTAATTCTTGTTTTTAAAAGACGGGACGTCTTTCCTACATATTGAAGTCCACAGGGACAAATTAAAACATATATTACATTTTTACTCGAGCAGGTAATAAAGGGTTTTATTGAATATTCTTTACTTGTGGTGAGGGAAGAAAACTTCTCTATTTTTCAATTCTTCTTATTTCTAAATTTACATCCCCTACATGTACCACAAAAATTGAATCCTTTGCTGCCCTTTAAAAAAATTCTTGTTATCTTCCTTTTCTCCTTCCCTTTTATCTAAAAAACTCTTGGTTAAAATCGGTTTGAAATTATTTGCTCCTCTAAAAATAAATTTTGGCCTATCATCTGAAAATGAGGATATTTCATGATCTTCCTGTAATATGTGCCAATGCCTTTTGACAATTTTTTGTAGTTCATAATTATTAGTACTAAAATCAAAAATTAATGGTATAATTTCTCTCTCATTTATATTAGTCTCCTTATTTCCTTTAGTTTTATATTTTAGCAAAGATTGACTATCTTTTCGCCAATTTCTTTTTCTATTTCTTCCAATTTTTTGACGTCATAACCTTTTGTAGAGAATTTCTGTTTTAAAATATTCATTTGTTTAAAATACTCCTCTTTTTCTGTACAGTTTATTTTCATTCTTAAAAACTGCCCCTTTGGTATATTTTCCAGCCATGGTTTAAAATGGCAGCTCTTAAGATCGATAAAACTGTTGACGTCAACCGTCTTAAAAAAGGTTTTACTTTTTATCGTCTCATCTTCGACATAAATGTTAAGATCCAAAAAGTTAATCTGTTGAGTACTAATTTCGTAAGACAACTTAATGTTAAAATCATTGTTGTTGAGAGATAAAATAAAATGTTCTAGGGTTTCCTTACTACCCTTCCAAATAATAAAGATATCGGCTATGTATCTTTTGTATAGGACCAGATTTACCCCAATTTCCTTCCTGGAAAAAACATTATTCTCTTCCCAGAAGGACATAAAAAGATTAGCATAGTTTGGGGCAAATCTGGTCCCCATAGCCGTACCTTGGGTCTGAAGGTAAAATGTATCCTCAAACCAAAAAAAATATTTTAAAGAATAAAATTAATCCCTTTAATTAAAAAATCTATTTGTAGGTCATTCATATTTTCCGACTGTTCTAAATAAAACCTAATTGCTTCACAACCTCTCTCATGATGGATTATAGTATATAGGCTGCTCACATCACATATAGCCATAATGAGACCTTCTTGCCAATTAAAATTCTCTAAAATTTGTAATAGACTCATTGTGTCCTTTAGGTATGCTGGACATTTTATTACTATTTTTTGCAAAAATTGATCTATATATTGTGATAGAGAAGACAGTAGTGATCCTATTCCGGAGACTATTGGTCTCCCTGGTGGGTCACTTATGTCCTTATGTTTTTTTGGTAGGACATAAATTACTGGAATCCTGGGATATTTTATATCTAAGAAATCGTATTCCTTTTTGGTCAGAATACCTATATCTAGACCTTCATCTAAAAATTCCTTATATTTAACTTTAATTTGTGGGAGTGGGTTATTCAATAATTCTTTATAAGTTTTTTCGTCTTTTAACTGTTTATAAATCTCCTGTATGTAGGTATCTCTCACCTATTTGGTTTTGTTTTATTATTCACTTGTTTGTGGTTAGTGTGGCCCACAAATGTGATAGTAGCACCTAAATTTATTTAGGGATTTATTCACTTAATTTGTTGTTGTATTTTGCACTTATAACTTGTGTTAAACGTTTTTTTTAATTTTATAGCAATGATATACAGGGAGCCAAGATGGAGGTGCCAAATTTCAGGATAGATTTAAATACAGTGGCTTGGATTTTAACATTCAATGCTATTTTGCTTTTCTGAAAAAAAAAAAAGTGAATAAGTAATTATGGACATCTCTGCGAGCTTACCCCAATATTCCAGGCTAATAACCATCATCGGTACCGCTATATCGCTCAGAGTGCACCAGCCAGATGCCCAGCGATATAGGGAAAAAGAACAAAAAGCAATGAGTGAACCCGGGCTCAGGATCCCAAGATATAGGGGTCTTCCTACGCACGACCCAGCGGCCTTAATCAGCCAAGATGGCACCTGCTGAGGCCTACACCTCAATGTCGTCTGATGATGACATCTTCCCTCCATCTCGACCACGCTCAGTACACAGACAACTTCAGAGTTGGAGGACTCTAATCCATCTACTAAAGCAGATATCAGGGCACTGATGACAGTAATCAAGATCATGTTCAAAGCGGATATGGCACCGATCCGCGAGGCAGTATCTAAGCTAGCTGACGAAGTGGAGGAAGGCATGGAGGGCACCAAGCTAGCACAATCAGCCACTGATGCTACTATAGGAGCGCTACAGAAGCAATGCACAGAACAACCGGCGTAGATAGCCACCATGGAGGACAGGGCCACAGAACAAAATTTGAGATTCTGGGGAGTATCAGAAACGATTGCAGGAACCGAACTCCCCTACTACTGTCGGAGGCTTATTGCCACACTGCTAATGCCCAAGCAGGCAAAACAACTAGTGGTAGACTCCTGTTTCCTAATTACCAAGGCTTCCAACATAGCCCAATATGTACCCAGGGATGTTCTGCTGAAATTAACTCAGGACTCCGACCATGGGGTAATCATAGGGGCCGCGAGAGGCTCTCCCACTGTCGTTTGAGGGGGCACAGCTGGTATTTTTCCAGACATACCCTGGTATGGCAAAGATCCCTCAAGCAAGTTACCGAACTACTGTCTGCAGGAGCACTCCATCCCCTACAAATGGGGCCAACACCAAATCCTGGCTGATAAGGCAGACAAGACACATCTCATGTCACACCTTTCTGAAGCACTAGCTTTTCTCCAGTCCCTAGGCATACCGGCAGAGAAGACTCAACAGACGGCTCGCCTATCCTGGACTGTTGCAGGAATTACTCCATTTGTACTCAGAGGGGGTGGGCGTGAGACAACCACTTTACCCACCTGAAGTCTGCACTTGCAGACCCATACCAGCAACCTTCTAGATATAGACCACTTTATCGGGCATTAACAAGGGAGGGAACATTAGCCACAAACACTTAAAATGAGTGGATTTACGCTATGAGATCTTAATGTCTTTGCCATTGTATCATACCCGTTCCTGTATGGCTCTCATGCCATGTTGTATCTCAGCAATAATTTGCAAAAAAAAAGAATAAAAAAAAGAGAGCTCCCCTTTAATCAGCAATTTTATTTTGCAGATTTGTTAGGAACACTCTGGGCACCATAACAACATTTTTTTCCAATGAAGTTTTGTTTGGTGCCAGGAGGTCTATGACTCTGGCTTTCCTTTAGAGGTTAAAGAGTTCACAAATGGGATCGCTCTGCCCCCTACAACCACTTGTTGGAATGCTTGAAAACAGAAGCCTAGGTCTGTCGCAGGTAGTGCCGCTGTTTGGCTTGGAGAGGTCATCTTTTAGTTAGTTTGCTATGGAGTCCCTCTAAACTTTACTTCTTTACTTTACAGGGCGAATATTGCCCCAGAAAATCTAGTGAGATGTTTTACTGTTTAAAAAAAACAAGAATAAACAATGGAGTTGGTTTTCTTTTAGTCCACATAGCTTTTAGAACAATTATATTTTAAAGCAGCACTGTCATGCCGAATCCCGTTTTACACAGCGTGGGAAAGTTCTTTTGAATTTTCCCACGCTGAGTAATTTGACTCATAACACTCTGATTGGTGGATTAAGTAACCAATCAGAGTGTTATGAGTCAAATTACACAGCGAGGGAAAATTCAAAAGAACTTTCCCACGCTGTGTAAAATGACACAGAGCACTCTGATTGGGTGGCTTTCAAGCCACCCAATCAGAGTGCTCTGTGTCATTTTACACAGCGTGGGAAAGTTCTTTTGAATTTTCCCACGCTGTTTAAAATGACACAGAGCACTCTGATTGGCTTAAACCACCCAATCAGAGTGTTCTAAGCCTAATTGCAGGGTGGGGCAAGGCTTTATGAGCCTTGACCCGCCCTGCGGAACTCAGCACGCGGCGTGCCCTCGAAGGGCGAACAAGGATTCATTTTTTTTGCGCTCGTTTTTTTTGCGACGGGTATGATGGATTTTTATTTGCCCTTTTTGGGGGCTGAAGAAAGAAGATTTTAGAAAAAAGAAGACGTCAAATGGTAAGTTTAATTTTTTTTTTTTTTACATTTTAGTTATTTTATTCCCCCCTCACTATTTTGAGGGTGAGGGGGGTAGGTAGGGGATAGTTTGTTTTGGGTGGTGGGGAGGGTGACTAGGGGCTTGGGACCCCTAGTCACCTTGATTGGGGGGGGTGTTTCATTTAGGGCCCCCACCCACCGCTCAGGGGTGGGGGCCGGGGGGGAGGACAGTAGGTCCCCCCCTATCTTTATTTAGGGCCCCCACTCACCGCTCAGGGGTGGGGGCCAGGGGGGAGGACAGTAGGTCTCCCCCCTTATTGTTTTATTAGGGCCCCCACCCACCACTCAGGGGTGGGGGCCGGGGGGGGGAGGACAGTAGGTCCCCCCCCATATCTTTATTTAGGGCCCTCACCCACCGCTCAGGGGTGGGGGCCAGGGGGGAGGACAGTAGGTCCCCCCCTTATTGTTTTATTAGGGCCCCCACCCACCGCGCAGGGGTGGGGGCCAGGGGGGGAGGACAGTAGGTCCCCCCCTTATTGTTTTATTAGGGACCCCACCCACCACGCAGGGGTGGGGGCCAGGGGGGGAGGACAGTAGGTCCCCCCCCTTATTGTTTTATTAGGGACCCCACCCACCGCGCAGGGGTGGGGGCCAGGGGGAAGGACAGTAGGTCCCCCCCTTATTGTTTTATTAGGGCCCCCACCCACCGCGCAGGGGTGGGGGCCAGGGGGGGAGGACAGTAGGTCCCCCCCTTATTGTTTTATTAGGGCCCCCACCCACCGCGCAGGGGTGGGGGCCAGGTGGGGAGGACAGTAGGTCCCCCTCCATCTTTATTTAGGGCCCCCACCCACCGCGCAGGGGTGGGGGCAGGACACCAGCCGCGCGGGGGGGGGGGGGTTATTAGGTTTTTTGTTTTTTTACAGTGAGCAGCTATAGGCTGCTCACTGCTTACTACACATGCCACTACTCGCGATATAGCGAGTAGGGGCATATTATTTACTAATACTAAGTAATCTTTACTTAGTATTAGTAAATGTGGCTGAAAGACCAATTTAGGTCTTTCAGCCTTTTAGTAGATAGCTCCCTAATACCATGGGAATTAGGGAGTTATCTACTAAGCGGCTGCAAGATGCAGCCGCGGCAATGAATAGGATCGGAGTTTCATTCATTAGAATGAAATTCCGATACGAACAAAGTACCGAATTGCATCCTAACACGAATGGAGAAACTCTTCTCATTCTGTTAGGATGCAATTCGGCAGTTTTGCCGGCGTTCTGTCTAAGTGACAGGGTGTTCGGCAATACTGACGGGAAGCATTGTGGTAACAGTGAGGAAAGCTAGGGATCATGGGAAAATTGCTCTGACCAGCGGAAATGAAGCACACTTTGCTCCTCCGCTGGTCAGAGCTGGTCAAGCGGAGGAATGGACCATAAGGCAAAGAGTCCCTACTTTGTCTTATGATTTTAAAGAAAACTAAAGAAGACAGGAAGAAAAGAATAACAGATCCCGAGAGAGGGGGAGAAGAGGAAGAGATTGAGGAAAGGTAAGTTCGGCATGACATTGCCGCTTTAACTATATGCACAAATATAATTGGAAAGACACTTATTGATTTATTTATTTTTTGTTTGTTTTTTGTGAGAAATTGTATATTTATAAATATTAAACTGTGAAGTCTGGCAGCTTACACTGATCTATATTCCATTATAATAATAGCCTTCCCAGTGTATCATTTTACCTATACAAAATTACATGGTTTAACAAATGCTCCTTATTAGTCTAAATGTGTCTCTGCCACCCTCACCATGTCCCTAATGCATCTTTGTCACCCTCCCCCACTGACCACTAGGAATTACAGTGGATCCTGAGGTCGTGAGTGTGAGCCCAAGAGTTGGCCGGCTGGTCATCTCAGGGCCCCCAATACAGGGCCGACTGTGCACTAAGGAGGAGTTTACCCAGATGGAAGGTGCCTACTCTGCTAAAATATAGTGTCTGCAGGGAGAATGCTTCATAGCTAATGGTGGTGGAGCAAAAGAGGAAAAATTATATGTGTGTGGTCAAAATTGCCGTGGGTGGTGCCTCTGATTGACTGAGTGGTCATCTTTCAGTTATGTTGTTATAGTTCCCCATTAAACTTTACTTTACAGGCAGTGGCATCACTAGGGGGGAGGGCAGGGGGGGGCCATGGCCCCCCCTACATTATGCAGTGCCACCCTTTGTGCCCCCCCCAATTCAAATTAAAGTCGGGAGCTCTGCGTCTCCCTTCTCACGCTGCAGCAGCAGTGTAACTGGTGGACTTTTCCTGCCTGCGGCCAGAGGGGGCGCTGTGTGCTGGGAGGACTTCCTCCAGGATCACAGAGAGCAGTGCAGGGGAGAGACAGGGAGAGGAAGTTCAGCTCCGCACAGAGGCATCCAAGCAGCTGCTGGTTAGTGTTACTCAGACTGTGGGGTGGGGAGTGGGTCAGTCTGTGTGTGTATGGATCAGTCTGTGTGTGTATGGATGATCAGTCTGTGTGTGTATGGATCAGTCTGTGTGTGTATGGATCAGTCTGTGTGTGTATGGATCAGTCTGTGTGTGTATGGATCAGTCTGTGTGTGTATGGATCAGTCTGTGTATGTATGGATCAGTCTGTGTATGTATGGATCAGTCTGTGTGTATGGATCAGTCTGTGTGTATGGATCAGTCTGTGTATGTATGGATCAGTCTGTGTGTGTATGGATCAGTCTGTGTGTATGGATCAGTCTGTGTGTATGGATCAGTCTGTGTATGTATGGATAAGTCTGTGTATGTATGGGTCAGTCTGTGTATGTATGGATCAGTCTGTGTATTTATGGATCAGTTTGTGTGTATGGATCAGTCTGTGTGTATGGATCAGTCTGTGTGTATGGATGATCAGTATGTGTGTGTATGGATGATCAGTATGTGTGTGTATGGATGATCAGTCTGTGTGTGTATGGATGATCAGTCTGTGTGTGTATGGATGATCAGTCTGTGTGTACATGGATCATCTGTGTGTGTATGGATCAGTCTGTGTATGTATGGATCAGTCTGTGTATGTATGGATCAGTCTGTCTATGTATGGATCAGTCTGTCTATGTATGGATCAGTCTGTGTGTATGGGTCAGTCTGTGTATGTATGGATTAGTCTGTGTGTATGGGTCAGTCTGTGTATGTATGCATTAGTCTGTGTGTATGGATCAGTCTGTGTGTATGGATCAGTCTGTGTGTATGGATCAGTCTGTATATGTATGGATCAGTCTGTGTGTGTATGGATTATCAGTCTGTGTGTGTATGGATCAGTCTGTGTGTGTATGGATCAGTCTGTGTGTGTATGGATCAGTCTGTGTGTGTATGGATCAGTCTGTGTGTATGGATCATTCTGTGTATGTATGGATCAGTCTGTGTATGTATGGATCAGTCTGTGTATGTATGGATCAGTCTTTGTGTATGAATCAGTCTGTGTGTGTGGATCAGTCTGTGTATGTATGGATCAGTCTGTGTGTGTATGGATTATCAGTCTGTGTGTGTATGGATCAGTCTGTGTGTGTATGGATCAGTCTGTGTGTGTATGGATCAGTCTGTGTGTGTATTGATCAGTCTGTGTGTATGGATCAGTCTGTGTGTATGGATCAGTCTGTGTATGTATGGATCAGTCTGTGTATGTATGGATCAGTCTGTGTATGTATGGATCAGTCTGTGTATGTATGGATCAGTCTGTGTATGTATGGACCAGTCTGTGTGTGTATGGATCAGTCTGTGTGTATGGATCAGTCTGTGTGTATGGATCAGTCTGTGTATGTATGGATCAGTCTGTGTATGTATGGGTCAGTCTGTGTATGTATGGATCAGTCTGTGTGTGTATGGATCAGTCTGTGTGTATGGATCAGTCTGTGTGTATGGATCAGTCTGTGTATGTATGGATCAGTCTGTGTATGTATGGATCAGTCTGTGTATGTATGGATCAGTCTGTGTATGTATGGGTCAGTCTGTGTATGTATGGGTCAGTCTGTGTATGTATGGGTCAGTCTGTGTATGTATGGATCAGTCTGTCTATGTATGGATCAGTTTGTGTGTATGGATCAGTCTGTGTGTATGGATCAGTCTGTGTGTATGGATCAGTCTGTGTGTGTATGGATGATCAGTATGTGTGTGTATGGATGATCAGTCTGTGTGTGTATGGATGATCAGTCTGTGTGTGTATGGATGATCAGTCTGTGTGTACATGGATCATCTGTGTGTGTATCGATCAGTCTGTGTATGTATGGATCAGTCTGTGTATGTATGGATCAGTCTGTCTATGTATGGATCAGTCTGTGTATGTATGGATCATGTAACGGACCGTTTCACTTACAAGAGGATAAAACCCAGTTTAGGCGATAATCCCCTTTCCAGATGCACAGGCAGCTACTGCAAACACCATTCTCCCGACTGGAGACACACGAACACTGGATCCGAGAAACCTTTTAAATTCTCCCAAGCATATGAATGCTGTAGACCATTGAATAGGAACCATACGAATAGGCTTGTACTCCTAGCAGTCAACTGGAACAGCATGCAATAAATCCTTCCCCCCAATAATGAGACGACACATCACTTTGAGGGTAAAACAGGAACTCTGGACTGGCTCATCCAGCCTGGCTTTTATTTCCAACTCACACATACAGGCCACACCCAGGGGGAGGCATAACAGAACCAATGACATAGATGTTACCTCCCACACATCCCCTCCCCTTAGTGTGACACATAATCCCATTATGCATACAGTGTAAAATGTACTTTTACACAACTTTCATAACTTTAAAACCATACATCACATTCACATAAAAATACATATCCACAATCAATCCATTCAGGGGAACAACATATTAAAAAATGGCATGAATCCGACCAGGGGTTCAAAAGTTACTAAAAGTATCTTTTGTCCCTCCTGTCTGGCAGAAAAACATCCCCACAATGCACCCTGGTTTCCTCCCTTCTGCCCTGGAGTTAATTGGAGAAGTAATCCAATTATCCAGGACTAGAGGCAGACTCCATTAACCACATGGTTGCAAAACGACATAAAACACTTTAAAATACATAAAGTCACATTTACACATAACACACAGACATTTCACCTATCCCCAGATAGCTGGGATCTGCGCGCACAAAACTACCGAATAGCGCGCAGATCCTACTCACACAGTACAATTGCCATGGAGCTAAAGTCTTTCCCATAGTCTTTCATTATATGAATAGGCTCCATGGTATGGCTATCTGGGGTATCACATTCCCATAAAGTCTGGTCCATAGTCCAAAGGCAAGAGGCGGGCAATCAGCCCCCTCCAAGGACACGTGGCGAGGTCGGTTTCGCCACACTTCTCCCCTTTACCCCCCAGACTAACAGGGTACTTGACCTCCTGCCGGTCAGTGCCCTTGTTAGTCCAGCAGCCCACCCAGAAGACAGAAACAGCAGTACAGCCCACCCACAATAAACCATTACTACACCTGGGTAAGGGAGAATCTTGTCCATGTCCAGGTG
Organism: Pelobates fuscus; assembly: GCF_036172605.1. NCBI lineage: Eukaryota > Metazoa > Chordata > Amphibia > Anura > Pelobatidae > Pelobates > Pelobates fuscus. Next base: position 235,165,456 of record NC_086318.1, read on the forward strand.
CCTTACCACGGCTGTGTGGGGGACTGGTAGGCTGCCTTGGTGGGTTGCTGAGGGTGCAGAGACCAGCGGTACTCTGTCCTGGTGCCAGCACTACCCCGGGAGTAGCCTGGTTGGAGCCTGGTTGCTGGAGATTGACTGTCTCCACTTTGGATATATCGCTCTGTGGCTGGGGGACAGGACCGACCGTCCCTACCCCTTGTGCTGTAAGTGCAGAGACTACGGTCCCATCTGCACAGTTGTGGGGCTTAACATCTCCCCTGGGTGGGTTAGGCTGCCGTTGGAGAGAGGGTGTAACAAGCTCCTCTCTCTGGACGGTGAACTGCCGCTGGGGAGAGGGGTTAGCAGGCTCCTCTCCCTGCCACTCTCTCTGCTGGTGGAAAGGGAGACCAGCTGTCTCCCCTTTCATTCTCTTGTCCTGCTGCTGGGGTGCGAGACTGACTGTCTCTGCTCCCTGCAGGACACACTGCCGCTGGGGAGGATGGACGACACCATCAGCTCCCTGGGGTACACACTGCCGCTGGGGAGGAAGGACGACACCTTCGGCTCCCTGGGTTACACACTGCCGCTGGGGAGGACGGACGACACCATCAGCTCCCTGGGACACACACTGCCGCTGGGGAGGATGGACGACACCATCAGCTCCCTGGGGTACACACTGCCGCTGGGGAGGAAGGACGACACCTTCGGCTCCCTGAGACACACACTGCCGCTGGGGAGGGAGGACGCTGCTCTCCTCTCCCTTCACTTCACACTGCCTTCCTGGCATATCACTTGGCTGCTGGGGGGCAGGAACAACAACCTCTGCCCCCTGTAACTCAGCCTGCCGCTGGGGAGGGAGGACGACACCATCCGCTCCCTGGGTTACACACTGCCGCTGGGGAGGATGGACGACACCATCAGCTCCCTGGGGTACACACTGCCGCTGGGGAGGAAGGACGGCACCTTCTGCTCCCTGGGACACACACTGCCGCTGGGGAGGATGGACGACACCATCAGCTCCCTGGGGTACTGCTGGTTGCTGTTGTGAAGGAGGACCGGTTGTCTCTTCCCAGGCTTCAATGATGAGTCGCAGGTAATCCCCCTCCAGGTTCCATTCCTTGGCAACCAAATACTGTAGGTCTGCCTCGAGGTCAATAGCGCTAGGGAGACCCAGCATGTCCGCTCGGTCGTAGTACAGGTCCCAAAAACGAGAGTCGGTCATTTTCCCAAAGTCCTCATCGTCATTATTATCCCAAAATCAGCCACAGCCAGTGTACTCTCCGCCTTCTGGGAACTCATACTCCGCCATCTCGGGGACACACTGAGCTGCGTACCATTGTATCGCCTGGTATGCGTCGTCTAGCACCCGTTCTGCATATACTAGAATCTCGAGTCTAGTCACCCACTTTTCCTCGGCCTGTGTTCTCAGGAGGGGCCTCCGCTCTGCCATTCGAGCCAGGATTCGCTGCCTTCTGCTGCGGCGCTGACCCCCTCGCGAATACTGTACTTCCTCTAGGGCTTCGTTCCACAACCCGGCTCTGACCACCTCTCTGTACATCAACATGTTCTCCTCTGAGACTTCTCCAGACTCCGGGACGTAAAAGTTCAATCTAACTTGAAACTCCTCCTCCATTTTCTGAGTTCCTTTGTAGATAGGGTCGTTGTACAGGTACTAGCGTTGCCCTCAATTTGTAATCCCGGAATGGTGTTGTCTGTAGCTGTCCCTCTGGTTGTAGGAACGATCCCGCCGCTTGCCACCAATTGTAACGGACCGTTTCACTTACAAGAGGATAAAACCCAGTTTAGGCGATAATCCCCTTTCCAGATGCACAGGCAGCTACTGCAAACACCATTCTCCCGACTGGAGACACACGAACACTGGATCCGAGAAACCTTTTAAATTCTCCCAAGCATATGAATGCTGTAGACCATTGAATAGGAACCATACGAATAGGCTTGTACTCCTAGCAGTCAACTGGAACAGCATGCAATAAATCCTTCCCCCCAATAATGAGACGACACATCACTTTGAGGGTAAAACAGGAACTCTGGACTGGCTCATCCAGCCTGGCTTTTATTTCCAACTCACACATACAGGCCACACCCAGGGGGAGGCATAACAGAACCAATGACATAGATGTTACCTCCCACACATCCCCTCCCCTTAGTGTGACACATAATCCCATTATGCATACAGTGTAAAATGTACTTTTACACAACTTTCATAACTTTAAAACCATACATCACATTCACATAAAAATACATATCCACAATCAATCCATTCAGGGGAACAACATATTAAAAAATGGCATGAATGGAGCCCAACATGGCGGACTACGCAGGCTATGTGGACGACTTCGCCAACTCCGACGACCCATTCTCGGACCAAGAAGAGTCTGTCTTACCTGCTCTGAAGCCAACAACCACACCCACAGCAAAGACGGACGCAACTCCGGTTACGAAGGTGGAGATGAGGGAGTTGCTGGCCGAGCTACGCCGGGGCATCCAGGCCGACATGGCAGAAATGAGGAGGGACATCCAAGGCCTATCAGACCGCGTGGATGCCGCTGAACGTACTACAACGAGCCATACTCAGCAACTTGCCGCTCTGCAGAGAGATGTCGTCGCTCTACAACAGCAACACATCCAAGCAGAACACAAAATGGCGGCTATGGAGGACACGCGGCGGGCGCAAAACCTCAAGATCAGAGGGATAGCGGAGTCTGTCTCGGATGCAGAGGTGCCTCATCTAATCCGACGGCTGGTAAGCACAATTCTCCCCATCAGACAGGCCAAGGGCGTGCATATTGATGGCGCATTCCGCATACCCAAACCCATGACAGCCCCACAGACAGCACCCAGGGACATTATTGTCAAATTCAATAAACGCCAGGATAAAATGGCCGTAATGGCAGCCACCAAGGGAAATACGCCATATGTCTTTGAGGACATGTCCCTCCTATTCTACGCAGATCTCTCTAGAGGTACGATGCAATGGCGCGCAGCCCTCAGGCCACTTACCACCCTACTCCGCGCACACAACATACAGTACCAATGGCGCCCACCCCGTAAACTCCAAGTACTCCACGGGACCGACACCTACCTAGTATCCGACCTCCCAGAGGCAAGGAAGCACTTGGCGGCATGGGGCCTCCCTCAAGACGCCATTCAGCAACCTGGCAAGCATCCCAGCTCCCGTATGGGAAACCCGGCCACCTCCGAGACATTTGTCCCGAGAAACACCAACCAGTCAGCACTACTGGCGGGCTCTCGCTGACACTACAGGTGGACTAAAGGCCCCCCACATACCCTTTTTTGTTGCTGTTCCAGGGACTGGGCGATCTAATAAACATGGGGCCCGATTCACAAACTGTCCCATGAGACGCACTTGGATCATCGGCTGAACAACACCAATGACCTACACCCAAGGTACTCACCCGGACACAGAAGGGGACACCTGACGTTCCGGTCGAAATACAACCTTCCAGAGACTTAACCTCTCCCTTATGTTACGTTTTGTTATTACGTTGTTAAGGTTACTAGCTTTGAAATACACCCATTCTCAGATACTACTTATCACGTTGACACGTGAATTTAGGGACTAGGGTTAACACCCCGGCCACTCTTCAGGAAATATGGCCTCTCTTAGGTTACTCACCAGGGATCAGGCCGACTGTATTGGCACGCTAACCTCGCTGTACCCATAGGGCTCTCCCATAGACTCCCACCTCAATTTAGGGGCTTACCATGTATCCTTATGGCTGCCCCCCAGCATATCACCGTTGGACCTCCTACTATGTCATACTGCCCCTAGTTAACCAGGGCAAAGCAGAGGGCCTAGGACAGAGCCACTGCCGCATTGAGGGACAATCCCAATATAGACGCCAGTATCTCAGACAGCACCATCCCAAAGGCACTGCCCCACAACTGTATTCAGCGCACACGCTGTTAGCAAGATCTAGCCCCTTCTAATGCCAGAAATAGGCCTAGCACGGCCAAGTATCATAAAGACTGAGATCCACGGCACACAGGGGTAAAAAGCCCCTCCTGGGTTTACGTGGTGCCCGGGCACTCCAACCATCCCCCCAACCACTTCTTACGTCATACACCTGAGCAAACCCACACAGAACTTGGTTGTCTCATACCGACACGGCCGCCGGTTACCACGGCACAGACACAGCTTACCACAAGCCCTTAACGTGACCCTCCCGTCCTGAGCAGCAGAACAGGGTATACACCCTCTAGCTCTCCCGCTCGATAGAGGGAGATAAGGGGTTATAGCCCAAGTAACTTCATCTCACGCAAACCTAGCGAAAATCCAGCTCACACCCACAACCGAACACACTACGCTCGCACAGCCGAAATAAGCAACACTTACTACATAATTTAGAAACTAGAACTAATCTCCTGTTCATCTGTATTGTTTTGGTTTCCTGGTTTTATGCATGTTTATACTCAGTCTACAGCCTGGCAAATTGTTATGCAAACTACTGATGTAAAGCGTGACTTTGATCACACACTCTACTCTACCACACTACGCGCAGCTAGCCACATCTCTCAGCATATTATGACATATAACAGCTGCCAATTAGCCTGCAACAATCCTGTAATTTGCACTTTCACTCTACACCCAAGCCTGCTTCATTTTACAACGCTTAAACAAAACACACGCACGTTTAAGCACCTACTAATACTACTGTTTAACCTGTCTAACTCTATACAAGTGGTTGAAGCGCTAGACCCTATCCTGTTACCATTTAAAACTAAAAATGTGCTGTATACTCCTATACCACGTTCTGTTATAACTGTTTATTACATTACTGCTTGGAACTGCTATTGTGGCTGATCAAGCCCATTGTTATATCACGCACAACAAAAATAAAGAATTAAAAAAAAAAAAAAAAAATGGCATGAATCCGACCAGGGGTTCAAAAGTTACTAAAAGTATCTTTTGTCCCTCCTGTCTGGCAGAAAAACATCCCCACAATGCACCCTGGTTTCCTCCCTTCTGCCCTGGAGTTAATTGGAGAAGTAATCCAATTATCCAGGACTAGAGGCAGACTCCATTAACCACATGGTTGCAAAACGACATAAAACACTTTAAAATACATAAAGTCACATTTACACATAACACACAGACATTTCACCTATCCCCAGATAGCTGGGATCTGCGCGCACAAAACTACCGAATAGCGCGCAGATCCTACTCACACAGTACAATTGCCATGGAGCTAAAGTCTTTCCCATAGTCTTTCATTATATGAATAGGCTCCATGGTATGGCTATCTGGGGTATCACATTCCCATAAAGTCTGGTCCATAGTCCAAAGGCAAGAGGCGGGCAATCAGCCCCCTCCAAGGACACGTGGCGAGGTCGGTTTCGCCACAGATCAGTCTGTGTATGTATGGATCAGTCTGTCTATGTATGGATCAGTCTGTGTGTGTATGGATCAGTCTGTATGTATGGGTCAGTCTGTGTGTGTATGGATCAGTCTGTGTGTATGGATCAGTCTGTGTGTATGGGTCAGTGTGACGAAACCAACCTCGCCACTGAGAACTGGAGAAGCCTGGTTGCCCGCCTGCTGCCTTTGGACTATGGCCCTGGGAGATTGGGCCCTTTACAAACAGTATTCGGCCCTAACAGAGTGCATGTCACTCATTCTGGCCCTTTAAATACAGTGGGGCCATTCGGTACTTGCCCTGTGTGAGCAGTGATACCCCCCAGATAGCTATGCCATGGAGCCTATTCATATAATGAAAGACTATGGGAAAGACTTTGGCTCCATGGCAATTAAACTGTATTTGTGTGGTCTGCGTGCCATTCACCTAATAATGTGCACGCAGACCTTCGCTATCTGGGGATATGTTAAATGTCTGTGTTTAATGTATAAAAAGTGACTTTATGTATTTTAAAGAGTTTTATGTTGTTTTGCAACCATGTGGTTAATGGAGTCTGCCTCTAGTCCTGGATAATTAGATTTCTTCTCCAATTATCTCCAGGGCAGAAGGGAGGAAGCCAGGATGCATTGTGGGGATGTTTTACTTTTACTGTTTGAGCCAGGGGGAATAAAAGATACTTTTACTAACTTTTGAACCCCTGGTCTGATTCATGCCATTTTTTAATATGTTGTTCCCCTGAATGGATTGATTGTGGATATGTATTTTTATGTGAATGTGATGTATGGTTTTAAAGTTATGAAAGTTGTGTAAAAGTATATTTTGAACTGTACACATAATGGGATTAAGTGTCACACTAAGGGGAGGGGATGTGTGGGAGGTAACATCTATGTTATTGGTTATTTTATGCCTCCCCCTGGGTGTGGCCTGTATGTGTACTCATGTAATAAAAACCAGGCTGGGTGCCCAGCACCTCAGACCACTGCTTGACCTTCAACACGGAGCCTTGTCTCGTTCTTGGGGGGATTCACTGTATGCTGTTGGAGATTTGACTGCTAGGAGTGTAAGCTGATGTCTGCTTTTCCTATTCATCTGCTAGCAGCTATTTGTGAGGTTCCAGCTGGAGTGCTACCTTATTCACCTATATCCAGTTCGTGAGTTCTGATGTTCTGCAGTAGCTGTGCCTTTCTGAGAAAAGGGGATTATCGCCTAAACGGATTTTAACCCCTCATATGCTGAAACGGTCCGTTACAATTGGTGGCAAGCGGCGGGATCGTTCCTACAGCCAGAAGGACAGCTACAGAACACCATTTCTTTGGATTTACAATTTGAGGGCAACGCATGTCTGAGTACAGCGACCCTGACAGCACCAGGATGGAACCAGCAGTGGAGTACAATAAGGGTGACATGGATGACCGGGATGCAATAAGGAAAGGCATCTGGTACCAGGCCCTGGATAATGTACAATACCAGCGGGGTGAGAGTCTCCCCAGTGAAGAGCAGTGGTTGCAGAAGCAAGTGGCCCTGCGGATGCCCTTCCTGGGAGAGCAGCCCCTGGAGGAATGGGTGAAGGAACTAGAGCACCGGGTATGGCAGGAGCTATGGCTGGAGGATGCCTACCAGGCGCTCTGGTGGTATATGGCACAGTATATACCCTGGACAGCCGAACATGACAAGCCAGAGGGAGAGGAGTTTGATGGTCCTGGCTTGTTATGGGAGTCCTTTGCAGAGCCTGGCTTCGGGAGCCCTGCGCAAACCAGACTGCAGGACATTTTCTATGAGAGGGAGGCTAGGCATGAGTGGGATGACCCCCATGAGGTAGAGCAAGACCTGGCTCACCTAGCAGCCCTGGAGTGGGAACTGGAGCAAAACTACCAAGATCTCTTCCGCTTCATTGGGAAGGCTCAGCAGGACAGTAAGGTGACAGACCCAGATCCAGACCCCTTCCGCTGGGAAGATATTGTAGAGATTTACTGGGAAGAACCCCAGGTGGCCTGTAGAGATGGGACCGAGGTCTCTCCACCGGCCCTGCAGGGAATTGGGAGCCCAGTCTCCATTCCCCAGCGGCAGGCTGAGTTACAGGGGGCAGAGGTAGTTGGTCCCACCCCCCAGCAGCAGAGTGATATGCCGGGAAGGCAGTGTGAAGTGCAGGGAGAGGAGAGCAGCGTCCTCCCTCCCCAGCGGCAGGCTGAGTTACAGGGGGCAGAGGTAGTTGGTCCTACCCCCCAGCAGCAGAGTGATATGCCGGGAAGGCAGTGTGAAGTGCAGGGAGAGGAGAGCAGCGTCCTCGCTCCCCAGCGGCAGGCTGAGTTACCGGGGGCAGAGGTAGTTGGTCCTACCCCCCAGCAGCAGAGTGATATGCCGGGAAGGCAGTGTGAAATGCAGGGAGAGGAGAGCAGCGTTCTCCCTCCCCAGCGGCAGGCTGAGTTACAGGGGGCAGAGGTAGTTGGTCCTACCCCCCAGCAGCAGCATGATTTTTTGGGAATTGGGAGCCCAGTCTCCATTCCCCAGCGGCAGTGTGAAGTAGAGGGAGAGGAGAGCAGCGTCCTCCCTCCCCAGCGGCAGGCTGAGTTACAGGGGGCAGAGGTAGTTGGTCCTACCCCCCAGCAGCAGCGTGACTTTTTGGGAATTGGGAGCCCAGTCTCCTTTCCCCAACAGCAGGACACTGTATTAGGAGAAGAGACGGTCGGTCTCCCTCCGCAGATGATGGAAGTATGCATGGGAGAGGAGCTTATTACCACCTCTCCCCAGCAGCGGATTATTAATGGGCAGAGTGTTCTATCGGGAGAGGAGCTTGTTACCCCCTCTCCCCAGCGGCAGTTTAATGTACCAGGGGGAGACTGTAAGCCCCCCACCGGTGCAGATGGGACCGTGGTCTCTGCACTTACCACACAGGGGGTAGGGATGGTCGGTCCTACCCCCCCACGACAGAACTATGTATCCAAGGGGGAGACAACCGGTCTCCCCATTCAGCAGCAGAGCTATGCAACGAAGGGGGAGACAATCCGTCTCCAGCAACCAGGCTCCAACCAGACTACTCCGGTGGTAGTGCTGGCATCAGGACAGAGTACCGCTGGTCTCTGCCCACTCAGTAACCCACCAAGGCAGCCTACCAGTCCCCTGCACAGCCGGGGTGAGGCACCTGGACATGGACAACTTTCTCCTCTACCCAGGTGTAGTAACCATTTATTGTGGGTGGGCTGTACTGATGTTTCTGCTTTGTGGGTGGGTTGCTGGACTAACAAGGGCACTGACCGGCAGGAGATCAGGTACCCTGTTAGTCTTTTTGGAAAGGGGGAGAGATGTGACGAAACCAACCTCGCCACTGAGAACTGGAGAAGCCTGGTTGCCCGCCTGCTGCCTTTGAACTATGGCCCTGGGAGATTGGGCCCTTTACAAACAGTATTCGGCCCTAACAGAGTGCATGTCACTCATTCTGGCCCTTTAAATACAGTGGGGCCATTCGGTACTTGCCCTGTGTGAGCAGTGATACCCCCCAGATAGCTATGCCATGGAGCCTATTCATATAATGAAAGACTATGGGAAAGACTTTGGCTCCATGGCAATTAAACTGTATTTGTGTGGTCTGCGTGCCATTCACCTAATAATGTGCACGCAGACCTTCGCTATCTGGGGATATGTTAAATGTCTGTGTTTAATGTATAAAAAGTGACTTTATGTATTTTAAAGAGTTTTATGTTGTTTTGCAACCATGTGGTTAATGGAGTCTGCCTCTAGTCCTGGATAATTAGATTTCTTCTCCAATTATCTCCAGGGCAGAAGGGAGGAAGCCAGGATGCATTGTGGGGATGTTTTACTTTTACTGTTTGAGCCAGGGGGAATAAAAGATACTTTTACTAACTTTTGAACCCCTGGTCTGATTCATGCCATTTTTTTAATATGTTGTTCCCCTGAATGGATTGATTGTGGATATGTATTTTTATGTGAATGTGATGTATGGTTTTAAAGTTATGAAAGTTGTGTAAAAGTATATTTTGAACTGTACACATAATGGGATTAAGTGTCACACTAAGGGGAGGGGATGTGTGGGAGGTAACATCTATGTTATTGGTTATTTTATGCCTCCCCCTGGGTGTGGCCTGTATGTGTACTCATGTAATAAAAACCAGGCTGGGTGCCCAGCACCTCAGACCACTGCTTGACCTTCAACACGGAGCCTTGTCTCGTTCTTGGGGGGATTCACTGTATGCTGTTGGAGATTTGACTGCTAGGAGTGTAAGCTGATGTCTGCTTTTCCTATTCATCTGCTAGCAGCTATTTGTGAGGTTCCAGCTGGAGTGCTACCTTATTCACCTATATCCAGTTCGTGAGTTCTGATGTTCTGCAGTAGCTGTGCCTTTCTGAGAAAAGGGGATTATCGCCTAAACGGATTTTAACCCCTCATATGCTGAAACGGTCCGTTACAGTCAGTCTGTGTGTATGGGTCAGTCTGTGTATGTATGGATCAGTCTGTGTGTATGGATCAGTCTGTGTGTATGGATCAGTCTGTATATGTATGGATCAGTCTGTATATGTATGGATCAGTCTGTGTGTGTATGGATGATCAGTCTGTGTGTGTATGGATGATCAGTCTGTGTGTGTATGGATGATCAGTCTGTGTGTGTATGGATCAGTCTGTGTGTGTATGGATGATCAGTCTGTGTGTGTATGGATGATCAGTCTGTGTGTGTATGGATCAGTCTGTGTGTGTATGGATCAGTCTGTGTGTGTATGGATCAGTCTGTGTGTGTATGGATCAGTCTGTGTGTGTATGGATCAGTCTGTGTGTGTGGATCAGTCTGTGTGTGTATGGATGACCAGTCTGTGTATGTATGGATCAGTCTGTGTATGTATGGATCAGTCTGTGTATGTATGGATCAGTCTGTGTATGTATGGATCAGTCTGTGTATGTATGGATCAGTCTGTGTGTGTATGGATCAGTCTGTGTGTGTATGGATCAGTCTGTGTGTGTATGGATGATCAGTCTGTGTGTGTATGGATGATCAGTCTGTGTGTGTATGGATGATCAGTCTGTGTGTGTATGGATGATCAGTCTGTGTGTGTATGGATGATCAGTCTGTGTGTGTATGGATCAGTCTCTGTGTGTATGGATCAGTCTGTGTGTGTATGGATCATCTGTGTGTGTCTGGATCAGTCTGTGTGTGTATGGATCAGTCTGTGTGTGTATGGATCAGTCTGTGTGTGTATGGATCAGTCTGTGTATGTATGGATCAGTCTGTGTGTGTATGGGTCAGTCTGTTTGTAGGGGCAGAGTTTGTGTATGTATGGGTCAGTCTGTGTGTGTATGGATCAGTCTGTGATGTATGGATCAGTCAGTGTGTATGGATCAGTCTGTGTGTAGGGGGGTCAGTCTGTGTGTGTATGGATCAATCTGTGTATGTATGGGTCAGTCTGTGTGTAGGGGGGGGTCAGTCTGTGTGTGTATAGGTCAGTCTGTGTGTAGGGCGGTCAGTCTGTGTATGTATGGATCAGTCAGTGTGTATGGATCAGTCTGTGTGTAGGGGGGTCAGTCTGTGTGTGTATGGATCAGTCTGTGTATGTATGGGTCAGTCTGTGTATGTATGGGTCAGTCTGTGTGTAGGGGGGTCAGTCTGTGTGTAGGGGGGTCATCCTGTGAGTGTATGGGTCAGTCAGTTAGTGTTTGTGTGTGGGGGGGTGTAACGGCTACCCAGGTATTGAGAGGGTATCTGCCGCTGGAGACGTCCTTTTCCCTGCAAGCTGCTGTGTTCCGGGCGTTGTTAGCGGGTTCCGGGCGTTGTTTCCCACATCCTACCCTGTGTCCCAGGTATTGGACTTCGGCCATGCCGAAGTTACATTTTTCTGGTTTCAGAGTCAGGCCTGCGGCCCGAATCTGATCCAGTACAGCCTCTACATGTCGCAAGTGTTCCCCCCATGTTTCACTATAGATCGCTATGTCATCCAGGTATGCGCAGGCAAAGTCCTGGAAGCCATCAAGAAGTCTATCCACCAAGCGCTGAAAGGTAGCTGGGGCGTTCTTCATCCCAAATGGCATGACCTTAAATTGGTACAGGCCAAATGGGGTGACGAACGCCGACTTGGGGATAGCCTCCTTGGCCAGGGGGATCTGCCAGTATCCCTTGCATAGATCAATGGTGGTCAGATACCTCCCCCTGGCAATGCGGTCTAATAGTTCGTCCACTCGGGACATGGGGTACGCATCTGTCACGGTACGGTCATTGAGTCGCCTATAGTCTACACAAAATCTAGTAGTTCCGTCCTTTTTGGGTACTAGGACTACGGGTGAAGCCCAGGGGCTGTCAGATGGCTCTATGACTCCTAACCTTAGCATCTCTTGTACTTCCTTCTTCATTTCTCCCCTGACTGCCTCAGGGATTCGATATAGGGTCTGCCTAAGGGGTACTTGTCCTGGGGTCTCGACATGGTGGGTCGCTAGCGTGGTGTACCCTGGTTCCTGAGCGAACGTTAATTTCTTTTCCATTATCAACTGTCTAAGTTGGCCCTTTTCGGCTGCGGTTAGCCGCTCCCCTAGTTGGATGGTGTCCAGTAAGCTAGGGGATTTTCTGGGTGCTAACAGGTCTGGGATAGGTAGGCTGTCGGGGTCCTCGGTAGCAGAAATGCATATAGCGGCAATATCCTCTGGCCTCTCTTGGTATTCTTTTAGTAAATTTACATGAAAGGTTTTCTGGATTCTCTCATCTTTATTGCTGGCAATCACATAAGTAGTGTCGCAGATCTGCGCTACTACTTTGTAAGGGCCCTGCCAGGATGTCTGGAGTTTATTTCCCTTTACCGGTCTAAGTACCAGCACTTTCTGACCCACCTGGAAGGTTCTCTGTCGGGCGTCCCTATCATACAAACGCTTCTGTCGACCCTGGGCCGCATGGAGATGGTCCCGTGCCATCCGAGCCAACTGCTCCATGCGGTCCCGCATCTCCAGAACATACGGTACAATAGGGATCCCTTCAGATTCCATCTCCCCTTCCCAATGCTCCCGGATGAGGTCGAGGGGACCTCGTACCCTTCTTCCGTAGAGCAGTTCGAACGGGGAGAACCCAGTGGATTCCTGCGGCACCTCTCGATATGCAAACAAGAGGTGTGGCAAGAATCGCTCCCAGTCTCTGTATTCCGCGGTAAAGGTCCTCAGCAACTGTTTCAAGGTACCATTAAAGCGCTCGCAGAGACCGTTCGTCTGGGGGTGGTAGGGTGAGCTGAGGAGGTTTTGAATACCGCAGACCTTCCATAACTGTTGGGTCAGATCTGCGGTAAATTGAGTCCCCCTGTCAGATAGTATTTCTCGGGGAAAACCTACTCTAGTGAATATCCCCACTAAGGCACTGGCGACAGTGTCGGCCTGAATATTTGTCAGGGCGACGGCTTCCGGGTAGCGGGTAGCGTAGTCCACCACAGTGAGTATATATTTCTTACCGGATGGGCTAGGGTTAGGTAGGGGCCCCACCAGGTCGACTGCCACCCGGCTAAACGGTTCCTCGATTATGGGCATAGGTGACAGTCGAGCTTTAGGGTGATCCCCTCTCTTCCCTACCCTCTGGCATATGTCGCAGGTACTGCAGTAGCGCCGCACATCCTTGGAAATCCCCGGCCAGAAGAAGGTCTGGGCGATTCGATAGGTTGTGCGGTTACCCCCCAAATGTCCTGCTAGGGGAATATCATGGCCAATTCGGAGAAGCTCCAACCGGTACTTTCTGGGTACCACTAGTTGGCGTTTCTGTGAAGGGGCACAGCCCTTCTTCCTACTCACAGTCAGTCGGTATAACCTGTCATGTTCCAATACAAAACGTTCATGCTCATCCCCCCCACTAGCGGCTATCTCCCGGTACGTCTGCAGGGTGGGGTCCTCTCTAGTCTCCCTCCCAAACTCTTCTGGGGTGTCCCAAGTTAATGGCTTCTCCCTTATGTGTGACCTACGTGTCTGTGTGTTGCTTACCTGGGTCTCCTGGCCTGTGGTGGCGTCATCGGTAAGCCTGCTCTGAGCTCGGGTGGTTACGGGGCAGGCTGCATCTGTGGTGGGCAAGTAGGCTGAAGTCAGAGGGCCAATATCGTTGCCCAAGACGACCTCAGCAGGTAGATTATCCATGATGCCCACCGTGGTCTTTCCTGACCCAACCCCCCAGTCCAAGTGTACCCGGGCTGTGGGTAAACGAAATACAGCCCCCCTGCAACACGGACAGCAACGGTGTGTTTGGCCAAATGCTCTGGCTTTACCAAGTGTCGCTGCACCAAAGTAATGGTAGCCCCCGTATCTCTCAATCCTTGGGCTATTTGTCCATTCACGCGTACCTCTTGCCTATGGTGCTGGCGATTATCTGGGGAGGCGGCTTGTATCAGATCTGCCTCATACAAAATGCCCAAGCATTCCTCGGGGCCCATTTCGGCCTCTACACAGTGGGCAGCAGAGGTACGTGTGGTGTTGTTCTCTGTGGAGTTGCGCCTCCAATTATTATTAGCGGCTGGTCCTAGCGGGCAATACCTTGCGATATGTCCAGGGTTGTTGCACCGGTGACAGGTGATCCTATGCGAGTCTCGGGGGTAGTTGTTGTGTCCTTGAAACCGAGCTGGCCCTGGTGGTATGGGAGCTCGGAACTCTGGTCGAGACGAGGCAGCCGGGGGCCGTTGCTCCACTTTGATAGCTGGCCTTGGGGTATTTTGGCTTACTCTCCTACTTTCGGCGTACTCATCTGCCAGCTGAGCTGCCTCCTTTAAATTGCTAGGGCGTCTGTCCCTTACCCAATCCTGCAAGTCAGCAGATACACCTTGGAAGAAGTGTTCCAATAAAAACAGTTGTAATACTTCTTCTCCCGTGCTAGCGTTGCAGCCTTGCATCCAGTGTGATGCCACTCGCTGTAACCTATTAGCCCATTCCATGTGGGAGTCCACAGCTTTCTTTTTGGACTCCCGGAAGCGGCGACGGTATGTCTCTGGGGTTACCGCGTACCGGCGGAGTAGTGCCTCTTTTACTTTTTGGTACTGTGCAATCTCCTCTGTAGTCAGTGCTCGAAAAGCCTCATTTGCTTTTCCTGATAGCTTCCCAGCCAAAATAGTGACCCATTGCTCTGGTGGTACTTGGTGTAGGGAGCACTGCCTTTCAAAGTCTGCCAAATAACCGTCAATTTCTTCTTCACTTTCCACAAAGGTTTTAAAAGCAGTAAATGGAATTTTCTTTACTGCAGCATTGTGTGTAGGAGTAGGAACTGTATGTGTAATAGGCTGGTTAGCCCTTACCAGTGCCGTGTCTTGCTCCTTCTTAGTTTGTATTTCTTCCCTTGTTTCTCGGATCAGTTGGTTTATTAGCTCCACGGACGTGGCTGGGTATAAAGATAATCTCCGCCGTACAATTGCAGTAATCTCATCGTCCTCGCTGACGGCTGCCATGGGCTCAGTGACTTCCATGGACCTATCCATCTCATCTAGCTCCAGTAGGTCTGCTATCAGCTCTCTCCGTGGTCTGTTACTGGCGCTCCTACCACGACTCTCCAATAGATCTTTCAATGTGGACCTTTTTAGCTTGGCATACTGTGTCTCCATTCAGGGCTTGCTCCTTGGATGAAAGGACCATCCCACCGCTGCCAACCAATGTAACGGCTACCCAGGTATTGAGAGGGTATCTGCCGCTGGAGACGTCCTTTTCCCTGCAAGCTGCTGTGGAGAAGTAAAGCTGGTACAATCCCATCCACGATATCCAGAGAGAGTCAGGTTCAGCTGTAAACAGGAGCAGAGTAATCTTCCCAAATAATCCCCTTCCAAGAACGAGACGAGGCTACGTTTTGAAGGGTCAAGATGAACTGAGGACTGGAACACCCAGCCTGCTTTTTATTAGGAACAGATACATACAGGACACTCCCAGGGGGAGGATGAAAACAACCAATAATACGTATGGTAACACCCCCACGTCTCCTCCCCTCAGATACCCACATAACATAATTAAAATGTCCACATTTTTACACAAGTTCTGGATGTACCCCAAAGCTGGATAGCTCTCCTTCAGGGGAACAATATGTCCAAAAATCAGCCCATTCGGATGTATAGTTCGGGAGATACAGAGTTCCAAAGTTTTGACCGACCGCACAGACCAACTAGCCGAAATTAGTTCCATGAGTTTTGGCCTTGCGGTCGGTCTACGTTCACACGGTAAAAAGATCCGAAAACCTGGTCATCCATACGAATCTCAGTGGTCGCTGAAATCCCCATAGATGGTTAAGCATAACTACCGAATGGTGGGACGTTCGGTAGTTTTAGTACGAATTTACGGAGGTCTGGAGGACTCAGCGGTATTCGCCTGTTTGGGTATCCGTTTTCAGTTCCATGCGTTTACAGGCAAATACCGCTGTTCGTGCACAAGATGGCCGCGAACACGTGTAAAAGTCCCGAAATGGCGGCCACCTATACTTTACACACGGAATTCGTACTGAATCATGCGAACGGTTTATTCTTTCGAATCCTCTTATATTTTACACTGTGGATTCACTTAAATCATGCGAACAGGAGACAATGAAATGAATAGAGGTTTAAACTGTAATTCCCTTGTTTGCTTCACAGTTACCAGGGACTTGTAAGGATCCGTTACAGGGGGGTAAGTCTGTGTATGTATGGGTCAGTGTGTGTGTAGGGGGGGTCAGTCTGTGTGTAGGGGGGGGTCAGTCTGTGTGTGGGGGGGCCAGTCTGTGAGTGTATGGGTCAGCCAGTGAGTGTACCGGTGTGGGGGGGGGGGCAGTCTGTGTATGTATGGATCAGTCTGTGTGTGTATGGATCAGTCTGTGTGTGTATGGATGATCAGTCTGTGTGTGTATGGATGATCAGTCTGTGTGAGTATGGATCAGTCTGTGTGAGTATGGATCAGTCTGTGTATGTATGGGTCAGTCTGTGTATGTATGGATCAGTCTGTGTGTGTATGGATCAGTCTGTGTGTGTATGGATGATCAGTCTGTGTGTGTATGATTCAGTCTGTGTGTGTATGGATCAGTCTGTGTGTGTATGGATCAGTCTATGTGTGTATGGATCAGTCTATGTGTGTATGGATCAGTCTATGTGTGTATGGATCAGTCTGTGTGTGTATGGATCAGTCTGTGTGTGTATGGATGATCAGTCTGTGTATGTATGGATCATCAGTCTGTGTATGTATGGATCAGTCTGTGTATGTATGGATCAGTCTGTGTATGGATGATCAGTCTGTGTATGTATGGATCAGTCTGTGTATGTATGGATCAGTCTGTGTATGTATGGATCAGTCTGTGTATGTATGGATCAGTCTGTGTGTGTATGGATCAGTCTGTGTGTGTATGGATGATCAGTCTGTGTGTGTATGGATGATCAGTCTGTGTGTGTATGGATGATCAGTCTGTGTGTGTATGGATCAGTCTGTGTGTGTCTGGATCAGTCTGTGTGTGTGTATGGATCAGTCTGTGTGTGTATGGATCAGTCTGTGTATGTATGGATCAGTCTGTGTATGTATGGATCAGTCTGTGTGTGTATGGGTCAGTCTGTGTGTAGGGGGGTCAGTCTGTGTATGTATGGATCAGTTTGTGTATGTATGGGTCAGTCTGTGTGTGTATGGATCAGTCTGTGTATGTATGGGTCAGTCTGTGTGTAGGGGGTGGTCAGTCTGTGTGTGTATAGGTCAGTCTGTGTGTAGGGGGGTCAGTCTGTGTATGTATGGATCAGTCAGTGTGTATGGATCAGTCTGTGTGTAGGGGGTCAGTCTGTGTGTGTATGGATCGGTCTGTGTATGTATGGGTCAGTCTGTGTGTGTATGGATCAGTCTGTGTATGTATGGGTCAGTCTGTGTATGTATGGGTCAGTCTGTGTGTAGGGGGTGGTCAGTCTGTGTGTGTATAGGTCAGTCTGTGTGTAGGGGGGTCAGTCTGTGTATGTATGGATCAGTCAGTGTGTATGGATCAGTTTGTGTGTAGGGGGGTCAGTCTGTGTGTGTATAGGTCAGTCTGTGTGTAGGGGGGTCAGTCTGTGTATGTATGGATCAGTCTGTGTATGTATGGGTCAGTCTGTGTGTAGGGGGGTCAGTCTGTGTGTGTATAGGTCAGTCTGTGTGTAGGGGGGTCATCATGTGAGTGCATGGGTCAGTCAGTTAGTGTATATGTGGGGGGGGTAAGTCTGTGTATGTATGGGTCAGTCTGTGTGTAGGGGGGGGGTCAGTCTGTGTGTGGGGGGGGCAGTCTGTGAGTGTATGTGTCAGCCAGTGAGTGTATGGGTGTGGGGGGGGGTCAGTCTGTGTATGTATGGGTCAGTCTGTGAGTGTATGGGTCCGTCTGTGTATGGGTGTGGGGCGTCAGTCTGTGTATGTATGGGTTTGTCTGTGTAAGGGAACAGTCTGTGTGTGGGGGGCAGAGTGTGTGTGTATGGGTATGTCTGTGTATGGGTATGTCTGTGTATGGGTCTGTCTGTGTATGGGTCTGTCTGTATATGTGTATGGGTCAGTCTCTGTAAGTGCTTGAGCTCAAAGAGACAGAACTCTCATCTCGCGAACCCCCCTGTACCCGATCGATAGGCAGCCTTCTCAACCACCATGGATTGTGACACCCCTCCCTGCAAGGTAAGATGAGGGAAAGGGGAATACGGTATTCTTTTTTTTTTCTAAACAACTAAAGTAAAAATTGTAAAGCTGTTCACTGTCCCACTCTCTACACCCCCTGAACACAGTACACCCTCACAGACAGTGAACCCCCCCCCGCATACAGTACACTCCCACCAACACAGAGTACACCTTTGCATACACACACAGTGCACACCTCACACATCATATCTTCACCTACATACCTTTACCCCTACAAACACATGCATACATACATGCTTTACCCCATTACACACCATATCTCATATATATATATTAATTAAAGGACCACTATAGGCACCCAGACAACTTCACCACTGCATCTCAATGAAGTGGTCTGGGTGCCAGGCCACTCTAGTGTTAACCCTGCAGCTGTAAACATAGCAGTTTCAGAGAAACTGCTATGTTTACACTAGGGTTAATCCAGCCTCTAGTGGCTGTCTTACAGACAGTCGCTAGAGGCGCTTCCGCGCTTCTCACTGTGAAAATCAGAGTGAGAAGACGCTGACGTCTATAGGAAAGCATTGAGAAATGCTTTCCTATGGGCGGTTTGAATGTGCATGCGGGTCTTGCCCCGCATGCGCATTTGGCGCTGACATGGGCAGAAGGAGGAGACTTCCCAGCGCCGAGGGAGCCCGGCGCTGGAGAAAGGTAAGTGTTTCTAACCCCTTCAGCCCAGCGGGAGTGGAACCCTGAGGGTGGGGGGGACCTAAAGACCCTATAGTGCCAGGAAAACGAGTTTGTTTTCCTGGCACTATAGTGGTCCTTTAAATATAAATATAAATATATATATATATATATATATAACAACTACAACAACTCCTTAATAAGCACACAGTGCAACCCCAATACACATATAATGCACTCACGCACACACTTTACAGGCCCTTCCAGCACACACACACACATATTTTCTCACACAATCACAATTTAATATTTTTGTTTCAATTTAAATCCACCCAGCCAGTGGCGTACACACAACCCATGGGGCCCCGGTGCGAAAACTGATCCGGGGGCCCCCCCCGCGCGAGCGCTTACTCTGCGCAGGCTGGGGCCGCAACACATGGCGGCGGGAACCTGGTCGCAGGGCTGCGACCCGTGCGACCGCGGTATGTACGCCAGTGCATGCATAAAGACATACACTTAAAGGACCACTACAGACACCCAGATCACATCAGCTCAATGAAGTGGTCTGGGTGCCAGGTCTCTCTAGTTTTAACCCTGCAGCTGAAAACATAGCAGTTTCAGAGAAACTGCTATGTTTCACTGAGGGTTAATCCAGGCTCTAGTGGCTGTCTCATTGACAGCCGCTAGAGGATTTTCTGCGATTCTCACTGTGAAAATCACAGTGAGAAGACGCTGAACGTCCATAGGAAAGCATTGAGTAATACTTTCCTATGGGCGGTTTGAATGCGCGCGTGGCTCTTGCCACGCATGTGCATTCGGAGCTGAGAGGCGGATCGGGACGGAGAGATTCCCAGCGCCAAGGGAGTCCGGCGCTGGAGAAAGGTAAGTGCTTAAGACACACACACACTCATGAACAAACGCACACATTTACTGACAGACACACACTCAGTGACAGACGCACACAAACATACTCAGTAACAGACACACACATACTCTAACACTAACACACACTCTAACACTAACACACACAATCTAACACTAACACACTAACACACACACACGCACACACTCTAACACTAACACACACACACACTCTAACACTAACACACACACACACTAACACACACACTCTAACACACACACACACACTCTAACACTAACACACACACACACTCACTAACACACACTCTAACACTAACACACACTCTAGCACTAACACACTCACTAACACACACTCTAACACTAACACACACACTCTAACACTAACACACACACTCTAACACTAACACACTCAAACTTTTTTTTTTTTTTTATTTAATCCCCCCAGCCTCCTTACCTGTGGGAGAGCTGAGGGGATTCCCTGGGGTCCAGTGGTGTTGCTGGCCCTGCTGTCACCCGGCTGGCGGGTGCGCGAGGGAGCACTCTCCCCTGAGTGCTTCCTCTTCAGCTCCCTCGCGCGCCGCGTACTGATGCCGGAGCCGGAAGATGACGTCATCTTCCGGCTCCGGTTTCAGTGCGGTGCGCGAGGGAGCTGAAGAGGGAGCACTCAGTGGAGAGTGCTCCCTCGCGCACCCGCCAGCCGGGTGACAGCAGGGCCAGCCTCGGGGGGCCCTGAGGTGGCTGGGTCCCCCAGGAGAAGAGGCTGGCCCTGTGGGAACATACCTGGGTCGCAGGGCGGCCGGGCCCCCTGGTGGGCCGGGCCCGGTCGCAGCCGCGACCCCTGCGACCCCGGTATGTACGCCACTGCACCCAGCCTTTGGGAGAGCGTGTGGTGTATCACCAAATCAATATAAATATTTTACACAAGGTTCGTCTACATTAAAAGGTATTTATTTAGAAGGCCACAACACAATACTATAAATATATCACAAACACACAGCCCAGACCCACGGAGCAACAACCCTTTTAAATCTATCTATCTATATAGTAATCCCTTTCCCCACACGTTTGATCTCACCCACGGTTAGGCCTTCACATCTAGTAATGGCTCACTGCTGCAAGTCCAACATCACATCCACCAAGGAAGAAAAGGAAGCAATAGAGTATAACATGGTTCACCAAGATAGCACATGGCGTCTGCTCAGTAGCACAGCCAAGAAGGAACAGAGAGGAATGAGGATAGAGTGGCTATCTCTTTCCTGACTTGTAAATTACCATATCAATTACCATATCAAAGTAAAGCTTATCCCCCTATAAGAAAGATCTACATGAACTTGATCACATGACCCCTGGTCACCATGCTAGTTTGATGACAGAATGTCACCACAGAGCGGAGTGGATCTTTCCCTGGTGTCCAGTGTGTCTACTCCCAGTCTTCCTGCAGTTTCTCTCTGCTCCTCTGCGCTCTCTCTGAAGTGATGCTGGGGGCGGAGCGACGTCATGTTACTAAACAGCGCACAAGGGAGCAGAGAGGAACTTCAGGAAGGTTACTGCTCCCTCACGCACCATCTCCATGCTCCCTGCGGCGGCCGGCTCTAATGTTTCCTGGTGGAAGGTATTGGTGGTTGGCACTTTTCCCAGACTGACACTTAGGATGTGCAATGATTTGCAGTGAAACAAATGCAGGATGCACTGTTCGAGTAACTTACATAAATAAGTTGCAGATTAAGGACCAGGCACCCGAGTTATGTCTAGGATAATACACAAATATAAGACTTGTGTGTTCTATTTCCATTAGCCAATGTAATGGCCAGAAAGGTATAGCTGGTCATCAGGTGGGATATTGATCAGTAAAGTTATTAGTGAGAAGAGAAGTGTTACTACTGGAAAAAGGAAATGGGAATTGAGGGAGGCACTAGACTTTGGCATTTTTTTTTTTTACTTTTTATTTGCTTCTTTGTATCTGTACCAACAAGTCTGTGTTGCTATTTGCTTCCTGTGCTGCTCCAATCCGGTGCCTCGTATTCTGCACATTATTTGAAAAACCGTAAAGCACACTTTGTGGCCTCCACCTTCAACCTTTAAATGAAGGACTGTCCATTTAGGACTACCAGCGACTGACTTAAAGCACCATGGAACCTGAAGTCTGTATGTGCTGTGCTTATTGGCTGCCTCTTATTTAATCACCGTGTTAAAAACTCCTTCCATAAAATCTGTTTACATGAAAGCCGCTTTGGTGCAGGTATCTTCATCCATACATCCATTAGATCATGCCAGCAGTCAATGTGTTTTACAACTATGGGGTTTTTAACACCATTTATAATATGTTTAAATTAACACTCCATACACCCACCATTAACACTATAGCATGCTACATTCAATCACTACATTCAACAGAGAGCCAGAAGCTCCTGCTTAAGAACTTCCAATAATTTACAGGATGTGCAGGGCTATGTCATTGGCTGAGAGAGTAAGCTGATCACTGTCAGCCAACCAGCTAAGCTCTGCACTGCCAGGATTAGAACAGACAGAGAACTTCCAGCCTCTCTGTCAGCTGTACTATTGGCGAGGGACAGTGACCAGAGGACCCCAGATGGGAAGTCAACCCGTTCTAAAACCGTTCTTAGGTTAGGTTGAAGCCATGGCACTCCTGGCACCAAAGCTTATACAGAATGCTGATGTTTTGAGGTCTTCCTTTAAATATTTAGTAAATCAGCCCGGGAGTTGTGTTGCAATAAAAGAACATGAGAGAATAAAATATTTTTAAATGTTTTTATTTATTTATTTATAATGAAGAAAAAAAACCTTTTATACAAAAAGGAAAAAATCTTCATGAACAGTTTATTCGCTAAACTCTAAATCATAGCAAATTAAAATCTGATGGCAAAATGTAGGCAAAAGTAATTATAGTCATTAGATGTCATAGTCATAAC
Source organism: Pelobates fuscus (assembly GCF_036172605.1). NCBI lineage: Eukaryota > Metazoa > Chordata > Amphibia > Anura > Pelobatidae > Pelobates > Pelobates fuscus. The sequence continues at coordinate 235,187,853 of NC_086318.1, forward strand.
TTGGCTGTTTTGGCTAAATTTGACTATTGACAGGGTTATTCATTAAAGTCTCATTGGCCCCTTACAAAACCATATGACTGTGTATATTCTGTGTATATTCTGATTGCAAAATAAAGACTTTCTTCATAAGAAGTACGAAGTTTGTCTGGATTTCAGCCAGAAAGCTAAAATGCATAAAATGTGGGCATCGGACACGTAAAAGGACACTATATTCACCAGAAGAACTACAGCTTAATGTAGCTGCTCTGGTAAGTATAGTCCGTACCTTCAGGCTTTTTGCTGTAAAAACGGCCTTTTCAGAACACCTCCAGTTGCCTGGGAACACCTCCAGTGGCAGTCACTCAGACAGCCACTAGATGTGTTTCCTGGATTAGTGCTGCACAATGCTCTGCAGGAAGTAACTGAACTTTCCTCATATAGATACCTTGATTCAATGCATCTCTATGAGGAGATGCTGATTTGCCAGCACGGCATTTGGCTTCACCCCGCCCCGCCTGTAGGAAAGCATTGGATTGGCTGAGATTGTCAATTCTGATGATCTCAGCCAGTGAGGCATATTGAAGACGGAGCCAATGTCAGCAGAACCTTTTTAGTACTGGAGTAAAGGTAATTAAAAAACAAACAAACAAATTCCTCTTATTTGCATTCCTAACCCTATAGCGCTCCTTTAAAATCCAGGCTCATATTTTAAATCTCTGAACTATTTCCCTGCTAGGCAGCATAAATAAATACATAAAAAAATATATACATGAAGATATACATGAAGTATGGAGTGGACACACCATTGTCATTCTCCTAAATGAGGTAAGTATTTACAGGTATTAGATTTATTGTGCCTACCCTCACTGTTATTAGGGTGAGGAGGCAGATAGAAATTTCATAACGGTGGGGATGGCAAGGGGCGTGTGGACAATAGGACACCTGGGGTTAATGCAGGGCATTGCACTCTCATGAACAATGTCTTGTTTACATCTCTTTATTTAGTTATAATAGTTATATATATATATATATATATATAATATTAGTTATAATATCTATTTAATAGGCTTGGCACCCCTAGATATCCTGGATTATTGGGGGATGGCACCCTCTTTGGGAGTTGGACAATATCCACTTCCTGAGGTTAAAAGACTCTCCCAATAATTTAAAGGATGTGACCTTGTTAGCCCTTGGGCAAACAATGCATTGGAACCTACATGTTGTAGATTAAAAAAAAAAAGGTAATTTTGGGGGGCGGGGCCTGACCGCCAAGCGGAGTGGACGCAGGCAGCAAGAGCTCCTGCGATAAACAGGGTCCTAAGCTATAATGTGTTTCCCACATAGACACTGAAACCGGTCACCCAAGGGCTGGAAAACGCCAAAGCAACTCACGACCTGCACGACGATACCACACATGAAGATATCCCACTCAAACTCGACCAGCGGTATTATGATGCCTACACTCATGCGAGGCGCGGGAGAGACGGCCGCTCTCCCGCCGCCTATACTCTCGACTAAACGCCTTACATGCCTATGTCCCCCCCCCCATGGACCGGCGGGGGTTATCCCGGTCCGCACCGAGCCGGCACTCAAGCTACCATGCCTGTCTGGGCTCCCGGACCACCCACATCTCGACGGCAAGATGGCGACGGAAGATGGCGCTTGCAGACAGGTACCCTCACAGCCACTATCCGAGCGTCTGGATGCTATATTCCAGAGCTTCTGGGACAAGCTGGAGCAGAGGACCTCTCAGGCACCCCCCTCACGAGCTGACACAGTGGGGAGCAGTGGACGCAGAAAGCGACATGGCCCCACCCCGGGCGAAGCGAAATGCCAAGCGCCTGCTGCCTGCACCAAGTGCCCGCTCAAGAGACGAAGGAAGGCACGGAGGGTACCCCGACTCGAGAAACACCATCCCACTACTAAGGCTCACTTACCTGGAGCCCAGTTCAAGCGGATGTGTCCACCCAAACACAGCTCTCAGCCTCGGGTAGCGAGAACCGCACGGAGTCACCAGATGCCATCAAACACTGCCAGAGATCCAGCCCGGGCCACTCACAGCATCCACACACGAGACACTCTGCCGGCCCTTGTGTATCTAAGGAGAAGTAGAAGCAAACCACAGTGGCACCAGCCAGCAGACACACGTGCCGAATATCACCTTACAGGGTCTCTACACTTCCCACTGTCGGGAGTCGGCTGATCGCGGTCTTCCCTCCTGCCGCACAAGTCACGCCAGAATTAACCAACCTGCCGGACCCATGTGGCTGCCACATAATCCAAGGACATAGTTCTGAGTTTAATATTTCTATGGTCACTTGACTTAATCGTTCTCTTACTATAGCATATAACTGTCCTGCTAAAGCCTGCTCTGTTTTACATCACTTAAGCATGTTTACTTTATTTTATCGTATATATAAGGACATCTAACACCGTGTCAGACTCAGAGAAAGCTCCCATTGACATATCAATCATTTATAGCACTACCAAGCGACGTTAATATTGTTTTTTAATATTGCCCATCTAGCGACGTTCATACTGTTTTTTCATATTGCCCATCTAGCGACGTTAATATTGTTTAACTTGTTTTACACTTGTCTCTACTTCTACTCGAGTGCCTAACTGGACATCTATGACTAGCCTGTTTACCATAATACTTACAAAAATGTGCCACTTATTCCTGCCATGTATTTGTATTGCATTGAGAAAAAGAAAAAAATATATTGAAAACTGAATATGGGGAACACTCACATACAATGAGTGTAGACCAGATCCGTCTTCATGGGTTATATACCTCAAAATAGTGAAAGTCACATATAAAGGAAGGGGGGAAGATGAAAAAGAAAAAAACCGGGTAAACCTTTATTAATGCAATTAAAGTTAAAAAAGGCCGTAAAAATTGGCCACAAGTAGGTGCCAATGCACACTAGAACCTAAACGGTGGGCAGATAGATTGTCATAGAGTATATACTCATAAGGGGCCAAAAGCTCCAAAGTGTAGGTATCTAGACACAGGGGAGGGCAAGAGAGCAACGAATATATTGTATTATATCCTTGTGGGTACTCAGTGCCCCTATCTCCAGGGTATATTGACTCAATGTAGCACTATTATGTGGAAGTGCAAAAACTTGTGGTAAGGGGTATAGAGGGCTATTATTACTGCAAAAGGAGGGTGTGTGGAAGGTGGGATACACAGGAGCAAGGGAGGTACTCCAACAAAAGGAGATATAATATTGCTGCTACACACTGCAGCCCGTGTCCATACCTATCCCATGAACCCCACAAAACGTCTCAAGCTTGCCCTAGGATAGCTGTCTAGCTCACAACAGTGAGTGTCAGGACTAACTGCTACTTCAAGGCAGCCTCAAGATATCCCTATTGTCCCCAAACCAAAACGATAAGAACAAATATACCACAGTCTCTCCCACCCCTTAGTAGATGAGCCACGTAGTAGAAGCTTCAAACAAACAGACAGAACATTTGCCCATCCGGATAGGAAATGAAAAAAATATAAAATAAAGTTATAGACTCAATTTAAGGAATAAGCATCCGCTTAAATCATTCCAGGTTTCAGGTAGAGAGTCTAAGTGTGAGCATCGGCTCAATGTTTAAACGCTCAACGCGCGTTTCGGCGTATCTACACGCCTTTGTCAAGAGCTGAGCTCTTGACAAAGGCGTGTAGATACGCCGAAACGCGCGTTGAGCATTTAAACATTGAGCCGATGCTCACACTTAGACTCTCTACCTGAAACCTGGAATGATTTAAGCGGATGCTTATTCCTTAAATTGAGTCTATAACTTTATTTTATATTTTTTTCATTTCCTATCCGGATGGGCAAATGTTCTGTCTGTTTGTTTGAAGCTTCTACTACGTGGCTCATCTACTAAGGGGTGGGAGAGACTGTGGTATATTTGTTCTTATCGTTTTGGTTTGGGGACAATAGGGATATCTTGAGGCTGCCTTGAAGTAGCAGTTAGTCCTGACACTCACTGTTGTGAGCTAGACAGCTATCCTAGGGCAAGCTTGAGACGTTTTGTGGGGTTCATGGGATAGGTATGGACACGGGCTGCAGTGTGTAGCAGCAATATTATATCTCCTTTTGTTGGAGTACCTCCCTTGCTCCTGTGTATCCCACCTTCCACACACCCTCCTTTTGCAGTAATAATAGCCCTCTATACCCCTTACCACAAGTTTTTGCACTTCCACATAATAGTGCTACATTGAGTCAATATACCCTGGAGATAGGGGCACTGAGTACCCACAAGGATATAATACAATATATTCGTTGCTCTCTTGCCCTCCCCTGTGTCTAGATACCTACACTTTGGAGCTTTTGGCCCCTTATGAGTATATACTCTATGACAATCTATCTGCCCACCGTTTAGGTTCTAGTGTGCATTGGCACCTACTTGTGGCCAATTTTTACGGCCTTTTTTAACTTTAATTGCATTAATAAAGGTTTACCCGGTTTTTTTCTTTTTCATCTTCCCCCCTTCCTTTATATGTGACTTTCACTATTTTGAGGTATATAACCCATGAAGACGGATCTGGTCTACACTCATTGTATGTGAGTGTTCCCCATATTCAGTTTTCAATATATTTTTTTCTTTTTCTGACTTCTCTGGGGTTAAGCCCCTTGTATATACCTCAAGTAACCTATTTGGAGTGTGTGGGAGCTGGTGAGTCCAACTACACCCACTCCTCTTTTCCAATTTGTATTGCATTGATATTATCGCTTACTTCTGCCGTCGTGGCAATGTAAGACCTTTTGTTATCTTGTGCACAGAAAAAAATAAAGAATTAAAAAAAAAGGTAATTTGAGCATAAATTAAATACGGTAAATTAGAAACATGTATGTAATTTACATTATAACCTTTTACAAATAAAGTAAATAAATAAAAATATATATGTGTTTATATATCTCACATTATTAGGTATTTAATAAGCTCAAGCATAATAAAAAGGAGGAAATAATAATAATAATTATTATCCTAATAATAATAATAATAATAATAAAAAAATAGATCAAAGGGAAACCTTTTGGATTAATAAATGAAAGGACCAATAGAGTCACCCAGGCCACTTAATCTCAATGAAGTGGCCTGGGTGCAGTGGTTGTGTCAATTTAACCCTACAAGGTAAAACACTGCCATTTTGCAGAAATAGCAATGTTTACCTGAAAGGGTTAAACAGCCACTGGAGGAGTCTCCACTGCGCTGATCGGTCACGTGATATGGAAGCCCCCATAGGAAATGGGGAAGCTTGGATACGCGTATGATGTTCGCTGTGCAAGTGCATCAAGATCCCAGTGTTCCCCTACGAGGAGCATTGGATTGGACTACGCCAGAGGAGGCTATGAAATTGCGGGAGGAAGAGAAGTAATCGGTGCCAGAAGAGCAAAAACCCGACCTGACCTATTTAACTAAGGTCAGGAACCCGAACAATTTAGGAATACAGGTTTGAATCCAAATGTTTTAGTGTTCCTTTAAAAACCAAACAAACAAACAAAAAAATATACCTTCAGCCACATAATTAAATATAGATATTGACTTCAGGCTTTTCAAAAAAAAATTTAAATCAACAATTATTCCTCTGAGATGTATTCATTAATATATTTTTCAATTCATTATTGCTCTTTTAGATATTCAATAAATCATTTTCAATTTCTACTTTTGTTATTCTCATATTTGTTTTATATTTTTTTATTTCTTTTTTATTTATATTTTCATTTTTATTCAATGATTTTTTATTTATTTTCTCATATTTTTATTCTTGCTCTTTTTTCTCTCTTTTATTCTTTTCTTTCTTAACTTTTTTATTCAGCTATCTTTTCCATATCAGTATATATATATATATACACTGTTTGTATTTTTATATTTTTTTCATTAACTTTTTTGTTATTCTCATATTTTTTTTTTTTGTTAATTTTTGTTTTCTTTCATTCTTTTGTTTTCCTTTTTTTTTTCTTTTTTTTCATTCAGATATCTTTTCCATATTAGTTTTTTGTTTTTTTTTTGTTTTAGAAATTGCCCTGCAATTGTGTCTTGGCATTAAATTTATGAATACATACTTACAGGGGAATGAGGAGTATATATTTTAGTGTCAATTTTTATATGGCCATTTATTAAAGGAACACTATAGGGTCACACAAACGTGTATTCCTGATCTAACAGTGTTAAAATAACTAGGGTGAGCGGAGCCTGAGACACGTGCTGATCAGATGTGTACTGGGCGAGCTCCCGCTTTGCTTACTGATTTTTGAGGGATATTCTTAGCCACTGCATTAAAATATGGGCGATTCCACGCAAACTGAAGTGGAGTAGCTGTGATTAACCCACTGATACCTAACTTGGGAGCCTGTTGAGACTTGCCGAGGCCTACAGGCTGCTGTGCTGGGAAAAGGCAGAAGAGTTCCACGCTCTCAAGCTTGCTGTGCGGGCCACCTTGACTTCTATCCCCCTCTTTGTATTGGTGGGAGTTATTTTGGTTCCTGCTGGACTGACCTACACTGCTACACTGCTACTCATTCCATAGCAGACAGCTGTTGCCACTAACCTGTGGACGCCTAAGCTTCCCAAGATGGCGGAAAAGTCTTCACCGACGGCACAGGTCCTGACAAAGACCTTTGTTGATGTACACAGCCTCACTGGCAATATTTCAGGACTTTTTGGCCCAAATGGTGACTGCCTCGATGCTGCATCAAGAGCAAATCCGATGAGGACTAATTCAAATATCTGGCAGACTACTTCACGGTAAAATGCACCAACAGGATCCTGCTCCTCTACTCACACACTTACCCAAGCTGCAGAACAACAGGGGCCTGACCCTTCTCCATCTGCCATGATGGCAAAGAGCGGCACTCCACTGCTGCATCAGTATGTTCCATCGGCCAAGACAATGGAGATCAGCACTTCATCTACTGCAACAGCGGAGAATTGCAGTCCACCTGCCACTTCAACAGAGTTCTACACACCATCTGCCACTGCAGTGGAGAAACATTAGGCGCATATGGAAGTTAAGGATTTAACTTTCTATGCGAACTCTCGACAACCACTAGAGGAACTTCCAGTCGTTAGGCGACTTTTGGTTGCCTAACTGACACTGGATAGCCTAACACTATGCATGAGGACATCCAGTGCCACCCAAGACCTCATAGGAACGTATTATGCAACACTTTTGTATGGGGGAAGTCCCAATGCAAGCACCGAGATTTCCGCTCATGTGCAGTAGGCCCCAATGTCGGCTTACTTTGGTGGGGGAGAAGCAGAGGGACATCGGTGCTGGAATCAGGTAAGTGACAGAAGGAGTTCTTAACGCCTTGTGCACCACCATTAATCCATGTATTTGCGCTCTCTTGTCAAGATTCCTGTAATGTACTCTACTTGGGCCTCCCAGAAAAAGAACTCCATCACCAACAGACAGTACAAAAAGTAGCAGCCAGACTACTGACCAACCAAAGTCGATCATGTCACATAACACCTGTTCTCCACTCCCTGCATTGGCTTCCAATTAAATGGCAAACATATTTTAACATTGGCCTGCGACTTTTGATAGGCATTCAGTCAGCTCTTCTGACTGTCAGAAACGCTTAGCTTTTATGTCTGCTTTATATATTTGTAAAGTGCTTTGAGTCTCACAGGGAGAAAAGCGCTACAAAAATCGCAAATTATTATTATTGTTTTAAATGTATTTTTAAGGATTTATATTTGTAAGAGGTCCTTTGTCTTCGTATTACTGTAAACCATAGTGTGACGAAACCAATCTCGCCACATTGTATTGGAGGAGCCTGGTTGCCCGCCTGCTGCCTCTGGACTATGGACCGGCAGCTAAAGGGTTAATTTTACTGTGCAGAAGGATTTATTTCTCCCTTTCTGCACAGCAGTTCGGTAGATTTCCGAACAAACAGCCGTTCACCAACCTCCCCAGAGCCGTGGGAAGCCGGCCGGCGTTGTTAATTGGCCACCCAGAAGCTGGAGTGTGCTGCCAATTTACCTCCCTGAAGCTGCGGTTAATTGCCTGTTAACTGTGTGGCCGCTGTTACACTTAGCGGCCGCTAGGTGGCGCTGTTCTGGAGCTCCCCGGGCAGCCAACACTTTTCTGCCTGGCTTTCATGCACCAAAATCGGACACTTTTACGTGCAGGCACCGCTGAACCTCCAGCCCCTGGTTCTCATTCGTATGAATTTGGTGAATGCAGGGAAATTCGGTAGTTTGTTTTATGTGAACTGTAGTAACCCAGATAGCCTGCCATGGAGCCTGTTCGTATAATTAAAGACTTTAGCTCCATGGCAATTAAAATGTATTCGGGTGGTCTGGGTGCCATTCACCTAATAATGTGCACCCAGACCTGAGCTATCTGGGGATATGTTACATGTCTGTGTTTTATGTATAAAATGTGTCTGTATGTATTTTAAAGTGATAGTCTGTTTCTGTGTCACCATGTGCATAATGGAGTCTGGCCTTTGTCTTAGGAGATAATTGAATTACTTCATTAATTATCTCCAGGGCAGGGAGGAGGAAACCAAGATGCATGGTGGGAAAGTATTGTGGCTGTGTGTACGAAAGTGATACATGTCTGTCTGCTGTTTCAGTCTTCCATCTGGTCCCCTAGGGGAGTGTCCACCAGGTGGGAGACCTGCATAAATACAGGGGCAGGTAGCCCTGAATAAACAGACCACTGCTTGACCCTCAACACGGAGCCTTGTCTCGTTCTTGGGGGGATTCACTGTATGCTGTTGGAGATTGATTGCTAAGGAGTGTAAGCTGATGTCTGCTTTTCCTATTCATCTGCTAGCAGCTATTTATGAGGTTCCAGCTGGAGTGCTACCTTATTCATCTATATCCAGTTCGTGAGTTTTGGTGCTTTTACAGTAGCTGTGCCTTTTTGGGAAAAGGGGATTATCGCCTAAACCGATTTTTCCCCTTTTATGCTGAAACGGTCCGTAACACATAGTAATTAAAAAGTAACTATATAACTAATAAAGTTTTCTAATTTTATTTAGTGAATTTATCTTTAATACATTTGTATTAAGCTTACATATATATTTAAACAATTTTACCTTTTATAAACATTATACTGTGAGGGGTTTCAAGAACACAAAATACTTCCAGATAAAATGTGATGTTTAGTGAACAACCCGGTCAGATTTTAATTTGCTACAATTCAAAGTTTAGTGAATAAGTGATCCAGAGGAAGGCGAAAAAACTTGGACATACCAATAGTAATATTAAATATGTCCAAGCAAAAAATTCCTTCCTGACCCCATAATAAGGCGATCGGCTGCAAATCTGTCCCTGGATCTGTATTAAATTGATCTATTATTTAACTACTTTATCATCACTCCATCCTTTTATACATTACCATCCTCCTCCAGATCCTGTTTAGGTCCATGCGGCAGTAATATTGTGATGTAATTCCAGTAAAATACAAGTTTAGCAGGCTAAGATTGCCACAAGGCATATGTATGTATATGTGTTTGTAGTATCAGTTAGTTAATTACACGTAGCTAAGATACTGTTATCACTGTACTGACCAGGTGCAGGAATGTAAGAACTGGAATTACGCGTCCCTCTCCTTTGTATCAGATGAGCCACGTGGTTAGACCGGATGGATGAGTTTAGACTCTATTTATTAAATAGGTTAAGGGTATGTGTGGGTGTAGTTAATTGTGGGAGGAGCTACAGTGCTATATAAGGAATGTACTCTATGTATTCAGTACTCAGACTTTGCTGTATTTTGGTGACGCTAGTCCCTCTGAGTCCCGATCGGTGATCCAATAAAGAATCTCTTCCTTCCTGAAGAAACCTGTGTCCATCTCTCTGTGCTTGGCTTCCGTCAGTTTCTCCGGTATCATTTGGTGCATTGGCCGGGAAGCTCATCGTTCAACGGTAGCTGAGAGGCAGAGGCGTGAGACGGTCTATCTTTGCCCACGTTCTCTACGGCTGCACCCCTGAACTTCTGCGTGGACCTCCCTTCGTCTCGGCGCCACTGGTCTGTTGTCCAGGAGATCATCGGCCTCTACGTGAGAAGTGCTGGGGTGTCCCCGTCGATGAGTGTGAACTCAGGTTCAGGAACGAGGAGGTAAGACAACTGCTGTTTTAGACGGCAGGACCCACTAGGGGTATACCGATTGTGCGGTAGGCCCAAAGGGGTTTTGAATCTGTGTATCTGCCCCCTCTGTCGGAGGGAAGGAGCGAAGGCGCACCGCTCGATCGAACGCTCTTTAGTCAGACCGTTTGATTTGGTTAGTCAGGCGGGGTCCTGGTGTAAATAGCCCTAGCCGGACACCGGTGTCTTGTCTAGACTAGCGTTCTAGGGTGTATATTACGTTCGCTAGGTCGGAGGGACCGGGAGACTAAGCGGCGCCTGTGTAAATTCGGTTCGCTAGTTCTCATCCTATCTGGGCTAAGTGGGAAGGCGTGTAAATTTGGAACCCACTAGACTTTTGATAGTGCGACTAAGAGGCGCCTGTGTAAATTCGGTTCTCTAGCTCGCTATATATGTGGTGATTGGGCAGTGTGGCTAACCAAAACGGGTGTATATAGTTTTAGGTAGTCCATTCAAGGTACTGGCCAATAGTTTAGTTGGGAATTGTAAATGTGTTAACGATTGTTTTAGTAAAGTGTATATCTTGTTAGATAGCGCGAGCTCAGCCGTCTAGCGAGAGTGTTAATAGTGTGTTGCTGTATTATAGTGCACGGTACCATAACCCTGTATATTTACTGACATTATATAATAAGTACTAATCATTGTCGTCCATTGCATGTTTAACACCATAACCACTAATAATTGTATTGTGACCTTAACTTGTGCTTTGACCTATGCTAACCGTACTGTAACCGCTATTTGTAAAAGACGATGTTACTGGGGTTTGTTATAGACGGGTAATTCGTATATAGAGAATTATAGCGTGGGTGACTGTATAGTTACGCCAAAGGGCATAATATTGATTATATAGTGACTGGTGTAACAGCTGTGTGTGTACGGGAATTCCCTGAGTGTTTATTGTTATTGTGTACGTTTCACTTGGTAACCGTACCACGTGGTGCTGTTGCCAGAGGAAACGGGTGTGACTGTTGAATAGTACGCGTGTATAGTATTCGTTGTCGACGACGTTCCATTGTTAAGTATGGGTGCGTCGCAGTCAACGATTCCGGATCCCTTAGGATGTATGGTTAAGAATTTTAAAAAGGGATTCAAAGTTTGTGATTTTGGGGTAAAGATGTCTCCTGTACGTTTGGTCACTTTGTGTACTAGGGAGTGGCCTACTTTGGTTGCGGCATGGCCGCCACGTGGCAGTTTGGATCCAACTCTGGTACAGCGCTTACACGTGGCTGTATCGGGTAGGCCTGAACTTTACGGCCAGTTTCCTTATATTGACTGTTGGAGACAGGCCGTAAATGACTCGCCAAAATGGCTCCAGACATGCCACGAGGAGCAGTGTCGCCTCATGGTAGCTAGGACTTGCTCGTCCACTAGGACTGGTGTTAGGCCCATTTTGGACACGCCCCCTGAGTCCGAGATCCCTTTGCCGCCCCCTTACTTTCCGTTAAGAAGAAGTGACGCAAACGCAGGAAGTCCTGCACCCCTCCCCTCATTACCCTCATCCACTTCCGCTTCCTCCTCCAGTACAGGATCCACCCCCCCTCGTACTAAATCTCCCCTTCCGGAACCAGAATCCACCCCCATTAGAAACGAATATCCTGATTTGGCGCCACTTCAGACTTCCGGTCAAGCTTCATCTAGCTCGGCTCGAAGTGTTTTATTTACGACCTTTTCCCAAAACCGACCTCCCACATCCCCATACCCTATCTCTCCCCGACCGGAACCCATGACTGACGCCTCTCTACGTAGCCCCATCCAAACCCGACAGTTGACTGGTGCCCAACAATTAAAGCACTATCAGATGCCTCTTCGTCTGAATCCCGGGTCAGCTTATATCGATGCCGCAGGTCAAATGGCACACGCTGACCCAGTCTTCGTATATGTCCCATTTACCACAACCGATCTTTTAAACTGGAAGACCCATAATTCCTCGTATACTGAGAAACCACAAGCTATGACTGATCTGTTCACCTCAATAGTACAGACGCATAATCCGACATGGGCTGATTGCCAGCAGTTACTAATGACTTTATTTAACAATGAGGAAAGGACAAGAATAAATCAAGCAGCCATTAAAGCATTAGAGGATAGAGCCCGTGCTTTGAACCAAGCCAATCCAGCAGCATGGGCCGCGACACACTATCCCAACACCGATCCCGATTGGAACGTAAATGGTGCTGATATGGTTCAACTCAGAGCCTATAGAGACGCTATAATTGCTGGCATGAAAGCCGGAGGAAAGAAAGCCATTAACATGTCGAAGACAGTTGAGGTGATCCAGAAAAGCGATGAAGCGCCCAGTGTCTTTTATGACCGATTATTGGAGGCATACCGCTTGTATACCCCCTTTAATCCGGAAGACGCAGACAATTCCCGAATGGTTAACTCCGCCTTTGTCAGCCAAGCATACGGAGATATTAAGCGCAAGCTACAAAAGTTAGAAGGGTTTGCAGGTATGTCCATCACCCAACTAATGGAGGTAGCAAATAAGGTCTATATGAACAGGGATACAGAAAGTAAGAAAGAGGAAGAGCGCAAGATGCGTAAAAAGGCTGATATGCTAGCGGTAGCGATCGCAGGCGTAGATAAACGGGGCCCAGATAGAGGCAATAATAGATGGAGTAGGGAGCCTTTGAGTAGGGATCAATGCGCGTATTGCAAGGAAGAAGGGCATTGGAGGAACGAATGTCCGCAAAGAGAGCAGTACGAGAGAGACCAACCCAGGGCAGGCTACGGAAACTTTAGAGGTAGAGCGAGAGGTAGAGGAGGCCCCGGAGGGAGTAATGGTTATAGAGGGAGTAATGGGAACAGAGGAAGTGTTAGGGAAGACAGGTATATTCCAGCAGCGCAAAGGTCCCGCGATAGAGAAGGTAGGGACTTTGTAGGATTGGCTGACACTGTCATGGAGGACTATTGATACCGACCGGGCTCCATCCCCCTTGGTCGAGCGGAGCCTATGGTCGATGTATCAATAGGGGGGAAAAGGAGTGCGTTCATGATCGACACTGGTGCTGAACATTCAGTGGTGACTAATCTAGTTGCTCCTCCATCTGGAAGGACTATTACTGTGATAGGAGCAACTGGAAGAAGTGCTGAAAAACCGGTTCTTAAAAGTCGACTCTGTACATTGGGAGGCCACGTAGTAAAACACCAATTCCTTTATATGCCTGAATGTCCAGTCCAATTGCTGGGACGTGATATGCTATCAAAATTACAAGCGCATATTACGTTCCTACCAAATGGAACAACATCCTTAAAGTTTAATGGACCTTCAGGTATTATGACTTTATCCGTACCAAAGGAAGAAGAGTGGCGACTTTATACAGTGTTGACTAGCCAAAACCCTAGGAGTGATGAGACATTGTTTAACATACCAGGAGTTTGGGCAGAGAACAACCCACCAGGACTGGCCCGCAATATTCCACCAATAAAAATTGAACTGAAACATGGGGTTTATCCAGTGAGCCTAAGACAATATCACATTCCGCAGAAGGCTAAGAAGAACATCCAATCCTATCTGGATAAGTTCATACGGTATGGTATCCTAAAATTCTGTACTTCCCCCTGGAACACCCCATTGCTGCCTGTTCAAAAGCCCGGTACAGATGAGTATCGACCTGTACAGGACTTAAGAGCAGTCAATGATGCGGTTGTTAGCATACATCCAGTTGTACCCAATCCATATAACCTGCTTGCTTTAATTCCGGGCGGGGCTACTTACTTCACAGTCTTAGATCTCAAAGATGCCTTCTTTTGCCTCCGAATTGCCGCAGAAAGCCAATGTATTTTCGCTTTCCAATGGGAGAACGCTGTAACGGGCTCAAAACGCCAAATGACTTGGACAAGACTGCCCCAAGGGTTTAAAAATTCACCTACCCTATTTGGTTCAGCTCTAAGTCAAGATCTACTGGATTTCGAGTCTATCCCAGGAGAATGTGTATTGTTACAATATGTAGATGACTTGTTGATAGCAGCAGTTACAAAAGAAAAATGTCAGCAAGCAACGCACGATCTACTACATATTCTCTGGAAGGCAGGATACAAGGTGTCCAGGAAGAAGGCTCAGTTGTGTTTGCCAACTGTCAAGTATCTGGGATTCCATATCTCTGAAGGTCAAAGGATTATGGGGCCAGAGAGAAAAGAAGCTGTCTGCCAAATACCAATACCCAAGAATAGAAGACAAGTGCGAGAATTCTTGGGGGCAGCAGGCTTCTGTAGGATATGGATTCCCAGCTATGCGATACTGGCAAAACCTCTGTACGCAGCCATCAAAGGTACAGAGCACGACCCCTTCTTATGGACCCAAGAACAGCAAACAGCATTTGAAGATGTGAAGAAGGCTTTGATGAGTGCCCCAGCATTAGGTCTACCTGATCACACACGACCATTCTACTTATATGTACACGAGCAAAGAAGAATGGCTGTGGGAGTATTGACACAGTACTTGGGATCATGGCAAAGACCTGTTGCCTACATGTCTAAGCAACTGGATGCAGTGGCCAGCGGACTTCCACCTTGTCTAAGAGCCGTAGCTGCAGCCGCCCTGCTAGTAGCTGAAGCCGATAAACTCACTCTGGGTCAAGAACTTTATGTACGAGTCCCACATGCAGTACAGACGTTGTTGGATTACAAAGGAAATCATTGGTTTAGTAACAGCCGTATGACCAAGTATCAAGCAATGTTGTGTGAAAACCCAAGAGTGCATTTAGAGACTGTAAACACCTTAAATCCAGCTACCCTTTTGCCGCAACCTACTGAAAGTCAACATGATTGTTTGGAAGTAATGGATGAAGTATTTTCAAGTAGACCAGATCTTCGTGATTTTCCCATCCAGAACCCCGATGTTCAATATTACACCGACGGCAGTAGTTATGTGAAAGAAGGGATCCGCTATGCAGGATATGCAGTGACAACAATAGACAAGGTGATAGAAGCTCGGCCACTGGCGAAAGGAACATCAGCACAAAAGGCAGAATTAATAGCACTAACACGAGCGTTACAATTGGCTGAAGGTTTAAGAGTAAATATCTATACGGACTCTAAGTATGCGTTTTTAACCACTCATGCCCACGGAGCTTTGTATAAAGAAAGAGGACTACTGAATTCAGAAGGCAAAGAAATCAAGTACGCAGCTGAAATCCTACAACTATTGGAAGCAGTGTGGGAGCCGAAAGAAGTCGGTATCATACATTGTCGAGCGCATCTGAGAGGAGATGGTGATGTAACCAAGGGAAATCGGATGGCAGATAGTGCAGCTAAGCGTGCTGCTGAATCAGGAAGACAGGAGTATGTGGGGCATATAGCTGCTCTTATACCAACTCCACTGTCCCAATGGACTCCAGTTTATACAGCTCAAGAAGAGGAGTGGTTAAAGACTGAACCGGGAAAGTATTTGGAGAACAAGTGGTATCAGCTAGAAGATGGAAGAATAGTCATACCAGCATCACTAGCGGTAGAAATTGTCCAAAATTATCACAACGGGACACATTCTGGGAGAGACAGTACTGAAGAATCTCTCAGGAAACATTTCTACATACCAAGATTGTCCAACTTGACTCAGGCCATTGTACGCAGATGTGTAACGTGTGCTAAGAATAATGCAAGACAAGGACCAGTAAAGCCACCAGGAGTCCAGTTTATGGGGGGACTCCCCATGTCCGATCTACAAATAGACTTTACAGTAATGCCTAAATCGGGTGGACATCGTTACCTGTTGGTAATTGTGTGCACCTATTCAGGCTGGGTAGAAGCATGTCCTACTCGTACAGAGAAAGCAGGAGAAGTTGTAAGATTCCTGCTACGAGAAATAATACCCCGATATGGACTACCCTGTTCTATAGGATCGGACAATGGTCCAGCTTTTGTTCATCAGTGCCTACAACAACTGACTCATATGCTTGGTATAAAGTGGAGGCTTCATACTGCATATAGACCCCAGAGTTCTGGTAAGGTAGAGAGAATGAATAGAACTATAAAGAACCAGTTGGCTAAAATGTGTCAGGAAACCCAACTTAAGTGGAACGTTCTCTTACCCATAGCTTTATTGCGAATCCGCAGTACCCCTACCAGAAGGATGGGCCTCTCTCCTTTTGAAATCATGTATGGGCGACCACCTCCCGTACTTGGTAACTTAAGGGGGGACTTGAGTCAGTTGGGAGAAGGAATTACCCGGCAGCAGGTTGTAGAGTTGGGTAAGACTATGGAGGAGGTACAGAAATGGGTACAAGATAGATTACCTGTGAATATTTATCCCCCTGTTCATAGTTATCATCCAGGAGACCAAGTGTGGATTAAAGAGTGGAATAATGTACCGTTAGGGCCCAAGTGGAGAGGTCCTTATGTTGTTCTTTTGTCTACCCCTACAGCGATAAAAGTAGCCGAAGTAACTCCGTGGATACATCACTCCAGGGTTAAACCAGCAGCAGTCGATTCTTGGCAAATTACAGCAGATCCAGAGAATCCCTGCAAGATCCGGTTGAAACGCACTACTCAGTCGGAGTAACGAGGAATTATTGTGGATTACAAATTTTATTGTTACAGGTGTGAGTGAGAAGGCCATAATAAAGCCTGTCCGCTTACCAACACATAGTGTATAAGCCAGGAAAGTCTCGAAGGGACACCTGTGAAGACGAGCAGAACTCCATTCCCTGCAGCCCTCACATCCTGGAAGCTGAGGTTCCATCGCACGGACGAAGACTGAGGATGACGGCGAAAGATGTGCTTTTGATTGTGTTTATTTATATGTGTTTTTATATTCAGGAAGGTAGAGGTACCGACACTCCTAGCTGTGAGGTATGCATTAAGACTACGAGAACAGGTAACCATATTTCCCAAACCCTAATTTGGCATTCACAATACGAATGTAAAGGAGAGGTATCAAGATGTAGATACCTAAATATAGACTATAGTGTGTGCCATTTAGGAGTAGGAGAACCTAAGTGCTTCAGTCCAGAGTATCAACCTCGTACAATTTGGTTGACTCTCAGGAATGGAGATCCTCAGGGGACCCTAATTAATAAGACGGTGTTAGAATCCGTACATTCTTCGGGTGTTCTGCTATTTGATGCATGTAAGGCGATATCAAGTGGTAGAAAACCGTGGAATGTATGTGGGGATCTTAGATGGGAGAGGACGTATGGGTCTAATGATAAATATATTTGTCCCAGTAGTAAAAATAAATATGTGAGTCCTAGATGCCCAAATAAAGACTATAACTTTTGTCCATATTGGTCTTGTGTGGGGTGGGCGACTTGGGGACAGACAGTAGATAAAGACATGATAGTGACTAAGTTGCCGACTAGCCCTTATTGTAAGTCTATGGAATGCAACCCAGTCCATATACTTATTAATAACCCCGACAAGTTCCTAGATAAGTATGGAAATTTATTTGGGTTTCAGATATACGGGACGGGTTTAGATCCTGGGACATTATTGTTTATAGGAATAGAGACTGATACGGTATCCTCCCAGACTCATCAAGTATACCATTCCTTTTATGAAGAGATGAGTATAGATAATAAGATCCCCCATAACGCTAAAAACCTGTTCATTGACCTAGCTGAAAGTATTGCCGGTAGTCTTAATGTTACCAACTGCTATGTGTGTGGAGGTACTAACATGGGAGACCAATGGCCTTGGGAAGCAAAGGAGGTAATGTCCGGTTCTGAGGCAGTTGACCAACTAATATCTACACAAGCCGATTATCATTTGAGTGTTAGAGGTAAATCTGAGTGGAGATTAAAGACCTCCATCATAGGTTATGTTTGCATAGCAAGGAAAGGAATAATGTATAATACTTCTGTAGGAGAATTAACTTGTCTAGGGCAAAAAGCTTATGATGATGATACTAAAAATACAACTTGGTGGTCGGCTTCAAATGTCTCAGAACCATCTAACCCGTTTGCTAGATATGCCAGTTTAAAGGATGTGTGGTTTGATTTATCCATCACATCTACCTGGAGAGCCCCAGCAAATTTGTACTGGATCTGTGGTAAGAAAGCCTATTCGGAGTTGCCACAGGACTGGGAAGGGGCATATGTGTTGGGTATGCTCAAACCATCCTTCTTGTTACCGATTGAAACAGGTGAGACTTTAGGTGTTAAAGTGTATGATGTGAATCATAGGAAGAAAAGGGGACCCTTAGAGATAGGCACCTGGGAAGATAATGAATGGCCTCCCCAGCGTATCATAGATTATTATGGGCCAGCCACGTGGGCAGAAGATGGTACCTTTGGTTATAGAACCCCAATTTATATGCTCAACCGTATTATAAGATTACAGGCGGTGGTTGAGATTATTACTAATGAGACCTCACAAGCACTCAATCTTCTAGCGAAGCATAATACCAGGATGAGGACAGCAGTGTACCAAAATAGATTAGCCTTGGATTACCTTTTGGCAGTAGAGGGAGGTGTATGTGGGAAGTTTAACCTGAGCAATTGCTGTCTTCAAATAGATGACGAAGGGCAAGCAATAGCTGAGCTTACTAGCCATATGGTTAAACTAGTGCATGTGCCTACTCAGGTATGGAAAGGGTACAATCCAAGTAGTTGGTTTGGTAGCTGGTATGAGTGGTTTGGAGGGCTTAAGGCAGTGGTAGGTGGAGTCCTACTGATTTTACTGTTGTGTCTACTCCTACCGTGTCTTATACCCTTAGTAGTTAGGTCTGTGCAAAGCCTGATAGGAAGTATAGCAGAGAGGAAGGCTGCTGCACAGATAATGGCGATATATAAGTATAAGGCTCTAGATCAAGGAGAACCAATGCAGGAAGATGAGTGTTAAAAGATTCACATCATAAGATAAGTCTGGTCTGGTTCATGGTAACCTGAGGTATATGCAAACCAAGGTTAAGTGATGCCTCAAGTAATTGTGAAATATCAGAGGCATCAAAGGGGGGAATGTGATGTAATTCCAGTAAAATACAAGTTTAGCAGGCTAAGATTGCCACAAGGCATATGTATGTATATGTGTTTGTAGTATCAGTTAGTTAATTACACGTAGCTAAGATACTGTTATCACTGTACTGACCAGGTGCAGGAATGTAAGAACTGGAATTACGCGTCCCTCTCCTTTGTATCAGATGAGCCACGTGGTTAGACCGGATGGATGAGTTTAGACTCTATTTATTAAATAGGTTAAGGGTATGTGTGGGTGTAGTTAATTGTGGGAGGAGCTACAGTGCTATATAAGGAATGTACTCTATGTATTCAGTACTCAGACTTTGCTGTATTTTGGTGACGCTAGTCCCTCTGAGTCCCGATCGGTGATCCAATAAAGAATCTCTTCCTTCCTGAAGAAACCTGTGTCCATCTCTCTGTGCTTGGCTTCCGTCAGTTTCTCCGGTATCAATATTGCTTGACAGACTTCATGCTAGGAAATCAAAGACATTGAAATATTAGCATTGTCCATATTGTCCTGAAATGTTCAGTTTGTTCTGATAATAGATATAAGATCTGATGAGTACCTGTTTACGATGTAGTCCTAGCTAAACACTGACTGGCTTCAGAAGGTGCAAGCCTTTGTTACCTGCCCTCAGCTGTTTATGATGTAAGATGCATGATGACATCACTGTAACCTTATAAGGTAAATGGGCACAGTAAATGGGCTGGGCTTTTTTTTTTTTTTTTTAGACAATCTTTATTTTTCCATGTTACGTTTGACATATATGATCAATAGCAGTGTACAGAACAGCAAAGTCGGTAAGCATGCTTACAAATGTACATCTCAATTATCAATAAACAATTGGTTATAAACAGATCGCTTGTCAGTTTGGTTAGCAAAAATAAACATGTTAATTCAAACAGCGTCAACAATTCTTGAAGGTAAAACAGTATGTATTGCTGTGATAGTAGGTGCATGAATGTATCTCTTCACCTGCATGAACCTGCCGGGTCACAATCGGGGATATCTAATGTTTTTCAGGCAATTTAGAGTCCCATTTGTGTGTGTTTACACTTCTATGTGTAGTCATATTTTGTCGTGCATTATCTCCCTGTTTACCCTGGATGATTGCTAGTTTTTCCTTATCATCTGTGTATCCCTTGACCTGAATATTATCGAGCACATATCATAGCGGCCATAACTGGGAACACTTCCCGGGCAAGTAGTACTAATGTTAGTCTATAGTCCTTTTTCAGGCAGGCCGCCTGGTTACTTGGGTAAAAGCCTGGTGTGCTAACGCCTACACGGTTAATAATTACTGTGGGTAAGCATTTAACTGGACTATACTGTCAGTCTGAGGCGTGAACCCGTTGGTTACCGGTCTAGGTAGTCAGGTGGTGCTGTGCTGTACAGGTGACCTCCTGTCTTCTGATCTCAGTGCCCTACATGGCATTTTACGTCTTACATCAAGTGTGTACAGGTCAATGAGTCCCTATTACGGGTCTGTCCGAGTCAGTCATTGGGGGTATCGTCCGTCGTCCAGTCCTGGAGGGGGGTGTGGGATGGGAGGTGTTGGGTTGGTGGGTATCTGGCTAGGTTAGCTTTGTACGTGGTGGCTCTCTATGGCCCTCTGAGGAGTCCCTTGGGGATTGGTGGTCCCGTTGGCTAGATATGCCTCCCATGGATACCAGGTCAGTGCACACTGCTCTTGTCTACCATAGAGGTCTGCCGTTAGAGATTCCATTGAGTGGATTTCTTCCACCTTTGTCACCCACTGCTGGAGGGTAGGCGCCCCCCTCTGCTTCCACAATGCAGGGATAAGGGCCTTAGCCGCGTTAAGTAGTGGCAACGTTAAGGACTTCTTATAAATCTTAATGGGTGCGGAGGTGTGGTGTAACAGCATCGTTAGGGGGTCTAGGCGAATCCCTGCCCCTGTGATTCTGTTTATCTCTACCTTGACTCTCTCCCAGTACGTGGTGATCGTTGGACATGTCCACCATATGTGAATGAATGTGCCTCTATGTGTGCCGCATCTCCAACAGGTGTCCGGAATGCTGTCGTTCATGCGATGTAGTATGTCCGGGGTTCTATACCAGCGGGTTAAAATTTTGTAATTTAGCTCTTGGTACTTTGAGCTGATGGAGCATTTATGAGTGAGGGTGTAGATTTTGTCCCAATCCTGTGGGGTGAGAGCTTCCCCTGTATCTGTCTCCCAGTGGTCCTTAAATTTGAGCACTACGTCTCCACTGGTCTGGGCCATGAGTATGGTGTATATGGTAGAGATACCCCTGTGTACATGTATTCTGTGTACGCATAGGTGTTCAAAGCTGGTGAGGGGTCTGATTAGATGCCCTCGGCCCGGCAAAGAAAGAAAGTATGTCTTTATTTGGTGATATCTGAATCGTTCGAGTAACGTTGGTGTTCTATCGGGGCATAGTTCGGCGAGTGGTTCGTCCTCATCCATTGGTGTAGGTACATCCAATCTGCCTGTCGGAGACCAGCCAGGTCTCGTTGGGATAAGGCGCCCGCCAAGTCCAGGTTATGAGTGATGGGAATTAAAGGGCTAGGAGAGGTGGTGAGCCTAAGTCTGTAGCACACAGCTGTCCACACTCTGATCGAGGCGTCGATTAGAGGGTTGTTGGTGTGTAAGTCTGAATATGTGGCGGTGTGTAACCATAGTCTGGAGGGTATTCTCCCGTCCGTTTGTTCCAGCTCTAGAGCCACCCATTGCTTTGAGGGGTGTTGTACGTGCCAGTCCGTCAGTCTGTGTAGGTGTGAGGCGCGGTAGTAGGTCTCTATGGAGGGCAAACCTGTGCCTCCCATCCGCTTTGGCAGTTCCAGGGTGGATTTTTTTTGTCCGGGTCTGGCGGGATTTCCAAACGAATTGGCGTATAGCGGTCGATACGGAGCTAAAAAAGGCTCTGGGCACGGTGATCGGTACTGTTTGGAATAGGTAAAGTAGCCTGGGCAACACGTTCATTTTAACCGCATTGATTCGCCCAAACCAGGAGATATAGTATGGGGACCATTTCTTAAAGTCTGCTAACAACGAGTGTAGTAGTGGGTGGTAGTCCCTGGGCTAGTATGTCCCTTCTCTGCCTTCGGAGCGCCGTCAGTCGGAGGAACGTGTCCTCGTCCTGATTCTGCTTATGTGTTTGCTCCAGGTTAGCTATTTGTTCGTTCAGCGTGGTTAGTTGTCGCGCATTTTCTTTTTTCCGCTGTGTGCAGACCTTAATGTAATGTCCCCGTACGACACATTTGTGTGCTTCCCATACTGTCAGCGGCTGTACGTCTGGGGTCGTGTTGGTGTCAAAATATTGTGTCAATGTTTGTCTGACCGGGTCCGTGTCCCCCAGGTGTAGGAGCCTGTTCTCATTTAGCTTCCATTGCCTCTCCGCTGGTTTGTATAATGGGGATGGGATCTGGACCGTGATTGGGGCGTGATCCGACCCTGCTATCAGGCCTATGCTTGCCTTACGGAGCAGTGGCAGGGCTTCTTGTGCCATAAAGACATAATCAATCCGGCTATATCGCCGGTGCACAGCCGAGTAGTAAGAATAGTCCCTACCATCTGGGTTTGCCGCCCTCCAGCAGTCTACTAGTCCACACCTTGTCAGTGCTCTCCCGGCAGCGCGTATGCAATGACCTGGTATAGAGCTTTCCCCTCTAGAGGTGTCTAGTCTAGTGTCTAGCGGTGTGTTTAGATCCCCTGCCAGAATTAAAAGTCCCTCCCTGAACTTATCTAGCATTGCGAGCGTTTTGTTCAGAAAGACGTGTTGGTTGCGGTTCGGGGCATACAGGCATGCGAATGTGTAAGGGCGTTGCGCTATTGTCCCTTTGAGAAACAGGTATCTACCCCCCGGGTCAGGTCGCTGCTCAGTGCATATGAAAGGGACATTATGTGAGAATAGGATCGCCACACCAGCTTTTTTGTCGTCTGGGTGGTTTGAATAGTATCCCGTGGGGTATCTCCCGTTCTTTAGGGTGGGAGCCTCCGCTCCCCTGAGATGCGTTTCCTGCAGAAACGCGACCGAGACACGCTCCGTCCATAGGGTACGGAGTATTTGGGATCGTTTCTCGGGCACGTTCAAGCCTCTAACGTTGTTTGACCATATATTGAGTGGCGCCGGTTCATATTTGGAACCCATCACTGTCTGCATGAGGGGTGGGGGATGGGTATGTCAACGTTCGGAGGGGTAGGATATGGGGGGGAAGGGGAGTGTGGTCGGGTCGATGTCAGGGGGGGTGTCAGTCTGTGTGGTAGGTAACGAGTACTCGCCTCGGAGTCAGTCGCCCCCCGGTGTCTAGTCCCCTCGGGGTGTGTCACCAGAGTAGCTTCCGAGTATTTACACAGTGCGAGTCAGTCACTGGGGGTACGCGGGTCGTCCGTTCAGGGGTCAACCGTTGTGTGTGTCACCCTGCTCACTTGGCTCCCAGCCCACTAGTCAAGGTTATTCGGAATTGTCCCTATCCGTTCGGAGGTCATGCGTGGGGGTGTGACCCGTACTCCGTCCAGGTGCCCCTCCAGGCCCCAGGGACCCTTTAGTGTGTAGTTTTTTAGCATTCAGGCCCTGTGGCCCCCACAAGGACCAGGTATGACCCCGGGCTCCCGCTCCGGCCCACCCTCTCCCAACCTGTGGGAGTTGATGAGTGTCTCGCCCACTCGTGTAGGTGTGTGTGCGGACAAATGTGGCGTGAAACTTATAAACATCATAAACAGTATTAACATTAAAGCAGTACATGGCAGTCCACAACATGCAACTTTCCCTTCTCCCCCCTCCCCAGGGGCCACATCCTTCCCACTCCCCCGGATTTTAACAGGCCATGAGTTGGGCTATATTGCCTGCGAGCACGCCAACCCTCATGGGATTAGGCAAGGTGTGGGGCGAGGTTCCTCCAGATGTGGAAGGGATTATCTGGGAGTTGACATGGGGATCGTCTCGAGCCACCGGCCATTGCTGTCCACTGGGGCTGACCTCTTATCCCAACCACTCAAAAGGGGGCTCCAGCCGTAATTGAGCTTGAGTCATGTAAGACACGGGAGATCACCTCCCCTAAGCTTCCCCGGGTGA
Source organism: Pelobates fuscus (assembly GCF_036172605.1). Lineage (NCBI taxonomy): Eukaryota > Metazoa > Chordata > Amphibia > Anura > Pelobatidae > Pelobates > Pelobates fuscus. Next base: position 235,211,889 of record NC_086318.1, read on the forward strand.
CCCATGTTCCCTCCAAAGCCCCCCGCCCCAATTGTGTGGCTCCCCACCGTCTTAGTGTCCTGCAATTCTGGACAGTTCCAAAACAGTAGGGGCCCGAGGTAAGGGGACAAGTACATACCCAATGGAGTGATAGCTGCTCCGGGTCAGTCTGCCATTCGCTGCATAGGTAGGCTGTCACTCGAGGTAGTCCCTGGGGGGGGGGCAAGGCTGTCAGTCTCGGTGCGTTGGTGTTTCTAGGCCAAGTCGCGGGTGTAGAGCCGGGGAGTCGGGCCGTTAGCAGGCGCCCCACACTGCCGAGTCCAGGGCCCCAAGGCAAGTCATTCCTCATGGCTGTCCGGTCCACCCCGGCGGAATCCAGCTCCTGTGAGGCCGGTACCCGGCCTTTCGCTTGGTGTGTTCGGGCGTGGTGGTTGTCTCTCGAGGATCCAATTTGATACTGTCACTGCTGGGAGGCCTGCGGCCCGTAAGAAGCGTGGGACGTCCGCTGGCCAGCGTACGATATGCCACGTGTTGCCCACCTTAGCCTGTAAACTGAAGGGGAACCCCCATTTGTATTGTATCCGCCGGTCTCTAAGCATGGTGGTTAGCGGGCGCAGCGCCCTCCTTGCTTCCAGCGTGAGCACTGAGAGATCTTGATACAGGGAGATTTGGGCCTCCATGTAGGTGAGGTTTTGCCGACTCCTTGCTTCTCTCATGATTTCGTCCTTTAACGAGTAGGAGAGCAGGTAGCAGATGATATCTCTTGGCGGGCCTTCTGTGGACGCAGGGCGCAGAGCTCTGTGAGCGCGCTCTATGCCAAAGTCCGCCGGGGCCCTGTCCCCCAGTATGAAGGTGAACAGGCCTTGTAGGATTTCTGGCAGTGCCTCCCCGGCGGACTCAGGGAGCCCACGTATGCGGATGTTGTTTCTGCGTCCGCGGTTATCTAGGTCCTCCAAGTTCCTCCTTAGTTCCAGCAAGACATTGCCCTGTCTAGTAGTGGCTGTTTCAGTGGCTTGATGGTGCTGTATATTTTGGGCTCTGTCCGCCTCCAGCTCTTCTACCCTGCGTTCCAGGGCTGTCAGGTCTCTCCTAACCTCCATGACCTCTTCTCTGATCGCCATTCGTATTTCAGCCAGTAATTCCGTTTTGTCCGTCCTGGACATCATGTTTGCAGAGATTGTAGCTAAGTCTGCTGCAATTTGAGTGAGGGATTCCTCCCTGGCCGGGCTGATTGTGGGGCTGTCAGGGTTGCGCTTTTCTGGTGAGGCCGGCGCCATTTTGGCCGCGGCCTGGTGCGCCCGCGAGTCTCTCGGAGTTCCGAGGTACCCGTCCATGGGTCCCGCGGTTCGACTCGGCGAACCCGATTGTGAGGGGCCCGGGGTGAGCAGCCTTCTAGTTTTGCCCATCCTGGGTCAATTCCGGCTTGTGGATCGGTGCTGTAGTGAGCTGGGGCCTCGGAGCTGCGGTTAGATGCGTCCTACTCCATGCCCGGTCAGGCCACGCCCCCACCAGCAATCGGCCTGGGATTTTTATCCTTTAATGGATATCTATTAATACAGTTTGTACGTAAACATGTAAAATCTTACACAGAAAATTATTCTATTTGTTTTTTATATTTTCATTGTATTTTTTATTTCAGAATGATCAGTTAGTTATACCCTAATTGTTTTAAATGTTTTTTTTTCGGAATAGGAACACTGCCATAAGTATTCAAAGACAAATAGCTGTAACTATCCAAATATAAACCAAAGATAATCATTCATAGTTCATAATGTCTGCCTGCTGTGGGACTTCCATAGCGTAAAATTACACATTTATTATGAATCAGTCCTTTTACAATTTTCTCTGACAGCCCATCTAATTCACAAGACTTTTTCAGCTGATTTCATGTCAAAATAGTATATATTAAATACATACACTGTGTATTTAATATGATGCCCACTAAGAGAGCTCTTGCATAACATTTTAACCACAAATCATTTTCTTAAATGATAACTGCTCTGGAAATTGCACCTCTAGAAATCACTTATAACTTGTAAAACAAAACCAAATAGGTGAGCGCACACAAAATGAGGAAATACTACCCACTCTGTAGTCAAATGATCTGTAAAAAATTCAAAATAGGGGGCGGGGTTTGGGAGCGGAGCTGAACGGACGCCATCTCCATCGGCTCCCGACCTTGCAACGCTTACTCAGCGAATATCACAAGCATCCCAACTCACATAACTATTTTAAGCCCACCAAGTGTTCTGGTAAACCGAGAGGAACCGACCCATGCCTTTCTTCCACCAAACAAAGGCAAGAAGGGTGAAACAGAAAAATCGGGCCTACCTCACACCCACGAGATACGGCCTGGAGACTCTCCTGGACGGCTTCGGGACACACTACTACCAGGTCTCGGAGGAAATAGAAACCCCAACACACAGCGGCACCTCTGCCTCCATGGGGCGCCGCACGCAGAACAACACCCGGCCTCGGCCGCAGACCAACCAAACATCGGGGAGATGCTACAACGACAAGCACCTTCCAAAATGGCCGCCGCAGAAAACTCCGCAGAACACCCACCACCAGCAAGGCCGCGGAACACCCACTCACCAGAGCCTGGGACAGAAGAAAAGCAAGTTAACACACCCCAGACCCACACGGGCCCTGACGACGACACCTTCGCCACAAAACATGACCTGCAGCAATGGATGCAAGAGATACAATCCTTGCTGGCCGCGGACATTGGTACCCTAAAGGCAACTGTACGCCAAACCACGGAACGGGTGAGTGCTGTGGAGGGGGGTATGCAAACATTGACCTGTGGGGTGTCAAATCTTACAGAATCCTTGCAAACCCTGCAAAAAGCACACCAAGCACTAGCGACACAGGTGGCCACCCAGGAAGACCGCCTGCGCCGCAACCATATAAAGCTAAGGGGGGTGCCCATAGGAATCACCTCAGAGGAGCTGCCCCACTTCATCAGGAGACTCTTATCCACTATTTTACCACCATCAACGGGCCGTAAACTCACACTAGAGGGCATGTACCGCCTACCGACGGGGAACAACACACCGGCCGCAGAGGCAAGAGACGTTATTTTGCGCTGTGCTACATCACAGGACAAAGCAGCAATAATGGCGGCAATCAGAGGCAAAACTCCTCTCCCATTTGAAAACTCCCAGTTACTTTTCTTCCAAGACTTAACCAGAGCAACGTTACATTGGCGAAGGTCGATAAAACACCTAACAGGCCGCCTGAGGACGGCAGGCATTCAGTACAGATGGGGTATGCCGAGGGTACTGCTAATCACACACGACGGGACTACCCACAGAGCTACATCAGAAGCGGACTTACTTGCAATTTTCACGACCCTGGGACTCCCGGATGCATCCCAGACAACCGCTCAGGCAGGACTATCCCAGATGGGAGACCCGGCCACCATAAGACCATTTATCCCTCGCTCCCCACGAACGGAATCCGGGACCTGATAACGACCGCATACGAACAGAACCAACCCGGCTAAGCCGGAAACTATTAAGCATGCATACTGTTCAGTTAATATTGTTCTGTTATTATTGTATTTTTCGTTTTACCCTTCATTTTTAATGCCATGGCCTGTACAAATACACACTCCACATGGTTAGGAACACCACCAAGACCAGACTTGGGAACAACCGAGCAGAACTAGAATATCATGGGGAGGCTCCACACACGCTCCCCACTTAACCACCTCCCCCCGTTGCCCCCTCGGTTAGGGGCACTCACACTCCCGGCAAACGTTGGCCGATTAAAACTAAACGGGAGACAACACTACACCCGAAACTACCGGCTTCATTAACCCCGACCACTCATGGGAACAGCAACTTAGGGCACTTACACGTAGTAGCACATTATCTCATAAGAAATTCAAACATGTAACCCCAAATTAAAGGTGTACCAATGTGGACTAGAGATACTCCAAACGGGCCATAAGCCCAGGAGCAAATGTAAGCACTACTATTTACAACTGTTATGTAACCTGGATAAAAAGTAAAAATTGTGTGCTGTTCATCTTGACAAAAACTGCGATATACATGTTATTGTAAACTGACGGGCTCGCCTCCTGTTAAAGTCAATACCATGCATGAAACCTCATAACGCACCAATAAAATAAAGAATTAAAAAAAAAAAAAAATTAAAAATAGACAAAACATAGAGTAGTATAGCCTGATATAATATTTAAAAATAGGTGTCCAATACACTCACATAGACAGAGCCACTTATTAGCTGGCTCAAACTTGATGCCTTGAATACGTAAAGCTGGACCTTTCCTGGGAACTTCTTTTCTCCTTTGAGTATTAAATCCTCCAAGACGCAAAATTTTCAGAGGTAAAAACACTTTTATTCTTCCAATAACAAAGTAAATAAAAACAAAGGTAAGTAAAAGTCCCCAAAAAAGGGTCCAATCTCTTTAAAACACTTAACGCGTTTCGGCTGTTAGCCTTCATCCAAAGTGAGATCCATATCCAAGGCATCTCTTTTTAAATAGTTGAAGTTTGGCGCCCTTTTCCTCTCCTTGTCATTTGTGTCCTTCCGGTTCCGGTTCTGGCGTCGGGACAGTTCATGCGTCATTACGTCCCGACGTCGGACGTCACTTCCGGTCACATGTTTGTAGTCCGGATATGCGGACACACGGAGGAGTCTTTACATCTTAATAGGTTACTGGCAACAAAAACTCAGTGCCAGAATATAAGTAAAAGTTCATTATCTAAGCAGCATATAACAAACAAAAGTTAGTATTTGTAAACTTGAAGTGAAAAATTGGGTGAGTAAATCTACTATTAGAAACTTTTTATGAGGAATATACTCTAAAAAATACAGATACAAGGCACATAAATAAAAACCCATAAAAACTTTATACATTAAAACACTTAAAATAATGAAAACTCTATATAGTGAACATTTTCTATCATAAAATAGGTGAAAGGGGTATATAAAAGGGGGGAGAAGATACTATTTTCTTATCTCTCTCTTAATTAATAAATTGATTAATTTCAAAATCTATATTTAAACCTTTTGGTACCATTGTATGCAACTCAAAAATCCATTTCATTTCTCTCAAGCTCAAAATATGATCACTGTTACCTCCTCTCCAATGAACCTTAGTTGTGTCTATCCCACATAAATTCCATTCCACTTGGGTTTCCATCATAGACTTCTGAAAAATCTTTTGACACATTATGATTAATAAATTTTCTCTGTATATTATATATGTGTTCTCTAATTCTTGTTTTTAAAAGACGGGACGTCTTTCCTACATATTGAAGTCCACAGGGACAAATTAAAACATATATTACATTTTTACTCGAGCAGGTAATAAAGGGTTTTATTGAATATTCTTTACTTGTGGTGAGGGAAGAAAACTTCTCTATTTTTCAATTCTTCTTATTTCTAAATTTACATCCCCTACATGTACCACAAAAATTGAATCCTTTGCTGCCCTTTAAAAAAATTCTTGTTATCTTCCTTTTCTCCTTCCCTTTTATCTAAAAAACTCTTGGTTAAAATCGGTTTGAAATTATTTGCTCCTCTAAAAATAAATTTTGGCCTATCATCTGAAAATGAGGATATTTCATGATCTTCCTGTAATATGTGCCAATGCCTTTTGACAATTTTTTGTAGTTCATAATTATTAGTACTAAAATCAAAAATTAATGGTATAATTTCTCTCTCATTTATATTAGTCTCCTTATTTCCTTTAGTTTTATATTTTAGCAAAGATTGACTATCTTTTCGCCAATTTCTTTTTCTATTTCTTCCAATTTTTTGACGTCATAACCTTTTGTAGAGAATTTCTGTTTTAAAATATTCATTTGTTTAAAATACTCCTCTTTTTCTGTACAGTTTATTTTCATTCTTAAAAACTGCCCCTTTGGTATATTTTCCAGCCATGGTTTAAAATGGCAGCTCTTAAGATCGATAAAACTGTTGACGTCAACCGTCTTAAAAAAGGTTTTACTTTTTATCGTCTCATCTTCGACATAAATGTTAAGATCCAAAAAGTTAATCTGTTGAGTACTAATTTCGTAAGACAACTTAATGTTAAAATCTTTGTTGTTGAGAGATAAAATAAAATGTTCTAGGGTTTCCTTACTACCCTTCCAAATAATAAAGATATCGGCTATGTATCTTTTGTATAGGACCAGATTTACCCCAATTTCCTTCCTGGAAAAAACATTATTCTCTTCCCAGAAGGACATAAAAAGATTAGCATAGTTTGGGGCAAATCTGGTCCCCATAGCCGTACCTTGGGTCTGAAGGTAAAATTTATCCTCAAACCAAAAAAAATTATTTTAAAGAATAAAATTAATCCCTTTAATTAAAAAATCTATTTGTAGGTTATTCATATTTTCCGACTGTTCTAAATAAAACCTAATTGCTTCACAACCTCTCTCATGATGGATTATAGTATATAGGCTGCTCACATCACATATAGCCATAATGAGACCTTCTTGCCAATTAAAATTCTCTAAAATTTGTAATAGACTCATTGTGTCCTTTAGGTATGCTGGACATTTTATTACTATTTTTGGCAAAAATTGATCTATATATTGTGATAGAGAAGACAGTAGTGATCCTATTCCGGAGACTATTGGTCTCCCTGGTGGGTCACTTATGTCCTTATGTTTTTTTGGTAGGACATAAATTACTGGAATCCTGATTTTATTTTATATCTAAGAAATCGTATTCCTTTTTGGTCAGAATACCTATATCTAGACCTTCATCTAAAAATTCCTTATATTTAACTTTAATTTGTGGGAGTGGGTTATTCAATAATTCTTTATAAGTTTTTTCGTCTTTTAACTGTTTATAAATCTCCTGTATGTAGGTATCTCTCACCTATTTGGTTTTGTTTTATTATTCACTTGTTTGTGGTTAGTGTGGCCCACAAATGTGATAGTAGCACCTAAATTTATTTAGGGATTTATTCACTTAATTTGTTGTTGTATTTTGCACTTATAACTTGTGTTAAACGTTTTTTTTAATTTTATAGCAATGATATACAGGGAGCCAAGATGGAGGTGCCAAATTTCAGGATAGATTTAAATACAGTGGCTTGGATTTTAACATTCAATGCTATTTTGCTTTTCTGAAAAAAAAAAAGTGAATAAGTAATTATGGACATCTCTGCGAGCTTACCCCAATATTCCAGGCTAATAACCATCATCGGTACCGCTATATCGCTCAGAGTGCACCAGCCAGATGCCCAGCGATATAGGGAAAAAGAACAAAAAGCAATGAGTGAACCCGGGCTCAGGATCCCAAGATATAGGGGTCTTCCTACGCACGACCCAGCGGCCTTAATCAGCCAAGATGGCACCTGCTGAGGCCTACACCTCAATGTCGTCTGATGATGACATCTTCCCTCCATCTCGACCACGCTCAGTACCACAGACAACTTCAGAGTTGGAGGACTCTAATCCATCTACAAAAGCAGATATCAGGGCACTGATGACAGTAATCAAGATCATGTTCAAAGCGGATATGGCACCGATCCGCGAGGCAGTATCTAAGCTAGCTGACGAAGTGGAGGAAGGCATGGAGGGCACCAAGCTAGCACAATCAGCCACTGATGCTACTATAGGAGCGCTACAGAAGCAATGCACAGAACAACCGGCGTAGATAGCCACCATGGAGGACAGGGCCACAGAACAAAATTTGAGATTCTGGGGAGTATCAGAAACGATTGCAGGAACCGAACTCCCCTACTACTGTCGGAGGCTTATTGCCACACTGCTAATGCCCAAGCAGGCAAAACAACTAGTGGTAGACTCCTGTTTCCTAATTACCAAGGCTTCCAACATAGCCCAAGATGTACCCAGGGATGTTCTGCTGAAATTAACTCAGGACTCCGACCATGGGGTAATCATAGGGGCCGCGAGAGGCTCTCCCACTGTCGTTTGAGGGGGCACAGCTGGTATTTTTCCAGACATACCCTGGTATGGCAAAGATCCCTCAAGCAAGTTACCGAACTACTGTCTGCAGGAGCACTCCATCCCCTACAAATGGGGCCAACACCAAATCCTGGCTGATAAGGCAGACAAGACACATCTCATGTCACACCTTTCTGAAGCACTAGCTTTTCTCCAGTCCCTAGGCATACCGGCAGAGAAGACTCTACAGACGGCTCGCCTATCCTGGACTGTTGCAGGAATTACTCCATTTGTACTCAGAGGGGGTGGGCGTGAGACAACCACTTTACCCACCTGAAGTCTGCACTTGCAGACCCATACCAGCAACCTTCTAGATATAGACCACTTTATCGGGCATTAACAAGGGAGGGAACATTAGCCACAAACACTTAAAATGAGTGGATTTACGCTATGAGATCTTAATGTCTTTGCCATTGTATCATACCCGTTCCTGTATGGCTCTCATGCCATGTTGTATCTCAGCAATAATTTGCAAAAAAAAAGAATAAAAAAAAGAGAGCTCCCCTTTAATCAGCAATTTTATTTTGCAGATTTGTTAGGAACACTCTGGGCACCATAACAACATTTTTTTCCAATGAAGTTTTGTTTGGTGCCAGGAGGTCTATGACTCTGGCTTTCCTTTAGAGGTTAAAGAGTTCACAAATGGGATCGCTCTGCCCCCTACAACCACTTGTTGGAATGCTTGAAAACAGAAGCCTAGGTCTGTCGCAGGTAGTGCCGCTGTTTGGCTTGGAGAGGTCATCTTTTAGTTAGTTTGCTATGGAGTCCCTCTAAACTTTACTTCTTTACTTTACAGGGCGAATATTGCCCCAGAAAATCTAGTGAGATGTTTTACTGTTTAAAAAAAACAAGAATAAACAATGGAGTTGGTGTTCTTTTAGTCCACATAGCTTTTAGAACAATTATATTTTAAAGCAGCACTGTCATGCCGAATCCCGTTTTACACAGCGTGGGAAAGTTCTTTTGAATTTTCCCACGCTGAGTAATTTGACTCATAACACTCTGATTGGTGGATTAAGTAACCAATCAGAGTGTTATGAGTCAAATTACACAGCGAGGGAAAATTCAAAAGAACTTTCCCACGCTGTGTAAAATGACACAGAGCACTCTGATTGGGTGGCTTTCAAGCCACCCAATCAGAGTGCTCTGTGTCATTTTACACAGCGTGGGAACGTTCTTTTGAATTTTCCCACGCTGTTTAAAATGACACAGAGCACTCTGATTGGCTTAAACCACCCAATCAGAGTGTTCTAAGCCTAATTGCAGGGTGGGGCAAGGCTTTATGAGCCTTGCCCGCCCTGCGGAACTCAGCCTCGAAGGGCGAACAAGGATTCATTTTTTTTGCGCTCGTTTTTTTTGCGACGGGTATGATGGATTTTTATTTGCCCTTTTTGGGGGCTGAAGAAAGAAGATTTTAGAAAAAAGAAGACGTCAAATGGTAAGTTTATTTTTTTTTTTTTACATTTTAGTTATTTTATTCCCCCCTCACTATTTTGAGGGTGAGGGGGGTAGGTAGGGGATAGTTTGTTTTGGGTGGTGGGGAGGGTGACTAGGGGCTTGGGACCCCTAGTCACCTTGATTGGGGGGGGTGTTTCATTTAGGGCCCCCACCCACCGCTCAGGGGTGGGGGCCGGGGGGGGGGAGGACAGTAGGTCCCCCCCTATCTTTATTTAGGGCCCCCACTCACCGCTCAGGGGTGGGGGCCAGGGGGGAGGACAGTAGGTCTCCCCCCTTATTGTTTTATTAGGGCCCCCACCCACCACTCAGGGGTGGGGGCCGGGGGGGGGGAGGACAGTAGGTCCCCCCCCATATCTTTATTTAGGGCCCTCACCCACCGCTCAGGGGTGGGGGCCAGGGGGGAGGACAGTAGGTCCCCCCCTTATTGTTTTATTAGGGCCCCCACCCACCGCGCAGGGGTGGGGGCCAGGGGGGGAGGACAGTAGGTCCCCCCCTTATTGTTTTATTAGGGACCCCACCCACCACGCAGGGGTGGGGGCCAGGGGGGGAGGACAGTAGGTCCCCCCCTTATTGTTTTATTAGGGACCCCACCCACCGCGCAGGGGTGGGGGCCAGGGGGGAAGGACAGTAGGTCCCCCCCTTATTGTTTTATTAGGGCCCCCACCCACCGCGCAGGGGTGGGGGCCAGGGGGGGAGGACAGTAGGTCCCCCCCTTATTGTTTTATTAGGGCCCCCACCCACCGCGCAGGGGTGGGGGCCAGGTGGGGAGGACAGTAGGTCCCCCTCCATCTTTATTTAGGGCCCCCACCCACCGCGCAGGGGTGGGGGCAGGACACCAGCCGCGCGGGGGGGGGGTTATTAGGTTTTTTGTTTTTTTACAGTGAGCAGCTATAGGCTGCTCACTGCTTACTACACATGCCACTACTCGCGATATAGCGAGTAGGGGCATATTATTTACTAATACTAAGTAATCTTTACTTAGTATTAGTAAATGTGGCTGAAAGACCAATTTAGGTCTTTCAGCCTTTTAGTAGATAGCTCCCTAATACCATGGGAATTAGGGAGTTATCTACTAAGCGGCTGCAAGATGCAGCCGCGGCAATGAATAGGATCGGAGTTTCATTCATTAGAATGAAATTCCGATACGAACAAAGTACCGAATTGCATCCTAACACGAATGGAGAAACTCTTCTCATTCTGTTAGGATGCAATTCGGCAGTTTTGCCGGCGTTCTGTCTAAGTGACAGGGTGTTCGGCAATACTGACAGGAAGCATTGTGGTAACAGTGAGGAAAGCTAGGGATCATGGGAAAATTGCTCTGACCAGCGGAAATGAAGCACACTTTGCTCCTCCGCTGGTCAGAGCTGGTCAAGCGGAGGAATGGACCATAAGGCAAAGAGTCCCTACTTTGTCTTATGATTTTAAAGAAAACTAAAGAAGACAGGAAGAAAAGAATAACAGATCCCGAGAGAGGGGGAGAAGAGGAAGAGATTGAGGAAAGGTAAGTTCGGCATGACATTGCCGCTTTAACTATATGCACAAATATAATTGGAAAGACACTTATTGATTTATTTATTTTTTGTTTGTTTTTTGTGAGAAATTGTATATTTATAAATATTAAACTGTGAAGTCTGGCAGCTTACACTGATCTATATTCCATTATAATAATAGCCTTCCCAGTGTATCATTTTACCTATACAAAATTACATGGTTTAACAAATGCTCCTTATTAGTCTAAATGTGTCTCTGCCACCCTCACCATGTCCCTAATGCATCTTTGTCACCCTCCCCCACTGACCACTTGGAATTACAGTGGATCCTGAGGTCGTGAGTGTGAGCCCAAGAGTTGGCCGGCTGGTCATCTCAGGGCCCCCAATACAGGGCCGACTGTGCACTAAGGAGGAGTTTACCCAGATGGAAGGTGCCTACTCTGCTAAAATATAGTGTCTGCAGGGAGAATGCTTCATAGCTAATGGTGGTGGAGCAAAAGAGGAAAAATTATATGTGTGTGGTCAAAATTGCCGTGGGTGGTGCCTCTGATTGACTGAGTGGTCATCTTTCAGTTATGTTGTTATAGTTCCCCATTAAACTTTACTTTACAGGCAGTGGCATCACTAGGGGGGAGGGCAGGGGGGGCCATGGCCCCCCCTACATTATGCAGTGCCACCCTTTGTGCCCCCCCCAATTCAAATTAAAGTTGGGAGCTCTGCGTCTCCCTTCTCACGCTGCAGCAGCACTGTAACTGGTGGACTTTTCCTGCCTGCGGCCAGAGGGGGCGCTGTGTGCTGGGAGGACTTCCTCCAGGATCACAGAGAGCAGCGCAGGGGAGAGACAGGGAGAGGAAGTTCAGCTCCGCACAGAGGCATCCAAGCAGCTGCTGGTTAGTGTTACTCAGACTGTGGGGTGGGGAGTGGGTCAGTCTGTGTGTGTATGGATCAGTCTGTGTGTGTATGGATGATCAGTCTGTGTGTGTATGGATGATCAGTCTGTGTGTGTATGGATCAGTCTGTGTGTGTATGGATCAGTCTGTGTGTGTATGGATCAGTCTGTGTGTGTATGGATCAGTCTGTGTGTGTATGGATCAGTCTGTGTGTGTATGGATCAGTCTGTGTATATATGGATCAGTCTGTGTGTGTATGGATCAGTCTGTGTGTGTATGGATCAGTCTGTGTGTGTATGGATCAGTCTGTGTGTGTATGGATCAGTCTGTGTGTGTATGGATCAGTCTGTGTTTGTATGGATCAGTCTGTGTGTGTGTATGGATCAGTCTGTGTGTATGGATCAGTCTGTGTGTATGGATCAGTCTGTGTATGTATGGATCAGTCTGTGTATGTATGGATCAGTCTGTGTGTATGGATCAGTCTGTGTGTATGGATCAGTCTGTGTATGTATGGAACAGTCTGTGTGTGTATGGATCAGTCTGTGTGTATGGATCAGTCTGTGTGTATGGATCAGTCTGTGTATGTATGGATAAGTCTGTGTATGTATGGGTCAGTCTGTGTATGTATGGATCAGTCTGTGTATTTATGGATCAGTTTGTGTGTATGGATCAGTTTGTGTGTATGGATCAGTCTGTGTGTATGGATCAGTCTGTGTGTGTATGGATGATCAGTATGTGTGTGTATGGATGATCAGTCTGTGTGTGTATGGATGATCAGTCTGTGTGTGTATGGATGATCAGTCTGTGTGTACATGGATCATCTGTGTGTGTATGGATCAGTCTGTGTATGTATGGATCAGTCTGTGTATGTATGGATCAGTCTGTCTATGTATGGATCAGTCTGTGTATGTATGGATCAGTCTGTGTATGTATGGATCAGTCTGTCTATGTATGGATCAGTCTGTGTGTGTATGGATCAGTCTGTGTGTATGGGTCAGTCTGTGTATGTATGGATTAGTCTGTGTGTATGGGTCAGTCTGTGTATGTATGCATTAGTCTGTGTGTATGGATCAGTCTGTGTGTATGGATCAGTCTGTGTGTATGGATCAGTCTGTATATGTATGGATCAGTCTGTGTGTGTATGGATTATCAGTCTGTGTGTGTATGGATCAGTCTGTGTGTGTATGGATCAGTCTGTGTGTGTATGGATCAGTCTGTGTGTGTATGGATCAGTCTGTGTGTGTGTATGGATCAGTCTGTGTGTATGGATCATTCTGTGTATGTATGGATCAGTCTGTGTATGTATGGATCAGTCTGTGTATGTATGGATCAGTCTGTGTGTATGAATCAGTCTGTGTGTGTGGATCAGTCTGTGTATGTATGGATCAGTCTGTGTGTGTATGGATTATCAGTCTGTGTGTGTATGGATCAGTCTGTGTGTGTATGGATCAGTCTGTGTGTGTATGGATCAGTCTGTGTGTGTATGGATCAGTCTGTGTGTGTGTATGGATCAGTCTGTGTGTATGGATCAGTCTGTGTGTATGGATCAGTCTGTGTATGTATGGATCAGTCTGTGTATGTATGGATCAGTCTGTGTATGTATGGACCAGTCTGTGTGTGTATGGATCAGTCTGTGTGTATGGATCAGTCTGTGTGTATGGATCAGTCTGTGTATGTATGGATCAGTCTGTGTATGTATGGATCAGTCTGTGTATGTATGGATCAGTCTGTGTATGTATGGGTCAGTCTGTGTATGTATGGATCAGTCTGTGTGTATGGATCAGTCTGTGTGTATGGATCAGTCTGTGTGTATGGATCAGTCTGTGTGTATGGATCAGTCTGTATGTATGGATCAGTCTGTGTATGTATGGATCAGTCTGTGTATGTATGGGTCAGTCTGTGTATGTATGGGTCAGTCTGTGTATGTATGGGTCAGTCTGTGTATGTATGGATCAGTCTGTCTATGTATGGATCAGTTTGTGTGTATGGATCAGTCTGTGTGTATGGATCAGTCTGTGTGTATGGATCAGTCTGTGTGTGTATGGATGATCAGTATGTGTGTGTATGGATGATCAGTCTGTGTGTGTATGGATGATCAGTCTGTGTGTGTATGGATGATCAGTCTGTGTGTACATGGATCATCTGTGTGTGTATCGATCAGTCTGTGTATGTATGGATCAGTCTGTGTATGTATGGATCAGTCTGTCTATGTATGGATCAGTCTGTGTATGTATGGATCATGTAACGGACCGTTTCACTTACAAGAGGATAAAACCCAGTTTAGGCGATAATCCCCTTTCCAGATGCACAGGCAGCTACTGCAAACACCATTCTCCCGACTGGAGACACACAAACACTGGATCCGAGAAACCTTTTAAATTCTCCCAAGCATATGAATGCTGTAGACCATTGAATAGGAACCATACGAATAGGCTTGTACTCCTAGCAGTCAACTGGAACAGCATGCAATAAATCCTTCCCCCCAATAATGAGACGACACATCACTTTGAGGGTAAAACAGGAACTCTGGACTGGCTCATCCAGCCTGGCTTTTATTTCCAACTCACACATACAGGCCACACCCAGGGGGAGGCATAACAGAACCAATGACATAGATGTTACCTCCCACACATCCCCTCCCCTTAGTGTGACACATAATCCCATTATGCATACAGTGTAAAATGTACTTTTACACAACTTTCATAACTTTAAAACCATACATCACATTCACATAAAAATACATATCCACAATCAATCCATTCAGGGGAACAACATATTAAAAAATGGCATGAATCCGACCAGGGGTTCAAAAGTTACTAAAAGTATCTTTTGTCCCTCCTGTCTGGCAGAAAAACATCCCCACAATGCACCCTGGTTTCCTCCCTTCTGCCCTGGAGTTAATTGGAGAAGTAATCCAATTATCCAGGACTAGAGGCAGACTCCATTAACCACATGGTTGCAAAACGACATAAAACACTTTAAAATACATAAAGTCACATTTACACATAACACACAGACATTTCACCTATCCCCAGATAGCTGGGATCTGCGCGCACAAAACTACCGAATAGCGCGCAGATCCTACTCACACAGTACAATTGCCATGGAGCTAAAGTCTTTCCCATAGTCTTTCATTATATGAATAGGCTCCATGGTATGGCTATCTGGGGTATCACATTCCCATAAAGTCTGGTCCATAGTCCAAAGGCAAGAGGCGGGCAATCAGCCCCCTCCAAGGACACGTGGCGAGGTCGGTTTCGCCACACTTCTCCCCTTTACCCCCCAGACTAACAGGGTACTTGACCTCCTGCCGGTCAGTGCCCTTGTTAGTCCAGCAGCCCACCCAGAAGACAGAAACAGCAGTACAGCCCACCCACAATAAACCATTACTACACCTGGGTAAGGGAGAATCTTGTCCATGTCCAGGTGCCTTACCACGGCTGTGTGGGGGACTGGTAGGCTGCCTTGGTGGGTTGCTGAGGGTGCAGAGACCAGCGGTACTCTGTCCTGGTGCCAGCACTACCCCGGGAGTAGCCTGGTTGGAGCCTGGTTGCTGGAGATTGACTGTCTCCACTTTGGATATATCGCTCTGTGGCTGGGGGACAGGACCGACCGTCCCTACCCCTTGTGCTGTAAGTGCAGAGACTACGGTCCCATCTGCACAGTTGTGGGGCTTAACATCTCCCCTGGGTGGGTTAGGCTGCCGTTGGAGAGAGGGTGTAACAAGCTCCTCTCTCTGGACGGTGAACTGCCGCTGGGGAGAGGGGTTAGCAGGCTCCTCTCCCTGCCACTCTCTCTGCTGGTGGAAAGGGAGACCAGCTGTCTCCCCTTTCATTCTCTTGTCCTGCTGCTGGGGTGCGAGACTGACTGTCTCTGCTCCCTGCAGGACACACTGCCGCTGGGGAGGATGGACGACACCATCAGCTCCCTGGGGTACACACTGCCGCTGGGGAGGAAGGACGACACCTTCGGCTCCCTGGGTTACACACTGCCGCTGGGGAGGACGGACGACACCATCAGCTCCCTGGGACACACACTGCCGCTGGGGAGGATGGACGACACCATCAGCTCCCTGGGGTACACACTGCCGCTGGGGAGGAAGGACGACACCTTTGGCTCCCTGAGACACACACTGCCGCTGGGGAGGGAGGACGCTGCTCTCCTCTCCCTTCACTTCACACTGCCTTCCTGGCATATCACTTGGCTGCTGGGGGGCAGGAACAACAACCTCTGCCCCCTGTAACTCAGCCTGCCGCTGGGGAGGGAGGACGACACCATCCGCTCCCTGGGTTACACACTGCCGCTGGGGAGGATGGACGACACCATCAGCTCCCTGGGGTACACACTGCCGCTGGGGAGGAAGGACGACACCTTCGGCTCCCTGAGACACACACTGCCGCTGGGGAGGATGGACGACACCATCAGCTCCCTGGGGTACACACTGCCGCTGGGGAGGAAGGACGGCACCTTCTGCTCCCTGGGACACACACTGCCGCTGGGGAGGATGGACGACACCATCAGCTCCCTGGGGTACTGCTGGTTGCTGTTGTGAAGGAGGACCGGTTGTCTCTTCCCAGGCTTCAATGATGAGTCGCAGGTAATCCCCCTCCAGGTTCCATTCCTTGGCAACCAAATACTGTAGGTCTGCCTCGAGGTCAATAGCGCTAGGGAGACCCAGCATGTCCGCTCGGTCGTAGTACAGGTCCCAAAAACGAGAGTCGGTCATTTTCCCAAAGTCCTCATCGTCATTATTATCCCAAAATCGGCCACAGCCAGTGTACTCTCCGCCTTCTGGGAACTCATACTCCGCCATCTCGGGGACACACTGAGCTGCGTACCATTGTATCGCCTGGTATGCGTCGTCTAGCGCCCGTTCTGCATATACTAGAATCTCGAGTCTAGTCACCCACTTTTCCTCGGCCTGTGTTCTCAGGAGGGGCCTCCGCTCTGCCATTCGAACCAGGATTCGCTGCCTTCTGCTGCGGCGCTGACCCCCTCGCGAATACTGTACTTCCTCTAGGGCTTCGTTCCACAACCCGGCTCTGACCACCTCTCTGTACATCAACATGTTCTCCTCTGAGACTTCTCCAGACTCCGGGACGTAAAAGTTCAATCTAACTTGAAACTCCTCCTCCATTTTCTGAGTTCCTTTGTAGATAGGGTCGCTGTACAGGTACTAGCGTTGCCCTCAATTTGTAATCCCGGAATGGTGTTGTCTGTAGCTGTCCCTCTGGTTGTAGGAACGATCCCGCCGCTTGCCACCAATTGTAACGGACCGTTTCACTTACAAGAGGATAAAACCCAGTTTAGGCGATAATCCCCTTTCCAGATGCACAGGCAGCTACTGCAAACACCATTCTCCCGACTGGAGACACACGAACACTGGATCCGAGAAACCTTTTAAATTCTCCCAAGCATATGAATGCTGTAGACCATTGAATAGGAACCATACGAATAGGCTTGTACTCCTAGCAGTCAACTGGAACAGCATGCAATAAATCCTTCCCCCCAATAATGAGACGACACATCACTTTGAGGGTAAAACAGGAACTCTGGACTGGCTCATCCAGCCTGGCTTTTATTTCCAACTCACACATACAGGCCACACCCAGGGGGAGGCATAACAGAACCAATGACATAGATGTTACCTCCCACACATCCCCTCCCCTTAGTGTGACACATAATCCCATTATGCATACAGTGTAAAATGTACTTTTACACAACTTTCATAACTTTAAAACCATACATCACATTCACATAAAAATACATATCCACAATCAATCCATTCAGGGGAACAACATATTAAAAAATGGCATGAATCCGACCAGGGGTTCAAAAGTTACTAAAAGTATCTTTTGTCCCTCCTGTCTGGCAGAAAAACATCCCCACAATGCACCCTGGTTTCCTCCCTTCTGCCCTGGAGTTAATTGGAGAAGTAATCCAATTATCCAGGACTAGAGGCAGACTCCATTAACCACATGGTTGCAAAACTACATAAAACACTTTAAAATACATAAAGTCACATTTACACATAACACACAGACATTTCACCTATCCCCAGATAGCTGGGATCTGCGCGCACAAAACTACCGAATAGCGCGCAGATCCTACTCACACAGTACAATTGCCATGGAGCTAAAGTCTTTCCCATAGTCTTTCATTATATGAATAGGCTCCATGGTATGGCTATCTGGGGTATCACATTCCCATAAAGTCTGGTCCATAGTCCAAAGGCAAGAGGCGGGCAATCAGCCCCCTCCAAGGACACGTGGCGAGGTCGGTTTCGCCACAGATCAGTCTGTGTATGTATGGATCAGTCTGTCTATGTATGGATCAGTCTGTGTGTGTATGGATCAGTCTGTATGTATGGGTCAGTCTGTGTGTGTATGGATCAGTCTGTGTGTATGGATCAGTCTGTGTGTATGGATCAGTCTGTGTGTATGGGTCAGTGTGACGAAACCAACCTCGCCACTGAGAACTGGAGAAGCCTGGTTGCCCGCCTGCTGCCTTTGGACTATGGCCCTGGGAGATTGGGCCCTTTACAAACAGTATTCGGCCCTAACAGAGTGCATGTCACTCATTCTGGCCCTTTAAATACAGTGGGGCCATTCGGTACTTGCCCTGTGTGAGCAGTGATACCCCCCAGATAGCTATGCCATGGAGCCTATTCATATAATGAAAGACTATGGGAAAGACTTTGGCTCCATGGCAATTAAACTGTATTTGTGTGGTCTGCGTGCCATTCACCTAATAATGTGCACGCAGACCTTTGCTATCTGGGGATATGTTAAATGTCTGTGTTTAATGTATAAAAAGTGACTTTATGTATTTTAAAGAGTTTTATGTTGTTTTGCAACCATGTGGTTAATGGAGTCTGCCTCTAGTCCTGGATAATTAGATTTCTTCTCCAATTATCTCCAGGGCAGAAGGGAGGAAGCCAGGATGCATTGTGGGGATGTTTTACTTTTACTGTTTGAGCCAGGGGGAATAAAAGATACTTTTACTAACTTTTGAACCCCTGGTCTGATTCATGCCATTTTTTAATATGTTGTTCCCCTGAATGGATTGATTGTGGATATGTATTTTTATGTGAATGTGATGTATGGTTTTAAAGTTATGAAAGTTGTGTAAAAGTATATTTTGAACTGTACACATAATGGGATTAAGTGTCACACTAAGGGGAGGGGATGTGTGGGAGGTAACATCTATGTTATTGGTTATTTTATGCCTCCCCCTGGGTGTGGCCTGTATGTGTACTCATGTAATAAAAACCAGGCTGGGTGCCCAGCACCTCAGACCACTGCTTGACCTTCAACACGGAGCCTTGTCTCGTTCTTGGGGGGATTCACTGTATGCTGTTGGAGATTTGACTGCTAGGAGTGTAAGCTGATGTCTGCTTTTCCTATTCATCTGCTAGCAGCTATTTGTGAGGTTCCAGCTGGAGTGCTACCTTATTCACCTATATCCAGTTCGTGAGTTCTGATGTTCTGCAGTAGCTGTGCCTTTCTGAGAAAAGGGGATTATCGCCTAAACGGATTTTAACCCCTCATATGCTGAAACGGTCCGTTACAATTGGTGGCAAGCGGCGGGATCGTTCCTACAGCCAGAAGGACAGCTACAGAACACCATTTCTTTGGATTTACAATTTGAGGGCAACGCATGTCTGAGTACAGCGACCCTGACAGCACCAGGATGGAACCAGCAGTGGAGTACAATAAGGGTGACATGGATGACCGGGATGCAATAAGGAAAGGCATCTGGTACCAGGCCCTGGATAATGTACAATACCAGCGGGGTGAGAGTCTCCCCAGTGAAGAGCAGTGGTTGCAGAAGCAAGTGGCCCTGCGGATGCCCTTCCTGGGAGAGCAGCCCCTGGAGGAATGGGTGAAGGAACTAGAGCACCGGGTATGGCAGGAGCTATGGCTGGAGGATGCCTACCAGGCGCTCTGGTGGTATATGGCACAGTATATACCCTGGACAGCCGAACATGACAAGCCAGAGGGAGAGGAGTTTGATGGTCCTGGCTTGTTATGGGAGTCCTTTGCAGAGCCTGGCTTCGGGAGCCCTGCGCAAACCAGACTGCAGGACATTTTCTATGAGAGGGAGGCTAGGCATGAGTGGGATGACCCCCATGAGGTAGAGCAAGACCTGGCTCACCTAGCAGCCCTGGAGTGGGAACTGGAGCAAAACTACCAAGATCTCTTCCGCTTCATTGGGAAGGCTCAGCAGGACAGTAAGGTGACAGACCCAGATCCAGACCCCTTCCGCTGGGAAGATATTGTAGAGATTTACTGGGAAGAACCCCAGGTGGCCTGTAGAGATGGGACCGAGGTCTCTCCACCGGCCCTGCAGGGAATTGGGAGCCCAGTCTCCATTCCCTAGCGGCAGGCTGAGTTACAGGGGGCAGAGGTAGTTGGTCCCACCCCCCAGCAGCAGAGTGATATGCCGGGAAGGCAGTGTGAAGTGCAGGGAGAGGAGAGCAGCGTCCTCCCTCCCCAGCGGCAGGCTGAGTTACAGGGGGCAGAGGTAGTTGGTCCTACCCCCCAGCAGCAGAGTGATATGCCGGGAAGGCAGTGTGAAGTGCAGGGAGAGGAGAGCAGCGTCCTCGCTCCTCAGCGGCAGGCTGAGTTACCGGGGGCAGAGGTAGTTGGTCCTACCCCCCAGCAGCAGAGTGATATGCCGGGAAGGCAGTGTGAAATGCAGGGAGAGGAGAGCAGCGTTCTCCCTCCCCAGCGGCAGGCTGAGTTACAGGGGGCAGAGGTAGTTGGTCCTACCCCCCAGCAGCAGCATGATTTTTTGGGAATTGGGAGCCCAGTCTCCATTCCCCAGCGGCAGTGTGAAGTAGAGGGAGAGGAGAGCAGCGTCCTCCCTCCCCAGCGGCAGGCTGAGTTACAGGGGGCAGAGGTAGTTGGTCCTACCCCCCAGCAGCAGCGTGACTTTTTGGGAATTGGGGGCCCAGTCTCCTTTCCCCAACAGCAGGACACTGTATTAGGAGAAGAGACGGTCGGTCTCCCTCCGCAGATGATGGAAGTATGCATGGGAGAGGAGCTTATTACCACCTCTCCCCAGCGGCGGATTATTAATGGGCAGAGTGTTCTATCGGGAGAGGAGCTTGTTACCCCCTCTCCCCAGCGGCAGTTTAATGTACCAGGGGGAGACTGTAAGCCCCCCACCGGTGCAGATGGGACCGTGGTCTCTGCACTTACCACACAGGGGGTAGGGATGGTCGGTCCTACCCCCCCACGACAGAACTATGTATCCAAGGGGGAGACAACCGGTCTCCCCATTCAGCAGCAGAGCTATGCAACGAAGGGGGAGACAATCCGTCTCCAGCAACCAGGCTCCAACCAGACTACTCCGGTGGTAGTGCTGGCATCAGGACAGAGTACCGCTGGTCTCTGCCCACTCAGTAACCCACCAAGGCAGCCTACCAGTCCCCTGCACAGCCGGGGTGAGGCACCTGGACATGGACAACTTTCTCCTCTACCCAGGTGTAGTAACCATTTATTGTGGGTGGGCTGTACTGATGTTTCTGCTTTGTGGGTGGGTTGCTGGACTAACAAGGGCACTGACCGGCAGGAGATCAGGTACCCTGTTAGTCTTTTTGGAAAGGGGGAGAGATGTGACGAAACCAACCTCGCCACTGAGAACTGGAGAAGCCTGGTTGCCCGCCTGCTGCCTTTGGACTATGGCCCTGGGAGATTGGGCCCTTTACAAACAGTATTCGGCCCTAACAGAGTGCATGTCACTCATTCTGGCCCTTTAAATACAGTGGGGCCATTCGGTACTTGCCCTGTGTGAGCAGTGATACCCCCCAGATAGCTATGCCATGGAGCCTATTCATATAATGAAAGACTATGGGAAAGACTTTGGCTCCATGGCAATTAAACTGTATTTGTGTGGTCTGCGTGCCATTCACCTAATAATGTGCACGCAGACCTTCGCTATCTGGGGATATGTTAAATGTCTGTGTTTAATGTATAAAAAGTGACTTTATGTATTTTAAAGAGTTTTATGTTGTTTTGCAACCATGTGGTTAATGGAGTCTGCCTCTAGTCCTGGATAATTAGATTTCTTCTCCAATTATCTCCAGGGCAGAAGGGAGGAAGCCAGGATGCATTGTGGGGATGTTTTACTTTTACTGTTTGAGCCAGGGGGAATAAAAGATACTTTTACTAACTTTTGAACCCCTGGTCTGATTCATGCCATTTTTTAATATGTTGTTCCCCTGAATGGATTGATTGTGGATATGTATTTTTATGTGAATGTGATGTATGGTTTTAAAGTTATGAAAGTTGTGTAAAAGTATATTTTGAACTGTACACATAATGGGATTAAGTGTCACACTAAGGGGAGGGGATGTGTGGGAGGTAACATCTATGTTATTGGTTATTTTATGCCTCCCCCTGGGTGTGGCCTGTATGTGTACTCATGTAATAAAAACCAGGCTGGGTGCCCAGCACCTCAGACCACTGCTTGACCTTCAACACGGAGCCTTGTCTCGTTCTTGGGGGGATTCACTGTATGCTGTTGGAGATTTGACTGCTAGGAGTGTAAGCTTATGTCTGCTTTTCCTATTCATCTGCTAGCAGCTATTTGTGAGGTTCCAGCTGGAGTGCTACCTTATTCACCTATATCCAGTTCGTGAGTTCTGATGTTCTGCAGTAGCTGTGCCTTTCTGAGAAAAGGGGATTATCGCCTAAACGGATTTTAACCCCTCATATGCTGAAACGGTCCGTTACAGTCAGTCTGTGTGTATGGGTCAGTCTGTGTATGTATGGATCAGTCTGTGTGTATGGATCAGTCTGTGTGTATGGATCAGTCTGTGTGTATGGATCAGTCTGTGTGTATGGATCAGTCTGTATATGTATGGATCAGTCTGTATATGTATGGATCAGTCTGTGTGTGTATGGATGATCAGTCTGTGTGTGTATGGATGATCAGTCTGTGTGTGTATGGATCAGTCTGTGTGTGTATGGATCAGTCTGTGTGTGTATGGATCAGTCTGTGTGTGTATGGATCAGTCTGTGTGTGTATGGATCAGTCTATGTGTGTATGGATCAGTCTGTGTGTGTATGGATCAGTCTGTGTGTGTGTGGATCAGTCTGTGTGTGTATGGATCAGTCTGTGTGTGTATGGATGATCAGTCTGTGTGTGTATGGATGACCAGTCTGTGTATGTATGGATCAGTCTGTGTATGTATGGATCAGTCTGTGTATGTATGGATCAGTCTGTGTGTGTATGGATCAGTCTGTGTGTGTGTATGGATCAGTCTGTGTGTGTATGGGCCAGTCTGTGTGTAGGGGGGTCAGTCTGTGTGTAGGGGGGTCAGTCTGTGTGTAGGGGGGTCAGTCTGTGTATGTATGGATCAGTTTGTGTATGTATGGCTCAGTGTGTGTGTGTATGGATCAGTCTGTGTATGTATGGGTCAGTCTGTGTGTAGGGGGGGGGTCAGTCTGTGTGTGTATAGGTCAGTCTGTGTGTAGGGGGGTCAGTCTGTGTATGTATGGATCAGTCAGTGTGTATGGATCAGTCTGTGTGTAGGGGGGTCAGTCTGTGTGTGTATGGATCAGTCTGTGTATGTATGGGTCAGTCTGTGTATGTATGGGTCAGTCTGTGTGTAGGGGGGGTCAGTCTGTGTGTGTATGGATCAGTCTGTGTATGTATGGGTCAGTCTGTGTATGTATGGGTCAGTCCGTGTGTAGGGGGGTCAGTCTGTGTGTAGGGGGGTCATCCTGTGAGTGTATGGGTCAGTCAGTTAGTGTATGTGTGGGGGGGTAAGTCTGTGTATGTATGGGTCAGTCTGTGTGTAGGGGGGTCAGTCTGTGTGTCGGGGGGGTCAGTCTGTGTGTAGGGGGGTCATCCTGTGAGTGTATGGGTCAGTCAGTGAGTGTATGGGTGTGGGGGGGGGTCAGTCTGTGTATGTATGGGTCCGTCTGTGTATGGGTGTGGGGTGTCAGTCTGTGTATGTATGGGTTTGTCTGTGTAAGGGAACAGTCTGTGTGTGGGGGCAGAGTGTGTGTGTATGGGTATGTCTGTGTATGGGTATGTCTTTGTATGGGTATGTCTGTGTATGTGTATGGGTCAGTCTCTGTAAGTGCTTGAGCTCCAAGAGACAGAACTCTCATCTCGTGAACCCCCCTGTACCCGATGGATAGGCAGCCTTCTCAACCACCATGGATCTGATTGTGACACCCCTCCCTGCAAGGTAAGATGAGGGAAAGGGGAATACAGTATTCTTTTTGTTTTGTTTTTGTAAACAACTAAAGTAAAAATTGTAAAGCTGTTCACTGTCCCACTCTCTACACCCCCTGAACACAGTACACCCTCACAGACAGTGACCCCCCCCCCCCACATACAGTACACTCCCACCAACACAGAGTACACCTTTGCATACACACAGTGCACACCTCACACATCATCTCTTCACCTACATACCTTTACCCCCACAAACACATGCATACATACATACATGCTTTACCCCATTACACACCATATCTCATATATATATATATATATATATATATATATTAATTAAAGGACCACTATAGGCACCCAAACAACTTCACCACTTCATCTCAATGAAGTGGTCTGGGTGCCAGGCCACTCTAGTGTTAACCCTGCAGCTGTAAACATAGCAGTTTCAGAGAAACTGCTATGTTTACACTAGGGTTAATCCAGCCTCTAGTGGCTGTCTTACAGACAGTCGCTAGAGGCGCTTCCGCGCTTCTCACTGTGAAAATCAGAGTGAGAAGACGCTGACGTCTATAGGAAAGCATTGAGAAATGCTTTCCTATGGGCGGTTTGAATGTGCATGCGGGTCTTGCCCCGCATGCGCATTTGGCGCTGACATGGGCAGAAGGAGGAGAGTTCCCAGCGCCGAGGGAGCCCGGCGCTGGAGAAAGGTAAGTGTTTCTAACTCCTTCAGCCCAGCGGGAGTGGAACCCTGAGGGTGGGGGGGACCTAAAGACCCTATAGTGCCAGGAAAACGAGTTTGTTTTCCTGGCACTATAGTGGTCCTTTAAATATAAATATAAATATATATATATATATATATAAATAAAACAACAACTACAACAACTCCTTAATAAGCACACAGTGCAACCCCAATACACATATAATGCACACACGCACACACTTTACAGGCCCTTCCAGCACACACACACACATATTTTCTCACACAATCACAATTTAATATTTTTGTTTCAATTTAAATCCACCCAGCCTTTGGGAGAGTGGAGTGGATCTTTCCCTGGCGTCCAGTGTGTCTACTCCCAGTCTTCCTGCAGTTTCTCTCTGCTCCTCTGCGCGCTCTCTGAAGTGATGCTGGGGGCGGAGTGACGTCATGTTACTAAACAGCGCACAAGGGAGCAGAGAGGAACTTCAGGAAGGTTACTGCTCCCTCACGCACCATCTCCATGCTCCCTGCGGCGGCCGGCTCTAATGTTTCCTGCGCGGCTTAGCAAAGGGCTGACAAATGCAAGGTGCCAGAGTGAAATGTCTAGTCGTCATGGCGACCTGGCGCCTGGAATTTGATGAGCCCTCTGTGTGTGTATGTATGTGCCCCCCCTTATTTTGTCTCTGGCCCCTTATGTGCCCCCCCTAAGTATGAATCCTGGAGACGCCACTGCACATGATCCCTCACATTCTCCATTCCCACATGTGTCTTTTCCTGCTCCTACCTGGCTTTATGTGACAGCTGCAATGAGAGGCCTTTCTTCCCCCTCTATTTCCTCTATTCCCTGAAAAATGTCTCAGTCTAATAGATAAATTATTGGAAGCAAAAGTGGGAGCAAGTCCTCCAGATTATCAATCTAATGCCTCGCTCTCCTACCATATAACCTACATTTATATTTTTATTTATCTTTCAGGGCTGCATTGTGGAAGGTATTGGTGGTTGGCACTTTTCCCAGACTGACACTTAGGATGTGCAATGATTTGCAGTGAAACAAATGCAGGATGCACTGTTCGAGTAATTTACATAAATAAGTTGCAGATTAAGGACCAGGCACCCGAGTTATGTCTAGGATAATACACAAATATAATACTTGTGTGTTCTATTTCCATTAGCCAATGTAATGGCCAGAAAGGTATAGCTGGTCATCAGGTGGGATATTGATCAGTAAAGTTATTAGTGAGAAGAGAAGTGTTACTACTGGAAAAAGGAAATGGGAATTGAGGGAGGCACTAGACTTTGGCATTTTTTTTTTACTTTTTATTTGCTTCTTTGTATCTGTACCAACAAGTTTGTGTTGCTATTTGCTTCCTGTGCTGCTCTAATCCGGTGCCTCGTATTCTGCACATTATTTGAAAAACCGTAAAGCACACTTTGTGGCCTCCACCTTCAACCTTTAAATGAAGGACTGTCCATTTAGGACTACCAGCGACTGACTTAAAGCACCATGGAACCTGAAGTCTGTATGTGCTGTGCTTATTGGCTGCCTCTTATTTAATCACCGTGTTAAAAACTCCTTCCATAAAATCTGTTTACATGAAAGCCGCTTTGGTGCAGGTATCTTCATCCATACATCCATTAGATCATGCCAGCAGTCAATGTGTTTTACAACTATGGGGTTTTTAACACCATTTATAATATGTTTAAATTAACATATAGCATGCTACATTCAATCACTACATTCAACAGAGAGCCAGAAGCTCCTGCTTAAGAACTTCCAATAATTTACAGGATGTGCAGGGCTATGTCATTGGCTGAGAGAGTAAGCTGATCACTGTCAGCCAATCAGCTAAGCTCTGCACTGCCAGGATTAGAACAGACAGAGAACTTCCAGCCTCTCTGTCAGCTGTACTATTGGCGAGGGACAGTGACCAGAGGACCCCAGATGGGAAGTCAACCCGTTCTAAAACCGTTCTTAGGTTAGGTTGAAGCCATGGCACTCCTGGCACCAAAGCTTATACAGAATGCTGATGTTTTGAGGTCTTCCTTTAAATATTTAGTAAATCAGCCCGGGAGTTGTGTTGCAATAAAAGAACATGAGAGAATAAAATATTTTTAAATGTTTTTATTTATTTATTTATAATGAAGAAAAAAAACCTTTTATACAAAAAGGAAAAAATCTTCATGAACAGTTTATTCGCTAAACTCTAAATCATAGCAAATTAAAATCTGATGGCAAAATGTAGGCAAAAGTAATTATAGTCATTAGATGTCATAGTCATAACTTGGCTGTTTTGGCTAAATTTGACTATTGACAGGGTTATTCATTAAAGTCTCATTGGCCCCTTACAAAACCATATGACTGTGTATATTCTGTGTATATTCTGATTGCAAAATAAAGACTTTCTTCATAAGAAGTCCGAAGTTTGTCTGGATTTCAGCCAGAAAGCTAAAATGCATAAAATGTGGGCATCGGACACGTAAAAGGACACTATATTCACCAGAAGAACTACAGCGTAATGTAGCTGTTCTGGTAAGTATAGTCCGTACCTTCAGGCTTTTTGCTGTAAAAACGGCCTTTTCAGAACACCTCCAGTTGCCTGGGAACACTTCCAGTGGCAGTCACTCAGACAGCCACTAGAGGTGTTTCCTGGATTAGTGCTGCACAATGCTCTGCAGGAAGTCACTGAACTTTCCTCATATAGATACCTTGATTCAATGCATCTCTATGAGGAGATGCTGATTTGCCAGCACGGCATTTGGCTTCACCCCGCCCCGCCTGTAGGAAAGCATTGGATTGGCTGAGATTGTCAATTCTGATGATCTCAGCCAGTGAGGTATATTGAAGACGGAGCCAATGTCAGCAGAACCTTTTTAGTACTGGAGTAAAGGTAATTAAAAAACAAACAAACAAATTCCTCTTATTTGCATTCCTAACCCTATAGCGCTCCTTTAAAATCCAGGCTCATATTTTAAATCTGTGAACTATTTCCCTGCTAGGCAGCATAGTGTTAAAACATAAATAAATACATAAAAAAATATATACATGAAGATATACATGAAGTATGGAGTGGACACACCATTGTCATTCTCCTAAATGAGGTAAGTATTTACAGGTATTAGATTTATTGTGCCTACCCTCACTGTTATTAGGGTGAGGAGGCAGATAGAAATTGCATAACGGTGGGGATGGCAAGGGGCGTGTGGACAATAGGCCACCTGGGGTTAATGCAGGGCATTGCACTCTCATGAACAATGTCATGTTTACATCTCTTTATTTAGTTATAATAGTTATATATATATATATATATATATATATATAATATTAGTTATAATATCTATTTAATAGGCTTGGCACCCCTAGATATCCTGGATTATTGGGGGATGGCACCCTCTTTGGGAGTTGGACAATATCCACTTCCTGAGGTTAAAAGACTCTCCCAATAATTTAAAGGATGTGACCTTGTTAGCCCTTGGGCAAACAATGCATTGGAACCTACATGTTGGAGATTTAAAAAAAAAGGTAATTTTGGGGGGCGGGGCCTGACCGCCAAGCGGAGTGGACGCAGGCAGCAAGAGCTCCTGCGATAAACGGTGTCCTAAGCTATAATTTTCCCACATAGACACTGAAACCGGTCACCCAAGGGCTGGAAAACGCCAAAGCAACTCACGACCTGCACGACGATACCACACATGAAGATATCCCACTCAAACTCGACCAGCGGTATTATGATGCCTACACTCATGCGAGGCGCGGGAGAGATGGCCGCTCTCCCGCCGCCTATACTCTCGACTAAACGCCTTACATGCCTATGTCCCCCCCCCCATGGACCGGCGGGGGTTATCCCGGTCCGCACCGAGCCGGCACTCAAGCTACCATGCCTGTCTGGGCTCCCGGACCACCCACATCTCGACGGCAAGATGGCGACGGAAGATGGCGCTTGCAGACAGGTACCCTCACAGCCACTATCCGAGCGTCTGGATGCTATATTCCAGAGCTTCTGGGACAAGCTGGAGCAGAGGACCTCTCAGGCCCCCCCCCTCACGAGCTGACACAGTGGGGAGCAGTGGACGCAGAAAGCGACATGGCCCCACCCCGGGCGAAGCGAAATGCCAAGCGCCTGCTGCCTGCACCAAGTGCCCGCTCAAGAGACGAAGGAAGGCACGGAGGGTACCCCGACTCGAGAAACACCATCCCACTACTAAGGCTCACTTACCTGGAGCCCAGTTCAAGCGGATGTGTCCACCCAAACACAGCTCTCAGCCTCGGGTAGCGAGAACCGCACGGAGTCACCAGATGCCATCAAACACTGCCAGAGATCCAGCCCGGGCCACTCACAGCATCCACACACGAGACACTCTGCCGGCCCTTGTGTATCTAAGGAGAAGTAGAAGCAAACCACAGTGGCACCAGCCAGCAGACACACGTGCCGAATATCACCTTACAGGGTCTCTACACTTCCCACTGTCGGGAGTCGGCTGATCGCGGTCTTCCCTCCTGCCGCACAAGTCACGCCAGAATTAACCAACCTGCCGGACCCATGTGGCTGCCACATAATCCAAGGACATAGTTCTGAGTTTAATATTTCTATGGTCACTTGACTTAATCGTTCTCTTACTATAGCATATAACTGTCCTGCTAAAGCCTGCTCTGTTTTACATCACTTAAGCATGTTTACTTTATTTTATCGTATATATAAGGACATCTAACACCGTGTCAGACTCAGAGAAAGCTCCCATTGACATATCAATCATTTATAGCACTACCAAGCGACGTTAATATTGTTTTTTAATATTGCCCATCTAGCGACGTTCATACTGTTTTTTCATATTGCCCATCTAGCGACGTTAATATTGTTTAACTTGTTTTACACTTGTCTCTACTTCTACTCGAGTGCCTAACTGGACATCTATGACTAGCCTGTTTACCATAATACTTACAAAAATGTGCCACTTATTCCTGCCATGTATTTGTATTGCATTGATATTATCGCTTACTTCTGCCGTCGTGGCAATGTAAGACCTTTTGTTATCTTGTGCACAGAAAAAAATAAAGAATTTAAAAAAAAAGGTAATTTGAGCATAAATTAAATAAATTAGAAACCTGTAGGTAATTTACAATATAACCTTTTACAAATAAAGTAAATAAATAAAAATATATATGTGTTTATATATCTCACATTATTAGGTATTTAACAAGCTCAAGCACAATAAAAAGGAGGAAATAATAATAATAATTATTATACTAATAATAATAATAATAATAAAAAACTCTATCAAAGGGAAACC
Organism: Pelobates fuscus; assembly: GCF_036172605.1. Lineage (NCBI taxonomy): Eukaryota > Metazoa > Chordata > Amphibia > Anura > Pelobatidae > Pelobates > Pelobates fuscus. The sequence continues at coordinate 235,241,848 of NC_086318.1, forward strand.
TTTTGGATTAATAAATGAAAGGACCAATAGAGTCACCCAGGCCACTTAATCTCAATGAAGTGGCCTGGGTGCAGTGGTTGTGTCAATTTAACCCTACAAGGTAAAACACTGCCATTTTGCAGAAATAGCAATGTTTACCTGAAAGGGTTAAACAGCCACTGGAGGAGCCTCCACTGCGCTGATCGGTCACGTGATATGGAAGCCCCCATAGGAAATGGGGAAGCTTGGATACGTGTATGATGTTCGCTGTGCAAGTGCATCAAGATCCCAGTGTTCCCCTACGAGGAGCATTGGATTGGCCTACGCCAGAGGAGGCTATGAAATTGCGGGAGGAAGAGAAGTAATCGGTGCCAGAAGAGCAAAAACCCGACCTGACCTATTTAACTAAGGTCAGGAACCCGAACAATTTAGGAATACAGGTTTGAATCCAAATGTTTTAGTGTTCCTTTAAAAACCAAACAAACAAACAAAAAAATATACCTTCAGCCACATAATTAAATATAGATATTGACTTCAGGCTTTTCACAAAAAAATTTAAATCAACAATTATTCCTCTGAGATGTATTCATTAATATATTTTTCAATTCATTATTGCTCTTTTAGATATTCAATAAATCATTTTCAATTTCTACTTTTGTTATTCTCATATTTGTTTTATATTTTTTTATTTCTTTTTTATTTATATTTTCATTTTTATTCAATGATTTTTTTATTTATTTTCTCATATTTTTATTCTTGCTCTTTTTTTCTTTCTTTTATTCTTTTCTTTCTTTTAACTTTTTTATTCAGCTATCTTTTCCATATCAGTATATATATATATATATATACTGTTTGTATTTTTATATTTTTTTCATTAACTTTTTTTGTTATTCTCATATTTTTATTTTTTTGTTAATTTTTTTTTTCTTTCATTCTTTTGTTTTCCTTTCTTTTTTCTTTTTTTTCATTCAGATATCTTTTCCATATTAGTTTTTTTTTTTTTTTTTTTGTTTTAGAAATTGCCCTGCAATTGTGTCTTGGCATTATATTTATGAATACATACTTACAGGGGAATGAGGAGTATATATTTTTGTGTCAATTTTTATATGGCCATTTATTAAAGGAACACTATAGGGTCAGAAACACAAACGTGTATTCCTGATCTAACAGTGTTAAAATAACTATGGTGAGCAGAGCCTGAGACACGTGCTGATCAGACGTGTACTGGGCGAGCTCCCACTTTGCTTACTGATTTTTGAGGGATATTCTTAGCCACTGCATTAAAATATGGGCGATTCCACGCAAACTGAAGTGGAGTAGCTCTGATTAACCCACTGATACCTAACTTGGGAGCCTGTTGAGACTTGCCGAGGCCTACAGGCTGCTGTGCTGGGAAAAGGCAGAAGAGTTCCACGCTCTCAAGCTTGCTGTGCGGGCCACCTTGACTTCTATCCCCCTCTTTGTATTGGTGGGAGTTATTTTGGTTCCTGCTGGACTGACCTACACTGCTACACTGCTACTCATTCCATAGCAGACAGCTGTTGCCACTAACCTGTGGACGCCTAAGCTTCCCAAGATGGCGGAAAAGTCTTCACCGACGGCACAGGTCCTGACAAAGACCTTTGTTGATGTACACAGCCTCACTGGCAATATTTCAGGACTTTTTGGCCCAAATGGTGACTGCCTCGATGCTGCATCAAGAGCAAATCCGATGAGGACTAATTCAAATATCTGGCAGACTACTTCACGGTAAAATGCACCAACAGGATCCTGCTCCTCTACTCACACACTTACCCAAGCTGCAGAACAACAGGGGCCTGACCCTTCTCCATCTGCCATGATGGCAAAGAGCGGCACTCCACTGCTGCATCAGTATGTTCCATCGGCCAAGACAATGGAGATCAGCACTTCATCTACTGCAACAGCGGAGAATTGCAGTCCACCTGCCACTTCAACAGAGTTCTACACACCATCTGCCACTGCAGTGGAGAAACATTAGGCGCATATGAAAGTTAAGGATTGAACTTTCTATGCGAACTCAGGACAACCACTAGAGGAACTTCCAGTCGTTAGGCGACTTTTGGTTGCCTAACTGACACTGGATATCCTAACACTATGCATGAGGACATCCAGTGCCACCCAAGACCTCATAGGAACGTATTATGCAACACTTTTGTATGGGGGAAGTCCCAATGCAAGCACCGAGATTTCCGCTCATATGCAGTAGGCCCCAATGTCGGCTTACTTTGGTGGGGGAGAAGCAGAGGGACATCGGTGCTGGAATCAGGTAAGTGACAGAAGGAGTTCTTAACGCCTTGTGCACCACCATTAATCCATGTATTTGCGCTCTCTTGTCAAGATTCCTGTAATGTACTCTACTTGGGCCTCCCAGAAAAAGAACTCCATCACCAACAGACAGTACAAAAAGTAGCAGCCAGACTACTGACCAACCAAAGTCGATCATGTCACATAACACCTGTTCTCCACTCCCTGCATTGGCTTCCAATTAAATGGCAAACATATTTTAACATCGGCCTGCGACTCTTTTGATAGGCATTCAGTCAGCTCTTCTGACTGTCAGAAACGCTTAGCTTTTATGTCTGCTTTATATATTTGTAAAGTGCTTTGAGTTTCACAGGGAGAAAAGCGCTACAAAAATCGCAAATTATTATTATTATTGTTTTAAATGTATTTTTAAGGATTTATATTTGTAAGAGGTCCTTTGTCTTTGTATTACTGTAAACCATAGTAATTAAAAAGTAACTATATAACTAATAAAGTTTTCTAATTTTATTTAGTGAATTTATCTTTAATACATTTGTATTAAGCTTACATATATTTTAAACAATTTTACCTTTTATAAACATTATACTGTGAGGGGTTTCAAGAACACAAAATACTTCCAGATAAAATGTGATGTTTAGTGAACAACCCGGTCAGATTTTAATTTGCTACAATTCAAAGTTTAGTGAATAAGTGATCCAGAGGAAGGCGAAAAAACTTGGACATACCAATAGTAATATTAAATATGTCCAAGCAAAAAATTCCTTCCTGACCCCATAATAAGGCGATCGGCTGCAAATCTGTCCCTGGATCTGTATTAAATTGATCTATTATTTAACTACTTTATCATCACTCCATCCTTTTATACATTACCATCCTCCTCCAGATCCTGTTTAGGTCCATGCGGCAGTAATATTGCTTGACAGACTTCATGCTAGGAAATCAAAGACATTGAAATATTAGCATTGTCCATATTGTCCTGAAATGTTCAGTTTGTTCTGATAATAGATATAAGATCTGATGAGTACCTGTTTACGATGTAGTCCTAGCTAAACACTGACTGGCTTCAGAAGGTGCAAGCCTTTGTTACCTGCCCTCAGCTGTTTATGATGTAAGATGCATGATGACATCACTGTAACCTTATAAGGTAAATGGGCACAGTAAATGGCCTGGGCTTTTTATCCTTTAATGGATATCTATTAATACAGTTTGTACGTAAACATGTAAAATCTTACACAGAAAATTATTCTATTTGTTTTTTATATTTTCATTGTATTTTTTATTTCAGAATGATCAGTTAGTTATACCCTAATTGTTTTAAATGTTTTTTTTCGGAATAGGAACACTGCCATAAGTATTCAAAGACAAATAGCTGTAACTATCCAAATATAAACCAAAGATAATCATTCATAGTTCATAATGTCTGCCTGCTGTGGGACTTCCATAGCGTAAAATTACACATTTATTATGAATCAGTCCTTTTACAATTTTCTCTGACAGCCCATCTAATTCACAAGACTTTTTCAGCTGATTTCATGTCAAAATAGTATATATTAAATACATACACTGTGTATTTAATATGATGCCCACTAAGAGAGCTCTTGCATAACATTTTAACCACAAATTATTTTCTTAAATGATAACTGCTCTGGAAATTGCACCTCTAGAAATCACTTATAACTTGTAAAACAAAACCAAATAGGTGAGCGCACACAAAATGAGGAAATACTACCCACTCTGTAGTCAAATGATCTGTAAAAAATACAAAATAGACAAAACATAGAATAGTATAGCCTGATATAATATTTAAAAATAGGTGTCCAATACACTCACATAGACAGAGCCACTTATTAGCTAGCTCAAACTCGATGCCTTGAATACGTAAAGCTGGACCTTTCCTGGGAACTTCTTTTCTCCTTTGAGTATTAAATCCTCCAAGACGCAAAATTTTCAGAGGTAAAAACACTTTTATTCTTCCAATAACAAAGTAAATAAAAACAAAGGTAAGTAAAAGTCCCCAAAAAAGGGTCCAATCTCTTTAAAACACTTAACGCGTTTCGGCTGTTAGCCTTCATCCAAAGTGAGATCCATATCCAAGGCATCTCTTTTTAAATAGTTGAAGTTTGGCGCCCTTTTCCTCTCCTTGTCGTTTGTGTCCTTCCGGTTCCGGTTCTGGCGTCGGGACAGTTCATGCGTCATTACGTCCCGACGTCGGACGTCACTTCCGGTCACATGTTTGTAGTCCGGATATGCGGACACACGGAGGGGCAGAGTCTTTACATCTTAATAGGTTACTGGCAACAAAAACTCAGTACCAGAATATAAAAACGAGTAAAAGTTCATTATCTAAGCAGCATATAACAAACAAAAGTTAGTATTTGTAAACTTGAAGTGAAAAATTGGAAAAATTCATGTTTATCATTTCTTCAAACTACTACTATTAGAAACTTTTTATGAGGAATATACTCTAAAAAAATACAGATACAAGGCACATAAATAAAAACCCATAAAAACTTTATACATTAAAACACTTAAAATAATGAAACCTCTATATAGTGAACATTTTCTATCATAAAATAGGTGAAAGGGGTATATAAAAGGGGGGAGAAGATACTATTTTCTTATCTCTCTCTTAATTAATAAATTGATTAATTTCAAAATCTATATTTAAACCTTTTGGTACCATTGTATCCAACTCAAAAATCCATTTCATTTCTCTCAAGCTCAAAATATGATCACTGTTACCTCCTCTCCAATGAACCTTAGTTGTGTCTATCCCCATAAATTCCATTCCACTTGGGTTTCCATCATAGACTTCTGAAAAATGTTTTGACACATTATGATTAATACATTTTCTCTGTATATTATATATGTGTTCTCTAATTCTTGTTTTTAAAAGACGGGACGTCTTTCCTACATATTGAAGTCCACAGGGACAAATTAAAACATATATTACATTTTTACTCGAGCAGGTAATAAAAGGTTTTATTGAATATTCTTTACTTGTGGTGAGGGAAGAAAACTTCTCTATTTTTCTATTCTTCTTATTTCTAAATTTACATCCCCTACATGTACCACAAAAATTGAATCCTTTGCTGCCCTTTAAAAAATTCTTGTTATCTTCCTTTTCTCCTTCCCTTTTATCTAAAAAACTCTTGGTTAAAATCGGTTTAAAATTATTTGCTCCTCTAAAAATTAATTTTGGCCTATCATCTGAAAATGAGGATATTTCATGATCTTCCTGTAATATGTGCCAATGCCTTTTGACAATTTTTCGTAGTTCATAATTATTAGTACTAAAATCAAAAATTAATGGTATAATTTCTCTCTCATTTATATTAGTCTCCTTATTTCCTTTAGTTTTATATTTTAGCAAAGATTGACTATCTTTTCCCCAATTTCTTTTTCTATTTCTTCCAATTTTTTGACGTCATAACCTTTTGTAGAGAATTTCTGTTTTAAAATATTCATTTGTTTAAAATACTCCTCTTTTTCTGTACAGTTTATTTTCATTCTTAAAAACTGCCCCTTTGGTATATTTTCCAGCCATGGTTTAAAATGGCAGCTCTTAAGATCGATAAAACTGTTGACGTCAACCGTCTTAAAAAAGGTTTTACTTTTTATCGTCTCATCTTCGACATAAATGTTAAGATCCAAAAAGTTAATCTGTTGAGTACTAATTTCGTAAGACAACTTAATGTTAAAATCATTGTTGTTGAGAGATAAAATAAAATGTTCTAGGGTTTCCTTACTACCCTTCCAAATAATAAAGATATCGTCTATGTATCTTTTGTATAGGACCAGATTTGCCCCAATTTCCTTCCTGGAAAAAACATTATTCTCTTCCCAGAAGGACATAAAAAGATTAGCATAGCTTGGGGCAAATCTGGTCCCCATAGCCGTACCTTGGGTCTGAAGGTAAAATGTATCCTCAAACCAAAAAAAATATTTTAAAGAATAAAATTAATCCCTTTAATTAAAAAATCTATTTGTAGGTCATTCATATTTTCCGACTGTTCTAAATAAAACCTAATTGCTTCACAACCTCTCTCATGATGGATTATAGTATATAGGCTGCTCACATCACATATAGCCATAATGAGACCTTCTTGCCAATTAAAATTCTCTAAAATTTGTAATAGACTCATTGTGTCCTTTAGGTATGCTGGACATTTTATTACTATTTTTTGCAAAAATTGATCTATATATTGTGATAGAGAAGACAGTAGTGATCCTATTCCGGAGACTATTGGTCTCCCTGGTGGGTCACTTATGTCCTTATGTTTTTTTGGTAGGACATAAATTACTGGAATCCTGGGATATTTTATATCTAAGAAATCGTATTCCTTTTTGGTCAGAATACCTATATCTAGACCTTCATCTAAAAATTCCTTATATTTAACTTTAATTTGTGGGAGTGGGTTATTCAATAATTCTTTATAAGTTTTTTCGTCTTTTAACTGTTTATAAATCTCCTGTATGTAGGTATCTCTCACCTATTTGGTTATTTGTTTTTTTTGTTGTCAATCTTTCTTTTATTAAGGCATGTAGAATGGGGTACAGAAGAGAAATTGGGGGAAACATTCAAGAGTTTTACAGCATAGGGTTGATACAACAATCAGCGATATCAGATTATGTTTCCAGAATTGCGATGCCTCATTTTTTAATTTTTGATGTTAATCTGTAGTTTATAAATACAGGCTATGGACCGTAAGATCCGGTTAGTAACTAGCTAAATCATTATAATAATCAGACCTCAGGTGACTCAAGGTTAGACAGTATACTCACAATTAAAAGAAACACAAGAGTCAGAACAGATACAGGCACAAGACAGGTAGCGATACTGATAGTGTATTACCGCTGGACCCAATGGTGAGGTGCACGAGTGTCTGAAGGTAATGTCTGTGTAGCATGAACATAGTATAACCATAAACAGTGCCCATCTAGGTAAACTATCAAAATAGGGAGTCAGTAGGCTATGTAACATCGTAGACACTCATTAGCTGATTAAATTGTCAGGCTAAAACATTCAAGAGTACTGCAAGTTAGACAACAATCTGGATACTCATCAGTAGGAAGAGCAATTTGCAAGGAGACAACTATGTTAAACGAGCATACTCAAGGCTAACCATATATGGCTGTGTGAATTCACTAGGAGCCTACATGTACACTTCACTGGGCATACGAGAGGTGCATATATAGAGATTAAAATACAATAATAACGTAAAGTTATACTAGTAGGCAACGCGGTAAGTATAGCTACAAGCAAGAGTCCAGCAAGGGGAGTCCATGTGGGGCAGTCAGGCTAGGTCACGGCAGCCGTTGGCTCAGAGTGATGGTGGTTGGACTGGCAGTTAGTGGGGCCTGTTCAGCCTATACCTCTGCTTACATTGACATCGGTTGTCTGTCTCAGGGAGTTCAGGCTTGAATTTTTGCCGAGATATAGGCCATTGTGACTGCATAGCTGTGGTGGTGTGGCCACAGTCCAGGCCGCTGTGCGGCAGTGATAAAGAATGAGAGTCAGCCTACTCCTGTAGTCGGCATTGGTAGGGTACATGTCGTAAGGTCCCAGGTGTCGGAGCGGTCAGCATCGGGCGAGGACCCCCTCCAGCCCCAGGCCCACTTTGAGGGTGGCATCTTCTGACCACTGGCTCGATGGCTCTGTGAGGTCGAGGCAATCCCATTATGGGTGCAGTTGGTGCCGGATCTTTTTCGCCGCCAGCGGCGGGCAATCCTCCTGCAGGGTGGTCGATGCTGTGGAGGTAGTTCCCTCCTGACAACCGGCCTGGGTGGGCAGCTTGCTTGCGCGGTTATCTTGTGGGTAGTTGCTGTGCCCGGAGTGGGACGCCTCTTCCCCGCGCTTCTCGCTCCAGACTTGAGGCCTGGCCGTACTTGCGGAGTTACCTTTCTCCGTACGCCGTGAGATTGGGTCAGCCTGTTCTCCGCCGGCTGGGGTGGCTTGCTTGCCTTCGATAATTGAAGCCTTTGTTCCAGCTTGTTCCAAAATCTGGCAAAGGCTGCTTTTATGCGCAGGTGAATGTCGCCTTGATCCCCCATTGCAGATAAGCGGTTTGGACTGTGAGGGTTTCTTACCGCCGCCATTTTGGGTATGCCATGCGTTAGGCTGCCTGAAGTGGAGGCGCTGTGTTGAGCTACCGGAGGCCATGTAGGTGTTCTTGTGAGGCCATCGGGGACCGGGATAACCCCCACCGGTCCAGAGGGGGGGGTGACAGGGCCAGTGAGACAATCTATCCGTGAGCTGCACCAGACACTCTGCAATCAAGCGAGACGGCGGCCGTCCGCCTCACCCCTCGCTTCAGTAGGTCGCAAGCCCCGGGTGTACGATCTCCCCGCTGAGGCGCACCTCAGTCGGATCCGAGGTCTGCAAGTTAGGCAGTGGGTCGTCGTGTGTCAACTGGCAGGTTTTCCAGTAAAGTTAGGCAGGTTTTCCGCGTAATTATAGCTGGTTAGGTGAGAACAGGCAGGAGCTCCTCAGACTTGCGACCGACCAGCATGGCGGTCCGGCCCCGCCCCCCTGGTTTTGTTTTATTATTCACTTGTTTGTGGTTAGTGTGGCCCACAAATGTGATAGTAGCACCTAAATTTATTTAGGGATTTATTCACTTCATTTGTTGTTGTATTTTGCACTTATAACTTGTGTTAAAGGACCACTCTAGTGCCAGGAAAGCATACTCGTTTTCCTGGCACTAGAGTGCCCTGAGGGTGCCCCCACCCTCAGGGACCCCCTCCCGCCCGGATCTGGAAAGGGGAAAGGGGTTAAATCTTACCTTTTTCCAGCGCTGGGCGGAGAGCTCTCCTCCTCCGATCCGCCTCTTCTCCTCCCCGTCGGCTGAATGCGCACGCGCGGCAAGAGCTGCGCGCGCATTCAGCCGGTCACATAGGAAAGCATTCATAATGCTTTCCTATGGACGCTTGCGTGCTCTCACTGTGATTTTCACAGTGAGAATCACGCAAGCGCCTCTAGTGGCTGTCAGTGAGACAGCCACTAGAGGAAAAAGGGGAAGGCTTAACTAATTGATAAACATAGCAGTTTCTCTGAAACTGCTATGTTTATAAAACAATTAGTTAACCCTAGCTGGACCTGGTACCCAGACCACTTCATTAAGCTGAAGTGGTCTGGGTGCCTAGAGTGGTCCTTTAAACGTTTTTTTTTAATTTTATAGCAATGATATACAGGGAGCCAAGATGGAGGTGCCAAATTTCAGGATAGATTTAAATACAGTGGCTTGGATTTTAACATTCAATGCTATTTAGCTTTTCTGAAAAAAAAAAAAGTGAATAAGTAATTATGGACATCTCTGCGAGCTTACCCCAATATTCCAGGCTAATAACCATCATCGGTACCGCTATATCGCTCAGAGTGCACCAGCCAGATGCCCAGCGATATAGGGAAAAAGAACAAAAAGCAATGAGTGAACCCGGGCTCAGGATCCCAAGATATAGGGGTCTTCCTACGCACGACCCAGCGGCCTTAATCAGCCAAGATGGCACCTGCCGAGGCCTACACCTCAATGTCGTCTGATGATGACATCTTCCCTCCATCTCGACCACGCTCACTACCACAGACAACTGAGTTGGAGGACTCTAATCCATCTACTAAAGCAGATATCAGGGCACTAATGACAGTAATCAAGATCATGTTCAAAGCGGATATGGCACCGATCCGCGAGGCAGTATCTAAGCTAGCTGACGAAGTGGAGGAAGGCATGGAGGGCACCAAGCTAGCACAATCAGCCACTGATGCTACTATAGGAGCGCTACAGAAGCAATGCACAGAACAACCGGCGTAGATAGCCACCATGGAGGACAGGGCCACAGAACAAAATTTGAGATTCTGGGGAGTATCAGAAACGATTGCAGGAACCGAACTCCCCTACTACTGTCGGAGGCTTATTGCCACACTGCTAATGCCCAAGCAGGCAAAACAACTAGTGGTAGACTCCTGTTTCCTAATTACCAAGGCTTCCAACATAGCCCAAGATGTACCCAGGGATGTTCTGCTGAAATTAACTCAGGACTCCGACCATGGGGTAATCATAGGGGCCGCGAGAGGCTCTCCCACTGTCGTTTGAGGGGGCACAGCTGGTATTTTTCCAGACATACCCTGGTATGGCAAAGATCCCTCAAGCAAGTTACCGAACTACTGTCTGCAGGAGCACTCCATCCCCTACAAATGGGGCCAACACCAAATCCTGGCTGATAAGGCAGACAAGACACATCTCATGTCACACCTTTCTGAAGCACTAGCTTTTCTCCAGTCCCTAGGCATACCGGCAGAGAAGACTCTACAGACGGCTCGCCTATCCTGGACTGTTGCAGGAATTACTCCATTTGTACTCAGAGGGGGTGGGCGTGAGACAACCACTTTACCCACCTGAAGTCTGCACTTGCAGACCCATACCAGCAACCTTCTAGATATAGACCACTTTATCGGGCATTAACAAGGGAGGGAACATTAGCCACAAACACTTAAAATGAGTGGATTTACGCTATGAGATCTTAATGTCTTTGCCATTGTATCATACCCGTTCCTGTATGGCTCTCATGCCATGTTGTATCTCAGCAATAATTTGCAAAAAAAAAGAATAAAAAAAAGAGAGCTCCCCTTTAATCAGCAATTTTATTTTGCAGATTTGTTAGGAACACTCTGGGCACCATAACAACATTTTTTTCCAATGAAGTTTTGTTTGGTGCCAGGAGGTCTATGACTCTGGCTTTCCTTTAGAGGTTAAAGAGTTCACAAATGGGATCGCTCTGCCCCCTACAACCACTTGTTGGAATGCTTGAAAACAGAAGCCTAGGTCTGTCGCAGGTAGTGCCGCTGTTTGGCTTGGAGAGGTCATCTTTTAGTTAGTTTGCTATGGAGTCCCTCTAAACTTTACTTCTTTACTTTACAGGGCGAATATTGCCCCAGAAAATCTAGTGAGATGTTTTACTGTTTAAAAAAAACCAAGAATAAACAATGGAGTTGGTTTTCTTTTAGTCCACATAGCTTTTAGAACAATTATATTTTAAAGCGGCACTGTCATGCCGAATCCCGTTTTTTTTTTAACCCCCCTCCCGCCTCCACTACATCCAATTCACCCACTAGTCACCCCCAAATACCCCTAAGCCTGTAATTTTACACAGCGTGGGAAAGTTCTTTTGAATTTTCCCACGCTGAGTAATTTGACTCATAACACTCTGATTGGTGGATTAAGTAACCAATCAGAGTGTTATGAGTCAAATTACACAGCGAGGGAAAATTCAAAAGAACTTTCCCACGCTGTGTAAAATGACACAGAGCACTCTGATTGGGTGGCTTTCAAGCCACCCAATCAAAGTGCTCTGTGTCATTTTACACAGCGTGGGAAAGTTCTTTTGAATTTTCCCACGCTGTTTAAAATGACACAGAGCACTCTGATTGGCTTAAACCAATCAGAGTGTTCTAAGCCTAATTGCAGGGCGGGGCAAGGCTTTATGAGCCTTGACCCGTCCTGCGGAGCTCAGTACGCGGCGTGCCCTCGAAGGGCGAACAAGGATTCATTTTTTTTGCACTCGTTTTTTTGCGACGGGTATGATGGATTTTTATTTGCCCTTTTTGGGGGCTGAAGAAAGAAGATTTTAGAAAAAAGAAGACGTCAAATGGTAAGTTTAATTTTTTTTTTTTACATTTTAGTTATTTTATTCCCCCCTCACTATTTTGAGGGTGAGGGGGGTAGGCAGGGGATAGTTTGTTTTGGGTGGTGGGGAGGGTGACTAGGGGCTTGGGACCCCTAGTCACCTTGATTGGGGGGGTGTTTCATTTAGGGCCCCCACCCACCGCTCAGGGGTGGGGGCCGGGGGGGGAGGACAGTAGGTCCCCCCTATCTTTATTTAGGGCCCCCACTCACCGCTCAGGGGTGGGGGCCAGGGGAGAGGACAGTAGGTCCCCCCCTATCTTTATTTAGGGCCTCAGGGGTGGGGGCCGGGAGGGGGAGGACAGTAGGTCCCCCCCTATCTTTATTTAGGGCCCCCACCCACCGCTCAGGAGTGGGGGCCAGGGGGTAGGACTGTAGGTCCCCCCTTATTGTTTTATTAGGGCCCCCACCCACCGCGCAGGGGTGAGGGCCAGGGGGTGAGGACAGTAGGTCCCCCCCTTATTGTTTTATTAGGGACCCCACCCACCACGCAGGGGTGGGGGCCAGGGGGGGAGGACAGTAGGTCCCCCCTTATTGTTTTATCAGCGACCCCACCCACCGCGCAGGGGTGGGGGCCAGGGGGGAAGGACAGTAGGTCCCCCCCTTATTGTTTTATTAGGGCCCCCACCCACCGCGCAGGGGTGGGGTCCAGGTGGGGAGGACAGTAGGTCCCCCCCCCATCTTTATTTAGGGCCCCCACCCACCGCGCAGGGGTGGGGGCAGGACACCAGCCGCGCAGGGGGGGGGTGGGTTATTAGGTTTTTTGTTTTTTTACTGTGAGCAGCTATAGGCTGCTCACTGCTTACTACACATGCCACTACTCGCGATATAGCGAGTAGGGGCATATTATTTACTAATACTAAGTAATCTTTACTTAGTATTAGTAAATGTGGCTGAAAGACCAATTTAGGTCTTTCAGCCTTTTAGTAGATAGCTCCCTAATACCATGGGAATTAGGGAGTTATCTACTAAGCGGCTGCAAGATGCAGCCGCGGCAATGAATAGGATCGGAGTTTCATTCATTAGAATGAAATTCCGATACGAACAAAGTACCGAATTGCATCCTAACACGAATGGAGAAACTCTTCTCATTCTGTTAGGATGCAATTCGTCAGTTTTGCCGGCGTTCTGTCTAAGTGACAGGATGTTCGGCAATACTGACAGGAAGCATTGTGGGAACAGTGAGGAAAGCTAGGGATCATGGGAAAATTGCTCTGACCAGCGGAAATGAAGCACACTTTGCTCCTCCGCTGGTCAGAGGTGGTCAAGCGGAGGAATGAACCATAAGGCAAAGAGTCCCTACTTTGTCTTATGATTTTAAAGAAAACTAAAGAAGACAGGAAGAAAAGAATAACAGATCCCGAGAGAGGGGGAGAAGAGGAAGAGATTGAGGAAAGGTAAGTTCGGCATGACAGTGCCGCTTTAACTATATGCACAAATATAATTGGAAATACACTTATTGATTTATTTTTTGTTTGTTTTTTGTGAGAAATTGTATATTTATAAATATTAAACTGTGAAGTCTGGCAGCTTACACTGATCTATATTCCATTATAATAATAGCCTTCCCAGTGTATAATTTTACCTATACAAAATTACATGGTTTAACAAATGCTCCTTATTAGTCTAAATGTGTCTCTGCCACCCTCACCATGTCCCTAATGCATCTTTGTCACCCTCCCCCACTGGCCACTAGGAATTACAGTGGATCCTGAGGTCGTGAGTGCGAGCACGCCCAAGAGTTGGCCGGCTGGTCATCTCAGGGCCCCCAATACAGGGCCGACTGTGCACTAAGGAGGAGTTTACCCAGATGGAAGGTGCCTACTCTGCTAAAATATAGTGTCTGCAGGGAGAATGCTTCGTAGCTACATTATGCAGTGCCCCCCCAATTCAAATTAAAGTCGGGAGCTCTGCGTCTCCCTTCTCACGCTGCAGCAGCACTGTAACTGGTGGACTTTTCCTGCCTGCGGCCAGAGGAGGCGCTGTGTGCTGGGAGGACTTCCTCCAGGATCACAGAGAGCAGCGCAGGGGGGAGACAGGGAGAGGAAGTTCAGCTCTGCACAGAGGCATCCAGGCAGCTGCTGGTTAGTGTTACTCAGACTGTGGGGTGGGGAGTTGGTCAGTCTGTGTGTGTATGGATCAGTCTGTGTGTATGGATCAGTCTGTGTGTGTATGGATCAGTCAGTCTGTGCATGTATGGATCAGTCTGTGTGTGTATGGATCAGTCTGTGTGTGCACGGATCAGTCTGTGTGTGTATGGATCAGTCTGTGTGTGTATGGATCAGTCTGTGTATATATGGATCAGTCTGTGTATATATGGATCAGTCTGTGTGTGTATGGATCATCAGTCTGTGTGTGTATGGATGATCAGTCTGTGTGTGTATGGATGATCAGTCTGTGTGTGTATGGATCAGTCTGTGTGTGTATGGATCAGTCTGTGTGTGTATGGATCAGTCTGTGTGTGTATGGATCAGTCTGTGTGTGTATGGATGATCAGTCTGTGTGTGTATGGATGATCAGTCTGTGTGTGTATGGATCAGTCTGTGTGTGTATGGATCAGTCTGTGTGTGTATGGATCAGTCTGTGTATATATGGATCAGTCTGTGTATATATGGATCAGTCTGTGTGTGTATGGATCAGCCTGTGTGTGTATGGATCAGTCTGTGTGTGTATGGATCAGTCTGTGTGTAAGGGGGGTCAGTCTGTGTGTGTATGGATCAGTCTGTGTGTATGGATCAGTCTGTGTGTATGGATCAGTCTGTGTGTGTATGGATGATCAGTCTGTGTATGGATCAGTCTGTGTATGTATGGATCAGTCTGTGTGTGTATGGATGATCAGTCTGTGTGTGTATGGATCAGTCTGTGTGTGTATGGATCAGTCTGTGTATGTATGGATCAGTCTGTGTGTGTATGGATCAGTCTGTGTGTATGGATCAGTCTATGTGTGTATGGATCATTCTGTGTGTATGGATCAGTCTATGTGTGTATGGATCAGTTTGTGTGTATGGATCAGTCTGTGTGTGTATGGATGATCAGTATGTGTGTGTATGGATGATCAGTCTGTGTGTGTATGGATGATCAGTATGTGTGTGTATGGATGATCAGTCTGTGTGTGTATGGATGATCAGTCTGTGTGTACATGGATCAGTCTGTGTATGTATGGATCAGTCTGTGTATGTATGGATCAGTCTGTGTATGTATGGATCAGTCTGTCTATGTATGGATAAGTCTGTCTATGTATGGATCAGTCTGTGTGTGTATGGATCAGTCTGTATGTATGGGTCAGTCTGTGTGTATGGATCAGTCTGTGTGTAAGGGGGGTCAGTCTGTGTGTATGGATCAGTCTGTGTATTTATGGGTTAGTCTGTGTATGTATGGATCAGTCTGTGTATGTATGGATCAGTCTGTGTGTATGGATCAGTCTGTGTGTATGGGTCAGTCTGTGTATGTATGGATTAGTCTGTGTGTATGGGTCAGTCTGTGTATGTATGGATTAGTCTGTGTGTATGGATCAGTCTGTGTGTATGGATCAGTCTGTGTATGTATGGATCAGTCTGTGTGTGTATGGATCAGTCTGTGTGTATGGATTAGTCTATGTTTGTATGGATCATTCTGTGTGTATGGATCAGTCTATGTGTGTATGGATCAGTTTGTGTGTATATGGATGATCAGTATGTGTGTGTATGGATGATCAGTCTGTGTGTGTATGGATGATCAGTCTGTGTGTGTATGGATTAGTCTGTGTGAGTATGGATCAGTCTGTGTGTGTATGGATCAGTCTGTGTGTATGGATCAGTCTATGTGTGTATGGATCATTCTGTGTGTATGGATCAGTCTATGTGTGTATGGATGATCAGTCTGTGTATGGATCAGTCTGTGTATGTATGGATCAGTCTGTGTGTGTATGGATGATCAGTCTGTGTGTGTATGGATCAGTCTGTGTGTGTATGGATCAGTCTGTGTATGTATGGATCAGTCTGTGTGTGTATGGATCAGTCTGTGTGTATGGATCAGTCTATGTGTGTATGGATCATTCTGTGTGTATGGATCAGTCTATGTGTGTATGGATCAGTTTGTGTGTATGGATCAGTCTGTGTGTGTATGGATGATCAGTATGTGTGTGTGTAACGGATCCACTGGCACCCCGACTGGGTACCTCCGTTGAAAGATGCTCCTAGCGCTTCCAGAGGACTCCAAGCACTCCACCAGACACCATAAGCACCGCAGGCTGCAGCTATCTCCCTTCAGAACGAAGCAGGAACAAGCTCTTACAAGAGCTCAGTGATTATAGCAAGGGAATATGCCTAGCATAGCAATCCCTTGTAGCAGATTCCCCCAATAAGAGACAGGACTCAAGTTGAGGGTAAAAATAGAACTCTCTGGCTGCTAGCTTGCAGCCCTTTTTATTAGGTGCTCCCATGAAGGGGAGGGACACATACAGTAACGTACATTAACCAATCACACAATAGTTACATCCCACACATAGCCCTCCCCTCTACCTGTAAACTAATTATCTGTACACACAGGAAAATACAATTATCCTAGGTAGGGAAAATACAGTTTTTACACAACATTCATAACTCCCAAAATATACATCACATTCGCATAAAAATACATATACACAATCAATCCATTCGGGGGAACAACATACTCAAAAATCATACGAATTGGACCAGGGGTTCAAAAGTTAGTACAAATGTGCATTTGACCAGGGACCGTAGTCACAGGGTAAGAGGCGGGCAAGCAGCCCCCTCCAAACCACCGTGGCGAAGTGGCTTTCGCTACATATCTTCCCATTCGGGGGTAGACTAACCAGGTACCTGACCTTCTGCCGGTCAGTACCTAGATTAGTCGGGCAGCCCACCCTTAAAACAAAATTAGCAGAGTAGCCCACCCACAAAACAAATTTAGCAGTGTAGCCCCCCCACAATAAAGAATTCACAGAATGGCCCACCCACGGTACATAGTTCACAGAGGGTCTAACCCACAAAACAAATTTAGCAGTGTAGCCCCCCCACAATAAAGAATTCACAGAATAGCCCCCCAACAATAAGTCATACTGGCCTGTAGGTCCCAAGTTGTGGGGTGAAACTGTGGCACCCTCGGCCTTGCTGGGCAAATGGCTGTGAGTACTTGGGGGCCAGATGCCCGATGTGCTCTGCTCCGGGGTCAGAGCTGGGGTAGTCTCAGGGTAAGGAAAAAAGGAAGGACAGAGGCCAGCGGCGCTCTGCCCAGTTGCCAGCTCTTCCGCTGAGGCAGCCTGTAGAAAGTCAGGCTCAGGGGAAGGAAACAAGGGAGGACAGAGGCCAGCGGCGCTCTGCCCAGTTGCCAGCTCTTCTGCTGAGGGGTCAGGGAACAAAGGAGTTGACTGGGGAGGAGAAATATCACTTACCTCCCCCTGGTACTCCGGCTGCTGCTGGGGGGGGAGGTCGATGCTCTCCACTTTCTGTAACTCCAGCTCTAGTTGGGGATCTGGGCCGGTTGCCCAGCATCCCTGTAGGGCCGGTGGAGAGATCTCGGTCCCATCTCCACCTGCCTGCAGGGGGTCCTCCCAGGACCAGTCTATGAGGTCCTCTACCTCGGGTACCTCTGGTTGCTGTTGGGGAGGGAGACCGGTTGTCTCTTCCTCCAATAACACATTCTGCCGCTGGGGAGTGAGACCGACTGTCTCCCCTCCCTGTAAAACATACTGCCGCTGGGGATCTGGGCCGGGTGCCCAGCATCCCTGTAGGGCCGGTAGAGAGACCTCGGTCCCATCTCCACCGGCCACCTCGGTTTCTTCCTCGTCCCACTCTACCTGTGGCTGGAGTTTCTCCCAACGTGGCCACTGGCCTTCCCTCAACGCCCTGTGTTGTAGGTTCCGGGTCACCATGTCCCACACGAACCGCACGTATTTCTCCTCTGGATTGGGTCCGTAAAACTTCAGGCGCAACCCTACCATCGTGCCAAACTCTAGTACGGAGTAGCTATACGCCATGCTTGCTGTAGCCACTGCTGGTTCCATTATGTTGCTGAAGATAGGGACGCTGCACAACTCCACACGTTACCGGTGTCTCTGAGCTGCTTCTCCTCGCACTAGGACGCCATCCCACCGCTTGCCACCAATGTAACGGATCCACTGGCACCCCGACTGGGTACCTCCGTTGAAAGATGCTCCTAGCGCTTCCAGAGGACTCCAAGCACTCCACCAGACACCATAAGCACCGCAGGCTGCAGCTATCTCCCTTCAGAACGAAGCAGGAACAAGCTCTTACAAGAGCTCAGTGATTATAGCAAGGGAATATGCCTAGCATAGCAATCCCTTGTAGCAGATTCCCCCAATAAGAGACAGGACTCAAGTTGAGGGTAAAAATAGAACTCTCTGGCTGCTAGCTTGCAGCCCTTTTTATTAGGTGCTCCCATGAAGGGGAGGGACACATACAGTAACGTACATTAACCAATCACACAATAGTTACATCCCACACATAGCCCTCCCCTCTACCTGTAAACTAATTATCTGTACACACAGGAAAATACAATTATCCTAGGTAGGGAAAATACAGTTTTTACACAACATTCATAACTCCCAAAATATACATCACATTCGCATAAAAATACATATACACAATCAATCCATTCGGGGGAACAACATACTCAAAAATCATACGAATTGGACCAGGGGTTCAAAAGTTAGTACAAATGTGCATTTGACCTTCTGGAAGCATGGTTTTTAGAAGCTCAAACTAGTTCCCCAGAATCCTCTATCCTGGAGACAATGGAGAAGCTGATTTAATTATATCCAGGGACAAACACAGCCTCCATTAAGCACATGTTACCAGCAACCACCAAAAGACATAAAAATACATAACTCCTGTTATACTAAACAGAACCCCCACATTCAACCCATCCCCAGATGGCTTGGATCTGAGCGCTCAACATATCCAAACAGCGTTTAGATGCCACAAACACAGTTCAAACGCCATGGGGTTTAAGTTTCGTATGGGCTGATGAGAGGGACCATAATCCTGGGGCAGCCCAATAACCCACAGTATGCCCAAATACTGTGCATAAAGGGCCAAATCGCCCAGGGACCGTAGTCACAGGGTAAGAGGCGGGCAAGCAGCCCCCTCCAAACCACAGTGGCGAAGTGGCTTTCGCTACAGTGTGTATGGATGATCAGTCTGTGTTTGTATGGATGATCAGTATGTGTGTGTATGGATGATCAGTCTGTGTGTGTATGGATGATCAGTCTGTGTGTACATGGATCATCTGTGTGTGTATGGATCAGTCTGTGTATGTATGGATCAGTCTGTGTATGTATGGATCAGTCTGTCTATGTATGGATAAGTCTGTCTATGTATGGATC
The DNA here is from genome assembly GCF_036172605.1 of Pelobates fuscus. Lineage (NCBI taxonomy): Eukaryota > Metazoa > Chordata > Amphibia > Anura > Pelobatidae > Pelobates > Pelobates fuscus. The sequence goes on from NC_086318.1 coordinate 235,261,135, forward strand.
AGTCTGTGTGTGTATGGATCAGTCTGTATGTATGGGTCAGTCTGTGTGTGTATGGATCAGTCTGTGTGTAAGGGTCAGTCTGTGTGTGTATGGATCAGTCTGTGTGTAAGGGGGGTCAGTCTGTGTGTATGGATCAGTCTGTGTGTATGGATCAGTCTGTGTATGTATGGATCAGTCTGTGTCTATGGATCAGTCTGTGTGTATGGATCAGTCTGTGTGTATGGATCAGTCTGTGTGTATGGGTCAGTCTGTGTATGTATGGATTAGTCTGTGTGTATGGGTCAGTCTGTGTATGTATGGATTAGTCTGTGTGTATGGATCAGTCTGTGTGTATGGATCAGTCTGTGTATGTATGGATCAGTCTGTGTGCGTATGGATCAGTCTGTGTGTATGGATCAGTCTATGTGTGTATGGATCATTCTGTGTGTATGGATCAGTCTATGTGTGTATGGATCAGTTTGTGTGTATATGGATGATCAGTATGTGTGTGTATGGATGATCAGTCTGTGTGTGTATGGATGATCAGTCTGTGTGTGTATGGATCAGTCTGTGTGTGTATGGATCAGTCTGTGTATGTATGGATCAGTCTGTGTGTGTATGGATCAGTCTATGTGTGTATGGATCATTCTGTGTGTATGGATCAGTCTTTGTGTGTATGGATAAGTCTGTGTGTGTATGGATGAAATAAATGGAGTAGTTGGATACCCAAAGAAAGGGGAAGCAACTGGGTGTGTGTCTGGGGGCAACCAAGACAGGGGGTAACCCTCACATATTTGTGTTAGTGGAGAAGTAGACCTAAATTGGTCAAACAGGGAGAGGCGCCCCCTAGTGTACAGCTATACATATGTACAATGAATCATAAAACGTAACTTTTAATGTTGGCTGTTGTAAAAGAAAACTCTTGTGGAGAGTTTAGAGAAAGAAAACTAACAACAATAATAAACTTAAAATAGGAGGATAGATGTCTGGATGGGGATAGATATCCTAAAGGGTGTTCCCCCCAGGATGTAAAGCTCAGTACAGCTACAAATCCCCACAACCTGTATATGCTGTCTCACAGAGGCAATCCTTCAGGGGATTGCATGATATAGGGAGTGGAAAGATTAAACCAGCCCTGTAGTCACTATGTACAGTCCCAGTGTGGTACTTGTTTGCAACAGTGAAAATATTTACACATGGGAAATCCTTTAGCAAGAAAATGGTGACAAGGGCGGTTTTGTCCACTAAGTAGTCAAAAACTGGTCAGAGTTTAGCAAGTCGATAGATACACTTGTTTCAATCTGTGCACTATCTGCTACATTACTATTGCTGAAGGACAGAGGCACAGAGGATGGGAGGAGAACACCTCAAATCTAGTGGTCAGTTCCACACACAGATCAGCAAGCGTGGAAGATGACGAGATCTGACAAGAGATTAACCAAACACACTCTTCCCCCCACGATTCCCCTTCCCCTTGGTCTAAATCTTATCGAGATCCAATGCCCAGAATCACTGACTAAAAAGTCTCCCAGAGAGATTCTACAGGTCGATTTGCCAGACTTAAACTACCCTCCTGCTGCTACCTAACACGTGTTTCGGCGCTGCAGAACGCGCCTTCGTCTGAGGCTAAACAGTGGGTCAAAGCACTGGGAGCTCCTTAAATAGCCCACTATGTTTGATTAATGCTGGGTATGTGAGCGCATCGTTCGCGCCAAAACTGATCGAACAGAAATAAGCCCCGCCCCTAGTGACAGTTCCACTCCTGATTGGATGTCTGGATCATGCATCTGTTAGCTATGTACTCGCTGAAATCATCTGGCCGTCGGATTAGACACAGTGAAAAACAGACGAGTAAATGCAGGCTATGTAGAGATCTCAATCTAACATAAGGACAGAGAACCACCCTATGAAGTTTGTGAAAACATTAGATTAGGACATAGTCACGATAGTGTCTAGTCCTAATTGGTAGTGAGTGGATTTGAGTCCAAGTAGTCCCTAAGTGGGGGTCCTTTCTTCAAGGTGACCATGGTCATTATATATACAGATGTGGATCAATGTCTAACTGATTGTTAGGCATAGGGAATAACTCTTAAGTTTTATGTAGATATAATTACATTATCGGGCGAAGAAGGGAGTCACACAAAAGAGGGGGATGGGGCATAATAGTTCATATTATAATAGGCTTTGTGGTTGCACACACAATAAGCAAATATTTATTTACGTTCCCACTAATGCGGTATTATGCTGACAATATAGTAGTGGCCCTGCGGTAGGGGGGCCACTATCTTATGCCAATAGGTGGGTATTACTCCTTCAGTTTAACCCAGCAATTGTAGGTGGGGTTTGGAGATTTACCCAAGCTTTGACTTGAAAATAAGTGAATTAAAAATACAGTAATATATACAGCCTAAGTGAATAATATGTACATACATAGAAGTGATTACAAAAATATGTTTTCCGGGTGCTATTGTTTATCAATAAAGGGGGTAAACGTAAACCCCTCATTTAGACCATTGGGGGCCAATGATTTGAACTTGTAGATCCAGTAACACTCTCTTTTGAGGAGAGTGTGGTCCAGGTCACCTCCTCTGCGTCCTAGGGTCACCTTTTCTATCCCTGCGAACCTAACACCTCCTGGATCCCCGTGGTGTTGATTTCTTATATGTCTCGCTACAGGGGTGTCCCTCTGGTTCCTGACTGAGTGTACATGCTCCATGATACGTCTTTTAAAAGGGCGAATCGTTTTGCCCACGTATCTGTGCCCACATGTACACGTCAGGAGGTATATAAGGCCCTTGGTACTGCAGTTAAAAAACTGCTTGATATTGCAGACCACTTGGTCACATGAGTCTGTGAGATGCTTAGAGTCCTTCAGTATATACTGACACGCCACACACTTGCCACACTTGTATGTACCTTGCACAGTTAGCCAGTTGTGGCAGGGTTTTGTGGACGAGAAATGACTGGGTACCAATGATTCCTTTAAGTTTTTCCCCCTACGTGCTGTGAGAGATACATATGGGGTCACCGTCCCCTTTAGGTGGGGGTCTTGGGATAGAAGTGGCCAGAATCTGCTCATTATTTTCTTCGCTTGATCCCAGCCTGAGTCAAAGTTCACAATGCACCGAGTAGGTGCTTGTTCTGTAGGGGTTGGTTTATCCTTGAGGAGTTCCAATCTATCGCTGTGTAGCGCTCTTTGATAGGCTTGTTTTAAGCAGCGATTAGGATATCCTCGCTCTTTAAATCTTGCCTTGAGTGACTTAGCTTGGATGATAAAGTCCTCTTCACTCGAGCAGTTTCTCCTCAAGCGGAGGTATTGTCCAATAGGGATACCTCTCTTGAGAGTAGTCGGGTGATGGCTTTCCCACCTCAACATTGTATTAGTGGAGGTGGGTTTCCTGAACAGGGTTGTCTTTATGGTCTGTTCAGGGGAGACACTAAACGTACAGTCAAGGAAGTTGATGGATGACCCCCCTATTTCCATCGTGAACTTTAAATTCAGGTCGTTCAGGTTCAGACTCTCTACAAAGGACATGAAGCATTCCTTTGTACCCGTCCAGACCACCAAGACATCATCTATAAACCTTTTCCACATAAAGATGTGCTCAGTGTACTTGATATTATTACCGGAAAAAAACACATTCTCCTCCCACCAGCCCAGGTGCAGGTTAGCGTACGATGGCGCACAAGATGTACCCATGGCTGTACCCTGCACCTGGTGGTAGTACTCAGTCTGTGTGTATGGATCAGTCTGTGTATGTATGGATCAGTCTGTGTGTGTATGGATGATCAGTCTGTGTGTGTATGGATCAGTCTGTGTGTGTATGGATCAGTCTGTGTATGTATGGATCAGTCTGTGTGTGTATGGATCAGTCTGTGTGTATGGATCAGTCTATGTGTGTATGGATCATTCTGTGTGTGTATGGATGATCAGTCTGTGTATGGATCAGTCTGTGTATGTATGGATCAGTCTGTGTGTGTATGCATGATCAGTCTGTGTGTGTATGGATCAGTCTGTGTGTGTATGGATCAGTCTGTGTGTGTATGGATCAGTCTGTGTGTGTATGGATCAGTCTGTGTGTATGGATCAGTCTATGTGTGTATGGATCATTCTGTGTGTATGGATCAGTCTATGTGTGTATGGATCAGTTTGTGTGTATGGATCAGTCTGTGTGTGTATGGATGATCAGTATGTGTGTGTATGGATGATCAGTCTGTGTGTGTATGGATGATCAGTATGTGTGTGTATGGATGATCAGTCTGTGTGTGTATGGATGATCAGTCTGTGTGTACATGGATCATCTGTGTATGTATGGATCAGTCTGTGTATGTATGGATCAGTCTGTCTATGTATGGATAAGTCTGTCTATGTATGGATCAGTCTGTGTATGTATGGATCAGTCTGTGTGTATGGATCAGTCTGTATGTATGGGTCAGTCTGTGTGTGTATGGATCAGTCTGTGTGTAAGGGGGGTCAGTCTGTGTGTATGGATCAGTCTGTGTATGTATGGGTCAGTCTGTGTATGTATGGATCAGTCTGTGTATGTATGGATCAGTCTGTGTCTATGGATCAGTCTGTGTGTATGGATCAGTCTGTGTGTATGGATCAGTCTGTGTGTATGGGTCAGTCTGTGTATGTATGGATTAGTCTGTGTGTATGGGTCAGTCTGTGTATGTATGGATTAGTCTGTGTGTATGGATCAGTCTGTGTGTATGGATCAGTCTGTGTATGTATGGATCAGTCTGTGTGTGTATGGATTAGTCTGTGTGTGTATGGATCATTCTGTGTGTATGGATCAGTCTATGTGTGTATGGATCAGTTTGTGTGTATATGGATGATCAGTATGTGTGTGTATGGATGATCAGTCTGTGTGTGTATGGATGATCAGTCTGTGTGTGTATGGATCAGTCTGTGTGTGTATGGATCAGTCTGTGTGTGTATGGATCAGTCTGTGTGTATGGATCAGTCTATGTGTGTATGGATCATTCTGTGTGTGTATGGATGATCAGTCTGTGTATGGATCAGTCTGTGTATGTATGGATCAGTCTGTGTGTGTATGGATGATCAGTCTGTGTGTGTATGGATCAGTCTGTGTGTGTATGGATCAGTCTGTGTATGTATGGATCAGTCTGTGTGTGTATGGATCAGTCTGTGTGTATGGATCAGTCTATGTGTGTATGGATCATTCTGTGTGTATGGATCAGTCTATGTGTGTATGGATCAGTTTGTGTGTATGGATCAGTCTGTGTGTGTATGGATGATCAGTATGTGTGTGTATGGATGATCAGTCTGTGTGTGTATGGATGATCAGTATGTGTGTGTATGGATGATCAGTCTGTGTGTGTATGGATGATCAGTCTGTGTGTACATGGATCATCTGTGTGTGTATGGATCAGTCTGTGTATGTATGGATCAGTCTGTGTATGTATGGATCAGTCTGTGTATGTATGGATCAGTCTGTCTATGTATGGATAAGTCTGTCTATGTATGGATCAGTCTGTGTGTGTATGGATCAGTCTGTATGTATGGGTCAGTCTGTGTGTGTATGGATCAGTCTGTGTGTAAGGGGGGTCAGTCTGTGTGTATGGATCAGTCTGTGTGTGTATGGGTCAGTCTGTGTATGTATGGATCAGTCTGTGTATGTATGGATCAGTCTGTGTCTATGGATCAGTCTGTGTGTATGGATCAGTCTGTGTGTATGGATCAGTCTGTGTGTATGGGTCAGTCTGTGTATGTATGGATTAGTCTGTGTGTATGGGTCAGTCTGTGTATGTATGGATTAGTCTGTGTGTATGGATCAGTCTGTGTGTATGGATCAGTCTGTGTATGTATGGATCAGTCTGTGTGTGTATGGATCAGTCTGTGTGTATGGATCAGTCTATGTGTGTATGGATCATTCTGTGTGTATGGATCAGTCTATGTGTATGGATCAGTCTATGTGTATGGATCAGTCTATGTGTGTATGGATCAGTTTGTGTGTATATGGATGATCAGTATGTGTGTGTATGGATGATCAGTCTGTGTGTGTATGGATGATCAGTCTGTGTGTGTATGGATCAGTCTGTGTATGTATGGATCAGTCTGTGTATGTATGGATCAGTCTGTGTGTGTATGGATCAGTCTGTGTGTATGGATCAGTCTATGTGTGTATGGATCATTCTGTGTGTATGGATCAGTCTTTGTGTGTATGGATAAGTCTGTGTGTGAATGGATGATCAGTATGTGTGTGTACGGATGATCAGTCTGTGTGTATGGATGATCAGTATGTGTGTGTATGGATGATCAGTCTGTGTGTGTATGGATGATCAGTCTGTGTGTACATGGATCATCTGTGTGTGTATGGATCAGTCTGTGTATGTATGGATCAGTCTGTGTATGTATGGATCAGTCTGTCTATGTATGGATCAGTCTGTCTATGTATGGATCAGTCTGTGTGTGTATGGATCAGTCTGTGTGTAAGGGGGGTCAGTCTGTGTGTATGGATCAGTCTGTGTATGTATGGGTCAGTCTGTGTATGTATGGATCAGTCTGTGTATGTATGTATCAGTCTGTGTCTATGGATCAGTCTGTGTGTATGGATCAGTCTGTGTGTATGGGTCAGTCTGTGTATGTATGGATGATCAGTATGTGTGTGTATGGATGATCAGTCTGTGTGTGTATGGATGATCAGTCTGTGTGTACATGGATCATCTGTGTGTGTATGGATCAGTCTGTGTATGTATGGATCAGTCTGTGTATGCATGGATCAGTCTGTCTATGTATGGATAAGTCTGTCTATGTATGGATCAGTCTGTGTGTGTATGGATCAGTCTGTATGTATGGGTCAGTCTGTGTGTGTATGGATCAGTCTGTGTGTAAAGGGGGTCAGTCTGTGTGTATGGATCAGTCTGTGTATGTATGGGTCAGTCTGTGTATGTATGGATCAGTCTGTGTATGTATGGATCAGTCTGTGTCTATGGATCAGTCTGTGTGTATGGATCAGTCTGTATGTATGGATCAGTCTGTCTATGTATGGATTAGTCTGTCTATGTATGGATCAGTCTGTGTGTGTATGGATCAGTCTGTATGTATGGGTCAGTCTGTGTGTGTATGGATCAGTCTGTGTGTAAGGGGGGTCAGTCTGTGTGTATGGATCAGTCTGTGTATGTATGGGTCAGTCTGTGTATGTATGGATCAGTCTGTGTATGTATGGATCAGTCTGTGTCTATGGATCAGTCTGTGTCTATGGATCAGTCTGTGTGTATGGATCAGTCTGTGTGTATGGGTCAGTATGTGTATGTATGGATTAGTCTGTGTGTATGGGTCAGTCTGTGTATGTATGGATTAGTCTGTGTGTATGGATCAGTCTGTGTGTATGGATCAGTCTGTGTGTATGGATCAGTCTGTGTATGTATGGATCAGTCTGTGTGTGTATGGATCAGTCTGTGTGTATGGATCAGTCTATGTGTGTATGGATCATTCTGTGTGTATGGATCAGTCTATGTGTGTATGGATCAGTTTGTGTGTATATGGATGATCAGTATGTGTGTGTATGGATGATCAGTCTGTGTGTGTATGGATGATCAGTCTGTGTGTGTATGGATCAGTCTGTGTGTGTATGGATCAGTCTGTGTATGTATGGATCAGTCTGTGTGTGTATGGATCAGTCTGTGTGTATGGATCAGTCTATGTGTGTATGGATCATTCTGTGTGTATGGATCAGTCTTTGTGTGTATGGATAAGTCTGTGTGTGTATGGATGATCAGTATGTGTGTGTACGGATGATCAGTCTGTGTGTGTATGGATGATCAGTATGTGTGTGTATGGATGATCAGTCTGTGTGTGTATGGATGATCAGTCTGTGTAACGGATCGCCTGGCACCCCGACCGGGTACCTCCGTTAATGGATGCTCCTAGTGCTTCCTGAGGACTCCAAGCACTCTGGCAGACACCACAATCACCGAATCCGAGAAACCTTTAAATTCTCCCAAGCATATGAATGCTGTGGACCATTGAATAGGAACCATACGAATAGGCTTGTACTCCTAGCAGTCAACTGGAACAGCATGCAATAAATCCTTCCCCCAATAATGAGACGACACATCACTTTGAGGGTAAAACAGGAACTCTGGACTGGCTCATCCAGCCTGGCTTTTATTACACTTGTACACTTACAGGCCACACCCAGGGGGAGGCATAAAATAACCAATCAGATACATGGTACAACCCACACATCCCCTCCCCTCAGATAACCAGTTAACATAATTATACAGCCAGGAAAACTACAGTTTTTATACATGTGCTATAACTTTAAATCCATACATCCAATCTTCCCAAAAACCACATATTTGGAATCAGCACACTTTAAACATAAACCCTTCCAAAAATCAGACAAATCCATCCAGTGGATCAAAAGTTAGCTGGAGGTCCCTTTATGACCGACCACAAGCACATTTTCCTGCCCAAAACAGTTCCATAGATTTGGGCTGTGCGGCCGGTCAATTTCATGCCGAAAAACGACTAAGTCCCATTTCGAACGGAGCTGCAAGTTCAGTATGGAAGAAGGTAAGGGTCAGCGGTGTTCGGCAAAATGTGTAGCCGATTTTAGTTCCACAGAATCTTTAGCATATACCGCTGACCGCGTTCGACTGAACAAAGATGGCCGCCGCCACGTGCAATTAACCTGCAGTAACCTCACAGCCTGGGAGGTAAATTGCCTGCACACTTTAACTTCTGGGTGGTCCGCCTGTGTAGTACTTGGTTCAGTAAGCCCTATTTACTGAACCAAGAGGGAGAAAGCCTGGGGCAAGTTATTTTACAGGTCTGGGGACATAGTCTTAAAGGGGCATTGTTACCCGAAGTTACAAGATGTCCAAAGACGGTTCTTAAAGGGCCATACACACCCAATAAAAGTCCATTCCTTTTCAGGGGCCATAGTCTTAAAGGGTATTGTTACCCGAAGTCTCAATATGTCCCCAGACAGTTCTTAAAGGGCCAGCAGCAGTACAATAAAATACCATTCACTGTACTTAAAGGGCCAGCAGTCGCACAATAAAATACAATATGCCCCAAATAATCCAGGGGCCATAGTCAGCAGGTAGGAGGCGGGCAAACAGGCTTCTCCAGGGTCCAGTGGCGAGGTTGGTTTTGCCACAATCTGTGTGTACATGGATCATCTGTGTGTGTATGGATCAGTCTGTGTATGTATGGATCAGTCTGTCTATGTATGGATCAGTCTGTCTATGTATGGATCAGTCTGTCTATGTATGGATCAGTCTGTCTATGTATGGATCAGTCTGTGTGTGTATGGATCGGTCTGTATGTATGGGTCAGTCTGTGTGTGTATGGATCAGTCTGTGTGTAAGGGGGGTCAGTCTGTGTGTATGGATCAGTCTGTGTATGTATGGGTCAGTCTGTGTAAGTATGGATCAGTCTGTGTATGTATGGATCAGTCTGTGTATGTATGGATCAGTCTGTGTCTATGGATCAGTCTGTGTGTATGGGTCAGTCTGTGTATGTATGGATTAGTCTGTGTGTATGGGTCAGTCTGTGTATGTATGGATTAGTCTGTGTGTATGGATCAGTCTGTGTGTATGGATCAGTCTGTATATGTATGGATCAGTCTGTATTTGTATGGATCAGTCTGTGTGTGTGTATAGATTATCAGTCTGTGTGTGTATGGATCAGTCTGTGTGTGTATGGATCAGTCTGTGTGTGTATGGATCAGTCTGTGTGTGTATGGATCAGTCTGTGTGTGTATGGATCAGTCTGTGTGTGTGCATGGATCAGTCTGTGTGTATGGATCAGTCTGTGTATGTATGGATCAGTCTGTGTATGTATGGATCAGTCTGTGTGTATGGATCAGTCTGTGTGTATGGATCAGTCTGTGTATGTATGGATCAGTCTGTGTGTGTATGGATCAGTCTGTGTGTATGGATCAGTCTGTGTGTATGGATCAGTCTGTGTATGTATGGATCAGTCTGTGTATGTATGGGTCAGTCTGTGTATGTATGTGTCAGTCTGTGTATGTATGGATCAGTCTGTGTATGTATGGATCAGTCTGTGTGTATGGATCAGTTTGTGTGTATGGATCAGTCTGTGTGTATGGATCAGTCTGTGTGTGTATGGATGATCAGTATGTGTGTGTATGGATGATCAGTCTGTGTGTGTATGGATGATCAGTCTGTTTGTGTATGGATGATCAGTCTGTGTGTACATGGATCATCTGTGTGTGTATGGATCAGTCTGTGTATGTATGGATCAGTCTGTGTATGTATGGATCAGTCTGTGTATGTATGGATCAGTCTGTGTGTGTATGGATCAGTCTGTGTGTATGGGTGAGTCTGTGTATGTATGGATTAGTCTGTGTGTATGGGTCAGTCTGTGTATGTATGGATTAGTCTGTGTGTATGGATCAGTCTGTGTGTATGGATCAGTCTGTATATGTATGGATCAGTCTGTATATGTATGGATCAGTCTGTGTGTGTATGGATTATCAGTCTGTGTGTATGGATCAGTCTGTGTGTGTATGGATCAGTCTGTGTGTGTATGGATCAGTCTGTGTGTGTGTATGGATCAGTCTGTGTGTATGGATCAGTCTAGGTGTATGGATCAGTCTGTGTATGTATGGATCAGTCTGTGTATGTATGGATCAGTCTGTCTATGTATGGATCAGTCTGTGTATGTATGGATCAGTCTGTGTGTGTATGGATCAGTCTGTGTGTATGGGTCAGTCTGTGTATGTATGGATTAGTCTGTGTGTATGGGTCAGTCTGTGTATGTATGGATTAGTCTGTGTGTATGGATCAGTCTGTGTGTATGGATCAGTCTGTGTGTATGGGTCAGTCTGTATATGTATGGATCAGTCTGTGTATGTATGGATCAGTCTGTCTATGTATGGATCAGTCTGTGTATGTATGGATCAGTCTGTGTATGTATGGATCAGTCTGTCTATGTATGGATCAGTCTGTGTGTGTATGGATCAGTCTGTGTGTATGGGTCAGTCTGTGTATGTATGGATTAGTCTGTGTGTATGGATCAGTCTGTGTATGTATGGATCAGTCTGTGTATGTATGGATCAGTCTGTGTGTGTATGGATCAGTCTGTGTGTATGGGTCAGTCTGTGTATGTATGGATTAGTCTGTGTGTATGGGTCAGTCTGTGTATGTATGGATTAGTCTGTGTGTATGGATCAGTCTGTGTGTATGGATCAGTCTGTATATGTATGGATCAGTCTGTATATGTATGGATCAGTCTGTGTGTGTATGGATTATCAGTCTGTGTGTATGGATCAGTCTGTGTGTGTATGGATCAGTCTGTGTGTGTATGGATCAGTCTGTGTGTGTGTATGGATCAGTCTGTGTGTATGGATCAGTCTAGGTGTATGGATCAGTCTGTGTATGTATGGATCAGTCTGTGTATGTATGGATCAGTCTGTCTATGTATGGATCAGTCTGTGTATGTATGGATCAGTCTGTGTGTGTATGGATCAGTCTGTGTGTATGGGTCAGTCTGTGTATGTATGGATTAGTCTGTGTGTATGGGTCAGTCTGTGTATGTATGGATTAGTCTGTGTGTATGGATCAGTCTGTGTGTATGGATCAGTCTGTGTGTATGGGTCAGTCTGTATATGTATGGATCAGTCTGTGTATGTATGGATCAGTCTGTCTATGTATGGATCAGTCTGTGTATGTATGGATCAGTCTGTGTATGTATGGATCAGTCTGTCTATGTATGGATCAGTCTGTGTGTGTATGGATCAGTCTGTGTGTATGGGTCAGTCTGTGTATGTATGGATTAGTCTGTGTGTATGGGTCAGTCTGTGTATGTATGGATTAGTCTGTGTGTATGGATCAGTCTGTGTGTATGGATCAGTCTGTGTGTATGGATCAGTCTGTATATGTATGGATCAGTCTGTATATGTATGGATCAGTCTGTGTGTGTATGGATTATCAGTCTGTGTGTGTATGGATCAGTCTGTGTGTGTATGGATCAGTCTGTGTGTGTGTATGGATCAGTCTGTGTGTGTGTATGGATCAGTCTGTGTGTATGGATCAGTCTGTGTGTATGGGTCAGTCTGTGTATGTATGGATTAGTCTGTGTGTATGGATCAGTCTGTGTGTATGGATCAGTCTGTGTATGTATGGATCAGTCTGTCTATGTATGGATCAGTCTGTGTATGTATGGATCAGTCTGTGTATGTATGGATCAGTCTGTGTATGTATGGATCAGTCTGTGTGTATGGATCAGTCTGTGTGTATGGATAAGTCTGTGTATGTATGGATTAGTCTGTGTGTGTATGGATTATCAGTCTGTGTGTGTATGGATCAGTCTGTGTGTGTATGGATCAGTCTGTGTCAGTATGGATCAGTCTGTGTGTATGGATCAGTCTGTGTGTATGGATCAGTCTGTGTATATGGATCAGTCTGTGTATGTATGGATCAGTCTGTGTATGTATGGATCAGTCTGTCTATGTATGGATCAGTCTGTGTGTGTATGGATCAGTTTGTGTGTATGGATCAGTCTGTGTGTATGGATCAGTCTGTGTGTATGGATCAGTCTGTGTGTGTATGGATGATCAGTATGTGTGTGTATGGATGATCAGTCTGTGTGTGTATGGATGATCAGTCTGTGTGTGTATGGATGATCAGTCTGTGTGTACATGGATGATCTGTGTGTGTATGGAACAGTCTGTGTATGTATGGATCAGTCTGTGTATGTATGGATCAGTCTGTCTATGTATGGATCAGTCTGTGTATGTATGGATCAGTCTGTGTATGTATGGATCAGTCTGTCTATGTATGGATCAGTCTGTGTGTGTATGGATCAGTCTGTATGTATGGGTCAGTCTGTGTGTGTATGGATCAGTCTGTGTGTATGGATCAGTCTGTGTGTATGGATCAGTCTGTGTGTAGGGGGGTCAGTCTGTGTGTGTATGGATCAGTCTGTGTGTGTATGGATCAGTCTGTGTGTGTATGGATCAGTCTGTGTGTATGGATCAGTCTATGTGTGTATGGATCATTCTGTGTGTATGGATCAGTCTATGTGTGTATGGATCAGTTTGTGTGTATGGATCAGTCTGTGTTTGTATGGGTGATCAGTATGTGTGTGTATGGATGATCAGTCTGTGTGTGTATGGATGATCAGTATGTGTGTGTATGGATGATCAGTCTGTGTGTGTATGGATGATCAGTCTGTGTGTATGGATCAGTCTGTGTGTATGGATCAGTCTGTATATGTATGGATTAGTCTGTGTGTATGGATCAGTCTGTGTGTATGGATCAGTCTGTGTGTATGGATCAGTCTGTATATGTATGGATCAGTCTGTATATGTATGGATCAGTCTGTGTGTGTATGGATCAGTCTGTGTATGTATGGATTAGTCTGTGTGTATGGATCAGTCTGTGTGTATGGATCAGTCTGTGTGTATGGATCAGTCTGTATATGTATGGATCAGTCTGTATATGTATGGATCAGTCTGTGTGTGTATGGATCAGTCTGTGTGTGTATGGATCAGTCTGTGTGTGTGTATGGATCAGTCTGTGTGTGTATGGATCAGTCTGTGTGTATGGATCAGTCTGTGTGTATGGATCAGTCTGTGTATGTATGGATCAGTCTGTGTATGTATGGATCAGTCTGTGTATGTATGGATCAGTCTGTGTGTATGGATCAGTCTGTGTGTATGGATAAGTCTGTGTATGTATGGATCAGTCTGTGTGTGTATGGATTATCAGTCTCTGTGTGTATGGATCAGTCTGTGTGTGTATGGATCAGTCTGTGTCAGTATGGATCAGTCTGTGTGTATGGATCAGTCTGTGTGTATTGATCAGTCTGTGTATATGGATCAGTCTGTGTATGTATGGATCAGTCTGTGTATGTATGGGTCAGTCTGTGTATGTATGGATCAGTCTGTCTATGTATGGATCAGTCTGTGTGTGTATGGATCAGTTTGTGTGTATGGATCAGTCTGTGTGTATGGATCAGTCTGTGTGTGTATGGATGATCAGTATGTGTGTGTATGGAGGATCAGTCTGTGTGTGTATGGATGATCAGTCTGTGTGTGTATGGATGATCAGTCTGTGTGTACATGGATCATCTGTGTGTGTATGGATCAGTCTGTGTATGTATGGATCAGTCTGTGTATGTATGGATCAGTCTGTGTATGTATGGATCAGTCTGTGTATGTATGGATCAGTCTGTCTATGTATGGATAAGTCTGTCTATGTATGGATCAGTCTGTGTGTGTATGGATCAGTCTGTATGTATGGGTCAGTCTGTGTGTGTATGGATCAGTCTGTGTGTAAGGGGGGTCAGTCTGTGTGTATGGATCAGTCTGTGTATGTATGGGTCAGTCTGTGTATGTATGGATCAGTCTGTGTATGTATGGATCAGTCTGTGTCTATGGATCAGTCTGTGTGTATGGATCAGTCTGTGTGTATGGGTCAGTCTGTGTATGTATGGATTAGTCTGTGTGTATGGGTCAGTCTGTGTATGTATGGATTAGTCTGTGTGTATGGATCAGTCTGTGTGTATGGATCAGTCTGTGTATGTATGGATCAGTCTGTGTGTATGGGTCAGTCTGTGTATGCATGGATTAGTCTGTGTGTATGGATCAGTCTGTGTGTATGGATCAGTCTGTGTGTATGGATCAGTCTGTATATGTATGGATCAGTCTGTATATGTATGGATCAGTCTGTGTGTGTATGGATTATCAGTCTGTGTGTGTATGGATCAGTCTGTGTGTGTATGGATCAGTCTGTGTGTGTATGGATCAGTCTGTGTGTGTGTATGGATCAGTCTGTGTGTATGGATCAGTCTGTGTGTATGGATCAGTCTGTGTGTATGGATCAGTCTGTGTATGTATGGATCAGTCTGTGTATGTATGGATCAGTCTGTGTATGTATGGATCAGTCTGTGTATGTATGGATCAGTCTGTGTGTATGGATCAGTCTGTGTACGTATGGATCAGTCTGTGTGTGTACGCAAGATGGCCGCGAACACGTGCAAAAGTCCCGAAATGGCGGCCACCCATATGTTAGACATGGAGTTCGTGCGAAATGAGGTGAACGGCTGGAAAACAGGCTGGAACGGTAAAACATGCTTCATAACATAACGAATCAGTAATTTAGACGGATGGCACAAAATAGCCGAATCCACCAAAGCACTAGACAGACGGATGGTTCCGTCACAGTAAGTCTGTGAATGTATGGGTCAGTCTGTGTGTAGGGGGGTCAGTCTGTGTGTAGGGGCGGTCAGTCTGTGTGTAGGGGGGGTCAGTCTGTGTGTAGGGGGGTCATCCTGTGAGTGTATGGGTCAGTCAGTGAGTGTATGGGTGTGGGGGGGGGGGGTCAGTCTGTGTATGGGTGTGGGGTGTCAGTCTGTGTATGTATGGGTTTGTCTGTGTAAGGGAACAGTCTGTGTGTGGGGGCAGAGTGTGTGTGTATGGGTATGTCTGTGTATGGGTATGTCTGTGTATGGGTATGTCTGTGTATGTGTATGGGTCAGTCTCTGTAAGTGCTTGAGCTCCAAGAAACAGAACTCTCATCTCGTGAACCCCCCTGTACCCGATGGATAGGCAGCCTTCTCAACCACCATGGATCTGATTGTGACACCCCTCCCTGCAAGGTAAGATGAGGGAAAGGGGAATACAGTATTCTTTTTTTTTTTTTTTTTTTGTAAACAATTAAAGTAAAAATTGTAAAGCTGTTCACTGTCCCACTCTCTACACCCCCTGAACACAGTACACCCTCACAGACAGTGACCCCCCCCCCACATACAGTACACTCCCACCAACACAGAGTACACCTTTGCATACACACACAGTGCACACCTCACACATCATCTCTTCACCTACATACCTTTACTACCACAAACACATGCATACATACATACATGCTTTACCCCATTACACACCATATCTCATATATATATATATATGTGACGAGAGCAATCTCGCCACATTGCATTGGAGAAGCCTGGCTGCCCGCCTGCTGCCTTTGGACTATGGCCCTGGGAGAATGGGCCCTTTAAAAACAGTATTCGGCCATACCAGAGTGTATGTCACTCATTCTGGCCCTTTAAATACAGTGGGGTCATTTGGTACTTGCCCTGTGTGAGCTGTGGTAACCCAGATAGCTATGCCATGGAGCCTATTCGTGTGATTAAAGACTTTGGCTCTATGGCGATTAAACTGTATTCGGTTGGTCTGAGTGCCATTCACCTAATAATGTGCACTCAGACCTGAGCTATCTGGGGATATGTGAAATGTCTGTGTGTTATGTGTAAAATGTGACTTTATGTATTTTAAAGTGTTTTATGTTGTTTTGCAACCATGTGGTTAATGGAGTCTGCCTCTAGTCCTGAATAATTGGATTACTTCTCCAATTATCTCCAGGGCAGAAGGGATGAAACCAGGATGCATTGTGGGGATGTTTTTTTGCCATGCTGCCAGGGGTTTTAAAAGATACTTTACTAACTTTTGAACCCCTGGTCTGATTCAATTTTTAATATGTTGTTCCCCTGAATGGATTGATTGTGGATATGGATTTTTATGTGAATGTGATGTATGGTTTTAGAGTTATGAAAGTTGGGTAAAAAGTATGTTTTAACTGTTTGTATAAAGGGATTATGTGTCACACTAAGGGGAGGGGATGTGTGGGTTGCACCCGTGATACTATTGGTTATTTTATGCCTCCCCCTGGGTGTGGCCTGTATGTGTTCACTTGTAATAAAAACCAGGCTGGGTGTGCCAGCACCTCAGACCACTGCTTGACCCTCAACACGGAGCCTTGTCTCGTTCTTGGGGGGATTCACTGTATGCTGCTGGAGATCGATTGCTAGGAGTGTAAGCTGATGTCTGCTTTTCCTGTTCGTCTGCTAGCAGCTATTCGTGAGGTTCCAGTTTGGAGTGCTATTTTGTATCCAGTTCTGGAGTTTGGTGTTCTGCAGTAGCTGTGCCTGTCTCTCAGAAAGGGGCATATCGCCTAAACGGATTTCAACCCCTTGTCTGCTGAAATGGTACGTTACAATTGGTGGCAAGCGGCGGGATCGTTCCTACAGCCAGAAGGACAGCTACAGGAAACACAATTTCTTTGGATTTACAAGTGGGGGCAACGCATGTCCCAGTACAGTGACTCTAAAAGCAACAGAATGGAACCAGCAGTGTTATACGAGGAGGAGGACCTGGATCGCCGGGATGCATTAAGGAAAAGCATCTGGTACCAGGCCCTGGATGTACAATACCAGCGGTGTGAGAGTCTCCCCAGTGAAGAGCAGTGGTTGCAGAAGCAAGTGGCCCTGCGGATGCCCTTCCTGGGAGAGCAGCCCCTGGAGGAATGGGTGAAGGAATTGGAGCTCCGAGTATGGCAGGAGATTTGGCTGGAAGATGCCTACCAGGCACTCTGGTGGTATATGGCACAGTATATACTCTGGACAGCCGAGCATGACAAGCCAGAGGGAGAGGAGTTTGATGGTCCTGGCTTGTTATGGGAGTCCTTTGCAGAGACGGACTTCGGGAGCCCTGCGCAGACCAGACTTCAGGATATTTTCTACACAAGGGAGGCTAGGCATGACTGGGATGACCCCCATGAGGTAGGGCAAGACCTGCTTCACCTAGCAACCATGGAGTGGGAACTGGAGCAGGACTACCGAGATCTCTTCCACTCCATTGGGAAGGCTCAGCAGGACAGTAAAGTGACAGACCCAGATCCAGACCCATTCCGCTGGGAAGATTTTGTGGAGATTTACTGGGAAGAACCCCAGGTGGCCGGTAGAGATGGGACCGAGGTCTCTCCACCGGTCCTGCAGGGAATTGGGAGCCCAGTCTCCATTCCCCAGCGGCAGGCTGAGTTACAGGGGGCAGAGATAGTTGGTCCTACTCCCCAACAGCAGAGTGATATGCCGGGAAGGCAGTGTGAAGTGCAGGGAGAGGAGAGCCGCGTCCTCCCTCCCCAGCGGCAGGCTGAGTTACAGGGGGCAGAGGTAGTTGGTCCTACCCCCCAGCAGCAGCGTGATTTTTTGGGAATAGAGAGCCCAGTCTCCTTTCCCCAGCGGCAGAGTATCCAGCAGGGAATAGAGAGCCCAGTCTCCTTTCCCCAGCAGCAGGACACTGTATTGGGAGAAGATACAGTTGGTCTCCCTCCACAGAGGATGGAAGTATGTATGGGAGAGGAGCTTGCTACCACCTCTCCCCAGCTGCGGATCATTGATGAGCAGGGAATAGAGAGCCCAGTCTCCTTTCCCCAGCAGAAGGACACTGTATTGGGAGGAGAGACAGTCGGTCTCCCTCCACAAAGGCGGAAAGTATGTATGGGAGAGGAGCTTGCTACCACCTCTCCCCAGCGGCGGATCATTGATGTGCAGGGAATAGAGAGCCCAGTCTCCTTTCCCCAGCGGCAGAGTGTCCAGCAGGGAATAGAGAGCCCAGTCTCCTTTCCCCAGCAGCAGGACACTGTATTGGGAGGAGAGACAGTCGGTCTCCCTCCACAAAGACGGGAAGTATGTATGGGAGAGGAGCTTGCTACCACCTCTCCCCAGCGGCGGATCCGTAATGTGCAGGGAATAGAGAGCCCAGTCTCCTTTCCCCAGCGGCAGAGTGTTCTATTGGGAGAGGAGCCTGTTACCCCCTCTCCCCAGCGGCAGCTTAAGGTACCAGGTACCGTGGTCTCTGCACTTACCACACAGGGGGTAGGGATGGTCGGTCCTGCCCCCCCACGACAGGGCTGTTTAGCCAAAGGGGAGACAGTCGGTCTCCAGCAGCAGAGCAGTGCAGCTAAAGGGGAGACAGTCGGTCTCCAGCAACCAGGCTTCAACCAGACTACTCCCGTGGTAGTGCTGGCATCAGGGCAGAGTACCGCTGGTCTCTGCCCACTCAGCAACCCACCAAGGCAGCCTACCAGTCCCCCACACAGCCATGGTGAGGCACCTGGACATGGACAAATTTCTCCTCTACCCAGGTGTAGTAACCAGTTATTGTGGGTGGGCTGTACTGCTGTTTCTGTTTTGTGGGTGGGCTGCTGGACTAACAAGGGCACTGACCGGCAGGAGGTCAGATACCCTGTTAGTCTGTTTGGAAAAGGGGAGAGATGTGACGAGAGCAATCTCGCCTCATTGCATTGGAGAAGCCTGGCTGCCCGCCTGCTGCCTTTGGACTATGGCCCTGGGAGATTGGGCCCTTTAAAAACAGTATTCGGCCATACCAGAGTGTATGTCACTCATTCTGGCCCTTTAAATACAGTGGGGTCATTTGGTACTTGCCCTGTGTGAGCTGTGGTAACCTAGATAGCTATGCCATGGAGCCTATTCGTGTGATTAAAGACTTTGGCTCTATGGCGATTAAACTGTATTCGGTTGGTCTGAGTGCCATTCACCTAATAATGTGCACTCAGACCTGAGCTATCTGGGGATATGTGAAATGTCTGTGTGTTATGTGTAAAATGTGACTTTATGTATTTTAAAGTGTTTTATGTTGTTTTGCAACCATGTGGTTAATGGAGTCTGCCTCTAGTCCTGGATAATTGGATTACTTCTCCAATTATCTCCAGGGCAGAAGGGATGAAACCAGGATGCATTGTGGGGATGTTTTTTTGCCATGCTGCCAGGGGTTTTAAAAGATACTTTACTAACTTTTGAACCCCTGGTCTGATTCATGCCAATTTTTTTTTTTTTTTTTTTTTTTCAACAAAATGCATTATATTCAGCTGAAAAACTATTAAGACCACACTGCCAGAATATACACAGGTAAGATCGATGCAACAGATTATATTTTTACAGGTAGACATTTTGCAATAATTAATACAAAGCATGGTTTCAAATAGCAATTGCCACCAAGGGCAATGGTTTGTGAACTACAATGAGGTCACCACGGATCTACTATGGCCGACCTACTAGTGGGTAATCCTAGTAAGTCAGCCATAGTAGAACCATGGTGACATTTTCTTTTTTTTTTTGTCAATCTTTCTTTTATTGAAGCATATAAGATAGGGTACAGAAGAAAAGGAGGGAAACGTATAAGTGGGTTACAGTTGGGGGTTAAGACATTGTCAGCTTTGAAATATTACATTTCCGGAATGGCGATGCTTCATTTTTCTTTTTTATCTTGTCGTTTAGCAAAAACATAGTAGAATCAAGAGCCATGCCTGTCTAGTTAGGCTGTTAAAGGAGAAACAGTATACAATTCAATTTCGTAGAAAACAACCGAACAGAACACAACAAAATACAACCAAAGTAGCGTTGCAGATATTCACAGAGTATAGTAGGCTGCTTATGTTCTAGAGGTAAACAGGGGGATGCTAGTAGCTATATATAACAAACAAAATTAGTATTATTTCTTATACCTTGTGCGTTTTGCACTCGTGAGTGCTCAGTGCTAGGGAACCGGTTATGTCGAGTGTGTTATTACTAGGATACAGCTATTATACTGTAAATAGCCATGCAAGTTAGCTCACCATTAATGCATCCCTGGGTGCAGGGCCAGCGATAAGCCTCACCGCAGTGGCACTAGGCAACAAAAATGATTAGCAATGTAAGAGCATCCTTATAGTGGTAGCCTGTGATCATGTACTTGAGCTGCACATTTTAAAACTGCAATATGTCACATAAGGTTTACGTTCCTACCAAGGTAGGCAATAATAGTACAGGCTGTATGCTGTTCAAAGGTAAATCTTACAGGTTATAATACTTAGCAACTTTGTACTAGCTATCCTAAAGATTATAAGACACTAGTGTCCAGGTATTGAGGCAGAAAGAAGGATATATTGGATCCCAAGTTCAGCAATCATGGCAGTGTGCGGCATCGTATTAGGCTCACATATGCAGAAATGAAAGACAATTAATAAAAGAAAAGGACATAAAACTCAAAATATGGTGCATGGCGTTTAAGGGCTAGAGCAGCTGCTCAGATCGTTAGGTGGGAAAGTCCAGCACAGTGCCAGTCCATCAAGGTAGCTTAACCGAATCCGTCAGGAGGCAAGGTAGCTGTGTCGCTGGGAATGGTAGCACTGGCCTATTCTGTCTGAGTCCTTGGAAACATTCAGCCGATGCCGGTCAGGATCAAGGCTGGTGTCGGACGGATGGATGGTCGGTTGTTCGGCAGTGTAGTGAGATAGACGTCAGTCCGTGGGGTAAACGTGCAGAAGGGTTGAGTGCGGTGAGAAGCTTCTCCCCAGCTCCAGGCTTTACATTGGGCCCCCACCTCGTGTCCACAGACTCGGGTACCTCTCTGGGCCGGGTCTTTCCCTTTATGGGCGCTGTGGAGGGATCTGGTGGTTCTCCGCCGCCGCCGGCGAGCGACCCTCCTGCGGTGTGGTCGGTGGTTTGGAGAGAATCTCCTGTTGGGCCTCTGCCTAGAAGGGCACTCCGCCATTGAATAATTGGCGGCCATGTCCGGGATCTGCCCTCTCCGGCTCGCAGTCTCCCGCTTCCCCACTACTGCAGGTTGGTTGGGGGTTTGTTGTAAACGCCGCTGCTCCAGTTTTTCCCAAAAACTATTCAGCAGAGCATCCAGGCGTTCATGGAGGGGTTGAGTTGCTGCAGGCTCCGTGGTAAGGATTGTGGTCGCCATTTTGCGGTTTACAGCCTGCTGGTG
Organism: Pelobates fuscus; assembly: GCF_036172605.1. NCBI lineage: Eukaryota > Metazoa > Chordata > Amphibia > Anura > Pelobatidae > Pelobates > Pelobates fuscus. Next base: position 235,282,677 of record NC_086318.1, read on the forward strand.
CGGAGCCTGTTGTGGAGTGTCGTCGGTTTTTGCATCGTTTGTGGGCTGATGGTACATGTCGATGGGGACCGGGATAACCCCCGCTGGTCTTGGGGGGGGGAGGGAGGTCCGATACTGCGGGTGCTGCGAGGATCGGTGAGCTGGGAGAGCGGCCGCCTCTCTCCAGCTCTGCGAGTTGTAGGCCTCGGCCCTCCAGTTCAGCATCACAGCGGGCATGTAGGCGATCAAGGTGTCTCCCGGTACCCCTGCTCCTGTGTGACAAGGCAGGGTGAACTGGGGTGCAGAAATTGTAGATTACCCCCTGATTTTTGCTTAAAACCGGGATCAGGCTCAGGAGCTCTCAGTAAACGTGTCTGCTCAGCTCCCCGGTCAGGCTCCGCCCCGATTCATGCCAATTTTTAATATGTTGTTCCCCTGAATGGATTGATTGTGGATATGGATTTTTATGTGAATGTGATGTATGGTTTTAGAGTTATGAAAGTTGGGTAAAAAGTATGTTTTAACTGTTTGTATAATGGGATTATGTGTCACACTAAGGGGAGGGGATGTGTGGGTTGCACCCGTGATACTATTGGTTATTTTATGCCTCCCCCTGGGTGTGGCCTGTATGTGTTCACTTGTAATAAAAACCAGGCTGGGTGTGCCAGCACCTCAGACCACTGCTTGACCCTCAACACGGAGCCTTGTCTCGTTCTTGGGGGGATTCACTGTATGCTGCTGGAGATCGATTGCTAGGAGTGTAAGCTGATGTCTGCTTTTCCTGTTCGTCTGCTAGCAGCTATTCGTGAGGTTCCAGTTTGGAGTGCTATTTTGTATCCAGTTCTGGAGTTTGGTGTTCTGCAGTAGCTGTGCCTGTCTCTCAGAAAGGGGCATATCGCCTAAACGGATTTCAACCCCTTGTCTGCTGAAACGGTACGTTACAATATATATATTAATTAAAGGACCACTATAGGCACCCAAACAACTTCACCACTTCATCTCAATGAAGTGGTCTGGGTGCCAGGCCACTCTAGTGTTAACCCTGCAGCTGTAAACATAGCAGTTTCAGAGAAACTGCTATGTTTACACTAGGGTTAATCCAGCCTCTAGTGGCTGTCTTACAGACAGTCGCTAGAGGCGCTTCCGCGCTTCTCACTGTGAAAATCAGAGTGAGAAGACGCTGACGTCTATAGGAAAGCATTGAGAAATGCTTTCCTATGGGCGGTTTGAATGTGCATGCGGGTCTTGCCCCGCATGCGCATTTGGCGCTGACATGGGCAGAAGGAGGAGAGTTCCCAGCGCCGAGGGAGCCCGGCGCTGGAGAAAGGTAAGTGTTTCTAACTCCTTCAGCCCAGCGGGAGTGGAACCCTGAGGGTGGGGGGGACCTAAAGACCCTATAGTGCCAGGAAAACGAGTTTGTTTTCCTGGCACTATAGTGGTCCTTTAAATATAAATATATATATATATATATATATATATATATATATAAAACAACAACTACAACAACTCCTTAATAAGCACACAGTGCAACCCCAATACACATATAATGCACACACGCACACACTTTACAGGCCCTTCCCGCACACACACACACATATTTTCTCACACAATCACAATTTAATATTTTTGTTTCAATTTAAATCCACCCAGCCTTTGGGAGAGTGGAGTGGATCTTTCCCTAGCGTCCAGTGTGTCTACTCCCAGTCTTCCTGCAGTTTCTCTCTGCTCCTCTGCGCGCTCTCTGAAGTGATGCTGGGGGCGGAGTGACGTCATGTTACTAAACAGCGCACAAGGGAGCAGAGAGGAACTTCAGGAAGGTTACTGCTCCCTCACGCACCATCTCCATGCTCCCTGCGGCGGCCGGCTCTAATGTTTCCTGCGCGGCTTAGCAAAGGGCTGACAAATGCAGGGTGCCAGAGTGAAATGTCTAGTCGTCATGGCGACCTGGCGCCTGGAATTTGATGAGCCCTCTGTGTGTGTATGTGCCCCCCTTATTTTGTCTCTGGCCCCTTATGTGCCCCCCCTAAGTATGAATCCTGGAGACGCCACTGCACATGATCCCTCACATTCTCCATTCCCACATGTGTCTTTTCCTGCTCCTACCTGGCTTTATGTGACAGCTGCAATGAGAGGCCTTTCTTCCCCCTCTATTTCCTCTATTCCCTGAAAAATGTCTCAGTCTAATAGATAAATTATTGGAAGCAAAAGTGGGAGCAAGGCCTCCAGATTATCAATCTAATGCCTCGCTCTCCTACCATATAACCTACATTTATATTTTTATTTATCTTTCAGGGCTGCATTGTGGAAGGTATTGGTGGTTGGCACTTTTCCCAGACTGACACTTAGGATGTGCAATGATTTGCAGTGAAACAAATGCAGGATGCACTGTTCGAGTAACTTACATAAATAAGTTGCAGATTAAGGACCAGGCACCCGAGTTATGTCTAGGATAATACACAAATATAAGACTTATGTGTTCTATTTCCATTAGCCAATGTAATGGCCAGAAAGCTATAGCTGGTCATCAGGTGGGATATTGATTAGTAAAGTTATTAGTGAGAAGAGAAGTGTTACTACTGGAAAAAGGAAATGGGAATTGAGGGAGGCACTAGACTTTGGCATTTTTTTTTTTTACTTTTTATTTGCTTCTTTGTATCTGTACCAACAAGTCTGTGTTGCTATTTGCTTCCTGTGCTGCTCCAATCCGGTGCCTCGTATTCTGCACATTATTTGAAAAACCGTAAAGCACACTTTGTGGCCTCCACCTTCAACCTTTAAATGAAGGACTGTCCATTTAGGACTACCAGCGACTGACTTAAAGCACCATGGAACCTGAAGTCTGTATGTGCTGTGCTTATTGGCTGCCTCTTATTTAATCACCGTGTTAAAAACTCCTTCCATAAAATCTGTTTACATGAAAGACGCTTTGGTGCAGGTATCTTCATCCATACATCCATTAGATCATGCCAGCAGTCAATGTGTTTTACAACTATGGGGTTTTTAACACCATTTATAATATGTTTAAATTAACACTCCATACACCCACCATTAACACTATAGCATGCTACATTCAATCACTACATTCAACAGAGAGCCAGAAGCTCCTGTTTAAGAACTTATAATTTACAGAATGTGCAGGGCTATGTCATTGGCTGAGAGAGTAAGCTGATCACTGTCAGCCAATCAGCTAAGCTCTGCACTGCCAGGATTAGAACAGACAGAGAACTTCCAGCCTCTCTGTCAGCTGTACTATTGGCGAGGGACAGTGACCAGAGGACCCCAGATGGGAAGTCAACCCGTTCTAAAACCGTTCTTAGGTTAGGTTGAAGCCATGGCACTCCTGGCACCAAAGCTTATACAGAATGCTGATGTTTTGAGGTCTTCCTTTAAATATTTAGTAAATCAGCCCGGGAGTTGTGTTGCAATAAAAGAACATGAGAGAATAAAATATTTTTAAATGTTTTTATTTATTTATTTATAATGAAGAAAAAAAACCTTTTATACAAAAAGGAAAAAATCTTCATGAACAGTTTATTCGCTAAACTCTAAATCATAGCAAATTAAAATCTGAAGGCAAAATGTAGGCAAAAGTAATTATAGTCATTAGATGTCATAGTCATAACTTGGCTGTTTTGGCTAAATTAGACTATTGACAGGGTTATTCATTAAAGTCTCATTGGCCCCTTACAAAACCATATGACTGTGTATATTCTGTGTATATTCTGATTGCAAAATAAAGACTTTCTTCATAAGAAGTTCGAAGTTTGTCTGGATTTCAGCCAGAAAGCTAAAATGCATAAAATGTGGGCATCGGACACGTAAAAGGACACTATATTCACCAGAAGAACTGCAGCTTAATGTAGCTGTTCTGGTAAGTATAGTCCGTACCTTCAGGCTTTTTGCTGTAAAAACTGCCTTTTCAGAACACTAGAGGTGTTTCCTGGATTAGTGCTGCACAATGCTCTGCAGGAAGTCACTGAACTTTCCTCATATAGATACCTTGATTCAATGCATCTCTATGAGGAGATGCTGATTTGCCAGCACGGCATTTGGCTTCACCCCGCCCCGCCTGTAGGAAAGCATTGGATTGGCTGAGATTGTCAATTCTGATGATCTCAGCCAGTGAGGTATATTGAAGACGGAGCCAATGTCAGCAGAACCTTTTTAGTACTGGAGTAAAGGTAATTAAAAAACAAACAAACAAATTCCTCTTATTTGCATTCCTAACCCTATAGCGCTCCTTTAAAATCCAGGCTCATATTTTAAATCTGTGAACTATTTCCCTGCTAGGCAGCATAGTGTTAAAACATAAATAAATACATAAAAAAATATATACATGAAGATATACATGAAGTATGGAGTGGACACACCATTGTCATTCTCCTAAATGAGGTAAGTATTTACAGGTATTAGATTTATTGTGCCTACCCTCACTGTTATTAGGGTGAGGAGGCAGATAGAAATTTCATAACGGTGGGGATGGCAAGGGGCGTGTGGACATTAGGACACCTGGGGTTAATGCAGGGCATTGCACTCTCATGAACAATGTCATGTTTACATCTCTTTATTTAGTTATAATAGTTATATATATATATATATATAATATTAGTTATAATATCTATTTAATAGGCTTGGCACCCCTAGATATCCTGGATTATTGGGGGATGGCACCCTCTTTGGGAGTTGGACAATATCCACTTCCTGAGGTTAAAAGACTCTCCCAATAATTTAAAGGATGTGACCTTGTTAGCCCTTGGGCAAACAAGGCATTGGAACCTACATGTTGGAGATTAAAAAAAAAAAGGTAATTTTGGGGGGCGGGGCCTGACCGCCAAGCGGAGTGGACGCAGGCAGCAAGAGCTCCTGCGATAAACGGTGTCCTAAGCTATAATTTTCCCACATAGACACTGAAACCGGTCACCCAAGGGCTGGAAAACGCCAAAGCAACTCACGACCTGCACGACGATACCACACATGAAGATATCCCACTCAAACTCGACCAGCGGTATTATGATGCCTACACTCATGCGAGGCGCGGGAGAGACGGCCGCTCTCCCGCCGCCTATACTCTCGACTAAACGCCTTACATGCCTATGTCCCCCCCCCATGGACCGGCGGGGGTTATCCCGGTCCGCACCGAACCGGCACTCAAGCTACCATGCCTGTCTGGGCTCCCGGACCACCCACATCTCGACGGCAAGATGGCGACGGAAGATGGCGCTTGCAGACAGGTACCCTCACAGCCACTATCCGAGCGTCTGGATGCTATATTCCAGAGCTTCTGGGACAAGCTGGAGCAGAGGACCTCTCAGGCACCCCCCTCACGAGCTGACACAGTGGGGAGCAGTGGACGCAGAAAGCGACATGGCCCCATCCCCGGGCGAAGCGAAATGCCAGGCGCCTGCTGCCTGCACCAAGTGCCCGCTCAAGAGACGAAGGAAGGCATGGAGGGTACCCCGACTCGAGAAACACCATCCCACTACTAAGGCTCACTTACCTGGAGCCCAGTTCAAGCGGATGTGTCCACCCAAACACAGCTCTCAGCCTCGGGTAGCGAGAACCGCACGGAGTCACCAGATGCCATCAAACACTGCCAGAGATCCAGCCCGGGCCACTCACAGCATCCACACACGAGACACTCTGCCGGCCCTTGTGTATCTAAGGAGAAGTAGAAGCAAACCACAGTGGCACCAGCCAGCAGACACACGTGCCGAATATCACCTTACAGGGTCTCTACACTTCCCACTGTCGGGAGTCGGCTGATCGCGGTCTTCCCTCCTGCCGCACAAGTCACGCCAGAATTAACCAACCTGCCGGACCCATGTGGCTGCCACATAATCCAAGGACATAGTTCTGAGTTTAATATTTCTATGGTCACTTGACTTAATCGTTCTCTTACTATAGCATATAACTGTCCTGCTAAAGCCTGCTCTGTTTTACATCACTTAAGCATGTTTACTTTATTTTATCGTATATATAAGGACATCTAACACCGTGTCAGACTCAGAGAAAGCTCCCATTGACATATCAATCATTTATAGCACTACCAAGCGACGTTAATATTGTTTTTTAATATTGCCCATCTAGCGACGTTCATACTGTTTTTTCATATTGCCCATCTAGCGACGTTAATATTGTTTAACTTGTTTTACACTTGTCTCTACTTCTACTCGAGTGCCTAACTGGACATCTATGACTAGCCTGTTTACCATAATACTTACAAAAATGTGCCACTTATTCCTGCCATGTATTTGTATTGCATTGATATTATCGCTTACTTCTGCCGTCGTAGCAATGTAAGACCTTTTGTTATCTTGTGCACAGAAAAAAATAAAGAATTAAAAAAAAAAAGGTAATTTGAGCATAAATTAAATAAATTAGAAACCTGTAGGTAATTTACATTATAACCTTTTACAAATAAAGTAAATAAATAAAAATATATATGTGTTTATATATCTCACATTATTAGGTATTTAACAAGCTCAAGCATAATAAAAAGGAGGAAATAATAATAATAATTATACTAATAATAATAATGTGGCAAACCTAGCCACTTCTGGACTATATGTATTGCAGGTTGTCCATAGGCTGAATATATACTGTATGTCCTTACCTGTATAAGTGCTGTGTTATGGCCGTTCGCATGCTGGCAGCCGTACGCTGCCAGCATACAAAGCATTCGTTCGACGAAACACGGCTATCCCAGCCGTTCGCCGTACGAATGCGGGCTCCCCAGGTAGACCACACATTCACAAGTCGTGTGGCACCAATTAACCGATTACAACAATGTTGCAATCGGTAATTAAGGGCTCTCCTAGGTGGCCGCCGTCCTGCTACCGACCATGCGGCGGTCGGCCATCTTGGATCCTTTGTCTCTGCAGCGGTGTTCGGTCGTCGAGAGCCTGGAACTGAATACGGCTACTCAATGATCCGAACACCGCTAGACTTCTAGAGCGTTCGGGAGTTCCGCGTTCGGCACATTCTGTTCCCCATAGATGTTCGGTACCTTTAAACCGAACTCAATGTTTTAATGTATTTTGTGCGGCGTTCGGTTAGTTTAGCTGGGATCAGAGCGGTATTCTCACTAAATGTGTCCGCCGACCCCAGCTATCTACCGAACGGTCATTCGTCTAAAAGCGAGCAAAAATGTATAAAATATGGATTTCTGTATAAATTGTCGGTTTTGCTCCACGAGGGGATAATCCACTTAATCGTCCATTTTAGTGGGAGTATCCCTCTCGTGTAGCAATGCCTGTTGGGATAATTACAATGCCTGATGGGAGAAATCCCCTGTAACAGCTGTAAGGAAACCCCTTGCAAGGGGAACTGCATAAATATGGAAGTCTGTGAATAAAGCAAGTTAGTTGACTCCCAAACTGTGTTTCGTCCGGTTATTGGGAAGATGGGGAATATTGCCGTGCTTTCTGCTCTGACTGTGGATTTCCTGAGAATACCAACGGATATCGTGGACTAATATACTGCATTCCGTTACAAATAATAATAATAATAAAAAAATAGATCAAAGGGAAACCTTTTGGATTAATAAATGAAAGGACCAATAGAGTCACCCAGGCCACTTAATCTCAATGAAGTGGCCTGGGTGCAGTGGTTGTGTCAATTTAACCCTACAAGGTAAAACACTGCCATTTTGCAGAAATAGCAATGTTTACCTGAAAGGGTTAAACAGCCACTGGAGGAGTCTCCACTGCGCTGATCGGTCACGTGATATGGAAGCCCCCATAGGAAATGGGGAAGCTTGGATACGCGTATGATGTTCGCTGTACAAGTGCATCAAGATCCCAGTGTTCCCCTACGAGGAGCATTGGATTGGACTACGCCAGAGGAGGCTATGAAATTGCGGGAGGAAGAGAGGTAATCGGTGCCAGAAGAGCAAAAACCCGACCTGACCTATTTAACTAAGGTCAGGAACCCGAACAATTTAGGAATACAGGTTTGAATCCAAATGTTTTAGTGTTCCTTTAAAAAACAAACAAACAAACAAAAAATATACCTTCAGCCACATAATTAAATATAGATATTGACTTCAGGCTTTTCAAAAAAAAATTTAAATCAACAATTATTCCTCTGAGATGTATTCATTAATATATTTTTCAATTCATTATTGCTCTTTTAGATATTCAATAAATCATTTTAAATTTCTACTTTTGTTATTCTCATATTTGTTTTATATTTTTTTATTTCTTTTTTATTTATATTTTCATTTTTATTCAATGATTTTTTTATTTATTTTCTCATATTTTTATTCTTGCTCTTTTTTCTCTCTTTTATTCTTTTCTTTCTTTTAACTTTTTTATTCAGCTATCTTTTCCATATCAGTATATATATATACTGTTTGTATTTTTATATTTTTTTCATTAACTTTTTTGTTATTCTCATATTTTTATATTTTTTGTTAATTTTTGTTTTTCTTTCATTCTTTTGTTTTCCTTTTTTTTCTTTTTTTTCATTCAGATATCTTTTCCATATTAGTTTTTTTGTTTTAGAAATTGCCCTGCAATTGGGTCTTGGCATTTTATTTATTTATTTATTCTTGCTCTTTTTTCTTTCTTTTATTCTTTTCTTTCTTTTAACTTTTTTATTCAGCTATCTTTTCCATTTCAGTATATATATATATATTTGTATTTTTATATTTTTTTCATTAACTTTTTTTGTTATTCTCATATTTTTATTTTTTTGTTAATTTTTTTTTCTTTCATTCTTTTGTTTTCCTTTCTTTTTTCTTTTTTTTCATTCAGATATCTTTTCCATATTAGTTTTTTGTTTTTGTTTTTGTTTTAGAAATTGCCCTGCAATTGTGTCTTGGCATTATATTTATGAATACATACTTACAGGGGAATGAGGAGTATATATTTTTGTGTCAATTTTTATATGGCCATTTATTAAAGGAACACGATAGGGTCAGAAACACAAACGTGTATTCCTGATCTAACAGTGTTAAAATAACTAGGGTGAGCGGAGCCTGAGACACGTGCTGATCAGACGTGTACTGGGCGAGCTCCCGCTTTGCTTACTGATTTTTGAGGGATATTCTTAGCCACTGCATTAAAATATGGGCGATTCCACGCAAACTGAAGTGGAGTAGCTGTGATTAACCCACTGATACCTAACTTGGGAGCCTGTTGAGACTTGCCGAGGCCTACAGGCTGCTGTGCTGGGAAAAGGCAGAAGAGTTCCACGCTCTCAAGCTTGCTGTGCGGGCCACCTTGACTTCTATCCCCCTCTTTGTATTGGTGGGAGTTATTTTGGTTCCTGCTGGACTGACCTACACTGCTACACTGCTACTCATTCCATAGCAGACAGCTGTTGCCACTAACCTGTGGACGCCTAAGCTTCCCAAGATGGCGGAAAAGTCTTCACCGACGGCACAGGTCCTGACAAAGACCTTTGTTGATGTACACAGCCTCACTGGCAATATTTCAGGACTTTTTGGCCCAAATGGTGACTGCCTCGATGCTGCATCAAGAGCAAATCCGATGAGGACTAATTCAAATATCTGGCAGACTACTTCACGGTAAAATGCACCAACAGGATCCTGCTCCTCTACTCACACACTTACCCAAGCTGCAGAACAACAGGGGCCTGACCCTTCTCCATCTGCCATGATGGCAAAGAGCGGCACTCCACTGCTGCATCAGTATGTTCCATCGGCCAAGACAATGGAGATCAGCACTTCATCTACTGCAACAGCGGAGAATTGCAGTCCACCTGCCACTTCAACAGAGTTCTACACACCATCTGCCACTGCAGTGGAGAAACATTAGGCGCATATGGAAGTTAAGGATTGAACTTTCTATGCGAACTCTCGACAACCACTAGAGGAACTTCCAGTCGTTAGGCGACTTTTGGTTGCCTAACTGACACTGGATAGCCTAACACTATGCATGAGGACATCCAGTGCCACCCAAGACCTCATAGGAACGTATTATGCAACACTTTTGTATGGGGGAAGTCCCAATGCAAGCACCGAGATTTCCGCTCATGTGCAGTAGGCCCCAATGTCGGCTTACTTTGGTGGGGGAGAAGCAGAGGGACATCGGTGCTGGAATCAGGTAAGTGACAGAAGGAGTTCTTAACGCCTTGTGCACCACCATTAATCCATGTATTTGCGCTCTCTTGTCAAGATTCCTGTAATGTACTCTACTTGGGCCTCCCAGAAAAAGAACTCCATCACCAACAGACAGTACAAAAAGTAGCAGCCAGACTACTGACCAACCAAAGTCGATCATGTCACATAACACCTGTTCTCCACTCCCTGCATTGGCTTCCAATTAAATGGCAAACATATTTTAACATTGGCCTGCGACTTTTGATAGGCATTCAGTCAGCTCTTCTGACTGTCAGAAACGCTTAGCTTTTATGTCTGCTTTATATATTTGTAAAGTGCTTTGAGTCTCACAGGGAGAAAAGCGCTACAAAAATCGCAAATTATTATTATTATTGTTTTAAATGTATTTTTAAGGATTTATATTTGTAAGAGGTCCTTTGTCTTCGTATTACTGTAAACCATAGTAATTAAAAAGTAACTATATAACTAATAAAGTTTTCTGATTTTATTTAGTGAATTTATCTTTAATACATTTGTATTAAGCTTACATATATATTTAAACAAGTTTACCTTTTATAAACATTATACTGTGAGGGGTTTCAAGAACACAAAATACTTCCAGATAAAATGTGATGTTTAGTGAACAACCCGGTCAGATTTTAATTTGCTACAATTCAAAGTTTAGTGAATAAGTGATCCAGAGGAAGGCGAAAAAACTTGGACATACCAATAGTAATATTAAATATGTCCAAGCAAAAAATTCCTTCCTGACCCCATAATAAGGCGATCGGCTGCAAATCTGTCCCTGGATCTGTATTAAATTGATCTATTATTTAACTACTTTATCATCACCCCATCCTTTTATACATTACCATCCTCCTCCAGATCCTGTTTAGGTCCATGCGGCAGTAATATTGCTTGACAGACTTCATGCTAGGAAATCAAAGACATTGAAATATTAGCATTGTCCATATTGTCCTGAAATGTTCAGTTTGTTCTGATAATAGATATAAGATCTGATGAGTACCTGTTTACGATGTAGTCCTAGCTAAACACTGACTGGCTTCAGAAGGTGCAAGCCTTTGTTACCTGCCCTCAGCTGTTTATGATGTAAGATGCATGATGACATCACTGTAACCTTATAAGGTAAATGGGCACAGTAAATGGCCTGGGCTTTTTATCCTTTAATGGATATCTATTAATACAGTTTGTACGTAAACATGTAAAATCTTACACAGAAAATTATTCTATTTGTTTTTTCATTGTATTTCATTGTATTTTTTATTTCAGAATGATCAGTTAGTTATACCCTAATTGTTTTAAATGTTTTTTTTCGGAATAGGAACACTGCCATAAGTATTCAAAGACAAATAGCTGTAACTATCCAAATATAAACCAAAGATAATCATTCATAGTTCATAATGTCTGCCTGCTGTGGGACTTCCATAGCGTAAAATTACACATTTATTATGAATCAGTCCTTTTACAATTTTCTCTGACAGCCCATCTAATTCACAAGACTTTTTCAGCTGATTTCATGTCAAAATAGTATATATTAAATACATACACTGTGTATTTAATATGATGCCCACTAAGAGAGCTCTTGCATAACATTTTAACCACAAATCATTTTCTTAAATGATAACTGCTCTGGAAATTGCACCTCTAGAAATCACTTATAACTTGTGATGTAGAATTATTAAAAATCTTTATTGAACTTGTACTGAATTATTGTACTAACTCCATTTTAACCTCACACTGTAACAAACCCTCCATTTTGTCCTCATTACCTGACAGATTCTCCATCTTAAACTACATTACATGACAGAATTTCCCAGCAACATTCAATACAATGAACAGAGACTGTATTTCCTATAAAGACATAGCTGACTCCGGAATTATTGAATCTCCTGTAACATGCAACAAAGTATAACCAAGGCCAGAGCCAAGGCCATGAGAACACTGTACTAATGAAATGTTCTATTCATAAAAGAACTTTGCACCTGACCACAAGATTGACATCACTGACTGTGTAAAATGACACTCAAGCCCCCCTTTCCACCGAGTAAAACTCATGCTGGGAAAAATGGCGCCTGAGCCTTCTGTCCACACCCTTGTCCAGAACAATACCACCTCCCGGTGGGAGGACACCCAGCTAGTCACTCAAACCCCTGAGCCAATTAATAATATTGATGGGTGGACACTGATATAGTCACATAACATTTAATCCAATTAATGATGTTTATTTGTTATTATCTGATATTCAATGATGATGTCATTTTGCATTTAAAAAGGCCTGCATAACTGTTTTCCAACCAGATTGCATTAAATTTTCTGAAGTGCTTTTAACCTGAACTCCATGTGTCAGTGTGAGCTTACTTCTGCGTATACGCAATTTAATCATCTCAGATTTGGACAGGAACAGATAGACATTTAAACATATTTGTTTATTTCTAAATTAATCTACATCAATTTGGCGCTTTCCAACGTGGGGCATCGGGCTATGTCTGGCCGGTGAGCCGTCCTAAGGAAGATACTGTTGGACGGGGGAATCCTGGGGGTAGGAAAGGAGACTGATCACCTCCAGGTACACGGTAGAGACTTCTGCAGAGCCACCGGTATGTTCCGGCCCCTTTGATTGACCCGTCCACGTGTCTGTGACTGCTTCCCGGGAGGACATCAAAGACAGGTAATATCTTGCCCGGTGTCTCGTTACTCACTTGTTCACCTGCATTTTAGTCTATCTGTTGCCTGGGTATGTTTGATTGTTTGCCTGTTTCCCCATTTTGAGATAAAGGGGGGTGGACCTATGGGGGATTTGCCTGGGGTTCTCTGTTTTGCTTGTTTTCCCCTTTTTGGGATAAAGGGGGGTGGACCTGAGGGGACTTGCCTGGGTCTTCAGTTTGTCTGTCTATCTGTCTGTCTTTTACCCCTTTTGGGATAAAGGGGGGTGGACCTGAGGGGATTTGCCTGGGTCTTCTGTTGCCTGTTTTACTCCTTTTAGGAACCACGGTGCTGTGGTTGTAGGGAAAAAGGGGGGTTGACCTGTGGATGCGTTCCTGGGGGTCTTCTTTGCCTGTTTACCTCTTTTAGGAGCCTCGTGGCTGTGGCTGTAAGGAAAAAGAGGAGTGTTGGAACTGTGGGATCTGTGTAGAATCATAGTTTCCTGTGATCCAATTTTGTGTCACTTTGATAGCCCAGCTAGCTTCACTGTGCGCTTTCGGACCCTCCAGCTCTAGTTGAGTTGGGGACGTCCTGACCCGGAACCCTCCGGCTCTAGTTGAGTTGGGGGCTTCCTGACCCGGACCCTTCGGCTCTAGTTGAGTTGAAGGTCCCCTGATTATTTAATTGTGGTAGGAGACTTAGCCTTGTGGCAGGGGACTCAGTTTCCTGGGGGGATTCAGGCAGGCATTGCTTGTTTTCCGCATCACGTGGTAGTGAGACTTATAAAGTGGGTTTTATAGGGGCACTACGGGAGTGAGGGTGGCGCGGCCACTTTAAGTGGACTGCTGTAACGAGGGAGGCTAGAAAGGATTTCGGACCGGTGTTAGCTGTTATCCTTGGCCGCTGGTAGTGAGACTTTGTGAAGTCATTCTCCGAGCGGGGACACTACGGGGTTGAGAAAGGTGACTTTGGAGTAAGCACATGATTAAAGGAAAGGGATTACTGTTGATTTCATTTGAACTGTGATGCATGCACTGTATTTCAACTGTACTGTTGTCTTGTTTGTTTAATGTGGAGTCATTTAAACTCCTGTGTCTGTCCCTAAGGATTTTTTTTTTCCTTACTCTTTACCTTTTCTACACTTCCTGTACTATTATACTATCCACTCCCATTCCTCTTAATAGAGAAGTGATTGGTCACACACTTCTCACCTCGCTCCGATCCGTGTCTACCACCCCGGGTAGGCGGATTCAGTGACTAGTCTACGTTTTGGGAAGACGCACTTGAGAAGGGCCCACAATTCTCAGGTGGCGGTAGAGCATTGTAGACGTTCCTGTTCAATTTTCCTTGTCTTTCCCTATATCTAGGACGCTGGTGTAGGGGAAAAGGGATTATGGGGCAGGATTTAAGTAAGCCCAGTAAGGGCTGGCTAGCATGTGATTTAGTTGAAGACAGAGAGGGTGAGGAGATGGTTAAAGGTGTTGCAAAGATTGCAAAAGTATGTAAAATTGCTGTGCCTTCATGTGGTAGATTGCAGCTAGAATTCAGCAGGAAGGTTGGACTGAGGAAGAACTAGATCACAAAGGGTTAAGAATATATGTATATTATAATAATTGTTTTTGTATTTTGTGTTAGCCATTACCCTGGTAGAGGGTGGGGGTTTTGTATTGAGTTCCACTGAGAGTATTACTATATTGTGATTGACCTGACTGGATCAGGGATTATTTCAATTATTGCTATAAGTATGGGTACCCTAGGTGTATTGTCTAAATGTTGTGTTTTTTTTTGTGTCTATTTGCTTTTGCAATAATTGTAACGTAACTGTCTTTCCAGCACTGACATGGTTAAAATGTCATGCTTGCAGTCCCCCTCCCTTTTTGCCTTCTGTGAGACAAGGGAGGGAGGAGGAGGGGGGGGGGGACGTGATTGCGACTCAGTGCGATTCAGATTTGTGCTCCGTAGAGTTATTACTGATAAGACTTAGCAATGGAATTTTTGCTAGAAAATATTCTAATTGTGTATTTTGCTACTTACATAGGAGTGATGTGTCGTATGGAACGCTTTATGGGAGGTTTCTAGGGTTTGTGTGTTGTTGCTGCTGCCATTTGTGCGACGCCAGCAGGTTCCGTGGCGTTGTATATGTATTTGGACGTGTTGAGTGATTAATAGCTGGTGAATGATGGGGGAGGTTGGTTGCATCCCGTGAGTTTATTTTTTTTTGCACCATGTTATTTCAAAGCTTCACGGGCTGTTAAATGTATAATGCTTTCATTTGTCAGCTGAAATGCCCTAAAAGAAAATGGCCCCTAGAACAAAAGAAGGTTGTCCTTAGTACCCACGCCTCCTCCTGCCCTCACTCTGCCCTTACCATATCAGTGAGGTCATATCCGCCCGTGTATTGTGTCATGCTCATCCTATCTTAAAGACATGCTGTCTTCCTTAATTCCCATATATTATGAACAAAAAAGTTACAATTACTAAAATTATCCTACTATTAGTTTCCCTATATCAGGAAAGTGTCTGTGACAAGTAATGGTTAATATGTAGATAGAATATATATGTCTATCGTTTCACGTATAAGTAACAAGTGTGTTTTAGCTTTGTGTAAAAAAAAAATTGATAACATGATGGAAGAGGGGTTATCTTAAGGAACATTTACTAAAAGAAAGTTCTAATAAACAAAGATGGTAATACAATTAGGGATTGGTTTCAAAATGTTTTGATTTAATTGAAAAGGAACCAGTTAACATTCTAAGCGTAACTATTAACAAATGAATAAGGTGGGAGTGTGTTCCAATCTGTTTTTTTTTTACTGGATAATGTTTGCCTCCAGATTAAAAGACTGACTAACATAATTTTTGTTGTAAGCCCAGATATTTTATTATTGCATATGCATAGGAATTGTGACTTTGGGCATTATAGTGTATTAATTCTAAGATCTGTTATTAGCAGCAAGTGCTTAGCCTTATGCCTATCCCACGCATGCTTAAACACTTCTACTGAGTTAACCTCTACCACTACAGTTGGAAGACTATTCCATGTATCCACTACCCTCTCAGTAATGTAATGCTTCCTGATATTATTTTTAAACCTTTGTCCCTCTATTTTTGAGACTATGTCCTCTTGTTATGGTAGTTTTTCCTTCTTTTAAATATAGTCTCCACTTTTACTGTGTTGTTTCCCTTTATGTATTTAAAAATGCTTTTATCATATTTCCCCTGTCTCGTCTTTTCACCAAGCTATACCTGTCAAGATCCTTTAACCTTTCCTGGTGAATTTTACCCTGCAATCCATGAACCAGTTTAGTAGCCCTTCTTTGAACTCTCTCTAAGGTATCCATATCCTTCTGAAGATATGGTCTCCAGTACTGTATCCAGTACTCTGCACTTCCCTCTTCCTACTGCTAATACCTCTCCCTATGCAACCAAGCATTCTGCTAGCATTCCCTGCTGCTCTATTACATTGTACATTGACATTAACAGCCAGAAACTGGAGAACAAGAAATGTGAATTAATGTATAGCCATTTATAAGCTTAACAAAATCTCCATTATCTTTTCCATCTATTTTGCAGAAGGCAATGTTATTTGTCTATTTTGTATGTTTTAAATATACATTATCAGTGAAGAGTAGAATAAATTTTATCCCATTTGCGAGACATAAAAATTGTGATAATGTATATTTGTGATATAAGTAGAAATTACATTTTGAGATGTTAGATATAAATTATTAAATTAAGAACGAGAGTCAGGGATAGCGTCTGTCTCCGCGGGCACAAGACCCCGTGTGGAGAAGTGGTGGGCAAGCCATCATGGGCCACCCATGGGAGTGAAACGTTCGAGGCTTGTGGAGACAAGATGAGCATGTTAGCCTTTTATTATTTTTCTCTAGGGAAAGCATAGGGCCAGTTAATAGTTGTTGTACATGGGCTATTTGCAGCCTCCATTGCATTTCTACCTAGTCTTGATTTCTGATGTATCCTCCATTGCTACATCACCTGTCTGCTCCCTTACCTGCCCACCCCCGCTTATTCCTCCCACCGATCCCTCCCCTTCATCTACAGTCCCCCACTTTCCCCTACTGCCCCTCCCTCTACTCCACCTTCTCCTCCTCCTACTCCTTCTTCCTGCTCTTACTCCTCCCTCCTCTTCCTACTCCTCCCTCTACTCCACTTTCTCCTCCTACTCCTTCCTCTACTCCACCTTCTCCTCCTCCTACTCCTTCTTCCTGCTCTTACTCCTCCCTCCTCTTCCTACTCCTCCCTCTACTCCACTTTCTCCTCCTACTCCTCCCTCTACTCCACTTTCTCCTCCTACTCCTTCCTCTACTCCACCTTCTCCTCCTCCTACTCCTTCTTCCTGCTCTTACTCCTCCCTCCTCTTCCTACTCCTCCCTCTACTCCACTTTCTCCTCCTACTCCTTCCTCTACTCCACCTTCTCCTCTTTCCTCCTCCTTCTCCTCTACCCCCCCCACCCCTTCCTCCTGCTCTTACTCCTCCCTCCTCTTCCTACTCCTCCCTCTATTTCTCCTCCTCCTCCTCCTACTCCTCCCTCTACTCCACTTTCTCCTTCTACTCCACCTTCTCCTCTCTCCTCCTACTTCTCCTCTATTCCTCCTTCTCCTCCTCCTACTCCTCCCTCTACTCCGCCTTCTCCTCCTCCTACTCCACCTTCTTCCCTCTCACTCTATCCACTACTCATTCTTCCATCTCCCCACCACCATATCTATATCCTTTATATGCTTCCTCCCTTCTTATTCCTTACCAATTTCCTCCGCTCATAGACAACTCTGCCTCTACCTGACAACATTATATTTTGAAGAAAGGTTGCTCTGGCCACTCTTCCGCCACTTCCCAGGGGGGAATACCACACTAACGAAAAATTACAATTATTCAGACATGAAAGAACTGTTTTGGGCACTCTCAAGGAAATAGTGCGGTCCTGACCCAGATTCCCATGGAAGTAAGACACCTGTAAGGGAGGTGGCTGTCCCTCATGTTTTTTCTTCACTAAGCCCCCAGAAATCTCATGAAAGGAACACATGAAACACTAACAATCAATTTGCAACTCTCTACAGAGGGGGGTCAGCAAGAGAACTGTAAATAGAAAGACAAATACCCCCCAATCTCACACAGAAATAGGTGAGGAAACCTCTCCTACTGCTCCTCATGGTTGCTTTGAACAGATGAAAGAAGAAACAAGACACCTTTCAACAGAGCATGCAGTAGCTTTACCAGATCCTGACTCCACTCTGTTTGCGGATAATGAGGAAAGGTACCATACTGGATTTGCTGTTGCTACAGAAGATCAGGTACGTCAAGCATCTTCACTTTCCTCACTCACATCTGCTCAAGACGCTGAATTGACAGCCTTCTCAGTGGCATACAAAATGCCTGAAGGAAGACATGCCAATATCTACACTGACTCAAGATATGCCCTGGGTGCAGCACATTATTTTGGATCAATCTGGAAGATAAGAAGCACCACTCAGCTGACTAAAAGCTGCCAACCAAGCCACAAGTGCACCAAGGGAAGTGGACAGAATGGTGTCCGCTAAAGAAACTTCTATACTCACCATGTAAATCCTACCTACAGATCTCAAGCTTCTGAAAGAATGACAAGCAGCTACTGACCCTGAAGAAATACAAAGCTGGAAAAACAGAAAGGGGCAACCCTTGAAGACGGGCTGTACTCCAACGCTCTCAAGCTCTGTTTACCCAAAAACATGTACTGGGCAGTGAGCCCATGGAACTTTATACCTATCCAAGACCCTCATGAACTCTTTGATCTCTAAATACTCCTAAGCACCTAGCTAACTCTCAATATCCCTTTCAAGAATCCAGGTGACAAAGAGCTACTGGGTCAAATATGCACTAGTTATAATAGACATTTTGTCAGGATGGCCAGAAGCCTAGCCGGTCATCAATGTGACAACCAAGACCATATACCCAATAGTGCATTGTGAAAGTTGCAGAGATCACTCAGTGGATTCATTGTTCCAGATTCAAGACTCTCTCTCTCTCTCTGCAACATGAGAAGTAACATTTGTTGATTTTGACACACTTTTGACTCTAAAGAAAAAAAGATACCAACAAGTAGGTGTTTGATGGCCATAATAATGCCTGACCACCTGCCATCGATGGAAAGCCGAGGACCCCAAAAGGAGACCTCGTGAAGCTAAAGAGATCCAAACGCCAAGCTCCCTCAGGATTATTTGCCCATCCTGAATTTGTGGTGATATTAATATTGACTAAATGATCCGAGTCCACCTACGCTGATGTAGCGTGGGACAGGTTTAATACTACAATGCATAAGCAAATGCGCCCTAGCCAAGGTTATTATGTCCATACACATAATACATGACAAGGTACTCTTGACACACCACATTCATGCTTCAGAACATAAAGAGGAGCACCCCTCTAAAGGGAAAGTTTGACACATATATATATATATTGATGCCATAGGTGTGCCAAGGGGGGTACCTAATAATAATAATAATAATATTTTGATTTGCATTTATTATATCTATTGCAACCAACAACGTTTACCTGTCACCATGACTTGTTGTGCCTATATTCCAGATAACACAGGTCCATATGGTAATGTAAGCTTGTCTATTCATGATGTCCCTCTGAAGAACTAAGAAGACTTTAAGAATCGTTACTTCATAGGGTTTTGTGCCTTTGGGCTAACCTGTCTTCTGGAACTAACCAATAAAGTTTATCTTTTAGAATATTAACATTTCATAGGGGGGACTGATGTAGAATTATTAAAAATCTTTATTGAACTTGTACTGAATTATTGTACTAACTCCATTTTAACCTCACACTGTAACAAACCCTCCATTTTGTCCTCATTACCTGACAGATTCTCCATCTTAAACTACATTACATGACAGAATTTCCCAGCAACATTCAATACAATGAACAGAGACTGTATTTCCTATAAAGACATAGCTGACTCCGGAATTATTGAATCTCCTGTAACATGCAACAAAGTATAACCAAGGCCAGAGCCAAGGCCATGAGAACACTGTACTAATGAAATGTTCTATTCATAAAAGAACTTTGCACCTGACCACAAGATTGACATCACTGACTGTGTAAAATGACGCTCAAGCCCCCCTTTCCACCGAGTAAAGCTCATGCTGGGAAAAATGGCGCCTGAGCCTTCTGTCCACACCCTTGTCCAGAACAATACCACCTCCCGGTGGGAGGACACCCAGCTAGTCACTCAAACCCCTGAGCCAATTAATAATATTGATGGGTGGACACTGATATAGTCACATAACATTTAACCCCTTAACGCCGTTACGGCGTTCTATGCCGTCGCGGCTTTAAAGGGCTTTAAAGCCGTTGCGGCGGCATAGAACGCCGTAACGGCTTGCAGCCCAGGAGGTCCGGCGGTACTCACCTCCGCCGCGATCCTCTTCTGGGGGGCTGCCTCAGAGCCCAGGCAGCCCCCCCATGGCAAATCAGGCCCCCGGGGGCCATGTGATCGCTCTCAAAGAGCGATCACATGGCCCCCTATAGCTGGCTTTGGATCTGCCAGCAGGGGGGCTGTCTGAAATATCAGACAGTCCCCCTGCTGGTGGGAAGAAATAAAAAAAATAATTAGACATGTGTAAAATTAAAATAAATGCATTTTTATATATATAATATATGTATATATATTATATATATAATATATATACATATTATATATATGTAACGTCATGCGTAATGTATTTTAATAGTAATATTAGTATATATATTAGTATTAAAATACACTTAGAGTGACGTTACATATATATAATATGTATATATTATATATATGATAGATATATACACATATATATTATATATATATACATATAATTACAATAATAAATAAATAAAATTATTAAATAAATAAATAAAATATTGAAACAAAATTTAAAATAAATTATATATTCATATGTAATTTTATTCTAACTGTATTTTGTTATTAATATATATATATTGGTAACAAAATACACTTAGAATGACATTCTATATATATCTATCTATATATAAAATACAAATAACCGCAAATATATATAGAGAGATAAATACATATAATTACATAATAGATTACATTAGTATACACGTAGAATTTAAATACCTATAAATGCATATATATTAAAATTCTACGTGTATATTTAAGTAATCTTTTAACATAATTATGTCGTTTGATTAATTAAAATTTGATTGACATGCCTGACAACACAGGGAGAAAGTGCAGAGAATTTAATTCGCAAGCACTATATTTGACCCTGTAACTCTCCAAGACATCATAAAACCTGTACATAGGGGGTACTGTTTTACTCAGGAGACTTCGCTGAACTCAAATATTACTGTTTAAAACTGGTAACTTATATTACAACGATGATATTTTAAGTAAAAGTGAAGTTTTTTGCATTTTTTACAAACAAACGGCACTTTTATGGACTATATTATTGTTGTAATATGTTTTACTGTTTTAAAACACTAATATTTGTGTTTAGTGAAGTCTCCCGAGAATAACAGTACCCCCCATGTACAGGTTTTATGGTGTTTTGGAAAGTTAGACAGTCACATATACGGCTTGCATTTCATTTTTTTCACATTGAAATTTGCCAGATTAGTTATGTTGCCTTTGAGACCGTATGGTAGCCCAGGAATAAGAATTACCCCCATGATGGCATACCATTTGCAAAAGTAGACAACCCAAGGTATTGCAAATGGGGTATGTCCAGTCATTTTTAGTAGCCACTTAGTCACAAACACTGGCCAAATATTAGTTTTTTGCTTTTTTCACACAAAAACAAATATGAACGCTAACTTTGGCCAGTGTTTGTGACTAAGTGGCTACTAACAAAGACTAAACATACCCCACGTTCAATACCTTGGGTTGTCTACTTTTTCACATGGTATGCCATTATGGGGGTAATTCTCATTCCTGGGCTACCACACCATCTCAAAGGTAACATTACTAATCTGGCAAATTTCAATTTAAAAATGGAACGTTCTATATTTGACCCTGTAACTTTCCAAAACACCATACAACCTGTTAATGGGGGGTACTGTTGTACTCGTGAGACATCGCTGATTACAAATATGTGCATTTTTTTGCAGCAAAACCTAACAGTATTATGACATTTACAGCTAAAATGTGAGGCGGAACTAAAAAATTTTTTAAAAAAATGTAACATTTCTCACAGTTTTTTAAATTTTATTCATAATAAATTAGGTTTCATATATAAATATTTGATATGGAATGAAAGCCCTGTTTCTCCTGAACAAAATGATATATAATAAGTGTGGGTGCATTTAATATGAAAGATGGGAACTACGGGTGAACAGACATATAGCGCAAATACCAGTTTTTGTTTACGTTTTGTTTTGATCAGAACGTGCACTATTGACTCCGTCCTGAAGGGGTTAATCCAATTAATGATGTTTATTTGTTATTATCTGATATTCAATGATGATGTCATTTTGCATTTAAAAAGGCCCGCATAACTGTTTTCCAACCAGATTGCATTACATTTTCTGAAGTGCTTTTAACCTGAACTCCATGTGTCAGTGTGAGCTTACTTCTGCGTATACGCAATTTAATCATCTCATATTTGGACAGGAACAGATAGACATTTAAACATATTTGTTTATTTCTAAATTAATCTACATCACTTGTAAAACAAAACCAAATAGGTGAGCGCACACAAAATGAGGAAATACTACCCACTCTGTAGTCAAATGATCTGTAAAAAATTCAAAATAGACAAAACATAGAGTAGTATAGCCTGATATAATATTTAAAAATAGGTGTCCAATACACTCACATAGACAGAGCCACTTATTAGCTGGCTCAAACTTGATGCCTTGAATACGTAAAGCTGGACCTTTCCTGGGAACTTCTTTTCTCCTTTGAGTATTAAATCATCCAAGACGCAAAATTTTCAGAGGTAAAAACACTTTTATTCTTCCAATAACAAAGTAAATAAAAACAAAGGTAAGTAAAAGTCCCCAAAAAGGGTCCAATCTCTTTAAAACACTTAACGCGTTTCGGCTGTTAGCCTTCATCCAAAGTGAGATCCATATCCAAGGCATCTCTTTTTAAATAGTTGAAGTTTGGCGCCCTTTTCCTCTCCTTGTCGTTTGTGTCCTTCCGGTTCCGGTTCTGGCGTCGGGACAGTTCATGCGTCATTACGTCCCGACGTCGGACGTCACTTCCGGTCACATGTTTGTAGTCCGGATATGCGGACACACGGAGGGGCAGAGTCTTTACATCTTAATAGGTTACTGGCAACAAAAACTCAGTGCCAGAATATAAAAACGAGTAAAAGTTCATTATCTAAGCAGCATATAACAAACAAAAGTTAGTATTTGTAAACTTGAAGTGAAAAATTGGAAAAATTCATGTTTATCATTTCTTCAAACTACTACTATTAGAAACTTTTTATGAGGAATATACTCTAAAAAATACAGATACAAGGCACATAAATAAAAACCCATAAAAACTTTATACATTAAAACACTTAAAATAATGAAAACTCTATATAGTGAACATTTTCTATCATAAAATAGGTGAAAGGGGTATATAAAAGGGGGGAGAAGATACTATTTTCTTATCTCTCTCTTAATTAATAAATTGATTAATTTCAAAATCTATATTTAAACCTTTTGGTACCATTGTATGCAACTCAAAAATCCATTTCATTTCTCTCAAGCTCAAAATATGATCACTGTTACCTCCTCTCCAATGAACCTTAGTTGTGTCTATCCCCATAAATTCCATTCCACTTGGGTTTCCATCATAGACTTCTGAAAAATGTTTTGACACATTATGATTAATACATTTTCTCTGTATATTATATATGTGTTCTCTAATTCTTGTTTTTAAAAGACGGGACGTCTTTCCTACATATTGAAGTCCACAGGGACAAATTAAAACATATATTACATTTTTACTCGAGCAGGTAATAAAAGGTTTTATTGAATATTCTTTACTTGTGGTGAGGGAAGAAAACTTCTCTATTTTTCTATTCTTCTTATTTCTAAATTTACATCCCCTACATGTACCACAAAAATTGAATCCTTTGCTGCCCTTTAAAAAATTCTTGTTATCTTCCTTTTCTCCTTCCCTTTTATCTAAAAAACTCTTGGTTAAAATCGGTTTAAAATTATTTGCTCCTCTAAAAATTAATTTTGGCCTATCATCTGAAAATGAGGATATTTCATGATCTTCCTGTAATATGTGCCAATGCCTTTTGAAAATTTTTTGTAGTTCATAATTATTAGTACTAAAATCAAAAATTAATGGTATAATTTCTCTCTCATTTATATTCGTCTCCTTATTTCCTTTAGTTTTATATTTTAGCAAAGATTGACTATCTTTTCCCCAATTTCTTTTTCTATTTCTTCCAATTTTTTGACGTCATAACCTTTTGTAGAGAATTTCTGTTTTAAAATATTCATTTGTTTAAAATACTCCTCTTTTTCTGTACAGTTTATTTTCATTCTTAAAAACTGCCCCTTTGGTATATTTTCCAGCCATGGTTTAAAATGGCAGCTCTTAAGATCGATAAAACTGTTGACGTCAACCGTCTTAAAAAAGGTTTTACTTTTTATCGTCTCATCTTCGACATAAATGTTAAGATCCAAAAAGTTAATCTGTTGAGTACTAATTTCGTAAGACAACTTAATGTTAAAATCATTGTTGTTGAGAGATAAAATAAAATGTTCTAGGGTTTCCTTACTACCCTTCCAAATAATAAAGATATCGTCTATGTATCTTTTGTATAGGACCAGATTTGCCCCAATTTCCTTCCTGGAAAAAACATTATTCTCTTCCCAGAAGGACATAAAAAGATTAGCATAGCTTGGGGCAAATCTGGTCCCCATAGCCGTACCTTGGGTCTGAAGGTAAAATTTATCCTCAAACCCAAAAAAATTATTTTAAAGAATAAAATTAATCCCTTTAATTAAAAAATCTATTTGTAGGTCATTCATATTTTCCGACTGTTCTAAATAAAACCTAATTGCTTCACAACCTCTCTCATGATGGATTATAGTATATAGGCTGCTCACATCACATATAGCCATAATGAGACCTTCTTGCCAATTAAAATTCTCTAAAATTTGTAATAGACTCATTGTGTCCTTTAGGTATGCTGGACATTTTATTACTATTTTTTGCAAAAATTGATCTATATATTGTGATAGAGAAGACAGTAGTGATCCTATTCCGGAGACTATTGGTCTCCCTGGTGGGTCACTTATGTCCTTATGTTTTTTTGGTAGGACATAAATTACTGGAATCCTGGGATATTTTATATCTAAGAAATCGTATTCCTTTTTGGTCAGAATACCTATATCTAGACCTTCATCTAAAAATTCCTTATATTTAACTTTAATTTGTGGGAGTGGGTTATTCAATAATTCTTTATAAGTTTTTTCGTCTTTTAACTGTTTATAAATCTCCTGTATGTAGGTATCTCTCACCTATTTGGTTTTGTTTTATTATTCACGTGTTTGTGGTTAGTGTGGCCCACAAATGTGATAGTAGCACCTAAATTTATTTAGGGATTTATTCACTTAATTTGTTGTTGTATTTTGCACTTATAACTTGTGTTAAACGTTTTTTTAAATTTTATAGCAATGATATACAGGGAGCCTAGATGGAGGTGCCAAATTTCAGGATAGATTTAAATACAGTGGCTTGGATTTTAACATTCAATGCTATTTTGCTTTTCTGAAAAAAAAAAAAGTGAATAAGTAATTATGGACATCTCTGCGCGCTTACCCCAATATTCCAGGCTAATAACCATCATCGGTACCGCTATATCGCTCAGAGTGCACCAGCCAGATGCCCAGCGATATAGGGAAAAAGAACAAAAAGCAATGAGTGAACCCGGGCTCAGGATCCCAAGATATAGGGGTCTTCCTACGCACGACCCAGCGGCCTTAATCAGCCAAGATGGCACCTGCCGAGGCCTACACCTCAATGTCGTCTGATGATGACATCTTCCCTCCATCTCGACCACGCTCAGTACCACAGACAACTTCAGAGTTGGAGGACTCTAATCCATCTACTAAAGCAGATATCAGGGCACTAATGACAGTAATCAAGATCATGTTCAAAGCGGATATGGCACCGATCCGCGAGGCAGTATCTAAGCTAGCTGACGAAGTGGAGGAAGGCATGGAGGGCACCAAGCTAGCACAATCAGCCACTGATGCTACTATAGGAGCGCTACAGAAGCAATGCACAGAACAACCGGCGTAGATAGCCACCATGGAGGACAGGGCCACAGAACAAAATTTGAGATTCTGGGGAGTATCAGAAACGATTGCAGGAACCGAACTCCCCTACTACTGTCGGAGGCTTATTGCCACACTGCTAATGCCCAAGCAGGCAAAACAACTAGTGGTAGACTCCTGTTTCCTAATTACCAAGGCTTCCAACATAGCCCAAGATGTACCCAGGGATGTTCTGCTGAAATTAACTCAGGACTCCGACCATGGGGTAATCATAGGGGCTGCGAGAGGCTCTCCCACTGTCGTTTGAGGGGGCACAGCTGGTATTTTTCCAGACATACCCTGGTATGGCAAAGATCCCTCAAGCAAGTTACCGAACTACTGTCTGCAGGAGCACTCCATCCCCTACAAATGGGGCCAACACCAAATCCTGGCTGATAAGGCAGACAAGACACATCTCACGTCACACCTTTCTGAAGCACTAGCTTTTCTCCAGTCCCTAGGCATACCGGCAGAGAAGACTCTACAGACGGCTCGCCTATCCTGGACTGTTGCAGGAATTACTCCATTTGTACTCAGAGGGGGTGGGCGTGAGACAACCACTTTACCCACCTGAAGTCTGCACTTGCAGACCCATACCAGCAACCTTCTAGATATAGACCACTTTATCGGGCATTAACAAGGGAGGGAACATTAGCCACAAACACTTAAAATGAGTGGATTTACGCTATGAGATCTTAATGTCTTTGCCATTGTATCATACCCGTTCCTGTATGGCTCTCATGCCATGTTGTATCTCAGCAATAATTTGCAAAAATAAAGAATAAAAAAAAGAGAGCTCCCCTTTAATCAGCAATTTTATTTTGCAGATTTGTTAGGAACACTCTGGGCACCATAACAACAGTTTTTTCAATTAAGTTTTGTTTGGTGCCAGGAGGTCTATGACTCTGGCTTTCCTTTAGAGGTTAAAGAGTTCACAAATGGGTTTAACCCCAAAGTCTCCTCTCCAGTGCAGGATCGCTCTGCCCCCTACAACCACTTGTTGGAATGCTTGAAAACAGAAGCCTAGGTCTGTCGCAGGTAGTGCCGCTGTTTGGCTTGGAGAGGTCATCTTTTAGTTAGTTTGCTATGGAGTCCCTCTAAACTTTACTTCTTTACTTTACAGGGCGAATATTGCCCCAGAAAATCTAGTGAGATGTTTTACTGTTTAAAAAAAACAAGAATAAACAATGGAGTTGGTTTTCTTTTAGTCCACATAGCTTTTAGAACAATTATATTTTAAAGCGGCACTGTCATGCCGAATCCCGTTTTTTTTTTTTAACCCCCCTCCCGCCTCCACTACATCCAATTCACCCACTAGTCACCCCCAAATACCCCTAAGCCTGTAATTTTACACAGCGTGGGAAAGTTCTTTTGAAATTTCCCACGCTGAGTAATTTGACTCATAACACTCTGATTGGTGGATTAAGTAACCAATCAGAGTGTTATGAGTCAAATTACACAGCGAGGGAAAATTCAAAAGAACTTTCCCACGCTGTGTAAAATGACACAGAGCACTCTGATTGGGTGGCTTTCAAGCCACCCAATCAGAGTGCTCTGTGTCATTTTACACAGCGTGGGAAAGTTCTTTTGAATTTTCCCACGCTGTTTAAAATGACACAGAGCACTCTGATTGGCTTAAACCACCCAATCAGAGTGTTCTACGCCTAATTGCAGGGCGGGGCAAGGCTTTATGAGCCTTGACCCGCCCTGCGGAGCTCAGTACGCGGCGTGCCCTCGAAGGGCGAACAAGGATTAATTTTTTTGCGCTCGTTTTTTTGCGACGGGTATGATGGATTTTTATTTGCCCTTTTTGGGGGCTGAAGAAAGAAGATTTTAGAAAAAAGAAGACGTCAAATGGTAAGTTTAATTTTTTTTTTTACATTTTAGTTATTTTATTCCCCCCTCACTATTTTGAGGGTGAGGGGGGTAGGTAGGGGATAGTTTGTTTTGGGTGGTGGGGAGGGTGACTAGGGGCTTGGGACCCCTAGTCACCTTGATTGGGGGGGTGTTTCATTTAGGGCCCCCACCCACCGCTCAGGGGTGGGGGCCGGGGGGGGAGGACAGTAGGTCCCCCCTATCTTTATTTAGGGCCCCCACTCACCGCTCAGGGGTGGGGGCCAGGGGGGAGGACAGTAGGTCTCCCCCCCTTATTGTTTTATTAGGGCCCCCACCCACCGCGCAGGGGTGGGGGCCAGGGGGGGAGGACAGTAGGTCCCCCCCTTATTGTTTTATTAGGGACCCCACCCACCACGCAGGGGTGGGGGCCAGGGGGGGAGGACAGTAGGTCCCCCCCTTATTGTTTTATTAGGGACCCCACCCACCGCGCAGGGGTGGGGGCCAGGGGGGAAGGACAGTAGGTCCCCCCCTTATTGTTTTATTAGGGCCCCCACCCACCGCGCAGGGGTGGGGGCCAGGGGGGGGAGGACAGTAGGACCCCCCTTATTGTTTTATTAGGGGCCCCACCCACCGCGCAGGGGTGGGGGCCAGGTGGGGAGGACAGTAGGTCCCCCCCCATCTTTATTTAGGGCCCCCACCCACCGCGCAGGGGTGGGGGCAGGACACCAGCCGCGCAGGGGGGGGTGGGTTATTAGTTTTTTTGTTTTTTTACAGTGAGCAGCTATAGGCTGCTCACTGCTTACTACACATGCCACTACTCGCGATATAGCGAGTAGGGGCATATTATTTACTAATACTAAGTAATCTTTACTTAGTATTAGTAAATGTGGCTGAAAGACCAAATTAGGTCTTTCAGCCTTTTAGTAGATAGCTCCCTAATACCATGGGAATTAGGGAGTTATCTACTAAGCGCCTGCAAGATGCAGCCGCGGAAATGAATAGGATCGGAGTTTCATTCATTAGAATGAAATTCCGATACGAACAAAGTACCGAATTGCATCCTAACATGAATGGAGAAACTCTTCTCATTCTGTTAGGATGCAATTCGGCAGTTTTGCCGGCGTTCTGTCTAAGTGACAGGGTGTTCGGCAATACTGACAGGAAGTATTGTGGGAACAGTGAGGAAAGCTAGGGATCATGGGAAAATTGCTCTGACCAGCGGAAATGAAGCACACTTTGCTCCTCCGCTGGTCAGAGCTGGTCAAGCGGAGGAATGAACCATAAGGCAAAGAGTCCCTACTTTGTCTGATGATTTTAAAGAAAACTAAAGAAGACAGGAAGAAAAGAATAACAGATCCCGAGAGAGGGGGAGAAGAGGAAGAGATTGAGGAAAGGTAAGATCGGCATGACAGTGCCGCTTTAACTATATGCACAAATATAATTGGAAAGACACTTATTGATTTATTTTTTGTTTGTTTTTTGTGAGAAATTGTATATTTATAAATATTAAACTGTGTTGTCTGGCAGCTTACACTGATCTATATTCCATTATAATAATAGCCTTCCCAGTGTATCATTTTACCTATACAAAATTACATGGTTTAACAAATGCTCCTTATTAGTCTAAATGTGTCTCTGCCACCCTCACCATGTCCCTAATGCATCTTTGTCACCCTCCCCCACTGACCACTAGGAATTACAGTGGATCCTGAGGTCGTGAGTGTGAGCACGCCCAAGAGTTGGCCGGCTGGTCATCTCAGGGCCCCCAATACAGGGCCGACTGTGCACTAAGGAGGAGTTTACCCAGATGGAAGGTGCCTACTCTGCTAAAATATAGTGTCTGCAGGGAGAATGCTTCATAGCTAATGGTGGTGGAGCAAAAGAGGAAAAATTATATGTGTGTGGTCAAAATTGCCGTGGGTGGTGCCTCTGATTGACTGAGTGGTCATCTTTCAGTTATGTTGTTATAGTTCCCCATTAAACTTTACTTTACAGGCAGTGGCATCACTAGGGGGGAGGGCAGGGGGGGCCATGGCCCCCCTACATTATGCAGTGCCCCCCCAATTCAAATTAAAGTCGGGAGCTCTGCATCTCCCTTCTCACGCTGCAGCAGCACTGTAAATGGTGGACTTTTCCTGCCTGCGGCCAGAGGAGGCGCTGTGTGCTGGGAGGACTTCCTCCAGGATCACAGAGAGCAGCGCAGGGGAGAGACAGGGAGAGGAAGTTCAGCTCTGCACAGAGGCATCCAGGCAGCTGCTGGTTAGTGTTACTCAGACTGTGGGGTGGGGAGTTGGTCAGTCTGTGTGTGTATGGGTCAGTCTGTGTGTATGGATCAGTCTGTGTGTATGGATCAGTCTGTGTGTGTATGGATCAGTCAGTCTGTGCATGTATGGATCAGTCTGTGTGTGTATGGATCAGTCTGTGTGTGTATGGATCAGTCTGTGTGTGTATGGATCAGTCTGTGTGTGTATGGATCAGTCTGTGTGTATATATGGATCAGTCTGTGTATATATGGACCAGTCTGTGTGTGTATGGATCAGTCTGTGTGTGTATGGATCAGTCTGTGTGTAAGGGGGGTCAGTCTGTGTGGGTATGGATCAGTCTGTGTGTATGGATCAGTCTGTGTGTGTATGGATGATCAGTCTGTGTATGGATCAGTCGGTGTATGTATGGATCAGTCTGTGTGTGTTTGGATCAGTCTGTGTGTGTTTTGATCAGTCTGTGTGTGTTTGGATCAGTCTGTGTGTGTTTGGATCAGTCTGTGTATGTATGGATCAGTCTGTGTATGTATGGATCAATCTGTCTATGTATGGATCAGTCTGTGTGTATGGATCAGTCTGTGTGTGTATGGATCAGTCTGTTTGTGTATGGATGATCAGTCTGTGCATGTATGGATCAGTCTGTGTGTGTATGGATCAGTCTGTGTGTGTATGGATGATCAGTCTGTGTATGTATGGATCAGTCTGTGTGTGTATGGATGATCAGTCTGTGTGTGTATGGATCAGTCTGTGTGTGTATGGATCAGTCTGTGTATATATGGATCAGTCTGTGTGTGTATGGGTCAGTCTGTGTGTAAGGGGGGTCAGTCTGTGTGTATGGATCAGTCTGTGTGTGTATGGATGATCAGTCTGTGTATGGATCAGTCTGTGTATGTATGGATCAGCCTGTGTATGTATGGATCAGTCTGTGTATGTATAGATCAGTCTGTGTATGTATGGATCAGTCTGTGTATGTATGGATCAGTCTGTCTATGTATGGATCAGTCTGTGTGTGTATAGATCAGTCTGTGTATGTATGGATCAGTCTGTGTATGTATGGATCAGTCTGTCTATGTATGGATCAGTCTGTGTGTGTTTGGATCAGTCTGTAGGTATGGGTCAGTCTGTGTATGTTTGGGTCAGTCTGTGTATGTCTGGATCAGTCTGTGTGTGTATGGATGATCAGTCTGTGTGTGTATGGATCAGTCTGTGTGTGTATGGATCAGTCTGTGTATGTATGGATCAGTCTGTGTGTGTATGGATCAGTCTGTGTGTATGGACCAGTCTATGTGTGTATGGATCATTCTGTGTGTATAGATCAGTCTATGTGTGTATGGATCAGTTTGTGTGTATGGATCAGTCTGTGTGTGTATGGATGATCAGTATGTGTGTGTATGGATGATCAGTCTGTGTGTGTATGGATGATCATTCTGTGTGTACATGGATCAGTCTGTGTGTGTATGGATCAGTCTGTGTATGTATGGATCAGTCTGTGTGTGTGTATGGATCAGTCTGTGTATGTATGGATCAGTCTGTCTATGTATGGATCAGTCTGTCTATGTATGGATCAGTCTGTGTGTGTATGGATCAGTCTGTATGTATGGGTCAGTCTGTGTGTGTATGGATCAGTCTGTGTGTAAGGGGGGTCAGTCTGTGTGTATGGATCAGTCTGTGTATGTATGGGTCAGTCTGTGTATGTATGGATCAGTCTGTGTATGTATGGATCAGTCTGTGTATATATGGATCAGTCTGTGTATATATGGATCAGTCTGTGTGTGTATTGATCAGTCTGTGTGTGCATGGATCAGTCTGTGTGTGTATGGATCAGTCTGTGTGTAAGGGGGGTCAGTCTGTGTGTGTATGGATCAGTCTGTGTGTGTATGGATCAGTCTGTGTGTGTATGGATCAGTCTGTGTGTGTATGGATGATCAGTCTGTGTGTGTATGGATCAGTCTGTGTGTGTATGGATGATCAGTCTGTGTGTGTATGGATCAGTCTGTGTGTGTATGGATCAGTCTGTGTGTGTATGGATCAGTCTGTGTGTGTATGGATCAGTCTGTGTATGTATGGATCAGTCTGTGTATATATGGATCAGTCTGTGTATATATGGATCAGTCTGTGTGTGTATGGATCAGTCTGTGTGTGCATGGATCAGTCTGTGTGTGTATGGATCAGTCTGTGTGTAAGGGGGGTCAGTCTGTGTGTAAGGGGGGTCAGTCTGTGTGTAAGGGGGGTCAGTCTGTGTGTGTATGGATTAGTCTGTGTGTATGGATCAGTCTGTGTGTGTATGGATGATCAGTCTGTGTATGGATCAGTCTGTGTATGTATGGATCAGTCTGTGTGTGTATGGATGATCAGTCTGTGTGTGTATGGATCAGTCTGTGTGTGTATGGATCAGTCTGTGTATGTATGGATCAGTCTGTGTGTGTATGGATCAGTCTGTGTATGTATGGATCAGTCTGTGTGTATGGATCAGTCTGTGTGTATGGATCAGTCTATGTGTGTATGGATCAGTCTGTGTGTGTATGGATCAGTCTGTGTGTATGGATCAGTATGTGTGTATGGATCAGTCTGTGTATGTATGGATCAGTCTGTGTGTGTATGGATCAGTCTGTGTGTGTATGGATCAGTCTGTGTGTGTATGGATCAGTCTGTGTGTGTATGGATCAGTCTGTGTGTAAGGGGGGTCAGTCTGTGTGGGTATGGATCAGTCTGTGTGTATGGATCAGTCTGTGTGTATGGATCAGTCTGTGTGTGTATGGATGATCAGTCTGTGTAT
Source organism: Pelobates fuscus (assembly GCF_036172605.1). Lineage (NCBI taxonomy): Eukaryota > Metazoa > Chordata > Amphibia > Anura > Pelobatidae > Pelobates > Pelobates fuscus. The sequence goes on from NC_086318.1 coordinate 235,315,537, forward strand.
GGATCAGTCGGTGTATGTATGGATCAGTCTGTGTGTGTTTGGATCAGTCTGTGTGTGTTTGGATCAGTCTGTGTGTGTTTGGATCAGTCTGTGTATGTATGGATCAGTCTGTGTATGTATGGATCAGTCTGTCTATGTATGGATCAGTCTGTGTGTATGGATCAGTCTGTGTGTGTATGGATCAGTCTGTTTGTGTATGGATGATCAGTCTGTGCATGTATGGATCAGTCTGTGTGTGTATGGATCAGTCTGTGTGTGTATGGATGATCAGTCTGTGTATGTATGGATCAGTCTGTGTGTGTATGGATCAGTCTGTGTGTGTATGGATGATCAGTCTGTGTGTGTATGGATCAGTCTGTGTGTGTATGGATGATAGGTCTGTGTGTGTATGGATCAGTCTGTGTGTGTATGGATCAGTCTGTGTGTGTATGGGTCAGTCTGTGTGTAAGGGGGGTCAGTCTGTGTGTAAGGGGGGTCAGTCTGTGTGTATGGATCAGTCTGTGTGTGTATGGATCAGTCTGTGTGTGTATGGATGATCAGTCTGTGTATGGATCAGTCTGTGTATGTATGGATCAGCCTGTGTATGTATGGATCAGTCTGTGTATGTATAGATCAGTCTGTGTATGTATGGATCAGTCTGTGTATGTATGGATCAGTCTGTCTATGTATGGATCAGTCTGTGTGTGTATAGATCAGTCTGTGTATGTATGGATCAGTCTGTGTATGTATGGATCAGTCTGTCTATGTATGGATCAGTCTGTGTGTGTTTGGATCAGTCTGTAGGTATGGGTCAGTCTGTGTATGTTTGGGTCAGTCTGTGTATGTCTGGATCAGTCTGTGTGTGTATGGATGATAAGTCTGTGTGTGTATGGATCAGTCTGTGTGTGTATGGATCAGTCTGTGTATGTATGGATCAGTCTGTGTGTGTATGGATCAGTCTGTGTGTATGGACCAGTCTATGTGTGTATGGATCATTCTGTGTGTATGGATCAGTCTATGTGTGTATGGATCAGTTTGTGTGTATGGATCAGTCTGTGTGTGTATGGATGATCAGTATGTGTGTGTATGGATGATCAGTCTGTGTGTGTATGGATGATCATTCTGTGTGTACATGGATCATCTGTGTGTGTATGGATCAGTCTGTGTATGTATGGATCAGTCTGTGTGTGTGTATGGATCAGTCTGTGTATGTATGGATCAGTCTGTCTATGTATGGATCAGTCTGTCTATGTATGGATCAGTCTGTGTGTGTATGGATCAGTCTGTATGTATGGGTCAGTCTGTGTGTGTATGGATCAGTCTGTGTGTAAGGGGGGTCAGTCTGTGTGTATGGATCAGTCTGTGTATGTATGGGTCAGTCTGTGTATGTATGGATCAGTCTGTGTATGTATGGATCAGTCTGTGTATATATGGATCAGTCTGTGTGTGTATGGATCAGTCTGTGTGTGCATGGATCAGTCTGTGTGTGTATGGATCAGTCTGTGTGTAAGGGGGGGTCAGTCTGTGTGTAAGGCGGGTCAGTCTGTGTGTGTATGGATCAGTCTGTGTGTGTATGGATCAGTCTGTGTGTGTATGGATGATCAGTCTGTGTGTGTATGGATGATCAGTCTGTGTGTGTATGGATCAGTCTGTGTGTGTATGGATCAGTCTGTGTGTGTATGGATCAGTCTGTGTGTGTATGGATCAGTCTGTGTGTTTATGGATCAGTCTGTGTATGTATGGATCAGTCTGTGTATATATGGATCAGTCTGTGTGTGTATGGATCAGTCTGTGTGTGCATGGATCAGTCTGTGTGTGTATGGATCAGTCTGTGTATGTATGGATCAGTCTGTGTATATATGGATCAGTCTGTGTGTGTATGGATCAGTCTGTGTGTGCATGGATCAGTCTGTGTGTGTATGGATCAGTCTGTGTGTGTATGGGTCAGTCTGTGTGTAAGGGGGGTCAGTCTGTGTGTGTATGGATTAGTCTGTGTGTATGGATCAGTCTGTATGTATGGGTCAGTCTGTGTATGTATGGATCAGTCTGTGTATGTATGGATCAGTCTGTGTATATATGGATCAGTCTGTGTATATATGGATCAGTCTGTGTGTGTATGGATCAGTCTGTGTGTGCATGGATCAGTCTGTGTGTGTATGGATCAGTCTGTGTGTAAGGGGGGTCAGTCTGTGTGTAAGGGGGGTCAGTCTGTGTGTGTATGGATCAGTCTGTGTGTGTATGGATCAGTCTGTGTGTGTATGGATCAGTCTGTGTGTGTATGGATGATCAGTCTGTGTGTGTATGGATGATCAGTCTGTGTGTGTATGGATCAGTCTGTGTGTGTATGGATCAGTCTGTGTGTGTATGGATCAGTCTGTGTGTGTATGGATCAGTCTGTGTATGTATGGATCAGTCTGTGTATATATGGATCAGTCTGTGTGTGTATGGATCAGTCTGTGTGTGCATGGATCAGTCTGTGTGTGTATGGATCAGTCTGTGTGTGTATGGGTCAGTCTGTGTGTAAGGGGGGACAGTCTGTGTGTGTATGGATCAGTCTGTGTGTATGGATCAGTCTGTGTGTATGGATCAGTCTGTGTGTGTATGGATGGTCAGTCTGTGTATGGATCAGTCTGTGTATGTATGGATCAGTCTGTATGTGTATGGATGATCAGTCTGTTTGTGTATGGATCAGTCTGTGTGTGTATGGATCAGTCTGTGTATGTATGGATCAGTCTGTGTGTGTATGGATCAGTCTGTGTATGTATGGATCAGTCTGTGTGTATGGATCAGTCTGTGTGTATGGATCAGTCTATTTGTGTATGGATCAGTCTGTGTGTGTATGGATCAGTCTGTGTGTATGGATCAGTATGTGTGTATGGATCAGTCTGTGTATGTATGGGTCAGTCTGTGTTTGTATGGATCAGTCTGTCTATGTATGGATCAGTCTGTGTGTGTATGGATCAGTCTGTATGTATGGGTCAGTCTGTGTGTGTATGGATCAGTCTGTGTGTAAGGGGGGTCAGTCTGTGTGTATGGATCAGTCTGTGTATGTATGGGTCAGTCTGTGTATGTATGGATCAGTCTGTGTGTATGGATCAGTCTGTGTGTGTATGGATCAGTCTGTGTGTGTATGGATCAGTCTGTGTGTGTATGGATGATCAGTCTGTGTGTGTATGGATCAGTCTGTGTGTGTATGGATCAGTCTGTGTGTGTATGGATCAGTCTGTGTGTGTATGGATCAGTCTGTGTGTGTATGGATCAGTCTGTGTATGTATGGATCAGTCTGTGTATATATGGATCAGTCTGTGTGTGTATGGATCAGTCTGTGTGTGCATGGATCAGTCTGTGTGTGTATGAATCAGTCTGTGTGTAAGGGGGGTCAGTCTGTGTGTAAGGGGGGTCAGTCTGTGTGTGTATGGATTAGTCTGTGTGTATGGATCAGTCTGTGTGTATGGATCAGTCTGTGTGTGTATGGATGATCAGTCTGTGTATGGATCAGTCTGTGTATGTATGGATCAGTCTGTGTGTGTATGGATGATCAGTCTGTGTGTGTATGGATCAGTCTGTGTGTGTATGGATCAGTCTGTGTATGTATGGATCAGTCTGTGTGTGTATGGATCAGTCTGTGTATGTATGGATCAGTCTGTGTGTATGGATCAGTCTGTGTGTATGGATCAGTCTATGTGTGTATGGATCAGTCTGTGTGTATGGATCAGTTTGTGTGTATGGATCAGTCTGTGTGTATGGATCAGTCTGTGTGTATGGATCAGTCTGTGTGTGTATGGATGATCAGTCTGTGTGTGTATGGATGATCAGTCTGTGTGTGTATGGATGATCAGTCTGTGTGTACATGGATCATCTGTGTGTGTATGGATCAGTCTGTGTATGTATGGATCAGTCTGTGTATGTATGGATCAGTCTGTCTATGTATGGATCAGTCTGTGTATGTATGGATCAGTCTGTCTATGTATGGATCAGTCTGTGTGTGTATGGATCAGTCTGTATGTATGGGTCAGTCTGTGTTTGTATGGATCAGTCTGTGTGTATGGATCAGTCTGTGTGTATGGATCAGTCTGTGTGTATGGGTCAGTCTGTGTGTATGGATCAGTCTGTGTGTATGGATCAGTCTGTGTGTATGGATCAGTCTGTGTGTATGGATCAGTCTGTGTGTATGGATCAGTCTGTATATGTATGGATCAGTCTGTATATGTATGGATCAGTCTGTGTGTGTATGGATCAGTCTGTGTGTGTATGGATCAGTCTGTGTGTGTATGGATCAGTCTGTGTATGTATGGATCAGTCTGTGTATATATGGATCAGTCTGTGTATATATGGATCAGTCTGTGTGTGTATGGATCAGTCTGTGTGTGCATGGATCAGTCTGTGTGTGTATGGATCAGTCTGTGTGTAAGGGGGGTCAGTCTGTGTGTAAGGGGGGTCAGTCTGTGTGTGTATGGATTAGTCTGTGTGTATGGATCAGTCTGTGTGTATGGATCAGTCTGTGTGTGTATGGATGATCAGTCTGTGTATGGATCAGTCTGTGTATGTATGGATCAGTCTGTGTGTGTATGGATGATCAGTCTGTGTGTGTATGGATCAGTCTGTGTATGTATGGATCAGTCTGTGTGTGTATGGATCAGTCTGTGTATGTATGGATCAGTCTGTGTGTATGGATCAGTCTGTGTGTATGGATCAGTCTATGTGTGTATGGATCAGTCTGTGTGTGTATGGATCAGTTTGTGTGTATGGATCAGTCTGTGTGTATGGATCAGTCTGTGTGTATGGATCAGTCTGTGTGTGTATGGATGATCAGTATGTGTGTGTATGGATGATCAGTCTGTGTGTGTATGGATGATCAGTCTGTGTGTGTATGGATGATCAGTCTGTGTGTAGATGGATCATCTGTGTGTGTATGGATCAGTCTGTGTATGTATGGATCAGTCTGTGTATGTATGGATCAGTCTGTCTATGTATGGATCAGTCTGTGTATGTATGGATCAGTCTGTGTATGTATGGATCAGTCTGTGTATGTATGGATCAGTCTGTGTATGTATGGATCAGTCTGTCTATGTATGGATCAGTCTGTGTGTGTATGGATCAGTCTGTATGTATGGGTCAGTCTGTGTGTGTATGGATCAGTCTGTGTGTATGGATCAGTCTGTGTGTATGGATCAGTCTGTGTGTATGGGTCAGTCTGTGTATGTATGGATCAGTCTGTGTGTATGGATCAGTCTGTGTGTATGGATCAGTCTGTGTGTATGGATCAGTCTGTATATGTATGGATCAGTCTGTATATGTATGGATCAGTCTGTGTGTGTATGGATGATCAGTCTGTGTGTGTATGGATGATCAGTCTGTGTGTGTATGGATCAGTCTGTGTGTGTATGGATCAGTCTGTGTGTGTATGGATCAGTCTGTGTGTGTATGGATCAGTCTATGTGTGTATGGATCAGTCTGTGTGTGTATGGATCAGTCTGTGTGTGTGTGGATCAGTCTGTGTGTGTATGGATCAGTCTGTGTGTGTATGGATGATCAGTCTGTGTGTGTATGGATGACCAGTCTGTGTATGTATGGATCAGTCTGTGTATGTATGGATTAGTCTGTATGTGTATGGATCAGTCTGTGTGTGTATGGATGATCAGTCTGTGTGTGTATGGATCAGGCTGTGTGTGTATGGATCAGTCTGTGTGTGTATGGATCATCTGTGTGTGTATGGATCCGTCTGTGTGTGTATGGATCAGTCTGTGTATGTATGGATCAGTCTGTGTGTGTATGGGTCAGTCTGTGTGTAGGGGGTCAGTCTGTGTATGTATGGATCAGTTTATGTGTGTATGGATCAGTCTGTGTGTGTATGGATGATCAGTCTGTGTGTGTATGGATCAGTCTGTGTGTGTATGGATCATCTGTGTGTGTGTGGATCAGTTTGTGTGTGTATGGATCAGTTTGTGTATGTATGGGTCAGTCTGTGTTTGTATGGATCAGTCTGTGTATGTATGGGTCAGTCTGTGTGTAGGGGGGGGCAGTCTGTGTGTGTATAGGTCAGTCTGTGTGTAGGGGGGTCAGTCTGTGTATGTATGGATCAGTCAGTGTGTATGGATCAGTCAGTGTGTATGGATCAGTCTGTGTGTAGGGGGGTCAGTCTGTGTGTGTATGGGTCAGTCAGTGTGTATGGATCAGTCTGTGTGTAGGGGGGTCAGTCTGTGTGTGTATGGGTCAGTCTGTGTATGTATGGGTCAGTCTGTGTTTGTATGGGTCAGTCTGTGTGTAGGGGGGGGTCAGTCTGTGTGTGTATGGATCAGTCTGTGTATGTATGGGTCAGTCCGTGTGTAGGGGGGTCAGTCTGTGTGTGTATGGGTCAGTCAGTGTGTATGGATCAGTCTGTGTGTAGGGGGGTCAGTCTGTGTGTGTATGGATCAGTCTGTGTATGTATGGGTCAGTCTGTGTATGTATGGGTCAGTCTGTGTGTAGGGGGGGTCAGTCTGTGTGTGTATGGATCAGTCTGTGTATGTATGGGTCAGTCCGTGTGTAGGGGGGTCAGTCTGTGTTTAGGGGGGTCATCCTGTGAGTGTATGGGTCAGTCAGTTAGTGTATGTGTGGGGGGGGTCAGTCTGTGTATGTATGGGTCAGTCTGTGTGTAGGGGGGTCAGTCTGTGTATGTATGGATCAGTCAGTGTGTATGGATCAGTCTGTGTGTAGGGGGGTCAGTCTGTGTGTGTATGGGTCAGTCAGTGTGTATGGATCAGTCTGTGTGTAGGGGGGTCAGTCTGTGTGTGTATGGATCAGTCTGTGTATGTATGGGTCAGTCCGTGTGTAGGGGGGTCAGTCTGTGTGTAGGGGGGTCATCCTGTGAGTGTATGGGTCAGTCAGTTAGTGTATGTGTGGGGGGGTAAGTCTGTGTATGTATGGGTCAGTCTGTGTGTAGGGGGGTCAGTCTGTGTATGTATGGATCAGTCAGTGTGTATGGATCAGTCTGTGTGTAGGGGGGTCAGTCTGTGTGTGTATGGGTCAGTCAGTGTGTATGGATCAGTCTGTGTGTAGGGGGGTCAGTCTGTGTGTGTATGGATCAGTCTGTGTATGTATGGGTCAGTCTGTGTTTGTATGGGTCAGTCTGTGTGTAGGGGGGGTCAGTCTGTGTGTGTATGGATCAGTCTGTGTATGTATGGGTCAGTCCGTGTGTAGGGGGGTCAGTCTGTGTGTGTATGGGTCAGTCAGTGTGTATGGATCAGTCTGTGTGTAGGGGGGTCAGTCTGTGTGTGTATGGATCAGTCTGTGTATGTATGGGTCAGTCTGTGTATGTATGGGTCAGTCTGTGTATGTATGGGTCAGTCTGTGTGTAGGGGGGGTCAGTCTGTGTGTGTATGGATCAGTCTGTGTATGTATGGGTCAGTCCGTGTGTAGGGGGGTCAGTCTGTGTTTAGGGGGTCATCCTGTGAGTGTATGGGTCAGTCAGTTAGTGTATGTGTGGGGGGGGTCAGTCTGTGTGTGTATGGATCAGTCTGTGTATGTATGGGTCAGTCCGTGTGTAGGGGGGTCAGTCTGTGTGTTGGGGGGTCATCCTGTGAGTGTATGGGTCAGTCAGTTAGTGTATGTGTGGGGGGGTAAGTCTGTGTATGTATGGGTCAGTCTGTGTGTAGGGGAGTCAGTCTGTGTGTAGGGGGGGTCAGTCTGTGTGTAGGGGGGGTCAGTCTGTGTGTAGGGGGGTCATCCTGTGAGTGTATGGGTCAGTCAGTGAGTGTATGGGTGTGTGGGGGGGGGGGGGGGGTCAGTCTGTGTATGTATGGGTCCGTCTGTGTATGGGTGTGGGGTGTCAGTCTGTGTATGTATGGGTTTGTCTGTGTAAGGGAACAGTCTGTGTGTGGGGGCAGAGTGTGTGTATGGGTATGTCTGTGTATGGGTATGTCTGTGTATGGGTATGTCTGTGTATGTGTATGGGTCAGTCTCTGTAAGTGCTTGAGCTCCAAGAGACAGAACTCTCATCTCGTGAACCCCCCTGTACCCGATGGATAGGCAGCCTTCTCAACCACCATGGATCTGATTGTGACACCCCTCCCTGCAAGGTAAGATGAGGGAAAGGGGAATACAGTATTCTTTTTTTTTTTTTTTTTGTAAACAACTAAAGTAAAAATTGTAAAGCTGTTCACTGTCCCACTCTCTACACCCCCTGAACACAGTACACCCTCACAGACAGTGAACCCCCCCCCCCCCACATACAGGACACTCCCACCAACACAGAGTACACCTTTGCATACACACACAGTGCACACCTCACACATCATCTCTTCACCTACATACCTTTACCCCCACAAACACATGCATACATACATACATGCTTTACCACATTACACACCATATCTCATATATATATATATATATATATATATATATATATATATATATTAATTAAAGGACCACTATAGGCACCCAAACAACTTCACCACTTCATCTCAATGAAGTGGTCTGGGTGCCAGGCCACTCTAGTGTTAACCCTGCAGCTGTAAACATAGCAGTTTCAGAGAAACTGCTATGTTTACACTAGGGTTAATCCAGCCTCTAGTGGCTGTCTTACAGACAGTCGCTAGAGGCGCTTCCGCGCTTCTCACTGCGAAAATCAGAGTGAGAAGACGCTGACGTCTATAGGAAAGCATTGAGAAATGCTTTCCTATGGGCGGTTTGAATGTGCATGCGGGTCTTGCCCCGCATGCGCATTTGGCGCTGACATGGGCAGAAGGAGGAGAGTTCCCAGCGCCGAGGGAGCCCGGCGCTGGAGAAAGGTAAGTGTTTCTAACTCCTTCAGCCCAGCGGGAGTGGAACCCTGAGGGTGGGGGGGACCTAAAGACCCTATAGTGCCAGGAAAACGAGTTTGTTTTCCTGGCACTATAGTGGTCCTTTAAATATAAATATAAATATATATATATATATATATATAAAACAACAACTACAACAACTCTGTAACGGATCACCTGGCACCCCGACTTGGTACCTCTGTTAATGGATGCTCCTAGTGCTTCCTGAGGACTCCAAGCACTCTGGCAGACACCACAATCACCGAATCCGAGAAACCTTTTAAATTCTCCCAAGCATATGAATGCTGTAGACCAGGGGTAGGCAACCTTTTAGCAGCACTGTGCCGATCTAGGATTGTGATGTCCCGTAGCGTGCCGGTCCTATTTTTTTTTTTAAACTGAGGTGTGTATGCTGCCGTATCCCGCTTGTTATTTTTACTGTAATTGCTTTGTATCGTTGTATTTGTGCGTATATGCAGGGCCGTCTTTAATATTGACTGGACCCTGGGCAAAGCATTTGTTTGGGGCCCCCTGGACCCTGTCCTCCCTCCCCAGGCGTGCAATCACGTCCTCCACCTCAACGCAGTGGCGGACCTAAAGTAGAGAGGTGCAAGAATTTTTTTGGGCTTCCCTGTTGAATGAGTGATTAAAAGGTAGATCCCCATCTGTCGTGCAACTCCAGTAATGCATTGACAGCTGGGGCTCTACCATTTACCCATGTTTCCAGGTCTTAGCACTAAGCGGTTTTTGTGTGTCTGAATGTAAACAGGTTTTTGTATGGAATATGTTTGTATGTGGTGTTGGCGTCACTGCAAGCATGTATTTGTGTAGTGTTGGTTTTTGAATGCAGGGGTGTATTTACATATAATTTTGGTGTGTAACACAGACATGTGTTTGTAAATAGTGTTGAAATTTGAATGTAGTGTAGTATTAGTGTGTGAATGCTGAGATGTATGCACATATACACGCACACAGATATATATATATGTGTAGTATTAGTAGTATTAGTGTGTGAATGCTGAGATGTATGCACATATACACGCACACAGATATATATATATATACACACTGAAACACACACACAGACATACTGACATATTGACACACACGCACACAGACATACTAACACACACGCACACACTGACACACAAACAGATATACTGACACACACACACACAGACAGACATACTGACACAGGTATGCTGACACACACACACTGACATACTGACACACACAGATATACCGACACACACATACAGACACACACTGACAGACATACACACACATGGATATACTGACACACACAAAAATTACACTTTTAAACCCACCCTCCAGTTTCCTACCTTTCCTGCTGGTGGCTGAAGGTGTTGGGAGTTGGGGTATGGCTTTCTCGGCCAGCCCCACTCCACTCTGCCTACTCTTCTTTCCCGCGCGCTCCTCTCTTTGTGGGAGGAAGTGATGCACGGCCGTCACTTCCTCCCAGCCTGTTGCCAAAAAGCAAGGGGCCCGCTCGCGCTGTTAAAGCGCCACTGGGACCCTGCTGACAGAAGCCCACCGGGTGGGCCTCCTTAGTGTGCGGATTACCGGCCGGGGGTCAGAAATAGTTGAGGCCAGCGGGGCTCACGGTGCAGCTGCCCAGTTTGCCCCACATTAAAGACGGCCCTGCGTATATTAGCTATTATATTGTATATGTTCATGAGTAGTTTATGGTATTGTGTATGATACATATGAATGTGAGTTGTGTATGGGGGCTGCTTGTGGAATTGTGTGAATGGATATGTCACATTGTGTGTTTGGTAGTGTGTGTGGGGGCTGTTTGAGGTATTGCATGTGAGAGACTGCATGTGGGGTTGTGTGCATGTATGTGGATTGTTAGTGGTGTTGCGTTTGTGCAGATTATGTGTGTGTTTGTGTGTGGGCTGTCCGTACTATTTGTATGAGGGATTACACAGGAATGCAGGATTCTGCATTCCTGTGTATATCTAGCAGTGTGGGTGGCTTCCCTGGGTTCCAGTGGGGACCAGGCCGGCCAGGTACATGTCAAGGACAGGAGCTGCAACAGCAACTGCGAGCTGCTCTACTACAGTGTGGATTCCTATTCACAAGTGCTGTGAGGAAGTGATCTGAGATCACTTCCTCTATGTGCTGCAATGCATAAATTGAGGATTGTCCTTCACCACCTTTTCGGATTAGCAGATATCTGAAGTTTTACTGGGACTCCTGATAGGCCAGAGCCTATTTGTCTCTAGCAGCCTTGAGTGCCGTGCAAAGACACCTCGAGTGCCGTGCATGGCACTAGTGCCGTAGGTTGCCTACCTCTGGTCTACAGCATTCATACGCTTGGGAGAATTTAAAGGTTTCTTGGATTCGGTGATTATGGTGTCTGCCAGAGTGCTTGGAGTCCTCAGGAAGCACTAGGAGCATCCATTAACGGAGGTACCAAGTCGGGGTGCCAGGCGATCCGTTACATTGGTGGCAGCGGTGGGATGGCGTCCTAGTGTGAGGTAAAGCAGCTCAGAGACACTGTTTGGATTTACAAATTGAGGGCAACGCTAGCACTCGTGCAGCGCCCCTGGGAGCAGACTAGTATGGAAGGTTCTGGCTCTGGAGATGATTGGCTGGCCGAGGTGAGGCAGCGAGTGGCCGAGTATGGGGATGATATACCCATGGAGACACGCCGGGTGATCTGGAACCAGGTCATGGCTGAGCGAAACACAAGGCTGGACCGAGAATTCCGGTTGGCGAAAGAGAGGAAGTATGCTCAGCAGCAGGAGCGTTACAGCAGCCGAGTAGAGGCTGCATCCGAGGAGGTTAGCCGTCTTTCCCTGAGGCGGCGGGAGGAACCCGAAGTGGGGGTCCTCATAGACTGGTCCTGTGAGGAACCACAACAGGCAGGTAGAGATGGGACCAAGGTCTCTCCACCGGGATGCTGGGCAACCGGCCCAGATCCCCAGCAGCAGCCAGAGTTGCCAGGTGGGGAAGCAGGTGGCCCTTACTCACAAATGTTGAGGGGCCTCACGGGTTGGTCCTGGGAAGACCCACAGATGGCAGGTGGAGATGGGACTGCAGTCTCTCTACCGGCCCTACAGGGATGCTGGGCAGTCGGCCCAGATCCCCAGCGGCAGTGTGAAGTGCAGGGAGAGGAGAGCAGCGTCCTCCCTCCCCAGCGGCAGGCTGAGTTACAGGGGGCAGAGGTAGTTGGTCCTACCCCCCAGCAGCAGCGTGATTTTTTGGGAATAGAGAGCCCAGTCTCCGTTCCCCAGCAGCAGGACACTGAATTGGGAGGAGAGACAGTCGGTCTCCCTCCACAAAGACTGAAAGTAGGCAAGGGAGAGGAGGTTGTTATTCCCTCTCCCCATCGGCAGCACAGCTCACCAAGGGGAGACAGTAAGCCCCACAACAGCACAGATGGGACCGTGGTCTCTGTTCCCAAGTTACAGGGAGCTGAAGGAGCCGTCCTTGCTCCCCAGCGGCAGTCTACGGTTCAGGGAGAGGAGTTTGTCATCCCCTCTCCCCAGCGGCAGCTTAGCACACCAAGGGGAGACAGTAAACCCCACAACCGTGCAGATGGGACCGTAGTCTCTGCACCTACACCACTGGGGATAGGGACAGTCGGTCCTAGTCCACAACAGCCAGACAAAATATCGGAAGGGGAGACAGTCGTTTTTCCCCAACAACAGCTGTGTTCAACCAGGGGAGAGGACACCCTGGTTACTTTTTCCCCAAGCCTTGGACTTACAACTGGACACGAGTGGCAGGGGGCCATCTGGACAACTACCCCCTGTAAGGACAGCCAGCCGACTATCAGAGCCCCAGACCGACTGGAGGTCTGGAGTCTGGATAGTCTAAATGGGAAAGGGGAGAAATGTGGCGGAACCCACCTCGCCACTGGACATTGGAGGGGCCTGGCTGCCTGCCTCTTACCTGCTGACTATGGCCCCTGGAAAATTGGTACACTTAAAGATTTATATTTGGGCATATTGTACTGTATATTGCTGCTACTGGCCCTTTTAACAGCATCTATGGACACATTGGGACTTTTGGGACTACTGTCCCTTTAAGACTGTGAAGCATGTTCTAGTGTGCTGCCTGTAATATTGTATATGTATTCATGTGTTAAGTTTAGCCTGGGTGATATGTATGCAGCATTCACCTGATTGTTCGGTAGAATCACTCCATTCATTATATTGAGTGAAACTACCGAACAACCAGACCACCCAGGAATAAGTGTGCCTCCAATTACAGTTTGCAACAATGTTGCAAACGGGTAATTGGCAATCAGTGTAATGTAGTCTTTGTCCTCTGGGTGGCCGCCATTCGGGAAACAAACACGTGGCGGCGGCCATCTTAAACTACCGAACAGCGGTGTTTTGCCGTCGAGTGTCTGGAACTAAAATCGGACACTTGACTAGGCAAACACCGCTGAGACCTCCATACTTCCAGAAATTCGTATGGAAACTACCGAATGACCCGCCGTTCGGTAGAAAGAACCCCATAAACAAGGGAATTCATTCAAACCCTCTCCAGGCTCTATAACACAGGCAATTCGCCTGTTTTCATTCCCTTGTTTGTGACCGACCGCAGGGCCAAAATGCATGGAACTGTTTTCGGATACTTTACCCATGCGGTCGGTCAAATCTTTGGAACCCCATATCTCACGAACCATTCATCCGAATTACTTGAATTTTGGATATGTTGTCCCCCTGAATAAGGGCTATCCAGCGATGCTGGATTTAAAGGTGTACCCCCTGTTTTTGGGGTACATCCAGGAATTGGGGAAAAGTGTGTACTGTATAATTGGGTTAAGTGGTAATCTAAGGGGAGGAAATGTGTGGGAGGTACATCCATGTGATTGGTCAATATCATCCTCCCCCTGGGAGTGTCCTGTATGTACCTGTTTGTGAATAAAAGCCAGGCTGGATGAGCCAGTCCAGAGTTCCTGTTTTAACCTCAAAGTGATGTGTCGTCTCATTATTGGGGGAAGGATTTATTGTATGCTGTTCCAGTTGACTGCTAGGGGTACAAGCCTATTCGTATGGTTCCTATTCAATGGTCTACAGCATTCATACGCTTGGGAGAATTTAAAGGTTTCTTGGATTCGGTGATTATGGTGTCTGCCAGAGTGCTTGGAGTCCTCAGGAAGCACTAGGAGCATCCATTAACGGAGGTACCAAGTCGGGGTGCCAGGCGATCCGTTACACGGTATATTTAATTAATCTATCGTAGGAGCATTGTGAATATATATTTGTAGTCGGGGACAAAAGCCGTACTTATAACAGGTAGATATTTGAGCAAGTCGGTTGTGGTGTGCCGAAACCGACGTATCGGGTAGGCCTTTAATAAAAGAGGGCCCACCTGGTAATAGTATATATACATATATAAGGGGAGCGGTGGGAGGGATGAACCTTGAGGCATCAGCCCTGTGGAATAGGGGGCCTGGGCTTATATAGCAGTGTAACCCCTCCCACAACTTCAGGCTCTGCCTTCTAATTTGTAGTCGGGGACAAAAGCCGTACTTATAACAGGTTAGATATTTGAGCAAGTCAGTTGTGGTGTGCCGAAAACGACGTATCGGGTAGGCCTGTCATAAAAGAGGGCAAAATGAAATTCACTTTATTATACATATTTACATGGCAAGATTCTTAAAGGCTAGTGTTAATTCTAGCTCTGGTTGCAGTATGTATGTGGAATACACTGCGGATTTCCACCGTTCTAATCTTTTAATGATGTGAGCTGGAACGTTTTGTCTTGATGCGGCGGAGGCTGCCCCTATTCTGAATGAGTGTCCTGTAAAGGCATTGGGATTAACCCCTTAAGGACCAAACTTCAGGAATAAAAGGGAATCATGACATGTCACACATGTCATGTGTCCTTAAGGGGTTAAGTCACAGCCTAGTTAAGAGAGTTCTTATGTATGAAATGAACTTGGCTGTGGTGAGTAGTTTGCCCTGTATTGTGAATAGGGCCTTGTTAGGATTTATGTCAACGAGTGATGCTACATACCGGTCTAGTATTACCACCGGACACCATTTGTTGGCCGTGTGGTAGTAATTTATTTCTGTAGGTGGTCCTGATTGGTTGGTTTTAGTGTGACTGATGGTGAGAACATAATGATCTGAATGTTTGTTTAGGTCAGAAACTTTCAGATAATTTTTACAGGATGTGATGTTCTCAGCAGTGAATTCGTTGGGTTGTAAGAACCCATAGAATGCCAGGTAAACTGCAGTTTTGATGGTGAGATTCGTATTTGGTTCGAAAGGGTTTAGTGTCTAGTAGGTCGGATAGTGCCCGGAATTTAGGACCGTCTATAGGTTGTCTTTTAGTTGTAGTGGGGTTATCTAGACGTTGTATGCCTCTGAGTATATTCTTCACTGGGTAAGAGGACATGAATGGTTTGATGCTAGGATAGGCACTTAATATATGGTGTTGTATACCAGTGATGTAGAGTTTTATGTTGTTTAGGGAGAGTTTTAGGTGAAGGTGGCAAAAGGATATGAATGCTACTATGGAATCCAGAGAATGCACATCTGCAACTTGATATTCAGATGTAAATTTGCTATAGACTGCAAAAGCTCTATTGTATGATTTTGAGCTGTTGACTGAAAGGGCAGCGCTAGCCAGGAACCTGCTGTGCGCCATTAAGCGGGTCAGTCCAGGATTAGGTCTTGGAATAAGGGGGGCGCGAGGGAGGGGTTGGCAGTGGGCATATAGTATTAGGAATACAGTTTTCTTTTAAGACCATGTGACTATATTCAGACTTGTAACCTTATTCATGAGTATAAACTAAATTAAAATGCATGAAGTATGTACCCTTCTATACTGGTTAGTCATAGGTTAGTATGTACCCTTCTATACCTCTATGAGGTTAGTCATGTAAAAATGCAATCATGTGTGCAAAGTCTTGTGATTAAAACAAAAGATTTCAATGGAGATGCAAATGTACACATATATGATATATGACTTAGCAACAGGTCTGGTAGACATCCACTAGAGGCAGTCTTAATCCTCTAGTGTAAACATTGCAGTCTCTCAGAAACTACAGTGTTTACATTGCAGGGTTAAGGGAACAAGGACACTGCACCCAGACCACTTCAAAGAGATGAAGTGGTCTGGGTGACTATAGTGTCCCATTCAATATAGATTTTATTGCATTGTCTTGTAAAGTCCGTTCCTTTATTGGATTAAATTGGTGGTATTATGTGTGATACAATTTAATTAGTCATCAAATTAATAATGTCTACTTTTCCACAGAAAATAAAAGTTGTACAATTGAAAGTCATATGTAATGTTTAATGGGCATTGAGCCAGTTCACTATAGTTCATATATATTGGCACATTATTCAAATAGAGCTAATTTAAGTAAGTGCAATATTATAGGCTTGGCATAAAACCGATCTGTGTGGTGGATTGCCAACATATCCATTATTAGATGAAATCTTTATGTTTTAAGAAACAGTTTGTACTTTTTGACTGAATTAAGACTACACAGACAGTCTAACAAATCAGAGCTTCTCAATCGCATCTTTAACAAATACTCTACACAGACGCTCCATGATTATTCCTCCCCTTCCTATACATTTTTTTAAGGATTTTGTTTTGAAAAGGGACAAAACATAACATGAAGATTTATGTAAGACAGTCCAGCAGGTTCCAGGACAACACCCAATGGTCCAGATGGAAGGGGGTAAGAGTGAGCTTGGTCCACATAGCAAACTGTAGAGCATGGAAATCAGCCGCCTTCCCCCAAACCCAGTCGCCCGCATACCCCAACGTGCTGCACATCAACACCAGCAGTATTGGTAGGGTGTGATGGGTATTGTACAGTGGCGTAACAGATCAAAGGGGGGCGGTCCTCCCCACGCGGC
This sequence comes from Pelobates fuscus, assembly GCF_036172605.1. Taxonomy (NCBI): domain Eukaryota; kingdom Metazoa; phylum Chordata; class Amphibia; order Anura; family Pelobatidae; genus Pelobates; species Pelobates fuscus. The sequence continues at coordinate 235,332,164 of NC_086318.1, forward strand.
ACTTTTTTGGGGGTGGCAAGGTCCCTGCTCCCTCCCATATTGCCAGTGACCTTCCTCCCACCTTCTAAATGAGACCTTGCAACGATCTTACTCTGTTTGCCAGGTCTCCACTGTGCGGTGCAGTAAGTGAGGGGAAGAGGTGGGGTAGGAGGGATGGGAAGTGAAATCACTTCCTGTGCTCTCCTGTCCTGCGGAGTGAAGAGGAAGAGCAGTCTGGCAGAGACACCAGGTATGCTCTTCCCCGCACAGCCCCCTCCTCACTGCAACCTCATAGATCCCCTCTCTCCCTGCACAGCCCCTCTCCCCTGCCCACCCTCATAGATCCACACTCTCCCTGCACAGCACCCCTACCCTGCCACTCTCCCCTCCACCTGACTCTCCCCCTCCCTCCCCTGTACATATTCCCTCTCCGCCACTGCAACCAACCCACACATACTCACACCCTTACAGTCCCCCTCCCTCCCCTGCACAGATCCTCTCCCTCCCTGCACTGATCCCCTCTCCCCGACTGTCCTCCCTCTCCTGCACAGATCCCCTTTCCCCTCTTCCTCCCCTGCACAGTTCCCCTCCCTCCCCTACACAGATCCCCTCACCCGCCTCCCTCCCATGCATAGATCGCTTCTCCCCCTCCCTACCCTGTACAGATCTCCTCTCCCCCTGCACACATCCGCTCTCCCCCTCCCTCCCCTGTAAATATACGCTCTCTGCCACTGCAACCAACCCACACATACTCACACCCATACAGCCCCCCTCCCTCACTTGCACAGATCCCATCTCCCCCTACCTTCCCTGCACAGTCCCCATCCCTGCACAGTGTTATGCCACAATTAGAATTCATGTGGAACACAACTGCAGATTTGAAAGTTCCTTTTTATTTTAACAGAGCGTGATTGAAGATAGGAAAGAAATCCTACTATAAAGGACAGTTACTGTAGCTTTAAGGATTCGTGGATATTGCAGGTGATTAGTGAAAAGCAAAAAACACTAGCAACTGTAGCAGAGATATTGGTAGCAGAGTTTTAGTGGGATAGTATTAGTAATCAGGTTATAGTTCATTAGCAAAGCAATTCCCAGAGAATTACTAATAGTATACTTAGAGTTTGATGGGAGTAATCTTCCAAAGGCAGTTTAGGTTGAGCCAAGATAGAGGATAAACTTCTTTCAGTCCGGGTCTTCGGGGTTGGAGAGAGCAGGAAAGTCCAATATTCAGTCCGAGATCAAAGGAGAGGAGAAGGCAGGTTTATGTTTAAACAGTCCAAGAGGTCGGTACACAAGTATTAACGAAGAGTAGCTTAGCCGGCAATATGAATGCAGAAGTAACCTAACTCAAATCACTAAGCAATTTTGAAACTGGCGCGGTTTCTCTATAAGGCTTGAGAGAGCCGCATCAGAGAAGGGGGCGGGGACTGCTCCGCATACCCGGAAGTGTCAGAACGGAGTTGATCGGAAAGATAAGTCGTGACACACAGATCCCCTCTCCCGCACAGATCGTGTTCCTCCCTTGCACAGATTACCTCCCCCACCTCCATCCCCTGTACAGATCCCCTCTCCCCCTCCCTGCTCCCTACCTACCTACCCTCTGCATATCCCTCCACCCTACCCTGTACAGATCCCCTCTCCCCCGCATCCTGACAGTCCCCCTCCCCCCTCTGTACAGATCCCCTCACCCCCGCCTCCCCTGCACTCTGACAGTCACCCTCCCCTGCACAGATCACCTCTCCCCCTCCCTACCCTGTACAGATCCCCTCTCCCCCTGCCTCCCCTGCACCCTGACAGTCACCCTCCCTACCCTGTACATATCCCCTCTACCCCTGCACAGATCCCCTCTCATCCTCCCTTTCCTGCACAGATCTCCTCTCCCCCTCCTACCCCTGCACAGGTCCCCTCTCTGCCAGCCTCCCCTGTACCCTGACAGTCCCCCTCACTCCCCTGTACAGATCCCCTCTCCCCCTGCCTCCCTGCCTCACTGACAGTTCCCTTCTCCCCCCTGAACAGATCCCCTCTCTCCCTGAACAGCCACTCCTCTCTGTACTCTGACAGTCCATCTTCCTCCCTACACAGATCCTCTCACTCCCTTGTACGGATCCCCTCTCCCTCTCCATCCCTGACAAAAAATAAAAGTATATATATATTTTAAATGTGTATAAAAATTTTATTCAATAAGCTGCGTTTCACTCCTGTTTCATTTCATACCAATAAAAAGTTAACTATACTTAAGTGCTTCAGTAGCAACCGCTTCTATTTAACATATTTATAAATGATCTTAAAATGGGCATTGAAAGCCATGTTTCAGTGTTTGCAGATGACACAAAACTTTGTAAAGTAATAAAATGTGAGCAGGATATTACCTTGCTGCTGAGGGATTTAGATAGATTGGGGGACTGGGGACTAAAATGGCAGATTAAATTTAATGTAGAGAAATGCAAAGTTATGCACTTCGGGGTCAAGAATGCACAAGCAATTTACACCCTAAATGGTAGTGAATTAGGGATAACCACACACGAGAAGGATTTGGGAATTGTTATAGACAACAAATTAGGCAGCAATATGCAATGTCAATCTGCCGTTGCTAAGGCCAGTAAAGTTTTGTCATGTATAAACAGGGGCATAAATTCTCGGGATGAAAATATAATTTTGCCTCTTTATAAATCGCTGGTAAGACCACACCTTGAATATGCTGTGTAATTTTGGGCACATGTTCTAAAGAAGGATATTATGGCACTAGTGCAGAGACGAGCTACAAAATTGAAAAAAAGGAATGGAACATTTTAGTTACGAAGAAAGGTTAAAGAATTTAAATCTCTTTAGTTTGGAAAAACAGCACCTCAGAGGGGATATAATAACATTATACAAACATATTCGGGGCCAGTACAAACCATAATCTGGAAATCTATTCATAAACAGGTCATGGCTGCTTGATCCAAGGAGACATCTGACTGCCATTTTGGGGTCAAGAAGGAATTTTTTCCTAGTTTGTTGCAAAATTGGAAGCACTTCAGACTAGGTTTTTTACCTTCTTTTGGATCAACAGCAAAAAACATATGTGAGGAAGGCTGAACTTGATAGACTCAAGTCTCTTTTCAGCTATGTAACTATGTAACAATTATTTAAAGAAACACTCTCCCCAAATGAGCAAACCCTCCCCCATAAGTTCACTTTTTAGTAGATATGCCGCCAATGTATTACGGTACATGCATGAATTTTTCTTGCATGTATTCAATGGGTGTATATCTTAAAAAAGCTTGAAAAGGTTGTAAACTGTGTTGGGCTAGAAACGTTGAGTACTTAAAAGAGGTATGTCTGGTGCAGCCACGGACGTCCACGACTGCACCGGACATGACGTGGGTTGAAATAGGGGCGGCAAACTCAGGGGCAGCCCCGGGCGGCAAAAACTCTAGCTACGCCACTGGTATGGTAGCTATGCTTTAACCAGTGGCATGCCCTGAAAATCAACATGATGAGCGGAATCCCGCTTAGCACACGTCTGTTCATGTCAAGGTTTAGGCTCTGCCCCCTATTAGTTTATTTTATAACACTTTAGTAGATATACCCCAATGATTACATGCATATCTTTAATTTTTCATTGGGGGGAAATCTACAAACAGCTTGAAAAAAAACTGAACAGACTTTCTGTGGCTGTCCAATCAGTCTTCCTATGCAGCTCAATGAGAAATATTTGCAATTCATGTGCTCTGGACACCCCATGTGCTCCATTTTTACAGGTTAATAACTGTGTATGGATTTAGGAAAATACCCCTCTCTGTCTCGTTACAGATTTTGCCTTTAAGCTTAACGAAGCAAGGTGAATTGTTAGTATAGAACTCAGCTCAGAGATTTGGCCTTGATGTGGTACATGAGCTTACAATTGAATGGCCATTGGAGTGATATTAAAAATCCTCTGGTTATTTAAATGTGCATAGGGATTTAGGATAGTGAGCAAGTAACTATTTTTTATTTATTTTTTGCTCTGGGCAATTGCTGCCTTTTGATTTAAGCTCCAATCAGCTAAGCAAACAGGAAGCAACAGGGTCAATTGACTGATTGAAATACAATTACTGAATTAATGAAATCTGCATTTTTTTTGTAATATGAAAAAAAAGGGGACACACTCTTCAAGCATAAAGCACTTCAGCAAGCTAAAATGCCTTTGGTGTGTGCAGTGTCCTATTAACATACTTTTGCACACAATCTTGTGAAAAATATAAACATCTCACCATTTCTACAATAAAATAGTACATTTAATTAATTGCAAGTGATTTTCTTTATATGAGATGTATCATTATTACCATTTAATGAAGTGGAAATAAAGTATTATCCTTCAAAAATACTTTTCAAACTGAGACACAACGGTAGTGAATATGATTATACGTTATGCTCAGTGGTTTATGTAGTTCAATATTAATAATTGTAATTTCCTATTGTTGTTGCTCTTGACTAAGTGAATATATCATTTTCTCTGTTTCCAAACAATATGAACTCACTGCTGTATAAGTAAGAAAACAAAGTAAAATATTAACTTGCAGAGCACGCTTCTATAAATATATGCTGTATATTTAAAGTGACACTATAGTCACTAAAACAACTAGCTAAATTAAGCAGTTTTGGTGTATAGATCATGCCTCTGCAGTCTCATTGCTCAATTATCTGCCATTTAGAAGTTAAGTCACTTTGTTTATACAGTCCTAGTCACACCTCCCTGCATGTGACTTGCACAGCCTTCCTAAACACTTCCTGTAAATGTTTACACATCCTTTGCTGCAAATGCTGTTTAATTTAGAATGTCTTATCTCCTGCTCTGTTAGTAGCTTGCTAGAATTTGCAGGAGCATCTTGTGTGTGGTTAAAGTTCAATTTACAGAGCAGGAGATTAAAAACTTTTAAAGTAAATGACATCTGATTGAAAATGAAACCATTTTTTTTCATGCAGGCTGTGTTAGTCACAGCCAGAGGAGGTGTGGCTAGGGCTGCTTGGACAGAAACAAAAATGGTTTAACTCAAAAATTGTAGAAAATTGGGAAGTGAGACTGCAGGAGCACGATCTATACACCAAAACTGCTGTATTAAGCAAAAGTTGTTTTGGTGAACATAGTGTCCTTTTAAGTAAGTAATTTACATTGCACTTTCACACCTAGCTTGGGTACTCTTATTCTGTACAATCACATAGGAAATTACCTCAATTTTCTTTGTGTAACACTTGAGTTATTGCTTAAACAAACACTGTTGTGTTAGGAATACAAAGCTGTATTTCTAACACTATAGTGTCCCCCTGACCCGGCACTCTCCCCATCGCTGCAATTAAAAGGGGTCCTTCCCCATAGGGAAGCATTGAATCAGTCCTTTCCTATGGGGATGTAAAACAATCTAAAAAAAAAAAAAATTAAAAAAAAAAAATTGTACATAATCTACTTCTCCACCTTTTTTAAAAATCATTTAGCATGAACAAACTTTTAGTGTGACAGGTAACCTAAAAGCAAATATTAAATTGTTACTCCAAACACCATGACCACTAAAGTAATTTGAAGTGGTTATGTTGCTTGGAGTCATATAGAGTTATACATTTTGCTGTCAGAGGTGTAACTCCACCTGCAGCCATTGCCAGTTCTGTGCATATTGACATCTGTCTTCAGCACGCATATCACACTGGCAATAGGTGACCAATGGCAGAAACTTAGTGGTTATGGTGATGATAGTATCCCTTTAATAACGTAATTAAAATAGTGTTAAACCGTTACCGCCGTTAGGGTGTACTATGCTGCCCACATTTAGGGAGCCTAAACGCTGTTAGGGCGGCATAGTATGCCCTTACTATCTTTCTCTGTTTCAAAATACACTTAGAATTATACATATATATATATATAAATGTATATATAAAAATATAAAAAATATATAATATATGTGCGTATGTATGTACGCACGTGTATATTTGTATATATGTATTTACGTGTGTGTATATATAAATACGATACCAGTAGAGAGCACTCAGGAGTCTTTCAAGGTAAATTTCATCTGTTGCTTTATTGAGCAATTACAAATTCACACAACGTTCCAGTCGACGTTTCAGTCGTTTATATATATATATATATATATATATATATATATATATATATATATTTATTTATTTATTTTAAACATGTATATTTATATTGTATATAAATAAATGAATATTTATCTACTTTATTTACATGATTCAATAATTTTATTGATCATAATTCAAGGGACCTGCCTGACAACTCAGGCAGAAAGTCCATTGAATTTAATTTACAAGATCGGTATTTAACCCTGTAACTTTCCATAACACCATAAAACCTGTACATGTGGGGTACTGTTGTATTCGTGAGACCTTTAATATTGCAATATTGAACACAAATATGGCTAGCGTTTGTGACTAAGTGGCTTCTACAAAAGACTGGACTTACCCAATTCTGAATACCTTGGGTTGTCTACTTTTGTGAATGGTATACCATGATGTGGGTAATATTCATTCCTTGGCTGCCACATGGTCTCAAAGGCAATATAGGCTTGGCAAACCAGTCTGGCAAACTGAAATGGAAAAGCCCTATATTTGTCCCTGTAACTTTCCGAAACCCCATAAAACCTGTACATGAGGGGTACTGTTTTACACATGCGGAATCACTGTACATAAATATAAGTTGTAACGGAACCTTCCATTAATGGACGTTTCCTAGCTTGCGCCGAGGACCACAAGCACCGCACCGGACAACACAACCACCGCAGACTCTTCAACCGCCATAGCTTAACTGGAGTCTTGCCGTCTTCTGTCCACCCTGGATCGGCTTCTGTCCTCCAGGACCGTGTGGGGAAGACCCAGGGCCGGACTGGGGATAGGAAGCAGCCCTGGAAAAAAAAATCTATGCCAGCCCCATAAGTCATTGCACTATATATTGCCGTATGTAATATGTAAGGCAATGTCTTGCCACCCCAGATGGTTGAGTAATATACATATATATATATATATATATATATATATATATCTATATATATATATCTATATATATATATATATATATATATATATATATATTGCTTTTTCTAATATATAATCTTGGTCCTTTTAATTTAATTATACATTAAGCATACTCACATGCAGTGTTTACATTGCTTCCTAGTGACACCTCTAGTGACAGTCACTCAGACAGTCACTAGAGGTGCTTCCTGTGTCAGTGCTGCACAGCGTGATTGCACAGTGTGCAGCACCTACAATCAGGGCCTTTGCAGCCAATCCTATGGCAGAGCATTGGATTGGCTCAGATCATCATGCTTGATGATCTCAACCATAGAGGCAGGGACAGTCGAGGGGAGACCAGCACGGCGTGGGGAGAAAAAAAAAGGTGAGTAAAAACACTTTTTAAATACACACAGACACAGATACACCATGACACAGACACACAATGACACATACACACACACAATGACACACACACACACCATGACACAGACACACACACACACCATGACACAGACACACACACACAATGACAGACACACACCATGACACAAACACACATACACACACACCATTACACAGACACACAATGACACAGACACACACACACACACACACACCATGACACAGACACACATACACACACACACCATGACACAGACACACAATAACACACACACACACACACCATGACACAGACACACACCATGACACATACACACACACCATGGCACAGACACACACACCATGACACAGACACACACACACCATGACACAGACACACAATGACACAGACACACACACCATGACACAGGCACACATACACACACACCATGACACAGACACACAATGACAGACACACACACACCATGACACAGACACACACACCATGACACATACACACACACCATGGCACAGACACACACACCATGACACAGACACACACATACCATGACACAGACACACACACACACACACAATGACAGACACACACCATGACACAAACACACACACCATGACACAAACACACATACACACACCATGACACACACACACCATGACACAGACACACACACACACACCATGACACAGACACACACACCATGACACAGACACAGACACACACACACACACCATGGCACAGACACACACACACACACACACACACACACCATGACACAGACACACACACACAGGCCATGACACAGACACACACACACACACCATGACACAGACACACATACACACACCAAGACACAGACACACAATGACACAGACACACACACCATGACACAGACACACCCACAATGACACACACACAATAACACAGACACACACACCATGACACAGACACACACACACCATGACACAGACACACACACACACACCATGACACAAACACACATACACACACACCATGACACAGACACACAATGACACAGACACACACCATGACACAGACACACATACACACACACCATGACACAGACACACACACCATGACACAGACACACACACACCCACCATGACACAGACACACACACACATACCCACCATGACGCAGACACACACACACAGACACACACACACACACCATGACACACACACACACACACACATACCCACCATGACACAGACACACACACACACACCATGACACAGATACACACACACAATGACAGACACACACCATGACACAGACACACACACACACACACACACCATGACACACACACACACACACCATGACACATACACACACACATACACTCACACTGACACTGACAGAATTACACATTTTACCTGTGGGTGACCGGCTGGGTGGGCTAGTGGCCGCAGGGGGAGGTCTTCAGCTGCCCGCTGGCTGAGGGAGGTCTGCTGCCCGCTGGCTGAGGGAGGTCTGCTAGCAGCCGCAGGGGGAGCAGGCTCTTCTGTCTCTGCTCCCCCGCCCTCGCGCGCTAGAAAGAGACCGGCGCCGGAATATGACGTCATATTCTGGCCCCGGTCTCATTAAGCTGCGCGCGAGGGCAGGGGAGCAGAGGCAGAAGAACCTGCTCCCCCTGCGGCCGCCAGCAGACCTCCCTCAGCCAGCGGGCAGCAGACCCAGCTGTCTGCCTGGCCCCAGGTACCGACGGCCCACCGGGAAATTTCCCGGTATCCCGGTGGGTCAGTCCGGCCCTGGGAAGACCTCTCCTCCAGGAGGGTGTATCAGGAACAAGCTCTTAAAAGAGCTAAGTGATTAAAGCTCAAGGAAGTATGCAGAGCATAGCAATCCCCAGTGTGATCATAGCAGTTCCCTCCAATAACGAGACAAGGCTATGTATTGAGGGTCAAGAAGATCTGTTTTACTTGGCACTTGTTACGGTTACCCTTAGGCTAGCTGAGAGCTGGACCGTTTAGTTGTCTGGATTCCTAGTTGCTGAAGAGGGGGAGAGCCGAGTTCCATAGTATTCCATATGAGTCCTGTAAGTGTGGAATCATCCCACTAGCTATAGCATAGCTAGGATACCTTTTCTACCCACAAAACGAGTCAAAGCAGCGATTTGAGGGTCAAGTAAGAACTGAGGACTGGGTTGACCAGCCTGCTTTTTATTGTGGTTACATGTAAACAGGATACTCCCAGGGGGAGGCATAAAATCACCAATCACATATTGGATACCTCCCACACATCTCCTCCCCTCAGATAAACAGTTAACCCAATTATACAGTACATATTTTCAACCAAGTTCTGGATGTACCCCGAAACCAGGGGGTACCCCTTTAAATCCTACACCGCTGTACAGGTCTTGTTTAGGGGAGCAACATATCCGAAAACCAACCCGTTCGGATGAACGGTTCAGGAGTTAGGGGTTTTCAAAGTTTTGACCGACCGCACAGACCTTCTGGCCGAAAATAGTTCCACACGTTTAGGCCTTGCGGTCGGTCTCCGTTCGTACGGGAAAACTCCACGAACCCATGGTCATCCATAGTTATCCTGGAGGTCGCTGTACTCCCCATGCGGAGAGTAATCGTCCTACCGAACGGTGGGCTGTTCGGTAGGTCCAGCACGAAGTTATGCTATCCTGGAGGTCTCAGCGGTGTTCGCCTGGGTTCGTTTCCGTTTTTAGTTCCAGACGATTGCTGGCAAACACCGCTGTTCGTACGTAAGATGGCCGCGAACACGTGCAAAGTCCCGAAATGGCGGCCACCTATACGCTTACACAGGGGATTCGTGCTGAACCAGACCAGCGACTGCACATAAGTCAGAAAGGCGAAAATAGCATTTAAAAGTACACAGTGCAATAAGGTTTTTGTAACAGTTTTTGTAACAGTGCTCCCTTTTTGTGGAACACTCTGGCAGACACCGTCTGACCCCTTTTCGGGGCAGACTAAGGCTGTCCAGACCGCTGGTTATGCTGGGCTGAGGTCCGTTTGTCTGGACAACCCGTCCGCATTGCCATTCTGTTTCCCGGGTCGGTAGGAAATGGTGAAATTGAAGGGTTGTAATGATAAGCTCCAACGTAATAACCTGCCGTTATCTCCAGAGACCCGGTTTAGCCACACCAACGGGTTATGGTCGGTGACCAGAGTGAACTCTTGTCCATATAAATAGGGAGTCAATTTCTTTAATGCCCACACCAAGGCCAAACACTCCTTTTCAATCGCTGCATAGCTGACTTCGCGGGGCAGGAGCTTCCGGCTGATGTAGGCCACTGGGTGCTCCCCTCCATCTTCACCTACTTGGCTAAGGACGGCTCCCAGCCCGAACATGGAAGCGTCTGTATGGACGATAAAACGTTTGTTAAGGGCTGGGGCCGCCAAGACAGGAGCATTAACCAAAGCATTTTTGAGGGCCTGAAAAGCCGTTTCACAGTGGGGAGACCACAGGACCTGTCGAGGTAAGTTTTTCTTGGTCAAGTCAGTCAAGGGTTTGGCAAGTGTGCTGTAGTCGGGTACAAATCGTCTATAGTACCCTGCTGTGCCCAGAAAGGCTAAAACCTGGGTTTTTGTGATGGGGGTGGGCCAGTTGGCAACAGCTTCTATCTTGGCCGGCTCTGGTCGCTGTTTTCCGCACCCCACCCGATGACCCAGGTACTGTACCTCGGCCATCCCAAAGTGACATTTTTCTGGTTTCAGAGTCAGGCCAGCCGCCCGGATCTGATCCAGAACCATTCCTACGTGAGCTAAGTGGTCCTCCCAGGACTCACTGTGAATCGCTATGTCGTCCAGGTATGCACAGGCAAAACCCTGGAAGCCATCCAGGAGTCTATCCACCAAGCGCTGGAATGTAGCGGGGGCGTTCTTCATCCCAAACGGCATGACCTTAAACTGGTATAGGCCGAAGGGGGTGACGAAGGCCGACTTGGGGATAGCCTCCGGGGCCAGGGGAATCTGCCAGTAACCCTTACAGAGGTCGATAGTGGTCAGGTAATTTCCCCTGGCTATGCGATCAAGTAGCTCGTCTACCCTGGGCATAGGGTAGGCGTCTGTTACTGTTTTTTCATTGAGTCTCCTATAGTCTACACAGAACCGGGTTGTCCCATCTTTCTTGGGTACCAGGACAACCGGGGAGGCCCAGGGACTATCGGAGGGCTCAATCACCCTGAGTTGGAGCATCTCATCTATCTCCTTCTTCATTCCGGCTCTAACTGCCTCGGGGATGCGATACGGGGGTTGGCGTAAGGGTGTTTGTCCGGGGGTATCGACCTGGTGGGTAGTTAAGGTGGTGTACCCTGGTTTCTGGGAGAACGTGAGGTGCTTGGCCTGGAGGAGTGTATTGAGCTGCTCCCTTTCAGTGGGGCTAAGTCGGTCTCCTATCTGAACCTGGGTCACTACCCCTGTGGGTGGACTCTTTTCCAGTAAGTCGGGAATGGGTAGACTGTCGGGGTCTTCCTGGGGAGGACAACATACGGCGGTCACGTTCTCGGGTCGCTCCAAGTATTCCTTGAGCATGTTTACATGGAATGTCTTCCTGAGGTTGTTGTCGTGACAACTGGCTATAACATAAGTGGTGTCGCCCCTTTTTTCTACGATCTGGTATGGGCCCTGCCATGATGCTTGTAACTTGTCGGTCTTTACCGGCTTAAGTACTAACACCTTTTGTCCTACGGTGAAGATTCTCCTTCGGGCCCCCCTATCGTACCATACCTTCTGTCTTTTCTGGGCCGACTGGAGGTTAGCCTGCACTGATTTGGCTAGCTGCTCCATGCGGTCCCTGAGTTCCAATACGTATGGCACAATAGGGACACCGTCCGTTTCCGTCTCTCCTTCCCAGTGTTCTCGGATCAGGTTTAGGGGGCCCCGTACCTTTCGTCCGTAGAGCAACTCAAAGGGAGAGAACCCTGTCGTTTCCTGGGGCACCTCCCGATACGCAAATAGGAGATGCGGCAGAAAGCGTTCCCAATCTCGGTACTCCTGTGTGAACGTTTTGAGCATTTGCTTGAGGGTTCCGTTAAACCTCTCACAAAGTCCGTTCGTTTGGGGGTGATAGGGTGAACTCAGGAGGGATTTAATTTTGCACACCTGCCAGAGTTGTTGGGTCAATTCTGCTGTGAATTGGGTGCCCCGGTCGGATAGAATTTCTTTTGGAAATCCTACCCGGGAGAACACTTGTACCAGGGCAGTCGCTACCGTATCCGCTTGGATGTTGGACAGGGCGACTGCCTCAGGGTACCGGGTAGCGTAGTCTACTACGGTAAGGATGTAGCGCTTACCGGAGGGACTAGGGGTGGCCAGTGGTCCTACTATGTCAATAGCAACCCTGCTAAAGGGTTCCTCTACAATGGGCATATTGACTAGATGCGCTTTAGGGTGATCGCCTCGCCTTCCCACTCGTTGACATACATCGCAAGTATTACAGTAATTCTTAACGTCAGCGTGTACTCCTGGCCAAAAGAATGTGTGGGTAATGCGGTGTAGCGTACGTGTTATAGCTAAGTGACCTGCCAAGGGGATGTCGTGTCCTATTTTGAGGATTTCCCGACGGTATTTGTGGGGTACTACCAGCTGTCGCCTACGTTGTCCCTTTTTCTCTGTCAAGCGGTATAGTTTCCCTTTTTCCCATAGAAAAGTTTCGTTATCTGCCCCGCTCCCCCCTGTCTCTGCTCGTTCCCGGTATTTTTGTAAGGTCGGGTCAGTCCTAGACTCGGTCTCAAAGGTAACTGGGGTGTCCCAGGGTATGGGGTCTAACAGGTCAAGAGAAGTCGGGGTTGGTCTTACCTGGGTCTCCCGCACTGGCGAGGGTTCTCGGTCCGTCCGGGCTTGTGCTCGTGTAGTCACTGGGTTCGCTTCATTGTTATATACTGGTGCATAGGCAGAAGTCATGGGGCCCAAATCGTTGCCCAGTAGTACTTCAGCAGGTAAATGGTCCATTATACCCACGTTCACAGCTCCTTTCCCCGCTCCCCAATCAAGATGTACTTTAGCGGTCGGGACTTTGTACACATCCCCTCCCGCCACTCTAACGGCTACGGTCTGCCCTGACCGCTTGTGTTCTGGCACCAAATGACTTTGTACCAGTGTCTCTCAACCCCTCGGTAGATCGCCCTTCGAGCCATACCTTCTGCCGATGGTGCTGTCGGTTATCCGAAGCCGCATATACCGGGTCTGCCTCGTGAAGCGGCCCCAAATATTCCTCCATAGGGGTCTCCTGGTTAACACAGAGGGCTCGGGCAGGACGGTAGGGCCCAGAGGGGTAATTGTAATTCCTGGGCGTCTGGTGTGTGCCAAGCGGGCAGTTGGCCATGAAATGTCCTGGTTGCTTGCATCGGTGGCAAGTGGGCCTAGGACGATCAAAATTGTTATTGGATGACCCTGAGTGTCTGGGGGGTCCGGCGGGTACTGGGGCCCGGAACTCCGTACGAGGAGGTGCACGGTAAACCTCTCTGGGCTCAACCCGTGCTGGAGCCCGGTAGTTTGTGGACTCGTGAAGACGTGAATCATAATGTTCATCAGCTAATTTGGCCGCTTCTTCTAGAGTGGAAGGTCGCCTGTCTCGCAGCCACTCCTTCCCTTTTTGTTCCATGCCATCGTAAAAATGTTCTAAGAGGAATAATTGTAAAATTTCCTCACCAGTCACAGCTTTACTTCCGCTCATCCAGTGATTTACCGCTCTCCGCATTCGGTGCGCCCATTCCATATGTGTATCGTTAGGCTTCTTTTTCGTGCCCCGAAACTGCCGGCGATACGTGTCTGGAGTCACCGCGTATCTTTTTAGCAGAGTCTCTTTAACTCGTTCATACTGTGTCACTTCCTCAGCACCCAAGGTACAAAAAGCTTCCAGGGCTCGCCCGGATAGCTTCCCAGACAAGATCGTGGGCCACTCTCTGGTGGAAATCTGGTGCAGGGCGCATTGCCTTTCGAAGTCTGCCAAGTACTCATCAATTCCTGTCTCGTTCTCCAGGAAGGATCGGAATGCCGCAAAGGGTATTTTAGGCTTCCCAGCAGTTTCAACAGGAACGATTACTTGTGGGGCTTCAGCAGTGCGTTGTGCGTTGGCCATTTCAACGTTGTAGGCTCGGGTCTTTTGTAAATCCGCGTCTGCCTCCACCATCAATTGTTGTATCAGTTCTATAGATGGGTTTGGCCCGTATAAGGGAAGCCTCCCCCGAACAATTCTTGCCTTTGCATCATCATCCGTGATTGGTGTTTCCGCCATTGTGGAGCTTTGATCCAGTTCTGTCAATTCTGCGATCAGTTCCCTCTTTGGCCGGTTGCTGGCGTGCCTTCCTCTGCTTTCCAATAAATCTTTCAGGGTTGTACGTTTCAATTTTGCGTAGGTGCTCTCCATCCGTTCCGTGCCTCTCCTAGGATATCCAGAATCATCCCACCGCTGCCACCAAATGTTACGGTTACCCTTAGGCTAGCTGAGAGCTGGACCGTTTAGTTGTCTGGATTCCTAGTTGCTGAAGAGGGGGAGAGCCGAGTTCCATAGTATTCCATATGAGTCCTGTAAGTGTGGAATCATCCCACTAGCTATAGCATAGCTAGGATACCTTTTCTACCCACAAAACGAGTCAAAGCAGCGATTTGAGGGTCAAGTAAGAACTGAGGACTGGGTTGACCAGCCTGCTTTTTATTGTGGTTACATGTAAACAGGATACTCCCAGGGGGAGGCATAAAATCACCAATCACATATTGGATACCTCCCACACATCTCCTCCCCTCAGATAAACAGTTAACCCAATTATACAGTACATATTTTCAACCAAGTTCTGGATGTACCCCGAAACCAGGGGGTACCCCTTTAAATCCTACACCGCTGTACAGGTCTTGTTTAGGGGAGCAACATATCCGAAAACCAACCCGTTCGGATGAACGGTTCAGGAGTTAGGGGTTTTCAAAGTTTTGACCGACCGCACAGACCTTCTGGCCGAAAATAGTTCCACACGTTTAGGCCTTGCGGTCGGTCTCCGTTCGTACGGGAAAACTCCACGAACCCATGGTCATCCATAGTTATCCTGGAGGTCGCTGTACTCCCCATGCGGAGAGTAATCGTCCTACCGAACGGTGGGCTGTTCGGTAGGTCCAGCACGAAGTTATGCTATCCTGGAGGTCTCAGCGGTGTTCGCCTGGGTGCGTTTCCGTTTTTAGTTCCAGACGATTGCTGGCAAACACCGCTGTTCGTACGTAAGATGGCCGCGAACACGTGCAAAGTCCCGAAATGGCGGCCACCTATACGCTTACACAGGGGATTCGTGCTGAACCATACCAGCGACTGCACATAAGTCAGAAAGGCGAAAATAGCATTTAAAAGTACACAGTGCAATAAGGTTTTTGTAACAGTTTTTGTAACAGCACTAAAGGGCCTTCTTTTATGCAGGTTTTGCCTACATAGGACCACCCACAGGGTTTTACAGAACAACCAATAACACGTACATTACAGAAAACACTCCCAGCAATTATACACAAAATCCTCCCCTCTGCCTGTGATATAATTATGGTGCACAATGGGTTAGCATAATTATCACAAGCAGGAAAAATACAGTTTTTATACATGTACTATAACTTTAAAAATATACATCCAATCTTCATAAACACTCTCAAAAATCAGACAAATCCATCCAGTAGATAAAAAGTTAGCTGGGAGTCCTTTATGACCGACAAGCACATTTTCCTGCCCAAAACAGTTCCATAGATTTGGGCTGTGCGGTCGGTCTATTTTACACAGAAAAATGACTAAGTCCCATTCGAATGCACGAACGGGGCCGTTTGTGCATTTAGCTTAGTATAGCAGTGAGTTCAAACTGCCGAACGGAACTTAGTCTCTGCAGCTCAAAACGGAGTGTAGGAGAAGGTAAGGGTCAGCGGTGTTCGTTGAAATGTGTAGCCGATTTCAGTTCCATGGATTTGGCTACACATCCCACTGACCTCGTTCGAATGAACAAAGATGGCCACCGCCACGTGTTCATTTGTCAAATGGCGGTCACTTTGACTACTTCGGCACTTCGGCTGCATCCGAAGTGCCAATTTAAAGCTACAGAACTGCTCCAATACAATTTAAAGGGGCAGCAAGAGTCTTTTAAAATTCAATCTGCTAAAATAGTCTTTAACAGACAATATCTTCCAGGGGCCATAGTCTTAAAGGGGCATTGTTCACCAAAGTCACAATGTGCCCACAGACGGTTCTTAAAGGACCATACACAGTCCAATAAAAGTCCAAATGCTGGTTTAAGAGGGTACAATCTCCCAGGGCCATAGTCGCAGGGGAGGAGGCAGGCAAGTAGGCCTCTCAAAGACAAAGTGGCAAAGGGCACTTTGTCACATGAGTGTTAGAGCAGTAATACCGAAACTGACTATGATATCATCAGTGAAAGGGCATTTTTCTTTGTTAAAAATGCAAAAAACAAATATGAACACTAATTTTGTCCAGGGTTTATCACTATGTGGCTCCTAAAAAAGACTGGACATATACCATTTTGAATACCCTGGGTTGTCTACTTTGGCAAATGGTATGCCATGATGGGGGTAAATCTCATTCCTGGGCTGCCATACAGTCTCAAAGGCACCATAACCAATCTGGCAAATTTGAATGTATAAAAAATGAAATGAGCAAGCCCTATATTTGACCCTGCAACTTTCCAAAACTCCATAAAACCTGTACTTGCAGGGTACTGTTTTACTCATGAGACATAATTGAACACAAATATGAGTGTTTTAGAGCAGTAAAATGTATAATGACCTCTACAGGGGGGGGATGATGACGAAGGGCGACACACGCTACACACGTCAGGAGGGAGGGGGTAAACCCGGCGAAGACAGGAGACAGGAGACAGCGCTCCGAGAGGAAAATGAAAGCCTCTCTGACCTTTGAAACGCCCGAGATGGAATCGACCTGCAAAAGATAATTGACCTGTGAGAGCTCCCTCTGGACCCTGTAATACTTGCAACTAACGGAATTCTGAGTTCCCGAGTTGGTAAAGGAGACGCTTAAAGCGGAGAAAAAAAAAAGGCGCCAAACTAAGGAGTGGCAAAGAGTGGAGAGGAATACAGAGGAGGGTAGGACGACGAAAACGAGACCTAAAAAAAGGAAAGACGGGCGTGGCTTGATACTCGATGTGAGCGGTCGCACTTGCTCGGAGCTCCCGACCGGCGAAATAAAAGAACTGGCTAATAAACACATCTTTAGGCACTAAATGGGCAACAAAAGGAAAACCGACCCGGCCACGAACACCCTCAACCCCGAGAACCCGAAAAATTCTACCGGCCTCGATAAATACTTCCGAGACACGGTAAAAATCCTCGGAGAAGGCCTAGCAGACAAGATGGCGGCACCCGTTTCCACACACGAGGCCGCTCGACAATGCACAGCCCCGGAGGCCCCCACTCCATCCAACGAAATATCAGATGGCCTAGCTAGCATCAGAGAAACACTCAAGCACTTACCATCAAGAGAAGAGCTGGCTGGAATGATATCTAAGCTGGAATCAGCCGTTCAAGACCAAGTTTCCACGCTGTCGGCAGATATCAGGCAAGTGAACACTAGGGTGGGGGACCTAGAGGAAGACAGAGACCAGATGCTAGTCAGAATCCTTCAACTAGAACAAAGCCAAATGAAAACTGATTCTAAAATTATGTTTACCATGAAAAATACAGAAGATTTAGACAACAGGGGGAGGAGGAATAACGTCAGAATCAGAGGGCTTCCAGAATCACAGGGAAACTCTGAAAACCTGTCACAAATACTCCAATCCCTGTTTAACAAAATTTTACAGAGACCTGAAGACACCCCAATTATACTGGACAGAGCCCATAGGGCGCTAAGGCCAAAAGGCCTACCACAGGACTCCCCCAGAGACATAATCTGCAGAGTACATTACTACACAGAAAAGGAGGCTATAATGAGAAACGCCAGAGACACTACAGACATAACCTTCAATAATTCGAAAATATTGATTTTACCAGATCTGGCATGGATGACTTTAAGGGGTAGGAGAACCCTAAGGCCCCTCACCATGGCCATGCAACAAGCAAATATCAAATACCGCTGGGGTTTCCCCTTCTCCCTCACAGCCTCTCACCAGGGCATCCAAGCAACTTTAACGTCGGCTGCAGATGTGGACACCTTTACACACAGACTAGGACTGCCTAATATAGATATACCAGATTGGTATGATGTGTCCGAACCAGAAAAACTGAGGCCACAAAACCCAAGACAAACCATCCCAGCAGCGGACACACGGAAAAGAGCCTCATGGAAGTCACCACCAGACTCGCCCTTTCTGCGATCAAGAAAACACCAGATGACCCCGAGGAAGATAAACTGATAATATTGCACAACAATAGGGACAAAAGACTCAACACTATAACCGAGAGACACGGTAGAACTTTATTACCACACAAGCTTAACCCTCAGTCTGGGAAAGGGTAACTATGAAAAACGACTACCACATGTTTGAATTGATCTACAAATATATGAATAATGTGATAGTAACTATTATATTAGCCTTCTAAACTGTACTGTTGTATCAAATGCATGCATGCTGTATATTCACTCAATGTATTTGAAAACACCCGATATCCTAACAGGCGGCATATCCTATAATGCTACAGACAACACACGCTGCCCCTCCATTCTAAAACTAACCATTTGAACAGTAAATAAGCCCTAAATTAGAATTAGACCAGTTGTGAACGTAATGCGTCTTTAATTCGCCACTAGGGATGCTACTTAGCAGCTAAGGCGTCATTAGACACGCAATCCCACTAGATAACGAACCAACAACAACTAGACAGTGCCAGTGTCCCCTCAGGACACAGCTAACAGCCCACTAGGGCACTGAGCGGTACCCACTAAATTAAAGAAATTCACATCATAAAATTAATCACTTCCTGTACCAGTTATATTTGCTGGTAACTCCCAGGCCTGGTACCGTCTCCTTGATAGAGGTCTAACACAAGACAGACCCCCCGGCTGCTTTAGTAGCGCGTAGAAAGTAAACCTCTATAATCACACGAGAAGGTTCACACCTTTTGCTGAACATCTTCTCGTAGTACGTCAAACTCGACACACTTAAGAAATCGATTTGTATATAGTTATTGATATTTGTTTATCTTGTTTATAATACTCTGTTCTGTTCGGCCAAATATTGGCCTCTCTTTGCTTACATACACACACGTACGAAATCCTCCCAGTTCCGTGGGTTTAATACACGCAGCACAAACTCACCTGGCCACCCAGCTCCAACATATACACCGTTTAAATATAGAAATTGTGTAAAGGAATTTACCCAACCATGGGCTCCCTCCGTATATGCTCTATGAATGTCAGAGGGCTGAATACCCCCGAGAAAAGAAAAATGGTACTAACCGAGTTAACGAAGAATAAAACAGACATAGCGTTTCTTGAAGAAACACATCTCAAGGGCCCTGACGCTCCTAAACTTAAACACCCAAACTTCCCCAACATATACTATAATAACTATAATCTCAGCAAATCAAGAGGGGTGGCTATACTAATAGGCAAGCACATCCCCTTCACCTATTCCTCCCACATAACAGATGACACAGGGAGATACATTATATTACAAGGAACCATAGGGACAGAATTTGTCACACTAGTAGCCATTTACCTCCCAAATAAACACCAGTGCGGGACGCTTAGAAAAATCATGGCAAAAATCAAACAACCTGCAAACGGTATACTAATTATAGGGGGAGACTTTAATGTCTCCCTAGACGCCAAAAAGGACAGTACCTCCACCCAGAGCACACATCTCAATGCATCTAGGATCCAAATGCAGCATATTATCAAGACTCACCAACTATCCGACTGTTGGAGGGTCTTCCACCCAACAACTAAGGATTATACTTACTATTCCATTCCCAACAAAGCTTATTCCAGAATCGATTATTTTCTAGTAGGACACAGAGATCTGAGCCTAGTTTCTGACACATCCATTGGACCGATAACGTGGTCTGATCACTCACCAATACACCTCACATTGACCATACCATCTCTCCCCCGCCCCAAAGGGACCTGGAAACTCAACCCCAATTTACTACAAACAAAAAAGGTTAAAGATTCAATCAACAAAGTGCTAAAGTTTTATTTCAAAGAAAACAAAACCTCAGACACTACCGCATATACACAATGGGAAGCACATAAAGCAGTAGTCAGGGGGGAACTGATCAAATGGGGTGCCCAAATCAAACGGGAAAAACACAAACAAATTGATGACCTACAAGACCAAATTTCACAAATAGAAAGCTCACATAAAACAGATATGACAGAAGCAACCTACCGCACACTGTTGGCCCTGAGAACTGATCTTAAATCTCTTCTACAAGATAACGCGAAAAGATCAATCCTTTGGACTAAACAGCTACATTATGCCCAAGGGGATAGATGTGGTAAATTCCTGGCAAATGCCTTGAAACAAAAACAAACACTCACGTATATTCCTAAAATCAAGCGATCAGACGATTCGTACGCCCACACGACAGAAGATATAGCTGACACCTTCCATGAATATTACACCTCCCTATATAATTTAAAGGAACAAAAAAACAACTCCAACGATATTAAACACTATTTAGAAAACAAATTTGACAGAATCCTCCCTCTAGCAGCAACAAAATCTCTAGAAGAACCATTCACAACAGAAGAACTAAACATAGCAATCAAACAAACACTGCATAACAAAAGCCCAGGACCTGATGGTTTCTCGGCTTCCTACTACAAAATGTTCCGACAGGAACTCACCCCCCACCTACTTGAGGCATTAAATTCGATTCCTCACCATGAACATATTCCGAGCCAAGCTCTAGAGGCAACCATTACACTATTACCCAAGCCAGGAAAGGATATAGAAAAATGTGCAAGTTACAGACCAATATCCCTAATAAACGTGGATATAAAATTATTCACAAAAATGTTAGCGACCAGACTTAAGCCCTTTCTCCAGGATTTGATACACCCCGACCAAGCAGGCTTTGTCCCAGCCAGAGAGGCAAAGGACAATACTTCTAAAATCGTAAACTTAATCTACGCTACAAAACATAACCCACACCCAACACTACTCCTGTCAATAGACGCCGAAAAGGCATTTGACAGGGTAAACTGGACATTTATGTTCAACACACTTGAGACACTAGGTTTCGGCAAAAGATGGAATCAATGGATAAGAGCGATTTACTCAAAACCCACAGCCAGACTTAAAGTTAATGGACAACTTTCCAAACCCTTCACCATAAGCAATGGGACACGACAAGGGTGCCCCCTGTCCCCTCTGCTCTTTATATTAACACTAGAACCCCTACTTCAGGCAGTCAGACACCTCTCAGACATTAGAGGTATTAAAGTGCAACAACAAGAATACAAAGTCTCGGCATTCGCTGACGACTTACTTTTCACGATTGAGAATCCCTTACTTAGCCTACCTCACCTAACAAAAACAATGGAAGAATACAGCTCACTTTCCAACTTCAAAATTAACACTGACAAATGCGAGATTCTTAACATCAACACGCCTCTAAATCAAGTTGAGAAATTAAAACAAATCTATCCGTTTCAGTGGGCCCCCCATGCTATTAGATACCTAGGGATCAATATCACCAAAACACACAAAACACTTTACAAAGAAAACTTCCCCGACCTCATAACGACAATCCGAAAAGATCTGGATAGGTGGGACAGACCGCACTTCAGGTGGATGGGGAGAATAAACATTATCTCCATGAACATCCTACCACGAATTCTATATCTTCTGAACACAATTCCAATACATATCCCCAACATTTTCTTTAGAACCATCCAATCTATGCTCACCTCATTTATTTGGGCGCACAGGCGTCCGAGAATTGCATTTAGCCTATTGACCAAACCTAAGACGGGAGGTGGCCTGGGTTGCCCCAACATACAAAACTATCACAAGGCTGTACACCTAGGAAGGATCCTGGAATGGTCCAAAGAGGGCAATACAAAAGCATGGGTATACATAGAACAATCTCAAATACAAACTCCTCTGAAATCCCTCCCCTGGATTATATCGGGAAACAAGGGAGGGTTAGCTAGAGATTTACCCACAATATCGGCCACTCTACATACGTGGAAAAAGATATATACATATCCTGACTTTTCACCAACACCTTCCCCATTTTACCCAATGTCACAAAATCCAAAATTCCCCCTGGGAAACGAGCTTCCATATCTGGCCAATATAATACCTAAATCCAGGGATAGAGGCCTAACGCTACAAGACCTGATGTCATCAAGTGGCGTTCTACCACTAAACACTTTCCAAGAATTAACACACCCCACGTTGACACAAACTTTCCAATACATCCAGATAAAACATTTTCTGTCTACTGAAGGGCTCCTTACATGGCAACCTAGAGAGCCCACTCGCTTTGAAAATATGTGTTCTTCTCCACCTAGAACGAAAACAATTTCCACATGTTATCACATGTTACAGAAAAACACTAATGGTAATCTCCCATGGTACACGATACGAAATAGCACATGGTTCCTCTCCCCAGTGGAAGAGTCTCAATGGACACTGATCTTCAATAAAATGATGAAATCCCACTCTAGCATAGCACTACAAGAAATAAACTACAAATTCCTGGCCCAATGGTACACCACTCCTGTGGATATTAACAAATTCGACCCAAACGTGTCTTCTCATTGTTGGAGATGCACAACAGTAAAGGGCACCTACAAACACATCTGGTGGGAATGTAGTAAGGTGGAGGGATTTTGGAGAGAAGTGCAGAGAGTCACGGAACTGACAAGCGGTATCCGTTTACCTTTTAGTCCTGAGACACTCTTATTCTATCATACTCCCTTGTCGATACCTAAATTTAAAAACTCCTTAATCTTTTATTTGCTAACTGCAGCTAAACTAGTTGTTGCAGGACTCTGGAAAACCAACACGAGACCATCAAGGAGAGAATGGTTTCAGAAAATTGAAACAATCCGCAGAATGGAGGATTTGAGGATGTCTTCCTTAGGCAAATCTAATATAAATAAATCAATCTGGTACCCATGGAACTCCTTTATGTTGGGCTCAAACTAACCTAGAAATATAACGGGTTCAATCCTAGACCAGGTTATCCCACGGGTATACCCACCATATAATGAAATAACAAATACATCGGTTTTGTACCACAAGCAACCACAATTGTATTACCAACGACGTGTATGTAAGCATTATGTAATATGTATTATGTATTATGTATTATGTATTAAGTATTATGTAAAATGTCTTATGTATTATGGATAATGTTATTTCTCCTTTTTAAGACTATTGTCTAACCACAGTTTATAATTCAATATGTTCAATGCGCAAAAACGAAATAAAAATAAAATAAATAAAAAAAAAAAAAAAAAAAGGAAAGACACCTATACAAAAAGCTGTGATATATACAGTGATAAGGGGTGAGACACGAATAGAACAATGGGAAAATTGGGTCTCCAAGTTGGAGAACACTAAGGTTTAAACCCCCGTATTGATATAACTTATTTGATCCCTTCTATAGGATATATACCAAATAAGACATATTGCAATTTTAAATTCAATCAATGTTAAATGGTCTCTCGATGTGCTCCTTTATTTATTTATTTTTTTCTCATTAAGAAAACAATAAAGATTATAAATTTAAAAAATGTATAATGATGATGATATAATCAATGAAAGTGCAGTCTTTGTGTGAAAAATGCAAAAATAATAATATGAACACTAATTTTGGCTAGGGTTTGTGAGCAAGTGGCAACTACAAAAGACTTGATATACTCCATTTTGAATACCCTGGGTTGTCTACTTTTACAAATGGTATGCCATGCTGGGGTTAATTTTCATTCCTGGACGGCTATACACAGGGCCGGATTGACATAGGGGCTGATGGAGCTGCAGCTCCAGGCCCAGGCCCATGGAATAGATCCATTTAAATATATATATATATTTTTTTTTACACACACTACTCTTAGGTTTGCCACCTGACTGGTATTTTACCGGCACAGCCGGTATTTGAGGCTGCTTGGCCGTGGCGGTATTGCAGTAATAACGGCAATACGAATGCAGATATTTTTCTCAGTATAAACGGAGATTACTCTGTAATACCAGCACTAGCCAGTAGGGGTCACTGTGTGTGGAGAGAGGCAGGGATAGGAAGTTACAGCATATCCCTCCCTGCCTCTCTCTACTTACTAATCCGCGGGGGAGCAGTTACACAGCACAGAGTCCAGACAGCAGCTCCCAGCCTGCAGAGACAGCCTACAGCTCAGGTAAGTGAAGGATGGGGGGAAAGGCAGCAGGGAGACATGGGGACACTGAGACACTAGGGGACACATGGGGACACTGGGACACTAGGGGACACTAGGAGACATTTGGGGACACTGTTAAACATGGGGACACTGAAACACAAGGGGACACTGTGAGATATGGGGATGCTGAGACACATGGGACACAGTGTCCCCATGCCTCCAAGCCAGTGTCCCTATTGTCTTAGTGCCCCCTAGTCTCCCAGTGTCTATGTACCCATGTCTCTCAGTCCCCCTAGTGTCTCAGTGTCCCCATGTCTCCCAGTGTCCCCAAATGTCTGTGTCCCCATGCCTCCCAGTGTCCACATGTCTGACAGCCAGTCCCCCCAGTGTCTCAGTGTCCCCATGTCTCCTAGTGTCCCTATGTCTCCCAGCCAGTGTCTCTAGTGTCTGTGTCCCCATGTCTCACAGTGTCTGTGTCCCAGCTACTGTGTGCAAATAAGCAGAGGCCTACCCAGGTGTTAAACATTCCTAATGGGTGGTGATTTTAGGAGTTATATAAGGGTTGTTGTCATTAGTTGGCTAATATAGCTTGGTTGCTTCATCTAAGTGTTGCTTCTAAGTGTGGTTGGAGATATTCTGGAGAGTTTTACAGAAGCTTTAATTGTCTAAGAGTTGTGCTAAGAGTTTTTCTTTTCTACTGTTACAGGTAAGATTCATCTGTAGGAAAAGGTTACTGACTGCACAAGGTTTGATTTCCTGTTGGTAATTACAAGGCATTTGATTTGATTAGTTAGCTACTTGCTATTGATTGCTGTTTAATTAGCTATTATGTGCAAATAAGCAGAGGCCTACCCAGGTGTTAAACATTCCTAGTGGGTGGTGATTTTAGAAGTTATTTAAGGGTTGTTGTCATTAGCTTGGCTAATATAGCTTGGTTGCTTCTAAGTGTGGTTGGAGATATTCTGGAGAGAAACTGGAGGTAATCTGAGGTATACAGGAAAATAAATAAAAAGTTAAGATTTGTTTGTTTTAAATTATTCACCTCATTGGAATGGCAGACTTAGTTCAATGTTTAGTTGTTATGCATTTGGAGGTTTGGTTGTTGTCTAATCTGTAGACAGTTCTCTATCTTGCGGCAGGAGATTGTATTTTTGAAGTCTGAGATTTGTAAATTATCTGGTAAACAAACTCAGGCTGGAACTGCTGCAAAGCCACTGCCGCAGAGACATACTAGGAATGGCAGATGGATCATTGTAGGATCTGGTAGACTTAGAGTTGTGGATAAAAGGCATATTGCACAGTCTGTTGCTCTACATAATTCATTTTCTGCACTTTCAGAGTGTAATGGTGATATGGAGACAGGCACTGAGGGTAGTGGTGTTGTGGAGAGAGGCATTGAGGCTAGTGGTGTTGTGGAGAGAGGCATTGAGGCTAGTGGTGTTGTGGAGAGAGGCATTGAGGCTAGTGGTGTTGTGGAGAGAGGCACTGAGGCTAGTGGTGTTGTGGAGAGAGGCACTGAGGCTAGTGGTGTTGTGGAGAGAGGCATTGAGGCTAGTGGTGTTGTGGAGAGAGGCACTGATGCTAGTGGTGTTGTGGAGAGAGGCACTGAGGCTAGTGGTGTTGTGGAGAGAGGCACTGAGGCTAGTGGTGTTGTGGAGAGAGGCATTGAGGCTAGTGGTGTTGTGGAGAGAGGCATTGAGGCTAGTGGTGTTGTGGAAAGAGGCTTGGAGACTATGGTGAGGCCTAATAGAAAGCAGTTGTTGTTAGGGGATTCCATCATAAGAGGTGTGGAGATGGACAATGGTGGTCTTGTGAGGTGTACTTCTGGAGCTACTGCTCACAGAGACAGGAGACGTATCTGTAATATTGTTAAGCGAGCAAAGCAGGAAGGCGAATTGGATGTACTAGGGACAAATGACTTGGCTTGCAATGAGGTTTCAGAGGTTATGGACGTTGGCTGAGTGACAGGCAACAGAGGGTTGTAGTCAATGGAGTATATTCGAAGTTTGGGCTTGTCACCAGTGGGGTACCTCAGGGATCTGTACTTGGACCCATTCTCTTTAATATTTTTATTAGTGATGTTGCAGAAGGTCTTGATGGTAAGGTATGTCTTTTTGCTGATGACACTAAGATATGTAACAGGGTTGATGTTCCAGGAGGGATAAGCCAAATGGCTAATGATTTAGGTAAACTAGAAAAATGGTCAGAGTTGTGGCAACTGACATTTAATGTGGATAAGTGCAAGACAGGGCCAGATTAAGAACCCAGTGGGCCTGGTGCTGACAATTATGAGGGGCCTAATTACAGAATCCTATCGACCAAAAACACTAAAACAGTCAAGCGTTATGCATCTGGTGGAGATGGTGCCAGAGGGAAACTCATAGGATGCAGCTATAATAAAACGCAGATTTTCTTAAATTATGCTAATCTCTCTCTAATTAATTCTTTCATCTTTCAAGTAAATCCATTCCCCCTAACAGCAGTGTCCAGTGAAGCAGGAAGTCAATGGGCGGTGTAAAAGGAGCGAAAATGCCCAAAAAGGGGGCATGTCTGCCCAAAGAATTGGAAGGCCGGCCTGGCATCAGTATCCCTATGTATCACAGTGTCAGTGTCCCCATGTCACCCAGTCCACTAGTCTCCCAGTGTCTGTGTCCTGATTGCTCCCAGTGTCCCCATGTCTCAGTGTGTCTTGTGTCACTAGGATACTAGGGGACACTGAGAGACATGGGGACACAGGGAGACATGGGGACACTGGGAGACATGGGGACACAGACATGGGGACACTAAGGACACTGAGAAACATGGGAACACAGACACACTAGGGACACTGGCTGGGAGGCATGGGGACACCGACACTTGGGGACATTGGGAGACATGGGGACACTAGGAATACTGAGAGACATGGGGACACTGAGACACTAAGGACACTGGCTAGGAGACATGGGGACACTGGGAGAAGTGGGGCACTGGGAGCTATGGGGACACTGAGAGACATGGGAACACACACACTGGGAAACTAGAGGACACTGGGAGCCATGGTGACACTGAGACACAAGGGACACTGGCTGGGAGACATGGGGACATTGGAAGACATGAGACACTGTGTCATTAGTGTCTCCATGTCCCAATGTGTCTCTCAATGTCCCTATGTCTCACAGCATCCCCTAGTGTCTCAGTGTCCCTAGGTCTCTCAGTGTCCCATAGTGTCTCACTGTTCCCATGTGTCCCCTAGTGTCTCAGTGTCCCCAAGTGTCTGTGTCCCCAGTGTCCATTAGTGTCTCAGTGTCCCAATGTCTCCCTGCAGCCTTTCCCCTCATCCCTCACTTCCCTAAGATGTAGTCTGTCTCTGCAGGCTGGGAGCTGCTGTCTGAACTCTCTGTGCTGTGTAGCTGCTACCCTGTGGATTCGTGAGTAGAGAGAGGCAGGGAGGGCTATGCTGTAACTTCCTATCCCTGCCTTTCTCCACACACACTGAACCCCTACTGGCCGGCGCTGGTATTGCAGAGTAATTTCTGTTTATACTAAGAAAAATATCTGCATTTGTATTGCTGGTATTACTGCAATATCGGCATGGCCACGCAACCTCAAATACCATCTGTGCCAGTAAAATACCAGTCAGGTGGCAAACCTAAGAGTAGAGTGTAAAAAAAAAAAAAAAAAGTAAAAAAAAATTGTTTTAATTTTTTTAAATGGGCCTATTCCGTGGGCCTGGGCCTGGAGCTGCAGCTCCATCAGCCCCTATGTTAATCCGGCCCTGGTGCAAGATAATGCATCTTGGACGTAAAAACCCAAGGGCAGAGTACAGAATATTTGATAGAGTCCTAACCTCAACATCTGAGGAAAGGGATTTAGGGGTGATTATTTCTGATGACTTAAAGGTAGGCAGTCAATGTAATACAGCAGCAGGAAATGCTAGCAGAATTCTTGGTTGTATAGGGAGAGGCATTAGCAGTAGAAAGAGGGAAGTGCTCATGCCATTGTACAGAACACTGGTGAGACCTCACTTGGAGTATTGTACGCAGTACTGGAGACTGTATCTTCAGAAGGATATTGATACCTTAGAGAGAGTTCAGAGAAGGGCTACTAAACTGGTTCATGGATTGCAGGATAAAACTTACCAGGAAAGGTTAAAGGATCTTAACATGTATAGCTTGGAGGAAAGACGAGACAGGGGGGATATGATAGAAACATTTAAATACATAAAGGGAATTAACACAGTAAAAGAGGAGACTATATTTAAAAGAAGAAAAACTACCACAACAAGAGGACATAGTCTTAAATTAGAGGGACAAAGGTTTAAAAATAATATCAGGAAGTATTACTTTACTGAGAGGGTAGTGGATGCATGGAATAGCCTTCCAGCTGAAGTGGTAGAGGTTAACACAGTAAAGGAGTTTAAGCATGCGTGGGATAGGCATAAGGCTATCCTAACTATAAGATAAGGCCAAGGACTAATGAAAGTATTTAGAAAATTGGGCAGACTAGATGGGCCGAATGGTTCTTATCTGCCGTCACATTCTATGTTTCTATATCTCTCAGTGTCCCTAGTGTCCCCAAATGTCCCCATGTCTCCCAGTGTCCCCAAGTGTCTCCATGCCTTCCAGCCAGTGTTCCTAGTGTCTCAGTGTCCCCATGTCTGTCTTCCAGTGTCCCCTAGTCTCCCAGTGTCTGTGTTACCATGTCTCTCAGTGTCCCTAGTGTCTGTGTCCCTATTTCTCCCAGTGTCCCCATTGACTTCCTGCTTCACTGGACACTGCTGTTAGGGGTATGGATTTACTTGAAAGATTAAAGCATAAATTATAGATTAACATGGAGTATGTGTTTTCTTAAAGCTGCACCCTTTGAGTTATTGCAGTAAAAACTAACAGTATTATAATATTAACAATTAAAATACCATGCAGAACTTGAAAAATAACAAATTTCTTAAAGGGAATCTCCAGTGCCAGGAAAACAATCAGTTTTCCTGGCACTGGAGGTTCCCCCTCCCTCCCACCCCCCAATCCCCAGTTACTGAAGGGGTGAAAACCCCTTCAGTCACTTACCTGAGGCAGCGACGATGTCCCACGTCGCTGTCTCCTCCTCCGCGCCGCTCCTCCTACTGTCTCCGTCGGCCGGTGGGCGAGACTGATCCTGCCCAAGGGCCGGGGAGACCTAATGCGCATGCGCAGCAATGTCGTGCATGCGCATTAGCACTCCCCATAGGAAAGCATTGAAAAATAATTTAAATGCTTTCCTATGGGGTTTTGAGCGACGCTGGAGGTCCTCACACAGCGTGAGGACGTTCAGCGACGCTCTAGCACAGGTTTCCTGTGCTATAGAGCAGGAAGTGACCTCTAGTGGCTGTCTAGTAGACAGCAACTAGAGGTGGAGTTAACCCTGCAAGGTAATTATTGCAGTTTATAAAAAACTGCAATAATTACACTTGCAGGGTTAGGAGTAGTGGGAGTTGGCACCCAGACCACTCCAATGAGCAGAAGTGGTCTGGGTGCCTGGAGTGTCCCTTTAATTTCTCAAAGTTATTTTAATTTTATTCATATTAAATTATGTTTCAGATATAAATATTTGATATGAAATTAGAACCATGTTTCCCCTGAACAAAATTATATATGATAAGTGGGGGTGTACTTAATATGAAAGAGTTGAATTATGGTTCAACAGACATATAGCGCAAATTCCAGGTTTTGTTTACGTTTTGTTTTGATCACAACTTGTACAACTGACTCATTAAGGGGTTAATAGTGTTAATAGTAAGTTACTGTTCATTGTAGTGCATTGGTTAAGGAATAAAATGCTACTGTTTAAAAAGAAAAAGCGCATTCAAATGCACAGCATTTCTAATACTGTGTAGGTTATATGCCTTCATTAGGTAAGGTTCCAGCTAATTTCAATGGCTTTGAACTATGTCCAGAAATGAAACTGATGAGGCTAACTACATTTTACCATAATTACATTACACTTGTTCCCTGGGGATAATATTAACTGAGAAATATGGAAGAGGTGCAGAATGTGACATTTAAACTAGCTTGTGATATATTCAAATGCTTGATAATTTATCATCGGGGCAATGGAGTTTAACACATTTATTTTATTCATTTAGAAAGTGTTTTGGGGTGAAGGAATATCTTTTTGAATTTATATTTATTTTCATTGAGAAGGTTAATTGTAAATGGAATGCCAGAGAGCATGGCTGCATAGTCTCAAAGCTCCCTGCGATGGTTCTGCTAAAACAACTCTACAAATAGCTTGCAAATCTACAGCTATGTGCAAAGCTTACTGCAATCTAGACTCCCAGAGAATACCCAACACCAGCAAGGATGCACTCAACTCAAAAAAACCCTGGCTGGCCTGCCCTCCTACAAAGTCTCCCAACTAAGGTAGACTTGAAGGCAGCCAATGCCTATCTCTGTGCATTGATCTCAATGGATCTGCACATCAGCCATGCTAAAATACAAGGCCTCCACTCGAAGGTAGAGCAATAAGAGGCTGACTGTGACCACATGCTAACGTCACAGACTGCCACGACTTCCACTCTCACCCACCAGACACTCCAACCGGAGTGACATCCCAGGGTTCCCTCTTGGGGGAGCTATTCTGGACTGCCAACTTCTAAGGGGGTTGCCACTATGGGAATTATACATTAGAACAAGGAACACAATACCACATGGCTTAAACATTCTCTCAACACATTTGAGAGGTTTAACCCCTTAAGGACACATGACATGTTGTGGTGGAATCTCGGTAGAAATAGATTTAGTAGGCCGAGATTACCACGTGGCATGTGTACGTGCATATGCTGACGTATCGGTCGGTTGGTTGCACGTGGCAAGATACGATCAGTAGTGTACGGAGCATGTGCGAGAATACAGGATGTAGTATTCCCCTCCTCCATTATGCTGGACAGGCCATGCAGTCAACCAGGAAGTTAATTCTTATTTGTTTTGATTGGTTAAGAGAATGTGCGGGTGGAGCTTAATATGGGAGGAGTTATGTGCCTATATAAGGAGCCTGCACTATTGTCCGGGGCTCAGAACTTGTTGTATTTTGGTGACATTAGTCCCTCTGAGTCCCGATCGGTGAACCGAATAAAGAATCTCTTCCTTCCTGAAGAAACCTGTGTCCATCTCTCTGTGCTTGGCTTTCGTCAGTTTCTCCGGTATCATTTGGTGCATTGGCCGGGAAGCTCATCGTTCAACGGTAGCTGAGAAGCAGAGGCGTGAGACGGTCTATCTTTGCCCACGTTCTCTACGGCTGCACCCCTGAACTTCTGCGTGGACCTCCCTTCGTCTCGGCGCCACTGGTCTGTTGTCCAGGAGATCATCGGCCTCTACGTAGTAAGTGCTGGGGTGTCCCCGTCGATGAGTGTGAACTCAGGTTCAGGAACGAGGAGGTAAGACGACCGCTGTTTTAGACGGCGTACCCACTAGGGGTATACCGATTGTGCGGTAGGCCCATAAGGGGTTAATCTGTGTATGGAATCTGCCCCCTCTGTCGGAGGGAAGGAGCGAAGGCGCACCGCTCAATCGAACGCTCTTTAGTAAGACCGTTTGATTTGGTTTGGAGTCAGGCGGGGTTCTGTGTAAATAGCCCTAGCCGGACACCGGTGTCTTGTCTAGACTAGCGTTCTAGGGTGTACAATTTGTTCGCTAGGTCGGAGGGACCGGGAGACTAAGCGGCGTCTGTGTAAATTCGGTCCGCTAGCTCTCAACCTATCTTGGCTAAGTGGGAAGGCGTGTAAATTTGGAACCCACTAGACTATTGATAGAGTAGAAAGACTAAAAGGGTTCTGTTGTAAATTCCGCCCTCTAGTTCGCTATATGTGGTGCTTGGGCAGTGTGGCTAACCAAAACGGATGTAGATAGTTTTAGGTAGTCCATCAAGGTACTGGCCAATAGATTAGTTGGGGATTGTATATGTGATAAAGATTGTTTAGTAACGTGTATATCTTGTTAGATAGCGTGAGCTCTGCCGTCTAGCGAGAGTGTTAATAGTGTGTTGCTGTATTATAGTGCACGGTACCATAACCCTGTATATTTACTGATACTATATATAAGTACTAATAATTGTCGTCTATTGCATGTCTAACACCATAACCGCTAATAATTGTATTGTGACCTTAAATTGTACTTTGACCTATGCTAACTGCTGTAACTGCTGTTTGTAAAGACGATGTTACTGGGGTGTGTTATAGACGGGTAATTCATATATAGAGAATTATAGCGTGGGTGACGGTATAGTTTCGACAAAGGGCATAATATCGATTACTTAGTGACTGGTGTAACAGCTGTGTGTGTACGGGATTTCCCTGAGTGTTTTTATTGTGTTACTGTGTACGTTTCACTTGGTAACTGTACCACGTGGTGCTGTTGCCGAAGGAACGGGTGTGACTGTTGAATAGAGTGTGTGTATAGCATTCGTTGTCAACGACGCTCCATTGATAAGTATGGGCGCGTCGGAGTCGACGATTTTGGATCCCTTAGGATGTATGGTAAAGAATTTTAAAAAGGGATTTACAGTATGTGATTTTGGGGTTAAAATGTCTCCTGCACGTTTGATCACTTTGTGTACTAGGGAATGGCCTACTTTGGTTGCCGCATGGCCGTCACGTGGCAGTTTAGATCCGAATCTGGTACAGCAGGTACACGTGGCTGTATCAGGTAGGCCTGAACTTTACGGACAGTTTCCATACATTGATTGTTGGAGGCAGGCCGTAAACGACTTGCCAAGATGGGTCCGAATATGCCACGAGGAGCAATGTCGCCTCATGGTGGCCAGGACTTGTTTGTCCACTAGGACCACGGTTAAGCCCATTTTGGACACGCCCCCTGAGTCCGAGATCCCTATGCCGCCCCCTTATTTCTCTGCAAGGGGAAGTGATACAAGTACAGGAAGTTCCACACCCCCTCCCCCGTTGTCCCCATCTACTTCCACTTCCTCCTCCAGCTCAGAATCCACCCCACGCTATACTAAACCTCCCCTTCCGGTACCAGCCCCCTTAAAGCCCACCTATCCCGATTTGGCGCCATTTCAAGCTTCCGGTCAGGCTTCCTCTAGCCCGGCTCGAAATATTTTATTCACCGGCCTTCCCCATGATAAAGCTTCTACATCCGCACGTCTTATTACCCCCCGACCGGAACCTCTAACCGACGCCCCTCCACGAAGCCCTATACTAACCCGAAAACTGACCGGAACCCAAAAACCTAAACATTACCAGATGCCTCTTCGTTTGAATCCTGGGTCAGCCTACCTTAATGATTTAGGTCAAATGGTGTATGCTGACCCAGTCTTCGTATATGTCCCGTTCACGACTACCGATCTCTTGAATTGGAAGACCCACAATTCCTCATATACTGAAAAGCCACAAGCCATGACCGACCTGTTCACCTCGATAGTCCAGACGCATAATCCAACTTGGGCTGATTGCCAGCAATTATTAATGACATTGTTTAACAACGAGGAGAGGACTAGGATAAACCAAGCGGCTATTAAAGCGCTGGAGGAAGAAGCCCGTACTTTAAACCAAGCAAATCCAGCAGCATGGGCCGCAACTCATTATCCTAATGCTGATCCCGAATGGGATGTTAATGGCGCAGATATGGTTCATCTAAAAGCCTATAGAGACGCTATAATTGCTGGCATGAAAGCCGGAGGGAAGAAAGCCATAAATATGTCGAAGACGGTTGAGGTGATTCAGAAAAGTGATGAAGCGCCTAGTGTCTTTTATGACCGATTATTGGAGGCATACCGTTTGTATACCCCCTTTAATCCGGAAGACACTGAGAATTCCCGAATGGTAAACTCTGCCTTTGTCAGCCAAGCTTACGGAGATATTAAGCGCAAGCTACAGAAGTTAGAAGGGTTCGCAGGAATGTCCATCACCCAACTAATGGAGGTAGCAAATAAGGTGTATATGAATAGGGAATCAGAAAGTAAGAAAGAGGAAGAGCGCAAGATGCGTAAAAAGGCGGATATGCTAGCGGTACCGATCGCAGGCGTAGATAGACAGGGCCCAGATAGAGGCGATAGTAGGTGGAATAGGGAACCCCTGAGTAGGAATCAGTGCGCGTATTGTAGAGAAGAAGGGCATTGGAGAAGCGAGTGTCCAAAAAGAGAGCAGTACGAGAGAGACCAACCCAGGGCAGGATATGGAAATTTTAGAGGCAGAGCGAGAGGTAGAGGAGGTCCCGGAGGGAGTAATAGTAGTAACAGAGGAAGTGTAAGAGAAGACAGATACTATCCCGCAGCGCAAAGGTCCCGCGATAGAGAAGATAGGGACTTTGTAGGATTGGCTGACACGGTCATGGAGAACTATTGATACTGACCGGGCTCCATCCAACCTTGGTCGAGCGGAGCCTATGGTTGATGTATCAATAGGGGGAAAAAGGAGTGCATTCATGATCGACACTGGTGCTGAACATTCGGTGGTGACTGACCTAGTTGCTCCTCCATCTGGAAGAACTATTACCGTAATAGGAGCAACTGGAAGGAGTGCTGAAAAACCGGTTCATAAAAGTCGACTCTGTACATTGGGAGGCCACGTAGTAAAACATCAATTCCTTTACATGCCTGAATGTCCAGTCCAGTTGTTGGGACGTGAATTGCTATCTAAATTACAAGCGCAGATTACGTTCCTACCAAACGGAACAACATCTTTAAAGTTTAATGGACCTTCAGGTATTATGACATTATCCGTACCAAAGGAAGAAGAGTGGCGACTTTATACAGCGTTGACTAGCCAAAAACCTAAGAGTGATGAATCCTTATTCAACATACCAGGAGTTTGGGCAGAGAACAACCCACCAGGACTGGCCCGCAATATTCCACCTATTCGAATCGAACTAAAGCTTGGGGTTTATCCAGTGAGCCTACGGCAATATCACATCCCGCAGAAGGCTAAGAAAAATATTCAATCTTATCTGGATAAGTTCATACGGTATGGTATCCTAAAATTCTGTACTTCCCCCTGGAACACCCCATTGCTGCCTGTTCAAAAGCCCGGTACAGATGAGTATCGTCCTGTGCAGGACTTGAGAGCAGTCAATGATGCGGTTGTCAGTATACACCCAGTTGTGCCCAATCCGTATAACCTGCTTGCTTTAATTCCGGGCGGGGCTACCTATTTTACAGTCTTAGACCTCAAAGATGCCTTCTTTTGCCTCCGAATTGCCGCAGAAAGCCAATGTATCTTCGCTTTCCAATGGGAAAATGCTGTAACGGGCTCGAAACGCCAGATGACTTGGACAAGACTGCCCCAAGGGTTTAAAAACTCACCGACCCTATTTGGTTCAGCTCTGAGTCAAGATCTACTGGATTTCAAGTCCATCCCAGGAGAGTGTGTATTATTGCAATATGTAGACGACTTGTTGATAGCAGCAGTTACAAGAGAAATATGTCAGCAAGCAACACACGATCTACTACACATTCTCTGGAAGGCAGGATACAAGGTGTCTAGGAAGAAGGCTCAGTTGTGTCTACCAACTGTCAAATATCTGGGATTCCATATCTCTGAAGGTCAAAGAATAATGGGGCCAGAGAGAAAAGAAGCTGTGTGCCAAATACCAACACCCAAGAATAGAAGACAAGTGCGAGAGTTCTTGGGGCAGCAGGCTTCTGTAGGATATGGATTCCCAGTTATGCGATATTGGCGAAACCTCTGTATGCAGCTGTCAAGGGTACAGAACACGACCCCTTCCTATGGACTCAAGAACAGCAAACGGCATTTGAAGATGTGAAGAGGGCTTTGATGAGTGCCCCAGCATTAGGTCTACCTGATCACACACGACCATTCTACCTGTATGTACATGAGCAAAGAAGAATGGCTGTGGGAGTATTGACACAGTACTTGGGATCATGGCAAAGACCTGTTGCCTATATGTCTAAGCAACTGGACGCAGTGGCCAGCGGTCTTCCACCTTGTCTAAGAGCCGTAGCTGCAGCCGCCCTGCTGGTAGCTGAAGCCGATATACTCACTCTGGGTCAAGAACTTTATGTACGAGTTCCACATGCAGTACAGACGTTGTTGGATTACAAAGGAAATCATTGGTTTAGTAACAGCCGTATGACTAAGTATCAAGCAATGTTGTGTGAAAACCCAAGAGTGCATTTAGAGACTGTAAATACCTTAAATCCAGCTACCCTTTTGCCACAACCTACTGAAAGTCAACACGATTGTTTGGAAGTGATGGATGAAGTATTTTCAAGTAGACCAGATCTTCGTGATTTTCCCATCCAGAACCCAGATGTCTAATATTATACAGACGGTAGTAGTTATGTGAAAGAAGGGATTCGTTATGCAGGATACGCAGTAACAACGATAGATAAGGTGATAGAAGCTCGGCCACTGTCAAAAGGAACATGAGCACAAAAGGCAGAATTGATAGCACTGACACGAGCGTTACAATTGGCTGAAGGTTTAAGAGTGAACATCTACACGGACTCCAAGTATGCGTTTTTAACCACTCATGCCCACGGAGCTTTGTATAAAGAAAGAGGACTATTGAATTCAGAGGGCAAAGAAATCAAGTACGCAGCTGAAATACTACAACTATTGGAAGCAGTATGGGAACCGAAAGAAGTCGGTATTATACATTGTCGAGCGCATCTGAGAGGAGATGGTGATGTAACCAAAGGAAATCGGATGGGAGATAGTGCAGCTAAGCGTGCCGCTGAATCAGGAAGACAGGAATATGTGGAACATATAGCTGCTCTTATTCCAACTCCACTGTCTCAATGGACTCCGGTTTATACAGCTCAAGAAGAGGAGTGGTTAAAGACTGAACCTGGAAAGTATTTGGAGAACAAATG
This sequence comes from Pelobates fuscus, assembly GCF_036172605.1. Taxonomy (NCBI): domain Eukaryota; kingdom Metazoa; phylum Chordata; class Amphibia; order Anura; family Pelobatidae; genus Pelobates; species Pelobates fuscus. The sequence continues at coordinate 235,369,611 of NC_086318.1, forward strand.
GTTTCAGTTAGAAGATGGGAGAATAGTTATTCCAGCATCACTAGCGGTAGAAATCGTCCAAAACTATCATAACGGGACGCATTCTGGAAGAGATAGTACAGAAGAATCTCTCAGAAAACATTTCTACATACCAAGATTGTCCAACTTAACTCAAGCCATTGTACGAAGATGTGTAACGTGTGCTAAAAATAATGCAAGGCAAGGACCAGTAAAGCCACCAGGAGTTCAGTATATGGGGGGACTCCCTATGTCCGATCTACAAATTGACTATACAGTAATGCCTAAATCTGGTGGACATCGCTACCTACTAGTAGTTGTGTGCACCTATCCAGGCTGGGTAGAAGCATGTCCTACTCGTACAGAGAAAGCAGGAGAAGTTGTGAGATTCCTGCTACGAGAAATAATACCCCGATATGGACTACCCTGCTCTATAGGATCGGACAATGGTCCAGCTTTTGTTCATCAGTGCCTACAACAACTGACTCATATGCTTGGTATAAAGTGGAGACTTCATACGGCATATAGACCTCAGAGATCTGGTAAAGTAGAGAGAATGAATAGAACTATTAAGAACCAGTTGGCAAAGATGTATCAGGAAACCCAACTTAAGTGGAACGTTCTTTTGCCCATAGCTCTGTTGCGAATTCGCAGTACACCTACCAGAAGGATGGGTCTCCCTCCTTTTGAAATCATGTATGGGCGTCCACCTCCCGTACTTGGTAACTTAAGGGGGGATTTGAGTCAGTTGGGAGAAGGAATTACCCGGCAGCAGGTTGTAGAGTTGGGTAAGACTATGGAGGAGGTACAGAAATGGGTACAAGATAGATTACCTGTGAATATTTATCCCCCTGTTCATAGTTACCACCCAGGAGACCAAGTGTGGATTAAAGAGTGGATTAATGTACCGTTAGGGCCCAAGTGGAGAGGTCCTTATGTTGTTCTTTTGTCTACCCCTACAGCGATAAAAGTGGCTGAAGTGACTCCGTGGATTCATCACTCCAGGGTTAAACTAGCAGCGGTAGATTCTTGGCAAGCTACATCAGATCCAGAGAATCCCTGCAAGATCCGGTTAAAGCGCACGACTCAGTCGGAGTGACGAGGAAACTTGTGGATTACAAATTTTATTGTTTCAGAGATTGGTAATTGAGTGTTTAGACGGCCATAATAAAGCCTGTCCGCTCACCGACGTGTAATTTAAAAGCCAGGAAAGTCTCGAAGGGACCCCTGTGAAGACGAGCAGAACTCCATTCCCTGCAGCCCTTACATCCTGGAAGCTGAGGTGCCATCGCACGGACGAAGACTGAGGATGCAGCCGACGAAAGATGTGCTTGTGATAATGTTTATTTATATGTATTTTTATATTCAGGAAGGTAGAGGTACCGACACTCCTAGCTGTGAGGTATGCATTAAGACTACAAGAACAGGTAATCATATTTCCCAGACCCTAATTTGGCATTCGCAATATGAGTGTAAAGGTGATGTGTCTAGGTGTAGATACTTAAATGTAGAGTATAGTGTATGCCATTTGGGGATAGGAGAACCTAAGTGCTTCAATCCAGAGTATCAACCCCGTACAATTTGGTTGACTCTCAGGAATGGAGATCCTCAGGGGACCCTAATAAATAAAACAGTGTTAGAATCTGTACATTCTTCGGGTGTTCTGCTATTTGATGCATGTAAAGCAATATCAAGTGGTAGAAAGCCGTGGAATGTATGTGGGGATCTTAGATGGGAGAGAACGTATGGGTCTAATGATAAATATATTTGTCCCAGTAGTAAAAATAAGTATGTGAGTCCTAGATGCCCAAATAGGGATTATAATTTGTGCCCATATTGGTCTTGTGTGGGGTGGGCAACTTGGGGACAGACAGCAGACAAGGATATGATTGTGACTAAGTTGCCTACCAATCCATACTGTAAGTCTATGGAATGCAATCCAGTCCATATTCTTATAAATAATCCTGACCAATTCTTAGATAGATATGGTAATTTATTTGGGTTTCAAATATACGGGACGGGTTTAGACCCTGGGACAGTATTGTTTATAGGGATAGAGACCGATACGGTAACCTCCCAAACTCATCAGGTATTCCATTCGTTTTATGAAGAGATGAGTATAGATAATAAGATTCCCCATAATGCTAAAAACCTGTTCATAGATTTAGCTGAGAGTATTGAGAGTCTTAATGTAACCAACTGCTATGTGTGTGGAGGTACTAACATGGGAGACCAATGGCCTTGGGAAGCAAAGGAGGTAATGTCCGGTTCTGAGGCAGTTGAACAATTAATATCCTCACAAGCCGATTATCAGATGAGTGTTAGAGGTAAATCTGAGTGGAGATTAAAGACCTCCATCATAGGTTATGTTTGCATAGCAAGGAAAGGAATGATGTTTAATACTTCTGTAGGAGAGTTAACTTGTCTAGGGCAAAAAGCTTATGATGATGATACAAAGAATACAACTTGGTGGTCGGCTTCAAATGTCTCAGAACCATCTAACCCGTTTGCAAGATATGCTTATTTAAAGGACGAATGGTTTGATTTATCTATCACATCTAGTTGGAAAGCCCCAGCAAATGTGTACTGGATCTGTGGTAAGAAGGCCTATTCGGAGTTGCCACAGGACTGGGAAGGGGCATGTGTGTTGGGTATGCTCAAACCATCCTTCTTCTTGTTACCTATTGAAACAGTTGAGACTTTGGGTGTTAAAGTGTATGATGTGAATCATAGGAAGAAAAGGGGACCCATAGAGATAGGCGCCAGGGAAGATGATGAATGGCCTCCCCAGCGTATTATAGATTATTATGGGCCAGCCAAATGGGCAGAGGATGGTACTTTCGGATATAGAACCCCAATTTATATGCTCAATCGCATTATAAGGTTACAGGCGGTGGTTGAGATAATTACTAATGAGACCTCACAAGCGCTCAATCTTCTAGCGAAGCATAATACCAGGATGAGGACAGCAGTGTACCAAAATAGATTAGCCTTGGATTACCTATTGGCAGTAGAGGGAGGTGTATGTGGGAAGTTTAACCTGAGCAATTGCTGTTTTCAAATAGATGACGAAGGGCAAGCAATAGCTGAGCTTACTAGCCATATGGTTAAACTAGCGCATGTGCCTACTCAGGTATGGAAAGGGTACAATCCAAGTAGTTGGTTTGGTAACTGGTATGAGCAGTTTGGAGGGCTTAAGGCATTGGTAGGCGGAGTCATACTGATTTTAATGTTGTGTCTGCTCCTGCCTTGTCTTATTCCCTTAGTAGTTAGGTCTGTGCAAAGCCTGATAGAAAATATAGCAGAAATAAGGCTGCAGTACAGATAATGGCCATATATAAATATGAGGCTCTAGATCAGGGAGAACCAATGCAGGAAGAGGAGTGTTGAGGGATTCACATCATAAGAAAAGTCTGGTCTGGTTCATGGTAACCTGAGGTGTATGCAAACCAAGGTTAAGTGATGCCTCAAGTAATTGTGAAATATCAAGAGGCATCAAAGGGGGGAATGTGGTGGAATCTCGGTAGAAATAAATTTAGTAGGCCGAGATTACCACGTGGCATGTGTACGTGCATATGCTGACGTATCGGTCGGTTGGTTGCACGTGGCAAGATACGATCAGTAGTGTACGGAGCATGTGCGAGAATACAGGATGTAGTATTCCCCTCCTCCATTATGCTGGACAGGCCATGCGGTCAAGCAGGAAGTTAATTCTTATTTGTTTTGATTGGTTAAGAGAATGTGCGGGTGGAGCTTAATATGGGAGGAGTTATGTGCCTATATAAGGAGCCTGCACTATTGTCCGGGGCTCAGAACTTGTTGTATTTTGGTGACATTAGTCCCTCTGAGTCCCGATCGGTGAACCGAATAAAGAATCTCTTCCTTCCTGAAGAAACCTGTGTCCATCTCTCTGTGCTTGGCTTCCGTCAGTTTCTCCGGTATCAATGTGTGATATGTCATGATTCCCTTTTATTCCAGAAGTTTGGTCCTTAAAGGAACACTTTAGTCACCTAAATTACTTTAGCTGAATAAAGCAGTTTTAGTGTATAGATCATTCCCCTGCAATTTCACTGCTCAATTCTCTGTCATTTAGGAGTTAAATCACTTTGTTTCTGTTTATGCAGCCCTAGCCACACCTCCCCTGGCTATGATTGACAGAGCCTGCATGAAAAAAAAACTGGTTTCACTTTCAAACAGATGTAATATACCTTAAATAATTGTATCTCAATCTCTAAATTGAACTTTAGTCACATACAAGAGGCTCTTGCAGGGTCTAGCAAGCTATTAACATAGCAGGGAATAAGATTTTTTTTAATTAAACAAGACTTGCAGGAAGTGTCTTTACAGGAAGTGTTTATGGAAGGCTGTGCAAGTCACATGCAGGGAGGTGTGACTAGGGTTCATAAACAAAGGGATTTAACTCCTAAATGGCAGATAATTGAGCAGTGAGGCTGCAGGGGCATGTTCTATACACCAAAACTGCTTAATTAAGCTAAAGTTGTTCAGGTGACTATAGTGTCCCTTTAAGGGGTTAAACAAACTTGAGCCAAGGTTGTGTACCCTACGAGACTTTTATGCACAATATGCCACAATAAGCTAAAGACTCAAACTCACAAACTCAGATGAACAACAACACATGGCATATTGCACAGTGTCATGATTTATTTAACAAAAATAAAGACAAAATGGAGAAGCCTGGTGAATATATATTAAAAAATGGAGAAGCCAGGGAATATAAAATGTAGCCTCTATGGAGTAGAAATGTTGCAATTTCATCATGCTTTACTACCTGTGTTATGCCTTTGTCCACTCTCAGTTGATAATGGGGTGATGGGGAGAACAACATGAGGGATAAGAGTGTTGCAAATGGCACAAATTTGAATCCAATCCTACGTTTATTCATTAAAGAATACCAAACATCAAATAATAATCTTATTGTTTGGTACATAAAGAAAATCTTGCCAAAGTGACCACAATTGTAACGTGAGGGATTATGTTTGGGGCTGTGTTGTTTCCATACAAACCCAGTTTAATTGGGATTTTTCAGAGTATTAATTGATAAGCTGTGTTAACATAACTGCCTTGTAATAGTTAAAGATAGTGGGGACTTCTATGGCCCCCAATTTCACCTGTTCAGCTAGAAATAAAATGTCACTATCTTCTGTGTGACCATATGAAAGATAAAGACAAAAGACCCTAATACTTGTCACAAAAAAACATGGAAATAGATATAGGTAAGGAATAAAAAAAATACAACATTTTCTTAATCCTCCCTGCCCATGACAAGAATGTGGACTTCCTGTCATTCATATCTTGTTTTATTTGGCTGAGAAGGTGATGATTACATTTAAAGGACCACTATAGGGTCAGGAACACAAACATGTATTCCTGACCCTATAGTGGTAAAACCACCATCTAGCCCCCTGGGCCCCTCATGCCTCCATAAATATAGTAAAAATCTAACTGTATTCAAGCCAGAAGCTGTAAATCTGCATGCTGTTAGACTCGAAAAAACAAGCAGTCTGCTGACATGTGGTAGCCTGATCCAATCACAGTGCTTCCCCATAGGATTGGCTGAGACTGACAAAGAGGCAGATCAGGGGCAGAGCCAGCATGATTCAAACACAGCCCTGGCCAATCAGCATCTCCTCATAGAGATAAACTGAATCCATGAATATCTATGAGGAAAGTTCAGTGTCTGCATGCAGAGGGAGGAGATACTGAATCACAGGATGCTGTGCACAGTGCTGCCCTGTGCTCTGCTGACAGCAGATCTGAGTGGATGGAGGCATATTATGCCTCCATCAACTCCGAAGTCCCTCTGCTTCACTCTGAGTGACTGCAACTGGAGGTGTTCCTAGCTTTCAATGTAAACACTGTATTTTCTCAGAAAGGCTGCAGGGAGCTATAGTTCTCACCTGAACAACCTCATTAAGCTGAAGTTGTTCAGGTGACTATAGTGTCCCTCTAAACATGTCATATTTGTTTTAGAAATCTTGACACCCAGGTAAGCAAGGTAATTGTTGCGGACCGCCTGGCACCCCGACTGAGTGCCTCCGCCAATCGCTTCTTCCTAGTGCTTGCCGAGTACTACAAGCACCGCTCCACTAGACACCATCAACACTGTAGTCCCCACTTCCAGTGTTACAGCTTGGTTGGGGTCTAACTGTCCTCCACCCACCCTGGTCCCAAGACCAGGATCCAGCTTCCACTGGGTAGACTTCTCCTCCAAGAGAGTGTAGCAATATGCTCTTAAAAGAGCAAGTGATTACAACCCCAGGGGAGTATAGTGATACAGCAATCCCCAGAGTGAATATAGCTTTCTCCTCCACACAGGAGATGAGGCTCTATGTTGAGGGTGAAGAGGAACTGTTTAATGTTAGCCACAACTAGCCTTATATGCAGGTCCCCATTCAAGGGGCACTCCCCCCTGGGCCTGAGAGTAAACCACAGTAGAAACAAATACACAATCTCAGATCCAGGACACTCCCATACATAATAGGTTAATCCCTCCTCTGTACGTGGGAGATAATTGAGTCAAACACCGTATTAACTCAATTATCTCCAGACACAAAAACACACATTTTTATAACATATTAAAAATACCCCAAAACACATGGAAACCCCAATATAGTCATATCTCCTGACAGCCCCTATCTGGGGGACCAACATATCTAAAAATCACACATATCAGTTCAGGGGTTCAGGATTAAGACCAATTCAATTGGTCAAAGCCTTTTTGACACCCATTGCCAAATGAAGACCCCCACCCCTGTCTCGACTAATTTGGTCCAATAAGTTTAATACTTTCCCAGCATTCTCAGTCCCCCGCCATGCCCATACAAATCCAGACTAAATAAATACATTTTGGCAGAATAGGAGCTAGCCTGTTTGCAGCAATCTAGCATAAATCTTAGTGTCCATATATGGGGCAATAGTTTTGGAAAACATGGGGAGATTTCCAAGGCCTGGGAAGGGTTACAATATTAGCAAGCAACAACTCTGCTGGTAGACACCCCTTCAAATCACATTTATTCTGCAATCTGGTTGCGTCACGTCCTTTAGGGCCGACTCTTCTTTTGTTCAAAAATAGAAAAATACATTGAATACTAATATAGACAAATAATTTTAAAAACATATACAAAAAACAAGGGTGTATAAAAAGCTCCCCAGTATATATATTAACCTTATGTTTACTAAAATAACCTTGTAAGCAATTTAATTTAGAGGAATACTATTTGTCAACCTAATTTAAATATGAAATCAAAATAATATAAAACCGTATTTGTTATAACCAATATTATATTAAAAATTAAAATATATGCAAATCTTATTAAAAACTTGTTAAAAAAACAATACCCTAGTATATCAAACCTTATGTGTGCTAAAATAATCTTAAAAACCAAATAATCTATATGACTACTTCATTTGACAACCTAATTGAAAAATTAGATTTAAAGAATATTAAAGGGACACTATAGTCACATGAACAACTTCAGCTTAATGAGGTTGTTCAGGTGAGTGCTACAGCTCCCTGCAGCCTTTTTCTTGTAAGCACTGTATTTTCTGAGAAAATGCAGTGTTTACATTGGAAGCTTGGAGCACCTCTTGTTGCAGTCAATCAGACGGCCACCAGAGGGACTTCCGAGTTCAGAGGCCCTAAAAAGGCCTCACGTCTGACGTATTCACGCATGGGTGAATACTTCAGACGGGCTATTAGCACACAAAGCACTGTGAACGCGCTTTGTGTGCTGATAGCCTGTCAGCACTGCTGTGGGAGTGGCTTCAGCTGACAGCTGAAGCCAGAACCCACAGGGACTCTTTCTGTCCACAATAGTGGTTGAAGAGGGGGGGGGGACCTACTCTCCTCCCCCCCCCGGCCCCCACTCCTGTGCGGCGGGTGGGGGCCCTAAAACTAAAAATAAGGGGGGGACCTACTGTCCCCCCCGGCCCCCACCGCTGTGCGGCAGGTGGGGCCCCTACATTTAAAAATAAGGGGGGGACCTACTGCCCCCCCCGGCCCCCACCCCTGTGCGGCAGGTGGGGGCCCTAAAATTATCAATAATGGGGGAGGACCTACTGTCCCCCCCCCAGCCCCCACCCCTGTGCGGCGGGTGGGGGCCCTAAAAATAAACATAAGGGGGGGACCTACTGTCCCCCCCGGCCCCCACCCCTGTGCGGCGGGTGGGGGCCCTAAAATTATCAATAAGGGGGGGACCTACTGTCCCCCCCATGGCCCCCACCCCTGAGCGGCGGGTGGGGGCCCTAAAATTATCAATAAGGGGGGGGAACCTACTGTCCCCCCCTGGCCCCCACCCCTGTGCGGCGGGTGGGGGCCCTAAAATTATCAATAAGGGGGGGACCTACTGTCCCCCCCGGCCCCCACCGCTGAGCGGTGGGTGGGGGCCCTAAAAATAAACATAAGGGGGGGACCTACTGTCACCCCCGGCCCCCACCCCTGAGCGGTGGGTGGGGGCCCTAAATACAAAGGGGGGGGACCCTAGTTAACCCTCTCTCCCCCCCCAAAAAAATGATCTCCCTACCTACCCCCCTCACCCTAAAAATAATGAGGGGGGGACCTTTAACTAAAAACCTGTAAAAAAAAAAAATGAGATAAAAACAACTTACCATTCGATGTTTTCTTTCTTCTAAAATCTTCTTTCTTCAGCCCCAAAAAAGGCCAAATAAAAAGCCATAATAACCGACGCAATTAAAAAAAAAAAAAAACAGCGCAAAAAAAACAATCCATGTTCACCCATGGAGGGCTCCGCGCAGACTGAGCTTTGCAGGGCGGGGGAAGGCTTATAAAGCTGTGTTATTATCAATATTATTATTTTTTTTTGTGGATGTTTAGAGTCCGGCAAGTGCTCCCCTGTGGCTGTCAGGCCATCACTTACTGTTGACGTGCAATGCATCAGGACTGCTCCCAAAGCTTCCCTCTCTCCTCTTTCAGCCCCCGAGATCAGTGCACAGTTATAGAATGGATTGCATGCAGGAGAAACAGCAGTAATGCCCACAGCCTGCCACTTGGCCCGTTGATTGAGCCATAAAGAGGGCAGGCTCCTTATTCCTATCTCCCCAATATGCAGCGCAACCGCTTTATACTGCATAACCAAAATTTAAGTCTTTTTTTTAGTAATATAGGGAATTTTCCCTGTCAAATTTATGTTACTTTTTCTCATATGCCACTCCCTGTGATATTATACATACCAAATTAAATATACAAATCAACATGGCTAGTATTTTTTTTTTTAAAGAAAGGTGGCATCCCTGTCAATGTCTTCACATTTTACACCACATGGACACTGCTCTACATCAGCGGGGAAGCAGAGATAAATGCAGTTTATGACTGGCAGAGATAGAGAGAGTGCACAATGCGGGACATAGGGAGAGAGAAATGGGACTAGGATATTGAGAGTGAAAACGATTGAACTGGAGGACAGAGAGTGAGATGTAGCCTAGGAGAGTAGGAAAGAAAGAGGATAGACTGCGTAGAAAGGGAGAGGTGAGGTGTGACAGATGGAACTAGGGATAGGGAGGGCTATCACCCACTGCACTCACAGCAATGTGTAGGGTATCCCAGCGATCCATGACAATAAAGTACATTCTAATGTGCGCTGTATATCAACGTATGATGCAGCCTCTCAGCAACTAAACAATATGCATGGTGTTTGTATGAGAGCTATAAACATTATTTTTTTCTATCTGCTATACCACAAAAAAAAATCTGTCAGGGCCTCTCCTAAATTCAGGCCCTGGATCTGCCCTTGTCTATAACGGTAAGGTGCTTCTAGATGCTACTACTTAAAGGGTTATTGACAGGGGCGGACTGAGAACCCTCAGGGCCCCCGGGCAAAATAAATCAAGGGCCCCCTTACAGGCCCCACCCATACTCCGCAGCAAGCGCCACCCATGTCCCGCCTCCAGCCACACCCTACACAATCTTTAGACACAAGGAACAAAAGTGCAATAATCCCTTCAAGGCCCCAGTAGAGACTACAATTGAGGGCTAATGGGCCATGGAGGGGGGTCTTTCTAGCAGAGGCTATCTCAGTGTCCTTTAGAGAGTGTGTTAGAAAGAATCCCCTCCAGGCCCTATTAGAGACTACAATGGAGTCTAATAGGCTTGGAATGGGGTCTTTCTAACAGAGGCCATCTCAGTGTCCTTGCTGGAAACAGTCGCCTCCAGGCCCCAGTAGAGACTACAATTGAGGGCTAATGGGCCATGGAGGGGGGGGAGCATTCTAGCAGAGGCTATCTCAGTGTCCTTTAGAGAGTGTGTTAGAAAGAATTTCCTCCAGGTCCCATTAGAGACTACAATGGAGTCTAATGGGGCCTGGAGGGGGGTCTCTCCAACACTCTGGTTCCTATTCACAATATAGCAACACAACATAGCTGATACCTAGGCCAAGTTGGCTCCTCTTACCTTAATTACTGTTGCTGGCTGGCAGTCTGTGGGCTTGCTGGAAGGCTGTGGGCTTACTGGCTGCGGCTGGCAGGCTGTGGGCTTGCTGGCAGGCTGTGGGCTTGCTGGCTACTGCCGGCAGGCTGTGGGCTTGCTGGCTGCGGCTGGCAGGCTGTGGGCTTGCTGGAAGGCTGTGGGCTTACTGGCTGCGGCTGGCAGGCTGTGGGCTTGCTGGCAGGCTGTGGGCTTGTTGGCTACTGCCGGCAGGCTGTGGGCTTGCTGGCTGCGGCTGGCAGGCTGTGGCTTGCTGGCTGGCAGGCTGTGGCTTGCTGGCTGCGGTTGGCAGGCTGTGGGTTTGCTGGCTTTAAGCCTAACTGGTGGCCTGTAGGCTGTCTGGCTGTCTACTGGCCAGCCTGTGGGCTGGCTGGTTTGCTGGCTACTGGGGCACTCGTAGATTATTTAAAGAAATAATCCATGCACAATAACCACTACTACTCTGTGTAGTCGTTATGGTGCCAGGAGGGCCGGGCCCCCCTCCCAGAGTAAGTAGTTAAACCGTTTAAGAACAGTTTGACAACTTACCTGGGGTCTGCTGGGATATGAGGCTGTAGTAGGGTATAGGAGCAGTGGTGCAATATGTAAGCGGTGCAGTGTGTGTGAAAGGTTCAGTGTGTGTGAGGGGGTATAGTGTGTGAGTGTGTAGGGTGTGTGGGGCAATGTGTGTACGAGGGGGCTGTGTATGTGTGTGGCAATGTTAGTATGGGGGGCTGTGTGTGTATGGGTGGGCAGTGTATGTGTGTGTGTGTGAGGCAATGTGTGTAAATGTGTATGGTGTGTGTGGGGGCAGTGTGTGTGTATGGGGGGCAGTGTGTGAATGTGTATGGTGTGTGGGGGCAGTGTGTTTATGGGGCTAAAGTTCACTCTCACCACTGCGACCACCAGGAATACCTGGTGGTCACAGTGTTGAGAGTGAACTCTAGCCCGTAGCTCCAGGGCTAGAGTTTACTCTCGCAAGAGCCGTAACGTTGCCGTGGTAACTGCAGCAACGATCTGAGCTCGCGCAAGAAGGACCCAGAGGAGCTGCAGGCTGAGCTCCCGGGTCCTCTCTTCCTCCCTCCCCTGCCGGCTGCCCGCACAGTGCCTGCGGACAGGGGAGGGGGCAATTGCCCTCCTCTTACTCCCCCCTCCCCCTCTTCTTACCCCCCTTCTTACTCTCCCCCTCCCCCTCTCCTTACTCCCCCTTCTTAATCTCCCCCTCTTCTTACTCCCCCTCCCCCTCTTCTTACTCCCACCTCTTCTTACTCCTCCCTCTTCTTACTCCCCCCTCTTCTTACCCCCTCCCCGCTCTTCTTACCCCCTCCCCCCTCTTCTTACTCCTCCTTCCTCTTTTTACTCCCCCCTCCCCCTCCCCTCTTCTTACCCCCTTTACTCCCCCCCTCTCTTCTTACTCTCCCCTCTTCTTACCCCCCTCCCCCCTCTTCTTACTCTCCCCTCCCCCTCTTCTTACTCCCCCCTCTTCTTACCCCCTTCTTACTCCCCCCTCCCTTCTTACTCCCCCCCTCCCTCTTCTTACCCCCCCTCCCTCTTCTTACCCCCCCTCCCTCTCTCTTCTTACCCCCCCTCCCTCTCTCTTCTTACCCCCCCCTCCCTCTCTCTTCTTACCCCCCTACTCCCCTCTCTCTTCTTACCCCCCTCCCTCTCTCTTCTTACTCCCCTCCCTCTCTCTTCTTACCCCTCTCTCTCTCTTCTTACCCCCTCTCTTCTTACCCCCTCTCTTCTTACCCCCCTACTCCCCTCTCTCTTTTTACCCCCCTACTCCCCTCTCTCTTTTTACCCCCCTACTCCCCTCTCTCTTTTTACCCCCCCTCCCTCTCTCTTTTAACCCCCCTCCCTCTCTCTTTTAACCCCCTCTCTCTTTTAACCTCCCCTCCCTCTCTCTTTTAACCTCCCCTCTCTCTTTTAACCTCCCCTCCCTCTCTCTTTTAACCTCCCCTCCCTCTCTCTTTTAACAACCCCCATTTCTCTTTTAACCCCCCTCTCTCTTTTAACCCCCCCTCTCTCTTTTAACCCCCTCCCTCTTTTAAACCCCCCCTCCCTCTCGCTTTTAACCCATCTCTTTTAACAACCCCCCTCTCTCTTTTAACCCCCCTCCCTTTTAACCCCCCTCCCTCTTAACCCCCCTCCCTCTCTCTTTTAACCCCCCTCTCCCTCTCTCTTTTAACCCCCCTCCCTCTTTTAACCCTCCCCCCTCCCTCTCTCTTTTAACCCCCCCTCCCTCTTTTAACCCCCCTCCCTCTCTCTTTTAACCCCCCCCCTCCCTCTCTCTTTTAACCCCCCCCTCCCTCTCTCTTTTAACCCCCCCTCCCTCTCTCTTTTAACCCCCCCCTCTTTTAACCCCCCCTCCCTCTCTCTTTTAACCCCCCCCCTCCCTCTCTCTTTTAACCCCCCCCTCCCCCTCCCCCTCCCTCCCTCCCTCCCTCTTTTTACCCCCTCCCCGTAGCGTGGCCGAGCTGCTCTGCGTCCGCGGTGCCGGCCGGAGTGATAGGAAGGTGCACACACACTGAGTGTGCACCTTCCTGTCAGTCCGGCCGGGTACAGGAAACAGAAACTCCTGTTCCGCGCAGCTCGGCCACGCTACAGGGAGGGGAGATGAGAAGCTGCAGCCGCCTGAGCGCTCTTAAGAGAGCGCTCAGGCGGCTGCAGCATTTAAAGGGGCGGCCGGGCCCCCTGATGGCGGGCCCCCCTCCCGGCCGGGCCCTCGGACCATGTCCGAAGTGCCCGACCGGTCAGTCCGCCCCTGGTTATTGAGTTTGTTGCATTAGCTTTAAACTTTTATTACAAAAATCATATATCCCATTAAAGGTCGAATGTATCAATAAAACAAGAACACAGCCCTTCACAGATAACAGAAAGCATAGCAGGACTATTGTAATTTGGAATATAAATAAATATCTGGAATATGTAAAGCTTCTTTCAATTCAGGATAAGAGCTGTATGTGGATAATGACTGGTATATGCTTTGTTCTCACTTCTGGAGTCTCATATTTTCACAAAAGCTTTTGTATGTCTTCTTGCCAGGCTGACACATCTATAGGTGTTTTATTTATTACCTCGCTGGTGTACAGTGTAGAAAGGGCATTGCCTATATCACTAACAATCCCCTTCTTTATGGTGCCTAATTTGAAAAAAAAACAACTAAGTTTATTTTCAAGCATAGATTCATACAATATATCTTTGCAAGGGTTTGTGAACATGTTACAATAAATGCTTTCTGGTACAGATATCTTATTACACGACAATCTAATGCCAATTTACTTGCTGCACGGATTTTCTTCCTCTGTTAGCCCCATCTACATATAGCTCTGGTAGTCTTCCATCAGTTGGATGAGCGTTGGTCCTGTCATTCCAAAGTCTTCTAGTAGCTATTTAAGCCATCGTGCTTCCTTGCATGCTTCTGCTGTGGAGATATACTCTGTTTCTGTAGAAGAATGCATGAATGGTTCTTGCTTGTGCACTGCAGGGGTTATTTCTTAACATAAACATAAATAAACCAAATTATATATATGTTACGGACCGTTTCAGCATAAAAGGGAATAAATCGGTTTAGGCGATAATCCCCTTTTCCAAACAGGCACAGCTACTGCAGAACATCAAAACTCACGAACTGGATATAGATGAATAAGGTAGCACTCCAGCTGGAACCTCACGAATAGCTGCTAGCAGATGAATAGGAAAAGCAGACATCAGCTTACACTCCTAGCAGTCAAATCTCCAACAGCATACAGTGAATCCCCCCAAGAACGAGACAAGGCTCCGTGTTGAAGGTCAAGCAGTGGTCTGTTTATTCAGGGCTACCTGCCCCTGTATTTATGCAGGTCTCCCACCTGGTGGACACTCCCCTAGGGGACCAGATGGAAGACTGAAACAGCAGACAGACATGTATCATTTTCGTACACACAGCCACAATACTTTCCCACAATGCATCCTGGTTTCCTCCTCCCTGCCCTGGAGATAATTAATGAAGTAATTCAATTATCTCCTAAGACAAAGGCCAGACTCCATTATGCACATGGTGACACAGAAACAGACTATCACTTTAAAATACATACAGACACATTTTATACACAAAACACAGACATGTAACATATCCCCAGATAGCTCAGGTCTGGGTGCACATTATTAGGTGAATGGCACCCAGACCACACAAATACATTTTAATTGCCATGGAGCCAAAGTCTTTAATTATACGAACAGGCTCCATGGCATTGCTATCTGGGTTACTACAGTTCACATAAAACATAAAATACCGAATTCCCTGCATTCACCAAATCCATACGAATTAGAACCAGGGGCTGGAGGTTCAGCGGTGCCTGCACGTAAAAGTGTCCGATTTTGGTGCATGAAAGCCGGGCAGAAAAGTGTTGGCTGCCCGGGGAGCTCCAGAACAGCGCCACCTAGCGGCCGCTAAGTGTAACAGCGGCCACACAGTTAACAGGCAATTTTATAACAAGACACGGAGGCTCATATTGCATATCCCTTTCTTTACTGTTGACAAATAGCAGCAAAGGAAACAAACAGAATGAAAAAAGAATGAACATGTGATAACATAGGCCCCTCCCCCTCAGGTCCCAGTATAACAGGCAGCACTTCCCTTCCATTTCCCTCTTTCTTTGCTGCTCTGACACAAAGATAAGTACATGCCATATTTCTCTTATATACTGTTCATTGATAATTTTCTCTTATTTAACTTGTATTGATTTAGTCTTTTATTTCTAAGGTTAGTTTTTGTCTCTTTATACACTAGCCTCAGGGTCCAGACCTCCCCTGCTTATGTAATCTTGTCTGTTTCTTCTGCTCGAGCGCCTTTCTGCGCACTCCTTCTTGTTTCATAGTTTTACCGCGTATCTCGCGGGTGCCGCGAATCCCACGAGATTCCCGGCGGCCATTTTCTGACATCCTGTCCCCTACCTCTTAGTGTGTCGCTGGTCTGGGCCCTGGTGAGAGCGTTCTTTCCTTGCTTAGTTTGTTTGGGTGACTAACCCATACGTCCTTTATTTCCTATCACCATCATGCCTAAACCCAGACTATCTACTGGGTCCGCTCACTCTGGGGAGTCGGATTCCCCAGTAATCAGAACTGAGGCCCCTGTCACCTCAGATATTTCGCCTTCTATGGCGGAGGGGGATACCCAACCAGGTGGACCACAGTTTCTAGCGCTACAGCGCTCAGTAACAGACGCCATTATGGCTGCTATGGGGTCTATGTCCTCCACCCTCTCCCACACCATTTCACAAGCCCTCTTGCCCCATCCTTCAGACGAGCAACTATCGGGCACCTTGACACCCCAGGGAGAGGTGTCTAAAGGGGACTTCAAAAAGGCTGCCCGTAAGTCCAAACACTCCTCTGCCTCCAGAAACACCATGACTGGCGTACCTTCGGTCGCCCCAGAAAGCGTGTCCCATCCACGCAAAAGAGCCTTTCCGCGCCAGGCAGAACGGGCGCGGCTATGGAAATGTGCTAGAGCACAGATTGAGAGCGACACCGACACCGACTCAGAAATCGGGTCAAATGAGGAGGCTATGAACGAGTCAGATACCGACTCTGATGCGGATTCCGCCGATGGCGCTCTTGACCTCCTTTCCTCTGCTCAGGCAGAGATGCCCGGAGGCGAGACAGGGACCAGGAACCCCGCGGCTGCGGGGCCATCCCTCGTGGATCCTTCGGGGGTCCCACTCTTCGACCCGGATGACCTTCATCATCCGAGGTCGGCGGAGTGGCTCCCGGCCGACCACGTTGCCACATACCTGGAAAATTGGGTCAGAAAACCCTTAAGCAAGGCGGCCCGCAACAAATTGAGGGCGGAGTGTCCTAGGCCTCTGGTGCCCAACAAGGTGTGTGACACCCCAGAGGTTGATCCTAAAATGACTCAGTTCCTCACTAAACTGGGCTGGAATCCCCGTAAAGGACTAGAGTCCGCTTTGAAGTCCTGCCAGGACAAGCACCTGGACATATTCGGGCCTTTGGCCAAACTATTTGACTTGGCGGAAGACGCCAGAGCGGAGAACCGCATGGTCGACCCTGAAGACCTTAGAGGTTGGGTCCAGAGAGCAATTTGTATTGCTGGGAGCGTAAATACCTCCCTATCTATTGAAAGGCGTAAAGCCATATTGTTCAAAATTGAGCCCAAACTGGCCAACCTCGCCCTTACGGAGGCGGGCAAAGACGCCCAAGGACTCCTCTTCGGAGATTCCTTCATTAAAGATTTAGGGCGTTTTGTGGGAGCATTCACGGCTCCCACAAGACAAGGCCCAGGCCTCCATGAGGCGAGTATTCCAGGGGCGGGTCTCTACCAGGGCCGGCAGAATCAGGAGCCGTCTGTCCGGCCGCAACTATCCCCAATCCCGTGGCACGGGAAGAGGCTCCTTTCAGCACTATAACCAGTACCAGGAGACCTCCCGCCCCACGTTTTTTCCATCCCGCGGACGTCAATGGCGATCCAGAGGCCTTCGGGGTAACCCAAACTCAAGACGACCATACGGTGAGTTGCCTTATACCACACATTTCTTCTCCGGGTTACATAGGGGGCAGACTCCAACA
The DNA here is from genome assembly GCF_036172605.1 of Pelobates fuscus. Taxonomy (NCBI): domain Eukaryota; kingdom Metazoa; phylum Chordata; class Amphibia; order Anura; family Pelobatidae; genus Pelobates; species Pelobates fuscus. The sequence continues at coordinate 235,386,610 of NC_086318.1, forward strand.
TTTTTTCCCAGCCTGGTCACAAATCACTTCAGATCCCTGGGTACTGGCCACTATTCGGGGCTTCAATATAGAACTCACCTGCCGCCCTACACACATTCCCCCTCCTTGACCGATCCGCTTTTCCCTCCAGGATCGCGGTCGGATCGACGAAGAACTTTCAACCCTCCGGTCCAAAGGGGCTATCGAACTAGCACCCCCCAACCCTGCGGGCGTAATAAGCAATATATTCCTAGTGGAAAAGAAAGGCGGCCAATTGAGGCCAGTCATAAATTTGCGCCCCCTCAATGCCGTAGTCAGGTACCGCCATTTCAAGATGGAGGGTATTCACCTGCTAAGGGATCTCCTCCTTCACGGAGACTGGCTAGCGAAACTAGACCTAAAAGACGCGTACCTGACAGTGCCAATAGCGGAGGCCTCTCGGGACCTCCTACGCTTTTACTGGCGACACGAAACATGGCGGTTCACCTGTCTGCCCTTTGGCCTATCCTCTGCCCCGTGGTGCTTCACAAAGCTTCTACGGCCCGTTATGGCCTGGCTACGCAGTCGAGGAGTTCGACTAATCGTCTACCTAGACGACATTCTCCTCATGGCTCAGGAGCGTTCCACCCTCCTCACACATCTCCGACTAGCCATAAACCTCCTGTCACGCTTAGGTTTCATAATCAACTGGGAAAAGTCATGCCTGACCCCCGCCACCCGCTTGGAATTCCTAGGATTCCAAGTGGATTCGGGGGCTGCAACACTGAGTCTCCCGATATCCAAGATTCGATCCATCCGCAAAGAATTGCGCAGGGCCCTTATCCGACCCCAACTCACCTTACGCCAATTGGCACGCCTCATAGGCCTACTGGCCTCTTCAATCCAGGCCGTGTTCCCAGGCCCACTCCACTACCGAGCGCTACAGCGCCTAAAGATCGCTCACCTAAGAGCCGGGGCATCCTACGCAGACCTGGTCTCTCTGGACAACGAGACGAAAGACGATTTGCGATGGTGGATTCTCAACCTGTCTGCATGGAATGGCAAAGCCATCTTCGGCTCAATGCCGGAATTCACGATCGACTCGGACGCGAGTCTACACGGTTGGGGAGCCCACTGCGAGGGAATCTCAACTGGGGGCCGGTGGTCGGAGTCCGAAGCCCGACTACATATCAATGCCCTGGAGCTTCTGGCAGGCTCCTTCGCCATCCGCAGCTTCGCCAAGGACCGTGCCCTATCATGTATACGGCTCCGCATGGACAATGTTTCGGCGGTGAGATATGTCAACCACCTGGGTGGTACACAGTCGGCGGTCTTGGCCAGGTTGGCGAAAGATTTTTGGGAATTCTGCCTGGAACGGAACCTGATGGTCTACGCGGAGTACTTACCTGGTCTGCACAACGTCCAGGCGGACTGGGGTTCACGTTATCTTTCAGACACCAGCGACTGGAGATTAGCCAGGAAGGTGTTCTCCAATATTTCATCTCTCTGGGGACCATTTACCATAGACCTTTTCGCCTCCCGGCTCAATGCCCAACTCCCTCGCTTCTTCAGCTGGAGGCCGGATCCAATGGCGGAGGCAGTGGATGCCTTCCTGCAAGATTGGCAGGGAGGCCTCCTCTATGCCTTTCCCCCATTTTCCATGATCCCTCGCTCACTCCTGCAAGCCCGCAAACACCGGGCGGAGCTAGTCATGGTAACCCCATTCTGGGAAACGCAGTCTTGGTTTCCCCAAATACTCGAGATGACGTTGGACTACCCTCGACTCCTGCCGGGGCACCACGACCTGCTGCAAGACCCGACGGGGCGCTATCATCCCCTCCGGCTAGAGGGCTCTCTCCCACTTCTAGCTTGGCGAATCTCCGGGGACCCTGGGAAATCCCAGGAGTTTCGGACGCAACTAGACACTTATTGGCAGCAGCATGGGCTCCCGGCACTAGACGGGCATATGGGTCAGCTTGGCGAGCTTGGGCTAGCTGGTGCATGGCTCGGAACGAGGATCCCGTTTCGGCCCCTGTAACTACGATCCTGCAGTTCCTGACGTCCCTCTTCGAAGCCGGTAAGGCTTACAGGACTATTAACCTTTACCGTTCCGCTATCTCGGCTATTCACCAAGGTTTCGAGGGCCGCCCCGCGGGACAACACCCTCTTGTGTGCCGACTCGTCAAGGGTTCTAGATTTTCAAGGCCGCCCAGGCCCCGCTACTCCACGACCTGGGATGTTTCCGTTGTATTGGCTTTCCTCTCCTCCTGGCCCGCTAACGCTGGACTCTCCCTCAAACAGCTGTCCGCCAAATTGGTGTGCTTGCTCTGTCTCATCTCATGCAAGAGAGTCTCGGATGTTAGTGCACTGGACGTCGATGCCAAGTCATACACCCCGGACGGGGTAACTTTTAACATCAGCAGGCGCACTAAGACTTCCATCAAAGCGGTATCCTACCCTAGTTTCCCTGCCTCTCCTTCGCTATGCCCAGTGACCTGCCTTCGTGAATATGAATCTCGCACCGAACCACACCGCTCTACTGCCTCTCATCAGTTGTTCTTATCTTTCCGTCCTCCTTTTCACCCAGTTTCCAGCACTACCTTGTCACGCTGGGTGAAATGGCTGCTAACCCAAGCGGGCATTGACACTACAGTGTTTGGCGCCCATTCAGTACGAGGGGCATCAGCCTCTTCTATGATGTCAGCGGGCGCCCGCCTAGAAGACATTATGAGAACAGCTGATTGGTCTAGGGAATCTACCTTCCGAGAATTCTACTTTCGGCCGGCCCCACACACATTCACTGTGATAATGGATCAGCTTTAAACTTGCAATATGAGCCTCCGTGTCTTGTTATAAAATTGCATGATTTTGCTATTACATGACGAAAAGTCATGATTTTATTAAAGACACGGAGGCGAGTATTGCCCCACCCTTTTGTTCTTCTTACACGATGGTAAGTATGTATCTCCCCACCCAAATTACTCATACCACGATACACCGCATAGTATAGTTTGAGAAGGTAAGTGGGGCCGTCCTCAGACCTTGTTGTTTTCAATATTAATGGAAATGTTAACGTTAATTGTCTTGTGGGACTGCACATGCAGGGGTCTTTGTTCTCACTGGTGTAACCTTGTAACTTGTTGCAAGTATCGACTTTAACCTGTTGGCTCCTGTCCTTTTATATCTCCACAGCTTAATCCGGCAAGACGTCTAACAATGGTCCGGTTTATTGGTCTCCTCCCGCTGTCCTCCATCGGTCCTATGGGACCTCCTGGGTCCTACCAGGCCTCCATGAGGCGAGTATTCCAGGGGCGGGTCTCTACCAGGGCCGGCAGAATCAGGAGCCGTCTGTCCGGCCGCAACTATCCCCAATCCCGTGGCACGGGAAGAGGCTCCTTTCAGCACTATAACCAGTACCAGGAGACCTCCCGCCCCACGTTTTTTCCATCCCGCGGACGTCAATGGCGATCCAGAGGCCTTCGGGGTAACCCAAACTCAAGACGACCATACGGTGAGTTGCCTTATACCACACATTTCTTCTCCGGGTTACATAGGGGGCAGACTCCAACATTTTTTCCCAGCCTGGTCACAAATCACTTCAGATCCCTGGGTACTGGCCACTATTCGGGGCTTCAATATAGAACTCACCTGCCGCCCTACACACATTCCCCCTCCTTGACCGATCCGCTTTTCCCTCCAGGATCGCGGTCGGATCGACGAAGAACTTTCAACCCTCCGGTCCAAAGGGGCTATCGAACTAGCACCCCCCAACCCTGCGGGCGTAATAAGCAATATATTCCTAGTGGAAAAGAAAGGCGGCCAATTGAGGCCAGTCATAAATTTGCGCCCCCTCAATGCCGTAGTCAGGTACCGCCATTTCAAGATGGAGGGTATTCACCTGCTAAGGGATCTCCTCCTTCACGGAGACTGGCTAGCGAAACTAGACCTAAAAGACGCGTACCTGACAGTGCCAATAGCGGAGGCCTCTCGGGACCTCCTACGCTTTTACTGGCGACACGAAACATGGCGGTTCACCTGTCTGCCCTTTGGCCTATCCTCTGCCCCGTGGTGCTTCACAAAGCTTCTACGGCCCGTTATGGCCTGGCTACGCAGTCGAGGAGTTCGACTAATCGTCTACCTAGACGACATTCTCCTCATGGCTCAGGAGCGTTCCACCCTCCTCACACATCTCCGACTAGCCATAAACCTCCTGTCACGCTTAGGTTTCATAATCAACTGGGAAAAGTCATGCCTGACCCCCGCCACCCGCTTGGAATTCCTAGGATTCCAAGTGGATTCGGGGGCTGCAACACTGAGTCTCCCGATATCCAAGATTCGATCCATCCGCAAAGAATTGCGCAGGGCCCTTATCCGACCCCAACTCACCTTACGCCAATTGGCACGCCTCATAGGCCTACTGGCCTCTTCAATCCAGGCCGTGTTCCCAGGCCCACTCCACTACCGAGCGCTACAGCGCCTAAAGATCGCTCACCTAAGAGCCGGGGCATCCTACGCAGACCTGGTCTCTCTGGACAACGAGACGAAAGACGATTTGCGATGGTGGATTCTCAACCTGTCTGCATGGAATGGCAAAGCCATCTTCGGCTCAATGCCGGAATTCACGATCGACTCGGACGCGAGTCTACACGGTTGGGGAGCCCACTGCGAGGGAATCTCAACTGGGGGCCGGTGGTCGGAGTCCGAAGCCCGACTACATATCAATGCCCTGGAGCTTCTGGCAGGCTCCTTCGCCATCCGCAGCTTCGCCAAGGACCGTGCCCTATCATGTATACGGCTCCGCATGGACAATGTTTCGGCGGTGAGATATGTCAACCACCTGGGTGGTACACAGTCGGCGGTCTTGGCCAGGTTGGCGAAAGATTTTTGGGAATTCTGCCTGGAACGGAACCTGATGGTCTACGCGGAGTACTTACCTGGTCTGCACAACGTCCAGGCGGACTGGGGTTCACGTTATCTTTCAGACACCAGCGACTGGAGATTAGCCAGGAAGGTGTTCTCCAATATTTCATCTCTCTGGGGACCATTTACCATAGACCTTTTCGCCTCCCGGCTCAATGCCCAACTCCCTCGCTTCTTCAGCTGGAGGCCGGATCCAATGGCGGAGGCAGTGGATGCCTTCCTGCAAGATTGGCAGGGAGGCCTCCTCTATGCCTTTCCCCCATTTTCCATGATCCCTCGCTCACTCCTGCAAGCCCGCAAACACCGGGCGGAGCTAGTCATGGTAACCCCATTCTGGGAAACGCAGTCTTGGTTTCCCCAAATACTCGAGATGACGTTGGACTACCCTCGACTCCTGCCGGGGCACCACGACCTGCTGCAAGACCCGACGGGGCGCTATCATCCCCTCCGGCTAGAGGGCTCTCTCCCACTTCTAGCTTGGCGAATCTCCGGGGACCCTGGGAAATCCCAGGAGTTTCGGACGCAACTAGACACTTATTGGCAGCAGCATGGGCTCCCGGCACTAGACGGGCATATGGGTCAGCTTGGCGAGCTTGGGCTAGCTGGTGCATGGCTCGGAACGAGGATCCCGTTTCGGCCCCTGTAACTACGATCCTGCAGTTCCTGACGTCCCTCTTCGAAGCCGGTAAGGCTTACAGGACTATTAACCTTTACCGTTCCGCTATCTCGGCTATTCACCAAGGTTTCGAGGGCCGCCCCGCGGGACAACACCCTCTTGTGTGCCGACTCGTCAAGGGTTCTAGATTTTCAAGGCCGCCCAGGCCCCGCTACTCCACGACCTGGGATGTTTCCGTTGTATTGGCTTTCCTCTCCTCCTGGCCCGCTAACGCTGGACTCTCCCTCAAACAGCTGTCCGCCAAATTGGTGTGCTTGCTCTGTCTCATCTCATGCAAGAGAGTCTCGGATGTTAGTGCACTGGACGTCGATGCCAAGTCATACACCCCGGACGGGGTAACTTTTAACATCAGCAGGCGCACTAAGACTTCCATCAAAGCGGTATCCTACCCTAGTTTCCCTGCCTCTCCTTCGCTATGCCCAGTGACCTGCCTTCGTGAATATGAATCTCGCACCGAACCACACCGCTCTACTGCCTCTCATCAGTTGTTCTTATCTTTCCGTCCTCCTTTTCACCCAGTTTCCAGCACTACCTTGTCACGCTGGGTGAAATGGCTGCTAACCCAAGCGGGCATTGACACTACAGTGTTTGGCGCCCATTCAGTACGAGGGGCATCAGCCTCTTCTATGATGTCAGCGGGCGCCCGCCTAGAAGACATTATGAGAACAGCTGATTGGTCTAGGGAATCTACCTTCCGAGAATTCTACTTTCGGCCGGCCCCACACACATTCACTGTGATAATGGATCAGCTTTAAACTTGCAATATGAGCCTCCGTGTCTTGTTATAAAATTGCATGATTTTGCTATTACATGACGAAAAGTCATGATTTTATTAAAGACACGGAGGCGAGTATTGCCCCACCCTTTTGTTCTTCTTACACGATGGTAAGTATGTATCTCCCCACCCAAATTACTCATACCACGATACACCGCATAGTATAGTTTGAGAAGGTAAGTGGGGCCGTCCTCAGACCTTGTTGTTTTCAATATTAATGGAAATGTTAACGTTAATTGTCTTGTGGGACTGCACATGCAGGGGTCTTTGTTCTCACTGGTGTAACCTTGTAACTTGTTGCAAGTATCGACTTTAACCTGTTGGCTCCTGTCCTTTTATATCTCCACAGCTTAATCCGGCAAGACGTCTAACAATGGTCCGGTTTATTGGTCTCCTCCCGCTGTCCTCCATCGGTCCTATGGATTCTACGGTCACACTTCCCAGTTTTTGATGTTATGCCTTCTTCGGTTTTATGCTGTTACCTTGGAACTTTATTCTCACATTACTCTAGTTATTGACATTGTTCTTTGGTCGCATCTGCAGAAAGAGGGAAATGGAAGGGAAGTGCTGCCTGTTATACTGGGACCTGAGGGGGAGGGGCCTATGTTATCACATGTTCATTCTTTTTTCATTCTGTTTGTTTCCTTTGCTGCTATTTGTCAACAGTAAAGAAAGGGATATGCAATACTCGCCTCCGTGTCTTTAATAAAATCATGACTTTTCGTCATGTAATAGCAAAATCATGCAATTAACCGCAGCTTCAGGGAGGTAAATTGGCAGCACACTCCAGCTTCTGGGTGGCCAATTAACAACGCCGTCCGGCTTCCCACGGCTCTGGGGAGGTTGGTGAACGGCTGTGCAGAAAGGGAGAAATAAATCCTTCTGCACAGTAAAATTAACCCTTTAGCTGCCGGTCCATAATCCAAAGGCAGCAGGCGGGCAACCAGGCTCCTCCAATACAATGTGGCGAGATTGGTTTCGTCACAATATATATATATGCTTATATATAAATAACACACAGACACGGAAATATGGATATAAAGGCCATGGTCTTTTATTTAGTTTACAAACATAAACAACTGTAACTGAAATCACTTTTAAAACACATAACTTGTAACCAACAATCTCCGGTCTCAAAACCACCCAGAGATTTAACCAGGGACAAATTGACAGTGGCCTGGGCCCCCGGAAAAATTAGGACCTGGGCTCCCTGCAGACCGATATAGATTCATAGAATGTGACGGCAGATAAGAACTGTTCGGCCCATCTAGTCTGCCCAATTTTCTAAATACTTTTTTATTAGTCCCTGGCCTTAGTTAGGATAGCCTTATGCCTATCACACGCATGCTTAAACTCCTTTACCGTGTTAACCTCTACCACTTCAGCTGGAAGGCTTTTCCATGCATCCACTACTCTCTCAGTAAAGTAATACTTTAAGACTATGACCTCTTGTTGCGTTAGTTTTTCTTCTTTTAAATATAGTCTCCTCCTTTACTGATTCCCTTTATGTATTTAAGTGTTTCTATCATATGCCCCTTGTCTCGTCTTTCCTCCAAGCTATACATGTTAAGTTCCTTTAACCTTTCCTTGTAAATTTTATGCTGCCATCTATGAACCAGTTTAGTAGCCCTTCTCTGAAATCTCTCTAAAGTATCAATATCCTTGTGGAGATACGGTCTCCAGTACTGCGTACAATACTCCAAGTGAGGTCTCACCAGTGTTCTGTACAATGGCATGAGCACTTCCCTCTTTCTACTGCCAATACCTCTCCCTATACAACCAATCATTCTGTTAGCATTTCCTGCTGCTCTTTTACATTGCCTGCCTACCTTTAAGTCATCAGAAATAATTACCCCTAAATCCCTTTCCTCAGATTTTGAGCTTAGGACTATCAATATTCTGTACTCTGCCCTTGGGTTTTTACGTCCAAGATGCATTATCTTGCACTTATCCACATTAAATGTCAGTTGCCACAGCTCTGACCATTTTTCTAGTTTACCTAAATTATTTGCCACTTGGCTTATCCCTCCTGGAACATCAACCCTGTTACATATCTTAATATCATCAGCAAAAATACATACCTTACCATCAAGACCTTCTGCAATATCACTAATAACAATATTAAAGATAATGGGTCCAGTACAGATCCCTGAGGTACCCCAATGGTGACAAGCCTATGCTTCGAATATACTCCTTTGACTACAACCCTCTGTTACCTGTCACTCAACCACTGCCTTATATTCTTGGTGTAGATGTACCCAGTGGTGTATTTTGGATTTGTGCTGCCCTAGGCACGACTAAATTCGGGCACCCCCAAAATCTAAATTTGCCCCCCCAATTCGTGTCAAGGCCATTTTTTTGAGTGACAGACACATGCCCTCATTGATACATGCACTGAAATACACTCACTGACAGATACACAGTCATTGGCACACATACAGTCATTGGCACACACTGTTTAACCAACACTCACTTTCACTGACAGACACACACTGACACACCCACTCACTGACAGGCACACACTCTTAGATAAACATAAAACGAAATACACTCACAGGCACACCCATTCTCACTCACAGACACACACTGACAGCTACACTCACTCACTCACAGTAAGGTGGACAGCCCCAGAACACAAGGCAAACAAGGCATTTGTCTTGGAGCTTGGGTGGCATTTTTTGGTGGCCTCCCGTGAAAGTCCCGCCCTAGGCAAATGCCTTGTTTGCCTTGTGCTAAATACATCCCAGGATGTACCGTGTATTTGATTGTATGTTCATGTAAAGGGAATGTATGATTCTGTGTGTATCTTCACTGTGAGCCCTGGTGTATGTAGTTCTGTGTGTAGTGTCAGGTTATGTGGTTTCAGAGTATATTTAACCCCTTAAGGACCAAACTTCTGGAATAAAAGGGAATCATGACATGTCAGACATGTCAGACATGTCATGTGTCCTTAAGGGGTTAAATACATGTTCTTTTGTTTTTTTCAGATAGGGTAGTATTTATATGTGTGCTTGTTTAGCATGGCAGTATGTATAAGGGTGTGCGTGTGAATTGTGGCAATGTGTTTGTATGAGGTATGCAGGCCTCCAAATTTTGCATCTTGAATTAAAAACCAGGTGTTAAAAATTACAAGCCACCTTAAGGAACACTAAAGTGTCAGTAATTCAAATGTGTATTATTGACAGTATAGGTTTAAAACAGCCGTTTAGGTCTCTAGCCCCCCCTTACTCGCCTTGTTAAAAAGGTGATTTACTTACCTTTTTTCCAGCATCGCCTGGTTTTCCTTGTGGCTGGCCCCCCTTTAGGGCATTCATTAGGTCCCCCTTAATAACATATTGGTTCTGTGAGTATTTCACATAGTTTCTCATTCCACACTCTTGCAGCTTATTTGAGTCCATATATCCCTTTCTGTAGCTTGTATACTAGACCGTTGTTTGTTTCAAATCCTTTAGCTTCATCATGGAAAGTACGTCTATTTTACCATTAAAAAAAGCTGACTTTACATCTAGCTGTGCTATGTGATACTGCTTAGATGCTCCAATTGTTAGTAATGTTCTGATTGTGCTCAACTTGACTACAGGTGCAAAGGTCTCATCATAGTCTTCTCCATAGTCCTGAGTAATTCTTTCTACTACTAGTCTAGCTTTGTAATGGATTACATATGCATCCAGTTTTTACTTGGATACACACTTTCATGGCCTATGGCCTTTTTACCTTTAGGTAACGTAGTGAGAAACTTACTATGTTTTTGTTTATGGATTCAGTTTCCTCTTTTGCTGCTTCCTTACATTTAGTGGTTTCTGGTCTAGGAAGTTAATCAATACCACTCCAAGATCAGTTTAGAGTTTAGATGTCATATTTTTACACAGATGTTACAAGATAGGACAGGCAAGAAGGTGGAACTCCTTTGTTTTTTTCTGGAAGAGCATCTGGAGGTGCTGAATGTTCCCCATAAAGATTAATGGATTCAATGCATCTCTCTTAGAGGGATGCTGATTGAACGCACAGCATTTTGCCACACATGGGCAATAGCCACTCAATGCTTTCCTATGGGAGAGCATTGGATTGGCTGAGATCATCAAATGTGAGTGAGGCAGGGTGAGCTGCTGCGAAACTGACGCAGCCATGGAAAAAAGGGGAGTAAAATCACTTAATACAAATAATGCTATTACTTTATACTTTATACTATTATTTTTTTTATTTTAATCGTTTTTTATTGAAATTTTTCTTTTCATAATACAAAAAATTCAAAATACATACATACATACATACATACAACAAACATAATATAGTCGATTGATACGGATGAATTCAGTCGAGTATATACAAAAGAAAAGAAAAAAAATTAATCCTTCACCTATTTTAAGAGCAGGAAAAAATCCTAAAAATATCACAGACATATATCTATAACAAGAAATAAAAAATGTATCAATAGAAGTAGGTGCTCATTTGTTTACATACTAAATTATCCCTGGGCTATTTTCATCTGGCCAGAAAGAATAATATAAAGAGAATTTGTAAATTCTATAACTCTAATTGATCTAATTGATTAAGATTAATAAGTTAACCATATAATTGGGAAAAATTTTAAAGTCAGGTTGAATACCAATCTCTTTTTTTTTGAGACTACTAAACAATTTTTAGTGATATCTTTTTCCATTGTCAATTGGAATATAGTTTGATTAATCAAGGAGGTTTTCTGAAAAGGGTTAGAAGATTTCTACTGTCTAGCAATAATGATTTTAACTGCAACAAAACAGTGGATAGCTAAATAGATATATTTGCGTGACTTAAAGTGCCAATTCAGATGTAGAAGGGCCAAGGCTGGATTTTTATTTATTTCATTAAAAGATACTTCATTAAGAGATACTTCAGAAAAAATATTAAATGCCCATGCCCAAAGTGACTTAACTACTGGACAAGCCCACCATATATGAATATATGTACCAGAATATGTGCCACACCTCCAACAGGTAGAGTCTTGAGTATTATACATTTTGGCTAGTCTTGTCGGAGTGTAATACCATCTATGTAAAACCTTGAAATGACACTCGTTCAAATTTAGACAGTGAAAAAATGTATTTACAAAGATTGAAGAAGAGAGTCATTCCTTTGGAGAAATCACTACATTTAATTTCTTCTCCCAAGTATTTATCAATTTATAGGGAATGGCATCTGAGCATTTGAAGAGAGAGTTGGCAACAGAAATAACCTTGGGGACTGTTTGATAACAGAATACAATTTCCAACTTTTTAACCCACGGAAAAGAAGATTGAATAACATGTTTCTGAATATAATGTTTAATATGGAGGCAAGTAAATACCTCTTTAGGAGGAATATGTAGATTATCCACAATCTGTTGGAAGGGCAGGATATTGTCTCCTTGCATAATGTCCAATAAAGTTAATGTATCTTTATTGACCCAATGTCTAAGTGAGAAATCTTCTAGAATATATTCCAATATATTGAGTTTATATGTTCTAGGAATTAGATGAGTAAAACCCAATATTTTCTTAATTTCAACCTATACCTCTAAGGATTGAGCCAAAGAGGTTAAACAGTTAGGCAAGTCCCTGGAAATCTTCCCAAGATCTGACCATATATAAAGATACAGTCCAGAGGAATGGATAGCTTCAGATTCCATGGTGTACCATGGTTCAGAAATAAAGTGTGGATCTTGTAAAGTATATATGTGTCGAATAATATTTGCATAATAAAGATTGGTGATATTTGGAAAATTAAGCCCTCCCTGAGACAATTTTTCATTAAAAACATAACATTCCTCTCCATTATATGAGAGACATTAGCAGCAAAGGTAAGACCCAAGTAGTTTATTTCCCTATCAGTCCAAATAAATTCAAATTTTTGGGATAAACTTTAAACCTGATCTGAAGACAGGTTAATGGTTAAAGCAGTAGATTTTGAGATGTTTAACTTACAATTAGAGATCTTTGAATACTTGTCAATTCAACCATTAGTGCCTCAAGTGAATCCTCCGGGGATGTGAGGGTGACCAAAGCATCATCAGCATATAGTGCGATTTTAATGTCTTTTGATTTCGTGGGGACCCCCTTTATTAATTGATTGTTTCTAATATTAACAGTGAGGGGTTCAAGAGACAAGATATAGAGAAGGGGTGACAAAGGACAACCCTGCCTTGTTCCATTTTTAAGGTCGAACCAGCCCGCAGTAACATTAGGGCCTACGGTTCTAGCCGAAGGAATAGAATACAAAACAAAAATTCCGGTGGATATCCATCCTTTAAAGCCGTAGGCCTTAAGGACTTCTCTTAAATCGCTCCACCCGACCCTGTCAAACACTTTTTCGGCGTCTAAAGACAGGGCCAGGAGGGGCACAGTATGAGCTTTAGCTAAACCGATAATATCAATCAACTTTCGGATATTATTTGATGCCCATCTACCAGGTATAAACAATATTTGATCCGGGTGAATAAGTTTAGTTATAATAGTTTTTATTCTCTCGGCAATAATGGCTGAGTATATTTTCATGTCTACATTAATTAGTGCAATCGGTCTATAATTTCTCGGATCAGTACTATCTTTGTCCTGTTTCAAAATAGGGACAATATTTGAAAGTAATAATTCCTTTGGGATCGCCTTATTTTCTGCAACTTGATTGAACATTTCAGTTAGGGGGTTTAATAGCTGAAGCTTCATATATTTATAATATTAATTTGTAAAGCCGTCAGGTCCAGGAGTTTTATTTGTAGCTAGTCTATCGATTTGAGATTGAACTTCTTCAGGGTGTATTTTTTTATTTAACCCCTTAAGGACCAAGCTTCTGGAATACAAGGGAATCATGACATGTCACACATGTCATATGTCCTTAAGGGGTTAAAATGGACAGATCTTGGGAAGAAATTTTCAGAATTATTGAGCTAGATAAATAGTTTTGGATGTCCGTTGTTTCTGGGAACAGTTTTGGATTGTATAAGTCTTGATAAAACTGGTAAAATTTTTGTCCAATGTGAGATGGAGTAGAATAAATAGTTTGATCAACCACCAATTTTTCTACCCTATTTTTGGCATAATGGTTTCGCAGTCTCTTAGTTAAATTTTTACTCGCTATATTACCCATAAAATAGTTACTAAGCTTTAATTTATTTATATTTATCTTAATTTTTTCCTCTACTTTTAAATGAATTTGTTTTTGCAACTCTTTTAAACGACGTCTTAACTCAGAAGAGGAATGCTGTTTATTTAAATTTGAGCATTAATAAAATTCAATATATAAATCGGGCAAGTTTTTACCATGCTTTTCTTAAAGATATGACCTAATTTAATTATATAGCCCCTCATGACAGATTTATGGGTACACCAGTTTGTCAAAGGAGAAGTATCTACCGGGTTATTTTCTGCCCCAAAATATTCTAGTAACTCGGTCAGTTCCTCCCTATTATTAGTGTCCTTAATAAGGACATCATTCAATCTCCAGGTATTACAGGAGAGAGGGGGAGAATTGCCAAGATCAAATATAACAAAACTATGGTCTGACCAATGGTTTTCCTTAATATTAATAGAATTAAAGAGCGGAATTGTACTAGCATTTGTTAAACAGAAGTCAATCCGTGAGTAGGTGCCGTGAACCCCGGATAAGTGAGAAAAATACTTTATACTATTATAATGCTATTACTTTCAAAATGTTGTGCATAGAATATACCATTTTATCTTATTCTACTTTTATTCCAAACAAAATTCACATAAAATTTACTTGGTTGATGGTGAAATACTGAGCAAATTACCTGTAAGTTCATGTAAATACACTGCATTTTAAAATTTACTGTTTAATGTCTCTGATTTTGCAACACAATTTAAGAAAGTGCCTCTGCTTCTGTGTACAGACAATTTGTTGCTATTAGCAATGCTCTCCATTTTTGTAAAATTATTGTGCTATGTTGCAATAATTCAATAATCTAACAATTTTGGATAACTGCCTATGTCTCTTCTTGAACAATAAATGTGTTCATACTGTTTTGTCTTCTGCCATGTAGAGCCTTCTTCTTGTCTATGGTAGCCTTTAATACACAGCTTCTTGCAAGATGAGATTAATCTCCACAACAACAACAAAAAATCTTTATTTTTGCCTTTTTTGTGACCAAATGTATTGCCTTGGCTGCTGTGATAAGTTGATTTTGTTTCTTATGATTGCTTCACAGTGTTTTGTATTACAAACGCTTGTGTTTCACTATTCCCAGCATTTTCATTTCTTGTTACTGACTCATCTTTAAGACATGCTGTAACATATTTTTTTAAAAAGATCCTCTCTAGTTTTCAATAAATTGTAGCTTTATAAAAGTCTTGATAAAATCAGAATCACTTTGTCATCTTCGTGAGAGTCTTCGTTTTGATTGCTACTTCCACACAATTCTTCCAAGCTTTCCCATAGCTCCTTGGCTAATTTATAAATAATAACTCCTTAGCTATTTTATAAATAATAACTCTTTGGCTATTTTATAAATAATAACTCCTTAGCTATTTTATAAATAATAACTCTTTAGCTATTTTATAAATAATAACTCCTTAGCTATTTTATAAATAATAACTCCTTAGCTATTTTATAAATAATAACTCTTTGGCTATTTTATAAATAATAACTCCTTAGCTATTTTATAAATAATAACTCCTTGGCTATTTTATAAATATTTATTCCTTGGCTATCTTGCAGCCCTCATGTCTATTTGGTAAATCTATACTCAGGGAGCAGACTACCTTACTTCATTACTTAATTGGGTATCTATTCATTCTCACATTGCAGATGTGTACGTCTGGTTTGAAAAAGGCAATGTCCCCTTTCAGCTTGGCACCTATAAAGGATCCCATTCTGATTTAAGGTTTCTGCTGGACAATCTTTCTTTTTCACACAGTACAGACAGGGTTATTTACTAAAGTTAGAAGTGACAGGAATTCAAAGTAAGTTTAAAATGTAAGCCAAAAACAGCCAAACTAGAGCATAACTGACTAGAATTCAGCTATTTCGACCCTAAATTTAAAATCCACTCTGAATTCAGTCAGAATTCGTACTTTAATAAATAACTCTGATTATATATTATGTAACTAGATTGTTTTTTAGTATTGTATTGCTGTAATGCAGTGTGTTAGTATAAAACATTTCATATAAAATTAAGCAAGGAAGTGTGGTGTAATGAGACAGTATACTGGTGTTGCCTCAAATTGAGTTATTTGTTTGTAATTGCCCCCCCCCCCCCCCCCCTTGTTGGGAACTCAATTTTTGGTCCCAACTCAGTTAAGAAAGAAACATCTAAAAGAAAGTAATTGCTGGATTTACACATTTGTCAACAATATCTTAAAACATATACAAAGAAACAAGTCCTGAGCTCAAACTCCCATTATTCCTGGGCGGCAGCAACGACCATAGCACACATCAGCCAAAATACATATAGTAAAAACCAAAGGAAAAAAGTTACCTGTGCTCTTTCCTCACCCCTATGTATTTTTAACTAAAAACCTCAATTTGTTTAAAAATACTAAGGGATGTGGAAATGCTAAAAGGGATAAAAAATAGTGATTCCCACAGTACCTTGGATCTCCTCATTACTATATTTCTTTAAGGGATTCTATTGTACTAGTCTTGTAGAGGAAAATAACCCACACACAGTTCAAAGGAAAAGAGACTGAATATAGAATACTGGAAAATTGCAGAGTACATTTTTTTATCTTGAAATAAAAATAGCTTCACCACGGCTTAATAATCTGGAAAGAAAAGGACACTGAGAACCTACAATATGTCAAGCTATATGGTTTTTCGTTTTTTTCTGCATTTCATGTGTACACTTTAAAATAATTAAATCTTGTCGTGATCCTCATCAAACACAAAACAAAACAGATTTCATTCGGTTTCTATACTTGCATGCGTTTTCCAGCTGAATAAACACAAACCACCAAAAAGTGCCGCGTAGAATCCAATTAACTACATTAAGCAGCTGTTACTGTGCAGAGCAAAATAGCCTGCAGTTACGCACTTAAACTATATGCATCACAAAATTAAATGCACCCATTGCACTGCCACGAAGCCCACACTAATAAAATAATTGCTAATCATTTGAAGTTCTACAAACCCTGACTTTGAGAAGCAACTTTATGCTCTTCTCAGCCATAAAAATAGATCATTTAAATAGTGAATTGACAAGCAAGATTTCATTGAAAGAGTTAAAGTAGATACCATCTCTTTCTTGTAGCTTAAAAAGACTGAAACTAAAGCGAAAAAAGGAATCAAATGTTATAGACAAGGGTCAACACGTTGAACATTTTACATTACAGAATAGAAGTTTATTTTGATGTGTCTTTGGAACATGTCCGTAGTATATGGTAGACATTTAAGTCATTTTATTACGGCTACAGTTTGATTTATGGGGTTTAGTAAGCAAGTTATTGAGCACAATTTACTAGAGCCGATGTTTCATTTTTTTGGGGGGGGCAAACATAGCAAAGTTACAACAGTTTGACATTTACTAGCTGGCATAACTCAACCGTAACAGTTTCTAGCTGGAGCAAAAGACTTCCATAGGAAACATCAGAAACTACCTAGAAGCAATATTATTTATTTACAGTTGCAGTTTTCCTGGCAGAAAAAGGCATTTTTTTTTTTTTAGGTAAACACAATGCCTAGTGGGAACAGGTGTAAGATCCCACAAGACATGTGACATCAGTAAAAAATAACCTTTCTTTAACAAAATAGGGAAATTGTGGGATGTGTAAATGACATATTAAACTAATAACAAAAATTGATTTGTTGTTAACAAACTGTTTGTGAACATGCGTGCGATATTCACACCATATTAACACTTAGGCTGCCTGGCCTGCAAACAGTCACACCAATAAACAAAGAGTGAGGCCCACTGTTTTTCACCAAAAAGAACAAAAGAAAACA
Organism: Pelobates fuscus; assembly: GCF_036172605.1. Taxonomy (NCBI): domain Eukaryota; kingdom Metazoa; phylum Chordata; class Amphibia; order Anura; family Pelobatidae; genus Pelobates; species Pelobates fuscus. The sequence goes on from NC_086318.1 coordinate 235,403,847, forward strand.
AAGGCAAACAATGAGACAAAATACAATTTCTATGTTGTATTTAGAGCTTTTAACAGTCAAAGTGAAAGGACTGCCAGTCATACATTAGACTGCCACCCTGCCAATCTAATGTATACTAACCCACCCCCATGCTTTGCTTGAATTCATTGGTCAAGAGTCTGTGACAAAATCACCATTTTCTGGATGTCCTCTAACATTAATCTCAAAAATTTGCTAATATCATTGGACAGGGAAAAGAGATGAATGAACCTGATTGGACATACAAGCATTTACATCACACACAAAAAAAAGATTTTATTAGCCCAGACTACCTCCCGTCATTCCCTTCCTTTCCCTTTCCTCCCGCTGTCTACTTTCAACCATCAGAAGGAAAATGAATGAATCAGAAACAATTTGGTTTAATTCATCATCATGAGTCTATTCAGTTTCATTTTGTTTTTTTTTGTTGTTTTTCTGAATAGAAACTGAATCTGAAAAATGTATGTAACGGATCGCCTGGCACCCCGACTGGGTACCTCCGTTAATGGATGCTCCTAGCGCTTCCTGAGGACTCCAAGCACTCTGGCAGACACCACAATCACCGAATCTGAGAAGCCTTTTAAATTCTCCCAAGCATATGAATGCTGTAGACCATTGAATAGGAACCATACGAATAGGCTTGTACTCCTAGCAGTCAACTGGAACAGCATGCAATAAATCCTTCCCCCAATAATGAGACGACACATCCAGCCTGGCTTTTATTACAATAATCCACATACAGGCCACACCCAGGGGGAGGCATAAAATAACCAATCACATACATGGTTCAGCCCACACATCCCCTCCCCTCAGATAACATTAAACCCAATTATCCGGTACACTTTTCCAGCCAAGTTCTGGATGTACCCCAAAAACCGGGGGTACACCTTTAAATCCAGCCTCGCTGGATAGCCCTTATTCAGGGGGACAACATTTCCAAAATTCAAGTCATTCGGATGAATGGTTCGGGAGATATGAGGTTCCAAAGATTTGACCGACCGCATGGGTAAAGTATCCGAAAACAGTTCCATGCATTTTGGCCCTGCGGTCGGTCACAAACAAGTGAATGAAACAGACGAATTACTGGTGTTATAGAGACTAAGGGGGATTCGCATGAATCCCCTAGTTCGTGAGTTTCTTTCTACCGAACGGCGGGCCGTTCGGTAGTTTCCCCACAAAATCCTGGAAGTCTGGAGGTCTCAGCGGTGTTTGCCTAGTCGAGTGTCCAATTTTAGTTCCAGACGCTCGACGGCAAAACACCGCTGTTCGGTAGTTTAAGATGGCCGCCGCCACGTGTTCGGCTCCCGAATGGCGGCCACCCAGAGGACACAGACCACACTGCACTGATTGCCAATTACCCGTTTGCAACATTGTTGCAAACGGTAATTGGAGGCACACTCATTCCTGGGTGGTCTGGTTGTTCGGTAGTTTCACTCAATATACTGAATGGAGTGATTCTACCGAACAATCAGATGAATGCTGCATACAAATCACCCAGGATAAACTTAACACATATATAAATACATATATAATATTACAGGCAGTACACTCGAATATGCTTCACAGTCTTAAAGGGACAGTAGTCCCAAAAGTCCCAATGTGTCCATAGATGCTGTTAAAAGGGCCAGTAGCAGCAATATACAGTATAACAAGCCCAAATATAAATCTTTAAATGTACCAGTTTTCCAGGGGCCATAGTCAGCGGGTAAGAGGCAGGCAGCCAGGCCCCTCCAATGTCCAGTGGCGAGGTGGGTTCCGCCACAATGCACATGTCTAATATTCTATTAAAATCCAAGCAAAGAACTCCTGAGTGCCCTGAGAAGATAAAATATAACTTTTAATAATAGGATTAAAATCAGAATATAGTAGCTGAGTGAAAAGTACACAGAGATTGTCAGCATACACAGAAAAAGGGCTATCTAATAGTAGAGCGTTATGTACATACTACTATGCCAATAAAATAATAGGTGAAACCCAAAAACGAATAAATAAGTCAAAGGGCAACTATCAGAAAGAGAGCCTGCAATATAAGGCTATGAGCTAAATGCTACGATCAGGATGGTGTACATAGATGGTCATCAAATTGTAGATTATGCTAGCTTTAGTGTACCTATAATCTTAATTTTATTAATGACAGGAGGCGAGTATTTGCTTAAGTCTCTCTTTACTAGAACTCCACAGCAGCACAGAAAACAACCAATCAGAAAAAAGTTAGGTACTATAAAACTCCCCTCCCCATGCATCATTTCCTCTTTCAACCTGCGACAAAACAGAATAAAAGGCAGAGAACATCATGGGGAAGAAACGAAGTCCTAGGTACGATGAATATAACGATGTCCACCATCCAAGTGTAACCGTCAATCTAGATAGTGTAGATGGACTGTAAACTGAAACGAGAGAAAAACAGAATCGAACAGGTTGATTATCCAATGAAATGTACTCTGAATAAACATGTAGGTACCCAAAGTAGCAACCAAATTAACCTAATATGTAAATATCCCAACCCTACTTATGGAAAAAAACAGACATAAGGAACAAGCGACAGGTAGCAGAGACAACAAACAGAGTTGCATACTTACCTGATAATCTAAACCGTAACATTAAACAAGGGAGGGACAAGAATGGGTGGGAAATACTCGCCTCCTGTCATTAATAAAATTAAGATTATAGGTACACTAAAGCTAGCATAATCTACAATTTTATAACATGACAGGAGGCTTCGTATTTGCTGTTTCAACGCTCAGTTCACCAATCCAACGCTGTTTGTGTCGCTGGTAATTATTCCAGGAAATATCAGAGTAATCCTAATCGGACATTCCAAATACGATAAATGACAGCCGACGGGTCAAAGAAGATGTCAACCGACGAAGTATCTCAAATACGGAAAAAAGCACCCTCCGCCGGTAAATCCATTGTACGTGGTGTAGCAACCTGTTTCCTAGAAGTCGGTCCATGAGCTGGTAAGCTGACCTATTAGCTACCTTCCTGTAGTAGTATAACTTCGAAATCCGATCTAGGACTTAGGGTCGCGAGAAGAAAACTGACACCAAGTCACAACTCATGATCCGTAAGGCGGTTCCTCCGATCGTGCCAGGGCCATTCGGCGATGCGGCCTTGCAGGGAGATCTCCAATCTCAAGGAACGCACCGAAGACCACCACCAAAATCGCAATAGTAACCGAGGAGGAACTTTCGTACCTTCCTGTCCTACCCGGTGGGGTGTCTCAACCAAGCATAAATTCATAATGCAGGCGAGAGTGTGGCCAAACCAGCCGTATACTAAGTGATTCCAACATTCCAAACGGACTGTGTAAACTTCGGACGTCGTAGAGAAAAGGCTCCAAAGGACGTCCAGGGTTCAGGGTTCCGAACTGAACTTGAGTGGAGGAACGGTGGTCGACTATTCTGGGGATAGGGAATCCCGGAAATCTTCAAAGGAATGGGAAGTGCAAACAGGAACGCAGCTTCCCATCCAGAGATGCCCCCGTCCAAGAGTGAAAGATGTCTGTGTAGGAGTCGGGGTATACCAGGTACCACCATAAGGTCTCGTAGGTCTCCTCGACGATAGTTGAAAAGTAGGGAAGCGCGAATCCAACAAAAACGGCTCCCTTGAGGAATAACTAGAGTATAGACGGGGGTCCTCCATCTCCGAACCCTGATCACCAGGATTCTTATTCGAGAAGACGGGGCAGTCCTGCCAACTTATCCCAAGATCTGATGACCGGGAAGGTCAAGACAAACCGGGTTATCCGGACTTACCATGTGAACATACGTACGATTTTTACCCTCAGAGCGGGTAATGGGCCCTCCTAATCCTGTTATCCGAGTTGGGCAGAGCCCGTTTGCTCCATGAAGGTCCCCGTATCTCCTGCCACTCAATTATGGGAGAAACTGTCTGAGCAGTTGTTCACAATGGTCTGGATATCCAAAAACAGAAAGCAATCCTCTGTTTTTTTATGGTGCAGAATATTCCCAAAACCTGCACTCACATAATACCTGAGTTCCATCCGATAGCCGTACCATCTCCAGGAGTGTGTATAAATAAGAGGGAGTCACCCCTCGTTATACCTCTGTGAGAATATCCCTCCATTACAGTAGATAGACTAGAGGAATCCAGTCTAAATATGGATATCTCGCATGACCAGGCAGTTCTCTATATCGAAATCAGGAGCACGGACGTCAGATCTACTGGAATGCAGGAGGGACGCCCCTCCATGTAGTCATCGACGTCTGGCACAGGTACAAGTCTGTGTGCTGAACAAATGGATGGCACCGTAGAGCGTCGAGTGTATGAGAGAGCCGCGCTCTCTACTAATGTGATCAAATAACGTGCCAACGTCCGGCTGATAGCCTGAGCGGGCCGCACCCGTAAATAACCAAACAGTAGAGTCTGCATCCGTGACCGTTCCTCTCTATGAAAACGTTTCCTCCAAACATGACCCCTGTATCCAGCTCAGTCTCTGGCTGAGGTTGAGGGAGGGCTGCGCCCTCCAATAACAAATCAGTGTCCGGTTCTGTATCTGAGAGGGTTCGCTCTCTGTTCCAGAAGATAAAATATTCTCGGATCGAAGAGATGGAGGGCCGCACCCTCCTGTGATCCAAGCTAGAGTCCCTAGAGACTCAGGGTGACCAACTATAGGGTACACCAAAAACGAGTATCAGCATAAGGCTGAGGGAAATCTAAGGGAAAAACACTGGAAAAACTATCAATCGACCGTCCAGATCCCGTGCGCGCGCGCGGGGTCCAGGCGGACCGTTGGTAGTCTGGGGAAAGCTGGAGACGTTCTCCGCAATCCACGAGTACCCAGGAGGTCGGAGGAGGTCGAGTCCGGCCTCTCGACGACCCGAGCGAAAGGAAAAGGAAGTCACGAAAACAAAAAAGACAACAAAAACGTAGATACGAGAAAAAACGCAAATTCTATCTCAGCTAGAAGGCAAAAAGGCAGGCCAGAAGGCAAGACAAGTAAGCCCCACTGAACAGGGCCAGGAGCTAACCTCGCGCTGGGATAACTACCGATAGCTATCCGGATACCGGGAGGCAGATACGAAGTTAGTTGATAAAGACAAGGAAAAAACACTGCGTTCTCCTGTAGGTGTCTGAGTACCGGTCCTTGCCTGTGCAAAGTTCTCCTTGGAGATGTGCCGTCGCCGGATTGGCGCAAACCGCGGATGTGTGTCCGGGGTCTTCATAGGAAAAAACTTGCCCTTCAGGTCTGAGGTTTAGGGCCTTCACCCTACCTGTCATATCCAGATGGCCGTATATTGGTGTCCTCTTGGATAGTATGGCAATGGTGCTTGTCCGGACACCTGCCTATTTCCATGTCACTGGTGGGCACTGGTTTCTCCTCAGTGGTATTCCCCCAGGCCTGCGGCCAAAAGGGATAGAGCAGGCCCAGCGGGCCAACTAATGGACACAGAATAGTTGGCCAAGGAAATAGGCACCGACATAGTAGGCCATACAAATAGGCACCGACATAGGAGGCCAATAATTGGGGCACCGACATAGCAGGCCGTACTTATGGGCACAGAGGCCGTACTTATGGGCACAGACATAGCAGGTCGTTCTTATGGGCACAGACATAGCAGGCCGTTCTTATGGGCACAGGCATAGTAGGCCATTCTTATGGGCACAGACATAGTAGACCGTTCTTATGGGCACAGACATAGTAGGCCGTTCTTATGGGCACAGACATAGTAGGCCGTTCTTATGGGCACAGACATAGTAGGCCGTTCTTATGGGTATAGACATAGCAGGCCATTCTCATGGGCACAGACATAGCAGGCCGTTCTTGTGGGCACAGACATAGCAGGCCATTCTTGTGGGCACAGACATAGCAGGCCATTCTTATGGGCACAGACATAGCAGGCCAATCTTATGGGCACAGACAAAGCAGGCCAATCTTATGGGCACAGACAAAGCAGGCCAATCTTATGGGCACAGACAAAGCAGGCCAATCTTATGGGCACAGACATAGCAGGCCAATCAATGGGGCACAGACATAGCAGGCCAATCAATGGGCTGAGTGATACCAATATTATTAATAACATGTATTTATATACAGCGTCTTCCAATTCCGTAGCGCTTTACGGTGGGTATCGAATGAGTAACGAGGACCTCCGCGTTCGGGTAGAGGTCCCCAAAATTGTAGATCCTCAGGGCATCTTGTGACATAGGGCCCTTAGGCAATCAACCCTTTTAGGCAACGTAATGCTGTCTGAGTAACTTGAACCGGGACTGGCAGTCCCTAAATGCCCAGCAGGCAAACAGCGGTATCCCAGCTGTATTGGTATAAGCGGAAGTTGTCACAGTGATTACCATGTCCCTGAAAGTAAGATACATAGAGCGATACTCACCTTAAACTGTGAATTGGTATGCACAAGCTCACACAGAACTGTTTGATGACTCAATCGTAAATATAGATACCATCATCATCATCTCTGAAAATATTGAATAGAATCAGTGTAGACTGGTATTCCAGATCCAGGTCTGTTAACACTATATGTATGCCATGGACAGTGAGTTCATACCAGAGTAGTCTCCTCAGAGACCCCATAGCTGGACCCGAAAGGCTATATACTGCGAGGCACACTAATGCAAGCTCACAATACCTGTAACTCACAGGAAACCGCGATATACACTGTCAGCAAAACTACAGTATCCTGAGATATACAAGCAGTCAAACTCACCGCAATATGTGATATACACTGTCCGTAAAAACACGCAGCAATCTGCGATATACACTGTCAGTAAAAAACACCCAGCAATCTGTGATATACACTGTCAGAAAACACATAGTAATCTGACATACACTGACAGAAAAAACATATAATAATCTCACATACCCAGTCAGAAAAACACACAGTAGTCACCCATATACTGTCAGAAAAACACTGAATAATCTCATATACCCAGTCAGAAAAACACACAGAAATCTCGTATACACAGTCAGAAAAACACCTAGCAACCTCATATACACAGTGAGAAAAACACATAATAATCTGATATACATAATCAGAAAAACACACAGCTATCATATATACACTGTCAGAAAAACACATAGTAATCTGATATATATAGTCAGAAAACACACAGCTATCTCATATACACTGTCAGACAAACACATAGTAATCTGATATACACTGTCAGACAAACACATAGTAATCTGATATACACTGTCAGAAAAACACATAGTAATCTCAAATACACTGATAGAAAAACGCATAGAAATCTCATATACACTGTGAGAAAAACGCATAGCAATCTCATATACACTGTGAGACAAATACACAGCCAGAAAATAAGAACTGTCATAGAAAATCAGGAGTCTGACCTATAAAAAGCCCTAAAGCTCACAGCAAGCTGTGAGATCTACACTATATAACGATAGTGATATATGTGGAAATGTGGAAAACCTGCTGAGACCCGCCGGGGAATCTCAGCAGGGCAACAAACGCAGAGATCCGACCGTGGAAGGAGGAGGAGCCGTGAGCAGGCACCCCTTTCTCCAGCCGGTCGGATCCACGAGGCTGAGAGAAAACCCGGCCGCGGCGAGGCGGCCACGTGCGTGAGCAGACCCGGTCGCGGGGTGCTCGCGTCTGACCGCGAGGAACCCCGGGCGCCGGCAGTCTCACACCAGAGCTCGGGGAGTCAGAGGAGGCAGACGAACGGCTAGTCTCCTGACACCCCGAGCAGAGCGCCCGCATCCCCACAGGGGAGGGAAACTAGTAGAATGGCGCCAGGGAGTGGAGAGGAGGGGGAAACAAACAACAGGAATCCCCAGGGGCTCCCCCGATACCACAAACATCCCCAATGACACAGGGGAAACGAGCAAAAAAACATGCAGAAATCATGAAGCAGAAATAAAAGCAAAAACGGAAAATAATATAAAAACAATATGTATAATCAATAAAATATGGATTCAAAATAATTATATGACCAAAAAATGTACATAACATAGGTATAACTAAATGCTATAACATAAAAATATATATATGAAAATACAATATATATATAAGCAAAACAACATGACTAAAATAACAAATATACACCCTAAATAAATCATAATAAAACCCAAAGCCACCAACTAATATTAGCAGGAGGCAGAGGTACTCTGACCTGTACTGATGCGGAGCAGCAAAGAAAGAGGAAATGATGCATGGGGAGGGGAGTTTTATAGTACCTAACTTTTTTCTGATTGGTTGTTTTCTGTGCTGCTGTGGAGTTCTAGTAAAGAGAGACTTAAGCAAATACGAAGCCTCCTGTCATGTTATAAAATTCTAACACTACATATGATAATATAGATAGAGAACCAGAGGACCTGTTCAAAAGTTTCCAGTGTACCTCTGATCAATCTTAGCTGCAACAAAACAATGTTGCAGTTTGTGGCTGAACGATAGCAGATAATAACTCACACATATAAATGAGCTCGATCTGAGAATAGATTTCTGAACTATGTTCAACAATTGTGGTGCTGAAGAACAGTGCACCTGAGTCTGCACATGTGATGTACAATGATAAGTGCAGTACTACTGTAATATATAAGTGAAATTGTTGGTGCTAAAGATGCCAATTTGACTGTAAATGAGATATTGTAATGATATATGAGTCCTCAATCCACCACCTGACTTACTGGTGCCACAGGCAAACAATGACTAGGTGTTCTTATCTTTATTAAAATTATTTGGCTTGACATAGAGGGCTTGGAAAGATGCCCCCTAATTAAACCTCATAGGGTTGGCCATGAATAGTTTTAACTATAATTATATTAAACAAGTAGAAACATATATCAGAAGTTAGATTTTCACATAATATTACATTTTTCTATTAGATATTTCATAATTTACATTTTCATAGCTATATGGTCATATGAGTTACTCCAAGCACCATAGCCACTTTAGTGTTTTGCTATGAATGCTGTAACTCCACCTCTGGCTGCATCATTGGGGTGTCATTAGCCAGCATGGAAAATGAGTTCTGCATGGCTAATGGGAATCCTTTGCAGACTTGACTTCTGACATTAGCACACACAGCAGGCAGGCACCAGACAGCCATAGGCGGCACATACCTTCCTCCATGATTCCCCAGTCCATTATCTCTGCCATTTCTCTTCTTCCGGTAAGGGGGAGTCACATCACATAACGATGAAAAGCTTGCAACGAGAACTTGGACCGATTGTTTTTGGGTATTGTTTTGGTTATTTTCCTATGTTTTGCATTGGGGAGTGGGCAGACAACCACAGCAAAGGTTACTTTAACCCAAAACAGTGTTTTATAAAAACACTGTTTTTTTTTGTTGGAGTAACCCTTTAATTCTTCATATGAAAACAGGTCAACACTCATAATTATAGTAGATGTATTGTCTTGATTCAGTGAAATAGGTATAAGCAATTCGAAATAAAGCATAAAATAATTGGGAAACATCAATACTTGACAATAACAAATTCAGTAGGAGTTATTGTATATTTTTAAATGTGCAGAATGTGTAGGTAGTTTACATGTGAATTCAGCTTTAGGCCAATGAAATGAGAAAGTGCATTATAACGTTTAACGATTGGGAATTCTCCAGACAGTGCAACTACAATAACATGGGAAATGCTCACATTTTTTTATTTTTTCTTCCCCAGCAAAAAAAGAAAAAGAAGCCAGCTATAAGATTGCATTCAGTCACTTTTTAAGAGGAGCAGCAGCCTGATATATTGATTATTTTTATTAAGTGAGACATGAAGGGAAAACTTGAAAGGAAATAAGTCGTTCTCTCTGTACTCTGCAATAGCACTGACGCTCCATGTTTTCAGCATTGGTACAATTTTATCAAACACTAAGCCCATACAATAAAGCAGCTTACCTAAAAGCAATTCAGTCTCTTTGAATGCAGCAAAGTACACAGTGATGTGCTTTCCTATTCACCCCTCTATAGCACAAAATTGGACTTAATGCAACTGCAAAGATAAGGATGGGCTTGATTATGAAGAAAGAGCTAGATGTACAGCCAACCAGTGAAGACGCTGCAGGAATTAAGGAAGTTCTAGTGTTATTATCCTGCTGTATGTGGAACAAATTATTCTGTACCCAACCTATGTGCTTATCAACCATAACATCAATACATATTCTGCTATGTAGTGGAAATACATATATTTAATTTAACAAATCAGGTTTATAATGTGGTTCAAACCTGATTAAACTCTATAGTTTAAATATCAATTTACTTTTTCTAATATAGAAGTAGTTGGATGACTCAGTTACTTAGTGCACCAACTGTATTATATGTAAAGGCTATTCCGACTTTAGGGTTGCAGGCTTGAGCCAGGCTTTCATACTATATTTAGAGACTTGCATTCATCCTTTGTATCATTCACAATTGTTCAGATCACATTTATTAAGATAATAATTCTGGAGATAAATAGGAGGACAAAAATAAACAATGTTCCAAGTTGGTCCATAAATACATACAGAATACGGGACTATACTTTCCATTCAGTGCCCCATGATTCGTATTTCCGGATAGATTATTTCCTAGTTAACAATCACTGTCTAGCCCGAATCGTTGGCTCCGAGATTACTTGGTCGGACCATGCGGATATTTCCCTAAAGTTAGGCAATCTGTGTCTTGGAAACTGAACGCTTCATTGTTGCGTGATCCTGCGATAGTTTTGGCTATTCATAAAGAATTACAAGAATATTTTCTAAAAAACGATACAGGTGATCTCGCCGAGCACGATTTAGGCAGCCCACAAGCGGTTATTCAAGGGCCATTTGTTCGGCTGGCAACGGTTAAAAAGAAACGCAAGACTCAACTCTTGAATTCGTTATTGGAATTGATACGCAAGCTGGAACAACCCCATAAAACGGACCGAGCTTTTGACGCCCTACAGCAATTGAAAGCAGTTCGGTTGTCAATCCGAGACCTCCTCGTAGAAGACACTGCTAGACATATTTTATGGTCCAAGAGGACCTTTTACGAAAAGGCCAATAAAATGGATACGATATTAGCGAGAGCATTGTGGCCAAACCAGAGGCGGACACATATCTCGAGTATTAGACATAGGGACGGAACATTAAAAACCGACCCAAAGGACATTGCGTCGGTATTCACAGAGTTCTATAAAGACTTGTATAACCACACCTCACAGAGCCAGACTTCTCTTCGCGACATCAAAGGGCACATGGGATTTTTTCTTGCCAAACTAAAACTACCTAAACTATACCCAGATGTGGTTCGAAAGCTTAGCGATAAGATCACTAGTGAGGAGATTGACAATGCGTTATCAACCCTTAAAGGGAACAAAGCTCCGGGCCCGGATGGTTTTGATGGTGGATACTATAAGGTGTTCTGACCCCTATGCTCGAATTGCTCTTTAACCCCTTAAGGACCAAACTTCTGGAATAAAAGGGAATCATGACATGTCACACATGTCATGTGTCCTTAAGGGGTTAAACAATTTACGGGAAGGCGGGTTCCCAGATAGGGATATGTCTTTAGCTACGATAGTCCTGATACCAAAACCGTCCAAAGACCCCCTGTTGCCGGAAAACTATCGCCCCCATCTCTCTAATCAATCATGATTCCAAGATACTGGCCAAGATTCTAGCAGACAGGTTGAACCCCTACTTAACCAAATTTATCAATGCCGATCAAGTGGGTTTCATACCTGGGCGCCAATTATTTGAGAACACGCGCAGGAATATAGATCTGGTCTGGAGACAAACCACCACCAGGACCACTTCTTTACTTGTCTCCCCAAAAGGCCTTTGAAAGGGTCCACTGGCCCTATCTCTTCTTGCCTTTTTGGGCTTCCCACCATCTTATCTTGCCATGGTATGGGCAATGTGACTGAACAGGTTTGTATACCGGGAGCTCCGAATATGCCCTTTTAGTTGGGTAACGGTACACGGCAGGGTTGTCCGCTTTCCCCGTTGTTGTTTGTGCTATTAATGGAACCCCTTCTGCAAGCTATTCGTGAACACCTGGATATTCACGAGATCACGGTTGGGTGGTTCAGAATTTTTGGCATCGGCAAATGCCGATGACGTTCTAGTATCACCCAGTAGGGTTTGTGGTAGCACTCCAGTACCTTTTGGCGACATATGGTTCCATCTCAGGCTATAAAGCGAACATGAATAAATCTAGTGCCCTCCCCTTGGGCATGTCGGGCATCCAATCCACTTATAACATTCCAATGGCGCAGCGCTCCCTCAAATACCTAGGGACTCATTTAACGGCTGATCCCTCTAAATTGTTCGAAATGAGCTACAGACCCTTATTAAAATCATTGATTAAAGATATGGACAATTGGATCGATAAACCAATATCGTGGATCGGCCGTGTTCACTCCGTGAAGATGAACATATTGCCGCGCATTCTGTTCTTGTTTCAGTCCCTCCCGATTAAGATTACGAAAGCAGACTTAGCACCTTTACAAAGTGCTACAGACTCGTTCATATGGCAGAACAAGAGGCACAGGGTCTCCAGAAACGTACTCTACCACCCTACATCTTTGCGATTATTATGTAGCAGCGTAGCTTACTCAGATAGCAATGTAACATAGAAACATAGAAATAAAGAATGTGACGGCAGATAAGAACCATTCGGCCCATCTAGTCTGCCCAATATTTCAAAATACTTTCAATTAGTCCCTGGCCTCATCTTAAGTCTAGGATAGCCTTATGCCTATCCCATGCATTCTTAAACTCCCTCACTGTGTTAACCTCTACCACTTCAACTGGAAGGCTATGCCATGCATCCACTACCCTCTCAGTAAAGTAATACTTACTGATATTATTTTTAAACATTTGCCCCTCTAATTAAAGACTATGTCCTCTTGTTGTGGTAGTTTTTCTTCTTTTAAATATAGTCTCCTCCTTTACTGTGTTGATTCCCTTTATGTATTTAAATGTTTCTATCATATCCCCCCTGTCTCGTCTTTCCTCAAAGCTATACATGTTAAGATCCTTTAGCCTTTCCTGGTAAGTTTTATCCTGCAATCCATGAACCAGTTTAGTAGCCCTTCTATGAACTCTTTCTACAGTATCAATATCCTTCTGAAGATACGGTCTCCAGTACTGCGTACAATACTCCAATTGAGGTCTCACCAGTGTTCTGTACAATGGCATGAGCACTTCTCTCTTTCTACTGCTAATACCTCTCCCTATACAACCACGCATTCTACTAGCATTTTGTTACATCTTGCTCTGTTCTGTGGAGATGTTTGGCCTTGGCTTCTGGAATCCAATACTCTTTTTACAATTCTTGTTTTGTTTTTCTTGGTTTCTTAGTTTTCTAGTCTATGTCTGGTTTTCTTTATGCTGGGTTTCTGGGTTCATTCTTATATTCCGTCCCTGGATTTCCCAGTCTCTTGGATTCATTTAAATGTTTGTTTTATTTGCCACACCCGTTTGTTTTCCATCATTCCTTTTGTTTCAGTGTCCTGCAGGCAGCTGCTCAAGGCTTCTGCCCTTTCTTGCAGGTAAGTGCTATATATGTATTCTTTGGATGTTTTAGCATACATTAGGCAGTGTAGGACCTGCCAGATATGGGGTACATTGGCGTTGTTGGCAGGCTTATGCAATGTATGATCATATAATGTGAATAAATCCCCATGATTTTCATATATAGTGCTCAGTTATTTCTCCTCTTGTTTTGCCTATCTTATCTAGTCTTGTTTTAGTTTGTATACCCAGTCCATGTACAGACCTGTCCAGTCATGCCCATGTTATGTTCATGTTTTCCTCATGTATTGTATACATGTTCTGGGTTTAGCTTCCTATCCTTCTCCGGTTCTGGGTTCTATTAGTTCTGTCTTGTTTTCATGTTTGGTGTCTATCTCTAGTCTTGCCTTGTTTCTGTACTGGATACATTCTTGCTGCAGAGCCTCCCTATTCAGCTCTGGGAGGTCTGCTTAATTCTAGTTCCTGCGATCCGCATAAGCTGAATCAGGGTTCTGGTATGTGGCTGCACAAACGCTGGTGCTCAACTCCAGGGAGCGTGCGGTTACCCTGCACCAGACCCTGCTAATCCACCTCCACACTGTGACTCCTACTTTGAACATCAGGCATACTGGGTCCCGGTCCACGCACCTCCGCCCAGACAGTGTCTGGGTCCCGGGCACTGGACCGCCACCCTGACACATTTCCAGCTGCTCTATTACATTGTCTTCCTACCTTTAAGTCATCTGAAATAATTACTCCTAAATCTCAGATGTTGAGGTTACTAGGGTATCAAATATCCTATACTCTGCCCTTGGGTTTTTACATCGAAGGTGCATTATCCACATTAAATGTCAGTTGCCACAGCTCTGACCATTTTTCTAATTTACCTAAATCATTTGCCATTTGGCTTATCCCTCTTGGAACTTCAACCCTGTTACATATCTTAGTATCATCAGCAAAAAGACATACCTTACCATACCATCAAGACCTTCTGCAATATAAAAAAAAAAATATTAAAAAGAATGGGTCCAAGTACAGATCCCTGAGGTACCCCACTGGTAACTAGACCTTGCTTCGAATATACTCCGTTGACAAAAACCCTCTGTTGCCTGTAATTTAGCCACTGCTTAACGCATTCAACAATATTGGAATCCAAATGTGACAAACTCCCCTTTTTCTGTGAGCTTGCCACAAGTTTTTGGAGGGGCCTGTTTGCTTGCCTCCTACCCTATGACTATGGGCCCTGCAATATACCTTGCCCAATACACTTTAAAAGGCTCCATTCATGTAATGTAAGTACTTTTGTACTCCACAAGGAGAAACCAACCGCTGGCCCTAATTCCCTGGAACTGTTTTGGGCATGAAACCATGCTTGCAGCCAGTCAAAAAGAGACTTCCATGAAACTTTTGAACCCCTGCTCTAAACTGGGTGATTTTTGAATATGTTGTTCACCCAGATCAGGGCTATTCGAGGATGTAACAGGATGTTTTTGGGGTATGTTATGTTTTGGGGTACTTTCTGAACTTTGTGAAAATGTGTTTTTTTCTGCCTGGAGATAATTGAGTTACTTACAAGTCTTTACTCAATTATCACTCAAGCAGAGGGGAGGGATTGTGTGCTGTACATGGGCATGTCACAGACTGTATGTTTGTTCTCATTGGTTTGTGTCCTTTGTGTTCCTGTGCCCCATCAGGTCCAGGGGGTGTTCCTCTGGCCTGGAGAATTGTATAAAAGCCAACGTGAACCATTAAAAATCAGATCATCTTGCACCTTCATGAAGTTTCGGCTCATGTTTGGTTGATTGGAGAACTACACTCTGGGGATTGCTATAATAACTATACTCTCCTGAGTATAATCACTAAGCTCTTGTAAGAGCTGTTCCTGCTAGGCTCTCTGGACTAAGAGAGGTCTACCCAGTGGAAGATGGATCCTAGTCGTAGAACTAGGGTGGGTAGGAGACGGCAAGACCCCAACCAAGCTGCGGTGGTTCGTGGAGTTTGCAGTGGTTATGGTTTTCCAGCGCAGTGCTAGTAAGCAGCGATTGACGGAGGTACCTGGTCGGGGTGCAAGTCAGTCCATCACACCAAGCTTAAAGATTGCAGTTTATTGCTGAGCTTCTATGTGGAACAGTGTCAAAAGCCTTACTGAAATCTAGGTAGGCAATGTCTACTGCACCACCCTGATCTATTATTTTAGTTACCCAATCAAAAAAATCAATAAGATTAGTTTGGCATGATCTCCCTGAAGTAAACCCATGTTGTCTCTGATCTTGAAATCCATATGATTTTAGATGTTCAACAATCCTATCCTTTAACATGGTTTGCATCACTTTCCCCACTACTGAAGTAAGGCTTACTGGCCTATAGTTGCCCGACTCCTCCCTATTACCTTTCTTGTGAATGAGTACAACATTTGCTACTTTCCAATCTTCTGGGACTACTCCTGTTAACAATGATTGGTTAAATAAATCCGTTAATGGTTTTGCTAGTACACCACTCAGTTATTTTAATAACTTTGGGTGTATCGCATCAGGCCCCCATTTGTCTTTACTTTTGACAGTTGAAATAGAACATCTTCCTCTGTAAACTCACATGTAACAAATGACTCATTTGTCCTTTTTCCTACCTGGGGCCCCTTTCCTTCATTTTCATCTGTAAATACTGAACAAAAATATTCATTGAGGCAATCAGCTATCCTCTTCTACATACCTTCCTTCTTTTGTTTTTAATCTAACTAATCCTTGTTTTACTTTCCTTTTCTCATGCTTAATCTCGTGCTCGTGCTCGTGCTTAATCGTATTGGCTTACTAATTTCCAGTATATCTAAAAATGTTTTACATATTTTCTGATTTTAATTGCCATGTGTACCTTTCGTATGCCCATGTGAAACGTTTTACCATTTAGGGCCCAGAGTGGCGTCATTTAAACAGATCATACCTCGAGTGCAGAGTGCGTTTAATCCGACTCGTTAATGTTAGTTATTCACTAAGCTGTTTTCGATTCAAGTTCTTGTGCCCGACAGTTCAAATTAACATTCAAATTACAATTCATGACAGATCACACAAGTGAATAGCCCTGCCAATGTCGTCTCAGGATTTTTTTGTTATCTAAGAAGAAATAAAAATGCATATCAACGAAAAATGCTTTTCCTACCTGTTATGGTATTGAAAGCCAGCTGTGATTTCCCTATGCACAATTAGCAATGCTAACTGCTGTATGACGCTAGGGGCTGTGTACACATAGTTTAACTTTTATAAGTATTATTCCAACTAGGTACTACTATACTAATCATCAGTCAGCTGTTAACTACTTTTCAATGCTTTTCCTGTGCCTAGTCAGGGTAACAAGATCTTTGAATATTTTATATTATAGTTAGCGATGTTACATTTGTATTCAAGTGTCCTAGATCAGCTAGATAAGCCAGTGCCTAGATTGAATGCGCCATAAAGTTTATAACGCATTGTGCCGCCAAGGTTTCGTTAGACCTGCTCAGCTAAACTAGGACCACATTTTAATTGTATACTCAGTGTAATGTGTAAACGTGGACAATCTCGACATAAATAACTGAAAAATGTGCACGGATTTATGAAAACCCCATTGTTAAAAATGTTGATGATCAGCGTGAGGAATGCTATTGGGGCACCACACGGCTGCTGTTATGAGTTTTTGCACTGCACAAATAAAGAATAAAAAAAAAAAAAAAAGCTGGCGGGCTAGTAGTTCGGACAAACCAGCTGTCAGACGCTGGGCAAGGGGGTGACTTTCTGACATTGGCTTCTTATGCTCAAACATGTCCTTGACAGACACATGACTGTGGGCAGATGAGCGGGAACTGCTCAAGGCGAGAGACGGAGTGGCGGATGGTTGAGAGGGGGCAAGGAGGACAGCAGTGGTTGACGTGTCTGAAGATGCTGGACCAGGAGGAGGATGGCGGCTTTGAGTTTGTGTGCTGCTTGTACTCATGTGTTGATCCCATAGGCGTTTGTGATGTGCGATCATGTGCCTACACAAAGCAGTTGTACCTAGGTGGGTGTTGGACTTCCCACGACTCAGTTTCTTTTGGCACAGGTTGCAAATGGCATCGCTGTTGTCAGAGGCAGACACACAAAAAATGCCACACTGCTGAGCTCTGCAATGACGGCATTCTGGTGGTGGACACAGCATGCGTTGATTGGCATGCTGTTGGGCTGACCCCGGGTGCCGATGCATGCTGTCTGACTGTGCCACTAGCTCCTTGCGACGACCTCCCCCTGCTTCCAACTCGTCTCCTCCTCCTCCTCTCTGTCTCCCCATCTGAACTTTCGTCCTGTTCTTCTTCTTGCCGAGCGGGCACCCACGTGACATCCATGGATGCATCGTCATCATCAACCGCTTCACTTGTATCTGACAACTCAGCAAAGGAAGCAGCAGCGGGTACAACATCATCATCACACCGTACGTCCATGTGTGTAATGCTGCCTGCCTGAGGCATAGACCAGATATGAGTGGCACTGTGCAGTGGCAGAGGTTGGCAGAGTACACGCTGTAGGCCTGACACACCCGCTTGAAGACAACTAACTGCTATTCAATCTATAACAGTGAAAAAAGTTTTTTGTTTTTAAATGCACGCTATTGTGACACCAGATATGAGTGGCAAAGTGCACTTGCAGAGGTTGGCAGAGTACACGCTGAAGGCCTGACACCCGCTTGAAGACAACTAACTACTATTCAATCTATAACAGTGAAAAAAGTTTTTTGTTTTTAAAGGCACGCTATATTCACACCAGATATGAGTGGCAAAGTGCACTTGCTAAGGTTGACAGAGTACACGGTGAAGGCCTGACACCCAGACGCATGCAGACAACTAACTGCTATTAGCTTACAGTGAAAAACTTGTTTTCTTTTTAAAGGCACGCTATAGTCACACCAGATATGAGTGGCAAAGTGCACTTGCTGAGGTTGGCAGAGTACACGCTGAAGGCCTGACACCCGCTTGAAGACAACTAACTGCTATTCAATCTATAACAGTGAAAAAAAAATTGTTTTTAAATGTCAAGCTTAAGCTATTGTGACACCAGATACGAGTGGTGGCACTGGGCAAGTGGGCACAGTATCCACTGTGAGCCTGACACAGAAGCTGGCAGACAACTAACTGCTATTCAATCTATTACAGTGAAAAAAATATTCTTTTTAAATGTCAAGCTTAAGCTATTGTGACACCAGATATGAGTGGTGGCACTGGGGAAGTGGACACAGTATCCACTGTGAGCCTGACACAGAAGCTGGCAGGCAGGCAACTGCAATTAGAAAAAAAAGTAGACGATGTTCTAGCCCTAAAAAGGGCTTTTTGGGGTGCTGTTCTTACAGCAGAGATCAGATGAGTCCTTCAGGACTGTAGTGGACACTGAATACCCTAGCCTAGCTATCAATTTCCATATCTAATGAGCAGCAGCTACACTTTCCCTCCTCTAAGAATGCAGCTTCAGAATGAATCTAAAATGGATGCTGTACAGGAGGTGGGAGGGTCTGGAAGGGAGGGTCTGCTGCTAATTTGCTGGAATGTGTCTGCTGACCGTGAGGCACAGGGTCAAAGTTTGCTCAATGATGACGAATAGGGGGCGGATCGAACCGCGCATGTGTTCGGCCGCGGTGGCGAACGCGAACACGCTATGTTCGCCGGGAACTATTCGCCAGCGAACAGTTCGGTACATCACTAAATACAACCAATCAATCCGTACAACACACACAGACACTCCCACACAAAATCCTCCCCTCTGCCTGTGATATGATTACTGAACACAATATTTAATATAATTATCACAGGCAGAGAAATACAGTATTATAAAACATATCACAGGGACCCCAAAACATGCAATAGCCCCATATAATAAAAATATATAATCGGAACCAAGGGATCTGGGTGAACCACATATCCAAAATTCACCCAAATCCGTTCAGTAGTTTGGAAGATACGGTTTAATGCAGATTCCACAGAACATATACAGGCTATATGAAAAATAATTACTGTTAAATGTGTCCCCTGTTCTGTAGTTTAAAACTACTGAACAATGTCTTTGTGCACCAAATACCGGTGAGATGGCACCGTGTAGAAAAGTAAAAATAGTGTCTGTGAGTTAAAATGGCAGCCATCCATTGTTCTCACCATGTGCCTCTGATAAATGAAATGGTGGCCACCCAGTAACTCCACAGTATGTCCCCAGATGGTTCTTAAAGGGCCAGTAGCAGCATAATAAAATACAACATGCCCAAATCAGTTCCTAGAAGGGCAATACATCCCAGGGCCATAGTAGCAGGGCAAAAGGCTGGCAAGCAGTCCTCTCCAGGCACAAGTGGCGGGGCTGGTTCCGCCACAGACCTATGAGCCCTTACTCCACAGCAGTCTCTATACTCTCATCTCCTCTGACAAGTTCTCCCTACAATACTCTCTATATTTTTCATTTTATAATTTGTCATTATAATTGTCATTTAGCACCAATAAACTCTTCCTAACAGGCATCAAATACCATATGCTGACACAATACCCCGACAAAAATAGGATTCATGCACAACCATATTACCAGCTTAAGACTACCTATCCACAGTTAATTGTTCCACTCCTTAACTCACCTTTTAGATTTGTAACCTTTTCAAACCCCTCACTAACATGGCAATCAAACAGCTATTTGACTGGTTTTATGGCTCCTAAAGCCAAGAGAGTTCACAGCCATCGACCTTGCCTCCACAGATTAGCTTAAAGGTGCCATATCCACAAATTACTAGTGTCAGTATGTCCTTTCACTCACTCATTCCAAACTAGCCAGATGGGGCACACGATTGACATACTCTATGCCCGGTGCCCGGTGGAAATATTGGTCAATTTTCTTAGCTCAACTCAAAACATCCACACCAACCTTTATTAGAGCTACACGGTACTATACTCACCACTGTCATATTCCTGCTCTATGTCTGCATGCTGTTAACTACATTAGGCCTAAATGCAACCTACTTCTCAGGCCACTCTTTTCATATGGGGGGGCAGCATTCTCTGCATCTAGCGATAACATCCCGGCTCCATGCCATGGACCTTATCACTCCCAAAATATACGAAATAGTGTTCTGACCATCCCATGCCCCTCTAGCACTGATCTGAATTCTCAGGAGAAATCATGAGCAATTTATAAGGAGTATCAACCAATATGTAATGATTTTTGTATTAATCTCCTGGTATTTCAAACATAAGGAGCCTTGATGGGAAAGTATCAGTATTTTAGACCAGTTTTGATAGGTAAAGTACAAATGCAGAGCATCTTCCCAATATTTGATTGAGACCCCAGTCGCAGCATTTGATAAAGGATGGAAATACTCCACCTCTGTGGTTTTGCTTGGTAGCAATAATCTTCAAAAGCTTTTAATTGCCTGTTCTAAAAGGCTCAGGGAAAGCATGATCTAAAAAAGTGCTGGAGATGATTATACAATAATGACTCCAATTAGTTGGCAGCATCCCCAGAAGTAATTTTTGCTTCAAACTAAGATTTTGCATACAAAGGTTATCACCGCTTGCACAAGATCCGTAAAGCCCACAGGAAAGACCAGGTTATGCAATACCAGATAGAGAAGGCCCATTAATGTGAAAAGTTACAGTTTAGCATGAACAGAACCAAACCATCAGTGTTGCTCCAACAAAAGGTTGTACTGTGACATTTCCAGCAGCGGCAACATTTTCTGAGAGCAAATGCCATTTTACTTCTATGCAATATGGCCTGTGTGGAAATACTTAAAGAAGGACAAGATATTCAACCCTTACAAATGTTGTGGTTGGATGAATTGTTCCATTTTGCATCTGTTTTTACCTCCTTTCCATACATAGCGGATCAGTGCAGAATTGAGGGAAGGAAAAAAAATCATTGGGCAACATAATGGGAATAGGTAAAGGCCATTAGGTAGCAAACTAGTAAGGATTGGATTTATATGACCAAACCTTTAAAATTATGAAAAATCTGATCCAGGTGGACCATGGTAGGCAGTGCACCCTTCATATGGGAAGTCAAATATATCTGCATTAAAGGGAAACTCCAGTGCCAGGAAAACGATCCGTTTTCCTGGCACTGGAGGGTCCCTCTCCCTCCCACCCACCAATCCCCAGGTACTGAAGGGGTGAAAACCCCTTCAGTCACTTACCTGAGGCAGCGGCGATGTCCCTCGCCGCTGTCTCCTCCTCCGCGACGCTCCTACAGTCCATTGCGTCGGCCGGTGGGCGAGACTGATCTCGCCCACCGGTCGAGGAGACCTAATGCACATGCGCGGAAATGCCGCGCATGCACATTAGCGCTCCCCATAGGAAAGCATTGAAAAATCATTTCAATGCTTTCCTATGGGGTTTTGAGCGACGCTGGAGGTTCTCACACAGCGTGAGGACGTCCAGCGACGCTCTAGCACAGGTTTCCTTTGCTATGGACCAGGAAGTGCCCTCTAGTGGCTGTCTAGTAGACAGCCACTAGAGGTGGAGTTAACCCTGCAATGTAATTATTGCAGTTTATGAAAAACTGCAATAATTACACTTGCAGGGTTAAGGGTAGTGGGAGTTGGCACCCAGACCACTCCAATGAGCAGAAGTGGTCTGGGTGCCTGGAGTGTCCCTTTAAGCAAGGAAATGGGCGTTAACTGGAGCATAGCTCCAGATTGTTGCCTTCTTTTAGTAAAATAAATAAAAATATGTGCAGCAAGATAATCCCTTCCAAGACTTCTGGAGTTCCATAAAATGTTGCAATAACCAAGAGTTACATATTATTTTAATCAGAAATGGTCTGCTTATGTCAAAGTTTCAAGTCTGAAATCCAATTCAAGATGCTCTGCAATGTATCTAACTGTGTTTTCTTACACTGGGTACAAATAGAACAAAAATGCCCTGCACAACACAGCTATGTGCTTCCCACATCATCTCCAATGAGAGTGGTCAGCAAAGTATTGAGTTAGGGATGTATTAACCTTCTAAAGTATTTCAAGGTTCAAGAGAATAGACTCATTTAGCCTCCAGATCCTCTCAGTTGGTCAAAACAGAGGGGAAGGAATGCAAGAGACTACAGCAAATATATGATACTACTTGACTGGCAGTTAATAAAGGGCTTAATGATGAAAGTTTCATCTACATATTTGTTTGGTTAGTGCACGTTTTGCGCCGACCACATCGAAATAATCCGAAAGATCCACATGGTACAAAATTCTGCATTTTGACTGCGGGCTCCAAGATTTAAAATTCCTAATTTGGAATTTTTGGAAACGATCTCTCTGTTTTTCTGTAACCCTTCTTTTTATTGCCTTCCAACAGACTCTTAGGGTTTCCCTTTTCATTAAATCTATTTTCTAAAACTTGTACTTGAGAGCTAAAATTGTTCATACAGTTTCAGACTAATTTTCACGTGCTGTCCTTTAGCAATATTTTTAAGTCAATATTTATGATTGCAATTTTTAAAATGGATATAAACATTTTCATCTGTGGGTTTCAAGTAAGTTTTTGATAAAATCTTTCATTCCTTTACAAAAAATATAATATAAAAAAAATAATGTATTGTGGATCTCACAGTTAAAGCACTAGGTTTGGCCTCCAGCCATTCTCCACCCATGTCATTGTTCTCATTCTTAGATCTCAGGGGTGGGCTGGAGTATATTTAGGACAAGTAGTAAGGACAATAGTGGAGAGTGGTTTTAAAAAATAATTTTTAGGTCAGATTGAGAATTTTTTTATTTAATTCTGCTGTAAACGGAGAGCCAGTAAAGGTGCTTACCGAGAGGTACGGCAGATCAGCGGTGCTCAGATGAATTGCTTAGCAGTGCTCAGATTAATTTTGGAAATATTGCATAGGTGGCTGTGGTAGTATGAAGAAAGTGATTGATTGGATGTGGGTGATGAAGGACAGATTGGAGTCAAGAGTACTTTGACTGTGATAAAGAAGTTATGAATGTGAATAGTGCTGGGGGGGAGGAGAGGGGGATACAAGCAGCTCAAGTGGGGGCAGGGTTTGCCTGCCATGCTGACAGATGCACTTCTCAGCAACCCATATAATTTCTGGCTTTTTCAGCAACGTATCAACAATACTGTCCTTGATTTAGTCTTCTGGCTGGAGTTTACACACTGCAAAAGTGACTAGTATCATTAAATAAGCAAATTTATTCTGGATTGCAGCCAAATTGTACAAAGATCGCAGCTCAAGTGATTGTGGCTAAACCTAACTGGTGAACTCTGTGGATATCCTGCTTGTACCCAGTCCTCCCATTTGGACCACTGGGGGTTATCCCAGTCCCCACAAAGGAGACTCCACTTAATGCTTATCTATCATCTGGGTACTCTTCTACATGGGCACTTTGCTTCATGTTTAACCCTAAATGGCCTACTTCTCTAACTCCATCACACCTAATAATATAGGATTTTGGCATCTAATGCTGTCTGTGACCAAAATTGAAAATGCAGACCCAAATGTGGACCCCAACTCACATCAACTGCTATCTTGATGGCTCCAAGTGGCTCCACTGTACTCTATCTGGGTTGATATCCTAGATGGGTGTTAACCCTGAACACTATCCTCAGCCACTGGAGGATCTGTCATATGACTTTGACCAAGTCACTTGGACTGGAGGGGTCTGTGAACATTGTTTGACAGTTCTTACAACAGCCTGGTCGTGGAGAAGTGGTGTTCAGGGGCACTTTTGCACCGGATCAAGCCGACCTTTCTACTCAAATAGTTTTCTAAATTTGAGTATTGGATGAGTCTTAGACATATTGATCTTTAGGTGATTAAAGGCCATCCAGGAAGATAAGCCAAATAAGCAGTTGCTAACATGAGCAGGGACAGAGGGAGAGAGGTCAGGGTTGGAGAGGTAGATCTTGTGTCATTAGCATAATTGTGACATTTGTAGCTGTAGCTGTTGGCAAACTTACCCATAGAAGAAGTATAAATGGAGTAGAGTAGAGGACTCAAGAATGAGCCTTGAGTTACTCCAAATTTATAGAGGCATTTAAGAGGAGGAATAACACAATACTTGTTAGAAAGATAATAGTGGATGCAAGAGAGCAGAGAATCTGTAAGTGCTCAACTGTGTTAAAGGCAACTGAGTGGTCAAGTAAGAGAAATACAGAGTAGTGGCCGTTGCTTTAAGCAGAACGCAGGTAGTAAGTAACCTTGATAAGTTTTTAAACTAGGGCAGTATTAGTTGAGTGTTGGTGACAGAAGCCAGATTGCAAGGGATCATGCAGGGTTGAAGGGCAGGAAGCTTGGCCGGTGCAAGTCTTTTTGGTTATACAGACGAAGATGAATTTTTCTCCACTCTCCGAAAAATGTGTCTTCACCTGTGTATGTCTTAACCGCCCTTTTTTCATTTCTTACCCTCTTTAAACTCTTTGGTATTTCTTATCCTTTCTTTTAAATGTCTTACCCCCTTTAGTGTTTCTTATCCCCCTTTTGTTTCTGTCAGTATCGGGACAGGGATCCAACACGCAGAATACAAACAGGAGATAGGTACGTATACCGGACCTTAGAATGGCCGGACTAACGTAAGGAGAAAGCAAAGAATGGTCAGAGACAAGCCGAGGTCGAGGGAACGAGAGAACAGGTAAGCGAGAGACGAGCCGAGGTCAAAGGACACGAGAGATAAGCAGGAACGAAAGTACAAGCCGAGTCAGAACCAAATAGACAATAGTAATAAGAGCACTGAGTGACCAGACAAGCTAGAACCACGACAGGGCAATGAACCATTACACACATCCCTCTTTTATACCTTGGTTCTTTAATTGATGACTCCGCCCTTGCCGAGCCCTGATTCGTTGTTCAGAACTAGATTGACAGGTCGGGATGTGATTGCTGTCATGACGTCGGCTCCTGAGCGCCGCGTCATAAAAGGAAGCGGGGTTATCGCAGCTGGCGTGTGAACGGCTATGAGAGCTGTGAGGATTGCGTGAATCAGCCCCCCTGAGAGGACGGCCGTTAGAAAGTCTAACCTCCTCCGAGGTAGAGACTTCAGGTACCCTGACAGTACCCCCCCTCTCAGAAACGCCCACCGGGCAGAAGGAACCGGGGCGAGACGGAAAACGAGCATGAAAAGCCCTGAGGAGACGAGGAGCATGCACATCATCCTGGACCACCCAAGACCTTTCCTCAGGACCATAACCTTTCCAGTCAACAAGATATTGCACCCTCCCCCGAGAAACTCGAGAATCGAGAATGGACTTGACCTC
Organism: Pelobates fuscus; assembly: GCF_036172605.1. Classification (NCBI taxonomy): domain Eukaryota; kingdom Metazoa; phylum Chordata; class Amphibia; order Anura; family Pelobatidae; genus Pelobates; species Pelobates fuscus. The sequence continues at coordinate 235,429,494 of NC_086318.1, forward strand.
ATACTCCTCCTGACCCTCAACCTGGACAGAACGAGGGGAGGACACAGCGGAGGAAAATCTGTTACAAACCAAAGGTTTCAATAAGGAAACATGAAAGGAGTTCGGGATGCGCAGGGCAGGCGGAAGAGCCAGACGATACGCAACCGGGTTTATACGAGACAGAACCCTGTAAGGACCTATGTAACGAGGAGCAAATTTCATGGAAGGAACCTTCAAGCGGATGTTTCTGGTACTCAGCCATACCCTATCACCCGGGGAAAACACTGGAGCCACCCGTCTGCGTTTGTCAGCGTGTCGTTTGGACACCGTGGAATTATGAAGAAGAATTCGTCGAGTCTGATCCCACAACTTCCTCAGATTGGCAACATGAACATCAACCAACGGTATCCCTTGGGACGGGGAAACCGATGGAAGAACGGAAGGATGGAAGCCATAATTCATGAAAAAGGGGCTAGAACGAGTAGAATCGCAAACAAGGTTGTTGTGCGCAAACTCCGCCCAAGGAATCAGACCGACCCAATCGTCCTGGTCTTCAGAAACAAAACAACGCAAAAACTGTTCAACCTTTTGGTTGGTGCGTTCGGCAGCTCAGTTGGACTGGGGATGATAGGCAGAGGAAAAATTCAATTTGATGCCAAATTGAGAACAGAAGGACCTCCAAAACCGGGAAACAAATTGGGACCCTCTATCAGAAACAATTTCAGAAGGAATACCATGTAAACGAAAAATCTCCCTCGCGAAAATCTCAGCCAATTCGGGAGAAGAGGGCAATTTAGGCAGGGGTACAAAATGAGCCATTTTAGTAAACCTGTCAATCACTGTGAGGATAACAGTATGTTTCTTAGAAACAGGCAAATCGACAATGAAGTCCATAGCCAAACAAGACCATGGTTTCTCGGGAATTTCTAGGGGGTGCAAAAGCCCACATGGAAGCGTATGAGGTTGTTTAGTCCTCATACAGACATCACATGCCCTAACGAAGTCCTTTACATCCTTACGTAACGAAGGCCACCAGAAATCTTTAGAAATCAGAGAACACGACTTGCGTATGCCAGGGTTTCCGGCAAATTTACTGTTATGAAAACACTGCATTAGTTCCAGTTGGAGTTTAGGAGGAACAAAGTACCGATCCCCAGGAACCAGTCTGGGAGCCAGATGCTGTAATTTTTTGATCTCAGCAAGCAACGGAGAGTGAATCTTGATGCTTGCGTTGGCAACAATATTACACTTGGGAAACCATATCAGACATAGTAGAAGGTTCATGTTGGCGGGACAATGCATCAGCCTTAGAGTTCTTAGAACCAGGTCTATAAGTGAGCACGTAGTTGAAATGAGTAAGGAAAAAAGACCAACGAGCCTGCCTGGCGGACAAGCGTTTGGCTTCCCCTATATATGACAAATTCTTGTGATCCGTCAAAATAGTAACCGGGTGTAAAGTCCCTTCCAACAAATGTCTCCACTCCTTTAAAGCCATAATGACCGCTAATAGTTCCCTGTCACCAATATCATATCTGCTTTCAGGCCCAGACAATTTCTTGGAAAAAACACCCACATGGGTGCAGCGGTTTATTCAAACCTAGCCTTTGGGACAAGATAGCGCCTACACCTGTCTCTGAGGCGTCTACCTCGAGTAAAAAAGGCAAGGAGGTGTCAGGATGAACTAATATCAGTGCTGAGGCAAACTGTTCCTTGAGAGTACTGAAAGCAACAAGCGCCTCAGGAGACCAGGTCTTGGTATCAGCACCCTGTCTAGTCATGTTGGTAATAGGAGCAATAATAGACGAGTACCCCTTAATGAAGCGCCTATATTAATTGGAGAATCCGATAAACCTCTGAATGGCCTTGAGTCCCTTGGGCAATGGCCAATCCAAAATTGATTGGAGTTTAACCGGGTCCATCCTAAACCCGTCTCCAGAAATAACATAACCAAGAAAGTTTATCTGAGATTGGTCAAAGCTACACTTCTCCAATTTGTAGTACAAACCATGTTGTAGAAGCTTATGCAATACCTTTCTGACTTGTTTGTGGTGAGTCTCAGGCTCTCTAGAGTGTATTTGTATATCATCCAAATAAACTATAACACATTCATGTTGAAATTCCCTGAGAACCTCATTAATTAGGTCCTGGAATACAGCAGGAGCATTGCAAAGCCCGAAGGGCATTACCGTATACTCATAGTGGCCATACCGGGTATTGAAAGCCGTTTTCAATTCATCAACCTGCTGAATTCTCACCAAGTTATAAGCTCCCCTCAGATTTAACTTGGTAAAAATCTTGGAGCCTTTCAGGCGATCAAATAGCTCAGTAATCAAGGGAATAGGTTAAGCATTTCTGATCGTTATCTTATTCAAGCCCCGATAATCAAAGCAAGGCCGTAGAGTGCCGTCTTTCTTATCTACAAAAAGAAACCGGCCCCGGCTGGAGAAGAGGATCTCCTAATAAATCCCTTGTCTAGGTTCTCCTGTATGTATTCCTCTAAGACTAAGTTCTCCTTAGTGGATAGAGGATATACAGTACCCCTCGGAGGCATAGTACCAGGAAGGAGTCTAATCTTACAGTCAAAGGACCTGTGTGGGGGTAATGTATCAGCCCTCTTTTTATCAAAGACTGCCTTTAAATCCAGGTACTGAGATGGTATCCGTAAATCTGTGGGCTGGTTAGAGTTACTAGGTGTGTCAACTACGCAAACCGGTGAGATTTTCCGTAAACAACCTTTCTGGCAACCCTGACCCCAGGAGACTCTCACCTTGTTCCCAATCAATAATAGGGTTATGCTTCTTAAGCCAGGGGTACCCCAAGACTATTGGAACTAAAGGAGATGAGATAAGCATGAGAGATATATCCTCCTCGTGTAAAATACCAATGGTCAACTTAACTGGTATAGTCTCACGAGAAATAACAGGATCTGATAATGGTCTACCATCTATGGCCTCAACGGCCAAGGGTGTATCCCTTAGCTGAGATGGGATAGAGTGGTTCTTGACAAAGGCTTGGTCAATAAAGCTTTCAGCTGCTCCAGAATCTATTAATGCCATAGCATTAAGTACTCCCTTTTCCCAAGTTAAAGAAACAGGTAACAGAAGCCTATGATCCTTGTAATCATATGTAGAGGACAAAATAGAAACACCCAAGGCCTGTCCTCTTGAGAAACTTAGGTGCGAGCGTTTCCCGGACGGTTAGGGCAATTTAGGCGTAAGTGACCTCTTACTCCACAATACATACACAGACCCTCCCTTCTCCTGTATTGTCTTTCACTTTCTGAGAGACGAGTGTTACCAATTTGCATAGGTTCTGGGAGAGCTAGAGTAGTAGATTCAGAATTCTGAAATGCGGGGGCTAGTCTTAAGGAAGGTCTATGACTTCTATCTCGAGTGTTCTGCCTCTGTCTCATGCGTTCATCTATTCGAGAAATAAATTAAATTAATTCTTCCAAATTTTCAGGAAGATCTCTTGTGGCAACCTCGTCTAAGATCTCATCTGATAATCCGTTCAGAAATACGTCCATATAGGCTTGTTCATTCCACTTGACCTCTGCCGCCAAGGATCTGAACTCTAACGCATAATCCACAAGGGTTAGGCTATGCTGTCTAAGACGTAATAGTAGTCTAGCTGCACTGACCTTTCTTCCTGGAGTATCAAAAGTCCTCCTAAAAGTAGTGACAAATGCATTATAATTATAGACTACTGGATTATCATTTTCCCACAGAGGGTTAGCCCATCTAAGAGCTTTGTCAATGAGTAGCGAGATTATGAATCCAACCTTCGCCCTGTCTGTAGGGTAGGCGCGGGGTTGTAATTCAAAATGAATCCCTATCTGGTTTAGGAAACCTCGACAGGTATCCGGAGAACCGCCATACCGTAAAGGGGAAGTAACACGGGAAGAGGCTCCCACTGTGGCTACCTCTAGGCCTGTATTAACAAGAGAGATGGGTGGTGTACGCATCTCCTCTGCTTGATTACTAGGATGGGATAGTAATGCTTGCAGCGCTAGAGCCATCTGGTCCATTCTATGGTCCATGGCTTCAAATCTTGAGTCAGGAGAACCAATCTGAGCGTTTGTACCTGCAGGATCCATTGGCCCTGTCGTAATGTCAGGATCGGGACAGGGATCCAACACGCAGAATACAAACAGGAGATAGGTACGTATACCGGACCTTAGAATGGCCGGACTAACGTAAGGAGAAAGCAAAGAATGGTCAGAGACAAGCCGAGGTCGAGGGAACGAGAGAACAGGTAAGCGAGAGACGAGCCGAGGTCAAAGGACACGAGAGATAAGCAGGAACGAAAGTACAAGCCGAGTCAGAACCAAATAGACAATAGTAATAAGAGCACTGAGTGACCAGACAAGCTATAACCACGACAGGGCAATGAACCATTACACACCCCCCTCTTTTATACCTTGGTTCTTTAATTGATGACTCCGCCCTTGCCGAGCCCTGATTCGTTGTTCAGAACTAGATTGACAGGTCGGGATGTGATTGCTGTCATGACGTCGGCTCCTGAGCGCCGCGTCATAAAAGGAAGCGGGGTTATCGCGGCCGGCGTGTGAACGGCTATGAGAGCTGTGAGGATTGGGTGAATCAGCCCCCCTGAGAGGACGGCCGTTAGAAAGTCTAACCTCCTCCGAGGTAGAGACTTCAGGTACCCTGACAGTTTCTTACACAATTGTAGCTCTTTAGTGTATGTTACCCTTTTTTTTGTTTCTTACTTCCTCCTGCCCCCTTATGTGTCTTTCACTTCCACTCAGGATTTTTGTGTGCCTCTTACTCTTCCCAGCCCCTCTGCATGTTTCTTACTTTCCCTTTGTGTGTATCTTACGACCACTAGCCTATCTGTGTGTCTAATTCTCCTCCAGCCCCTTTGTGTGTCTATTTCCCACTGTAATGGAACCGCTGGCACCCCGACCGCGTACCTTCCGCTGACGGATGCTCCTAGTGCTTTCCGAGGACTCCAAGCACTCTGCCTGACACCATAACCACTGCAGACCCCATGAACCGCCACAGCTTGGTTGGGATCTTGCCGTCTCCACCCACTCTGGACCCAAGAGCCGGGTCCAGCTTCCAGTAGGTGGACCTTGCCGAATTCCAGAGAGCAGGAACAGGAACAAACTCTTAGCAGAGCTTAGTGATTATACCCTGGGGAGTATAGTGATTATAGCAATCCCCAGAGTGTAGTTCTCCAATCCCCCAAACATGAGCCGAAACTTCATGAAGGTCCAAGATGATCTGCTTTATTTGGCACCAAAGGGCCTTCTTTTATGCAGGTTTTCCTTACATAGGACCACCCACAGGGTTTTACAGAACAACCAATAACACACGTACATTACAGAAAACACTCTCAGCAATTACACACAAAATCCTCCCCTCTGCCTGTGATATAATTATGGTACACAATGGTTAACATAATTATCATAGACAGGAAAAATACAGTTTTTATACATACACTGTAACTTTAAAAATATACGTCCAATCTCCATAAACATTACATATCCAGAATCAGCACAATTTAAATATAAACATAACCAAAAATCATACAAATCCCTCCAGTGGATAAAAAGTTAGACGGAAGTCCTTTATGACCGACCGCAAGCACATTTTCCTGCCCAAAACAGTTCCATAGATTTGGGCTGTGTGGCCGGTCAATTTTATGCAGAAAAATGACTAAGTCCCATTCGAACGTGTGTTCGAATTGCCGAACGGGACCAAGTCTCTGCAGCTGAAAATTCAGTGTAGGAGAAAGTAAGGGTCAGCGGTGTTCGGTGAAATGTGTAGCCGATTTCAGTTCCATGAATTTGACTACACACACCGCTGACCTCGTTCGAATGAACAAAGATGGCCACCGCCACTTGTTGGTTTGCACGAACGGTGGCCAACCAGCGGTCGGCAATTTACCTACAGCAGGCTCATAATTGAGTGTGTCAGTATGTATGTCTTTGTGTGTGTCAGTATGTATGTCTGTATGTCTGTGTGTATGTCAGTATGTCTGTGTGTGTCAGTTTGTGTGTCTGTATGTATGTCGGTGTGCCAGTCAGTATGTCTGTGTATGTGTCAGTATGTATGTATGTCTGTCACAGTGTCAGTATGTGTGTGTGTGTGTCAGTGTGTATCTGTATATTGTCAGTAGGTATGTATCTGTGTGTGTGTCAGTGTGTATACCTGTGCATGTATCTTTATGTAGCCAATGTGTGTATCTGCATTTGTCAGGTTATGTATCTGTGTGTCTGTATGTTGTCATTGTGTGTGTCTGTGTATCTGTATGTTGTCAGTGTATCTGCGTGTGTGTCAGTGTGTGCATCTGTGTGTCTGCATGTGTGCCGGGTTGTGTGTTTGTATGTGTGTGTGTCAGTGTGTGTAAATGTGTCTGTATAGCTGCAAGTGTTTATGTGTGTGTATGTGTATCACAGTGTGTGTGTTTGTGACAGTGCATGTGTATTTGTGCATACTTCTCAGCATTCAACACTACACGCAAATACAAACCTGCATTCAAACTTCAACACTACATATAAACACACCTCTTTTTTTAAACAACAAAATTATATATAAACACACCAGTGTATTCATAAACCAACACTACACATAAATGCATACTTGCATTTAAATGCAATCTCCACATACAAACACACCCCTACATTCACACAAACATACTCCATACAAAAACATGCTAACACTCAAACACACAAATACTGCTCAGTGCTAAATACAACCCTGCATGCATGGGAAAATGGTAGTGCCCCAGCTGTCAAAGCATTGTTGGAGTTGTATGACAGATGGGGATCTACCATTTGCCCCCTCTTGCCCAAAATAATTCATGCACCAGAGCCCTCTCTCATGATTGCATGCCAGGGAGGGGACGACAGGGTTCAGGGGGCCCAAGCAAATGTTTGCCCAGGGTCCAATCCATATTAAAGACGGCCCTGCTTGCATGTCTCTTTGTCCACTTTTGAATGTCTTATCTTTTGTATGTCATATACCCTTTACTGTATCTTATTCCCTTCTTGTGTCTTACTTCCCCTTTAGTGTATTTTATCCCCCCTTTGTGTATCTTACTTCTCCCAGTTCCTTTGTGTGTCTTTTACTTCCCCCACCCATTTGTGTATCTCTTACTTCCCCTCAGCTCTTTGTGTATCTATTACTTCCCCCACCCCTTTATGTCTTTTTCTCCCCCAGCCCTTTTGGGTGGCTATTTCTCCCCCCTGTCCCTTTGTGTCTTTTACTTCCCCGGCCTCTTAGTGACACTTTCTTTACCCCAGCCTCTTTGTGTATTTCTTTCTCCACCCTCAGCTTCTTTGTGTCTCTCACGTCCCCCCAGCCCTCTTGTGTTTGAAGAAAGCAGTAAAGAGCGACGTTCATTTCTTGTTCCTTAATGTATCATGTATCATGTATCATGTTTTTGCAATAACATTTTGTCTTTTGTGTTTTTTTTTCCCTGTGATTATTTGGAATGTAGTGTTTAAAAAATATGCATATAAATATTAAATTACACACAAAAAACACAGATTTTTATAGGAAGAATAAATATTATACTTGTCCCCTCTTTTTCCCTTGCCTTTAAATAGAAATAGATGTTGCTGTATGAAGCCACTAGGTGGCACCAAAAGGTTTAGAAAGTGCTGAAACTAAAATTTCAACTAATCTGTGTTACAGCAATGTTGTCTGTGCAATCTTGTTTGTGAATGTTTTATTTACTTCCCCTTATCTGCAGTTTAACTTCTGTAAATATACATCATACCTGTTTAAACATGTAAACCAAAATAGAGATCTTTGAAAACACAGATCACTATGACAGAACCAAACATAATGGTAGTAAGTAAAACCAAACGACAAGTTACTTAAAGTAAACAAAACTAGAAAAAAAAAAAAGATTTGGGACTTGGAACACTTGCTAATGATTGATGTGATGGTTGTCTTGTAGATAAATAAAGAGTAGAAATAAATTCTTTCAAACAGAAGCCAGGCCCAGTGATCAAGGTTTTCTTGAACAATACTCGGAAGCAGTTTGCATAATGTTACCAGTACACAATATGGGTGCCTTAGCTTTCTGTCTTGAGATATGAGAATATTGAAGTCAGAGACCAATGAGGTTATGAGTGGAAATTTTCTACAAAAAGTAAAAACTGGGGGAAAACCTCGGTAACCGAAATATTAAAATGATACGGGCAGCTACATACAAGAAAGGGACTTAAAGAAAGAAAAACTAAATATATAAAGTATGATCGCTGCAAAGCCATAGGTATATCAAGGAAGACATAAAACACTGTACTTCTATAAAAAGATCAATGTGTCCTTAATAACAACAAGCATAAAAATATATAAGAAAAATGTGGTCCTGTACTCTCTCATCCCTAAAATAGACCCCTAAGTAGGGGCAAAATACCAGATTCTATAGGCTAACAGTAAAAAAAAATCATGTCTGTTAAAAACACAGAAAAACTATGTAGATCTCCCAAAATAAAAATAGGAAAAATCACAATGCGATATCACATGTATATACACACTCGTGATACATATACACCTCCCAGGCTGAGACAAACCAACAGTATCTATAAAAAAGGAAGCAGCATGTTGCGACTCAGTGAGGAAGGTAACTGTCAGTCACTGGAACCTGAGTGACTACGGAATGTTGGTTCACGCCAAACTCAGGTATAAGGAACACAAAGTAGAATGACAGCTGAAATCAATGTTGCGGTCGGTATCTTCACAAAAGACCGTGGCTCGGCACACCAACCTAGATAAAAGGGTATAAAGGAGGAGCAAACACCGCTAACACATCTACGCGTTTCATTCCTCTCACGGAACTTTAGCAAGACTGCTTGAAAAATAAATCCACTGTCTTATATAGCTCTTAGAATACTACCAATTAAGATGTATTAGAAAAGCCTGGTTTGAATTTAGAAGCCAGACTGCAAGTTTAACCATTAATTGCCTGATAGCTTAAAGGGATTAACTCCCTATGTTCATAAAAGAGGAGCTTTATATGTGTGTTTATATTATGAATATATATTTAAATAAAACTAATAATAAAGAATAGATACACCAAAAATAAATTAAAAAGACAAAATATATAAAAAATGTACAGAACATATCAATAGTAATAATCAGTTAGGGTACTAGAGGTATGCATAAGTCAATGCTTCATATGAAAAACAAATCTGTCACATTATTATATTAATAGGGTCAGCTGGTATACCTTAAAGGTGTATATAAAGGTCAATAATTAAAAAAAAGTCACCTTTAAATAGAAATTTTTGGTGCTTTCGTTAGTTTAACCAAACGACTGCCTATCTTGGAGAGCCATACCTATAGCTCACCTTAATTAAAGACCAAATGTATCACTACATTTGAATCCAGACAAAAGCAGAGGAACAACCGATTCCAAAAATAAATTAGATATCTCAGTGATTAGTGGTCTTGGAAACATAGAGCATATAAATACTTAAAATCAAAGATCGAGCGTCTATACACATTATATCCATGGTACACCATACAATATACATACACTGATAGACATACCCTACTTCCAGGCACAGTGTCGGATCCGGGGGGGACAACGGGCAATTGCCCCCACCAAAAGCCGATGCTCTCCCCTGCAGAGCCGGTGCTACCCAAGTGCCGGCCCTGCTGTGTGCCTTCAAGGACCAGAGGGGAGATCAGAGATCTCCCTCTCCAGACCGCAGGCACATTTCTTCAACGAGCTGAAGTGGTCAGGGTGCTTACAGTGTCCCTTTATGTGCATACATGTAAAACAACAGTAGTTTCCCAGACATTGCATGATATCACCCATATGAACAACAACAACACGTAAGAATGTATGCATACATCTTGGCCATAATCAGACAGGATAAGGATAGTAACATATCCAATTACCATTACCCAATTATTGTTTGCAAAGCTTCCACCTGATGCCCACGGGTGGGAGCACAAAGAGACTTATGCCCGGTTCCATCCAAGATTTTTAAACACCTTCTTTATTAGCAACTTGGCAGCAATAGTTTTTAATTATAGTGAGCACCCGCTGGCTGATCACTGTTATCTGGATATGCCGCCATTGCGGAATGGTAGGTGGGGGCATAATCAAGGTTTTATACCTCACTTATATGGGTCATATTGACCCCAAAGGCTTTTTGTGTTTTGTGAACATTTTAATGTGGCAGCTAGCTAGCAAGCACTAACCAGTCACCACATCCAAATCACAAAACAAACAAAATGGCTCATCCATGGACCTTTTTCATTTGTTTCAAGATAGGTCTACCGTATATGGCTTATTGGGGTTGAGGAATTTGGCAAAAATGCCAATGACACAAAACTTGGACAAACCACATGCACAGTCTGCAAAATGTATTATAGGTATGTACTATTTTATAGTATATTGTGCCGTACATGCCCTTTATTTCTTTTAAATATTTAACCCTCTGCTAAAACAGATGCAAAATAAAATTCAATCGTGAGCAAGATGAGAAACATCAGATATTTCAAAAAATTTCCAAGAATGTGTGATTTTTACATGAAGCTATTTCAAACTAGATTTGTAATGACTCATGATGAATTAACAATACAATTCCCTAAGGCAGTTTCTGTCCTCTAGGTGCACATGCATACCAGGTTTTCGCATTTAGTGAAGTGCACAAAAATGCAGTAACAACTAGTCCCCACTCTGGCACAAATCCAACAACAAATAAAGACGAACTGTCACATTACTGGTTGATAGGTTCCTTGTTCCCGCCATTGCAGAGTTTACTGGAACGAACAAAGCTGCGATCAAAAACAATTACCACTTCTGCACAGACATGCAAACTATAAAAATGAATAACACAACCTATAACGTTCATTTAGATATTCAATTGTGCACACATCTCACTAGTGAAAGGTCTCTTTAAAGGGACACTTCGTGATCCACAACCAAAACATCTTCATTACTGTCTGCAGTCTGACAAATGTAAGCATTGGTGTTTGTTAGCAATATTTCCATTTCACACTAAGGACGTTTCTAGTGGCTTTCCATCAGCCGTACACGGTGAAGGCTTCTCATAGAGAAGCATTGGATTCACTGGTTCTCTATGGAAAGCATACAATTAGCGCAGCACAGCAATCGCCACACCTGTGCTGTTGATCACCAATGCTTCTCTATGATCATTGATTGTGATTGTCTTACAATGATAAGAGCAGCTTCAGCATAATAACTAGGACAGTGCTGAATTAAGGGTAAATTTAACTCACATGAACACTCTAACATTACAAAAAAATGTATTTTTGTTTTAAATATTTTATTTATTCGTATATAACAATGATATGCACAATATGAAGCAAAAGCCCCAAAGATTTTACTTTTATTAAATACTTATTTTGCAGGTTTTGGTGGTGGTAATAGTGCCACTTTAAAGTGTTCATATAACATTAAAGTCCATGGCCCGTCTTCTGCTAGTAACTTTACAGTTTCAGTAGGTCCTACCAATATGTCAATATTAGACAATAAATACAGTAATGATGGTTTATATGGAACAGTTGCATCTTAGATCAGTGGTTGTCAGCATTTTGAAATAGGAAGACCCCATTTCACATATTTCCAAATTTGTGGGACCTCAAAATGGTAACAATTAACTTTTTTTTTCTTTAATAAAAACACATATTAATGAGAAAATAGGTCTTCTTAGCATATTTAAATTATGTGTTATTAAACAATATGCAACAGTTATTTCCAACAGACTGTGCTAACAGAATCAGCACCTTTTCATATGCTCAGTAACAACTGTGCAATCAAGATCAGTGTGTTCATACATTTTCAGTATTTCTAAACTAAAAAATGCGGGGGAAAAGACCTCTATCCAATGCTGTATTCTGCGGCATAGCAGGTGGGGGCTAAATGGAGGTTTTATATCTCACTTATACTAATATGGGGCCCCCATAAGATTTTTGTACTTTTTGAGCATTTTATTTTATTTTATTGCAAACAGCCAGGCAGCAGCTACATCCAAATCATTAAACAAACAAAATAGCTTCAAAAAAACAACAACAAATATAGTGAATAAATCCCTAAATAAATAGGTGCTACTATCACCTTTGTGGGCCACACTAACCACAACAAAGTGAATAATAAAAAGTAACAAATAGGTGAGAGCACACACAATAAGGAAATACTACCCACTCTGTAGTCAATTAATTTTGAAATATTTCAAATGCTTCAAATTCTGTATCTTTAGCACTTTGTTTGGTGCTGCTCTGCAGGTCAGATTGTATCTCTGAATCTGACCTGCAGAGCAGCACCAAACAAAGTGCTAAAGATACAGAATTTGAAGCATTTGCAATATTTCAAAATTAATTGACTACAGAGCGGGTAGTATTTCCTTATTGTGTGTGCTCTCACCTATTTGTTACTTTTTATTAAACAAAATAGCTTGTCTATTCATATTTTCCATGTGTTTCGTGATAGGTCCATTGGAGTTGCAGAATTTAGATGATTTGTAAATTACCGAAAATTTGGATAAACCATATGCACATGTAAAATGTATTACAGGTATTTACAATTTTTCAGCATATTGTGACTTACATGGCCATTATTTATCTTAAGTATTTTAACCCTCTGCTAAAATAGATGTAAAATAAAATACCCTCCTGAGCAAGCTGATGAATATCAGATATTTCAAATAATTTCCTTTTTTGCCAAGAATGTGGGATTTTTACAGAAAGCTACATGAAACTAGATTTGTCATACATTAACAATGTAACTCCCTAGGGTAGGGAGTTTCTGTCCTCAAGGTGCACATGCATACCAGGTTTTGCAAAAACATGCAGTAACAACTAGGCCCCACTCTGGCACAAATCCAACAAATCCAACAAATCCAACAACATATAAGAGCCACAGTCACATATCTGGATGATATGTTCCTATCATTGCAGAGTTTACTGGAGTCAACAGAGCAGCAAACAAATACATTACACCTCTGCTACACAGAAGTGCAAGCTTTAAAAATGAATAGCACAACCTATAGCCATTCATCATGCACACATCTCACAAGTGACAGCTCCTCTTTAAATAGATACTTTAAGCACCAAAACCACTACATCTTATTTACTCTTTCTGCAGTAGTGTTTGGGAGAAATGGTAACATTGGTGGACTGGGCAGGCAAGTAGCAGAATAGATTAAATGCAGATAAATGTAAAGTAAGGCATTTTGGAATAAGGAACAAACAAGTAGCTTATGCATTAAATGAGTTTGATTTAGGGATAACATTTAATTAAAAGGACTTGAGAACAATTATAGATTAACTAGGCAACAGTGTTCAAGTAGGTCTACCATTACAAAGAACAGTATGGTGCTGTCAACTATTAAATAATTAAATATATTGATTCACATGATCAAAATACAATTTTGACTTTTTATAAATCAATGGTAAGATCCCTCCTTTAATACGTGGTGTGATTTTTGGCCACCAGTTTTAAAGACTGATATTGCAGAAGTAGAAAAAGTGGAGAGGAGAGCTACAAAATTAATAAGGGGGATGGAAAACATTAGTTATGAAGAAAGTCTATGAAAACTGTATTTGTTTTCTTAAGAAAAACAAAGGCATCTTAGAGGGAATGCAATAGCACTACACAAATATATACAGGGTCAGTACAAACCGCTATGGGCTAACCTGTTCATTAGCAGGAATATACAGCAGACAAGAGGTAATTTTTTCAAACTGAAAGAAAGACACTTTAACTTACAGCAGAGAAAATGGTTCTTTACAGTAAGAACAATAAAGATGTGGAATGCGCTACCTTTAAGAGGCCATGTATGGTAGTAGAAAGTGTATCCCCTCTATGCACACAGGCAATCATTTGCATTATTAGCTGATAAATGTAAAGGCTTGGCCTGCAGTTGTGGGAGGGGCATGTTCCCCTACTTAAACCCCCTACTCACCTTCCTCCGTCCCGTACGTGTGTTAGCGATTCGCTTGTCGCTTTTCCCGGTCGCCTTTTTCCTTGCCAGGTTCCTCGTGGTGTCTCCTTACCTGGCCTACCGTTCCCCCGCTGTTCGTACGTTACACGGTCCTTTTTTTGGGGTCTGTTCCAGTCGACCGTTTGTCCAGTCGTCTCGTCTGTTGTTGTGAGTTACTTACCCTACCGTCGCGCCACGGCCGCAGTCCCACGGCGTCGTAACGGTCCGGGTCTATTTCTCCTTTTTTCGTGTGTTTGTTTCCTCACTGTCGTTTTGCTGCACACTCCCGAACACGTTGGGCTCTCCGTTTGGGAGTTTCCATTTCCCATGTCCATGCTGTTTCACTTGGTTCGCGTTTGGGGTTCTTGGCGTTCCCCTGCTTACCCGCGAACGTCACACTGTGTTCGGTACTGGCTTCCCCATTTACTTTGGTCCGTTTTTGTCTGCAGTCGTTCCAGCAACCCTGGGCGGTCCACATGCAGGCGGGCGCTCCGTGTACAGCCTTCACTCCTGGTGCAACAAGCTCCTCCTGCGCTCTTATTTTCCATGCCTGCTGCTCATCTGCCAGTACGTATTCGCCATCAGCTACCCGGGGGCAGCTGGCATGGCCTTATTTAGTTTCTTGGTACGGATATCTACAAAACATATATGTATATTTTTGCTTCTTCTAATAACTACAGTGCTTAAACCAGCTTTGTGTATTCTGACAGTTGAAGTTATTAAATGCTAGGATCTGAGCAAGCTTTACTGTGACAAGTATTCCAAATGTGGAACTTTGTACCGTGTGTACCTTGATACATTGAATTCTTCCTAAAGTGTACTTGCTCACACTGAGCTTGGAAATAATCACAGTTCCCGAGAAATTGTCCTCCAGCCGGGTTTTAAATTATGTGTCACGACTCTACTGCGTATCTTCCCTTTCCCTTCCGCTATACGCACTGGTTGCATTAAATATACTGTCTGCCATCCTATGATTTTTGTGTTTTCCCTGCGATGGGACACATTCTGACACGTGTTTAAAAAAAAAACAAAAAAAAACAAACATGAGCACTATGCAATTTCGTTGTGAAATTATAATGTTTAGCTCCTGACTTGGAAGGGTTAATGAGCACTGGAGTGTACCTGCTTCACTGTTATATTCAAGGTTGTATTGACCTTTGTTTCTCATTTACAATTTCTGTTGTCATTATGTCATTATTGAAAAAAAATAAAAATATGTATATATGTGTTGTGTGTGTGTGTATGTGTATATATATATATATATATATATATATATACATGTGTATCTGTATATATGTATATATATATATATATATATATTTCACGAGGCGTGATACATATATAAATTTAGGGGGGGTTCACTTCTCAGTCTTTAGCTATCTTCGCTCTGATTTTGCACTCAACTCAGTGTGGTGGGATTACATATTTATTTTCCCTGCATGGTTGGGTCACATCTGCCTGCCGTACTTGTGCTACATGATTTTCCGGGAATCATTACGTTTTGTTACCGGATTCACGGTCTGGCCTTCTGAGCCCCGTGGGCTTTACACACATATGCGTTCTTTTTTCCTATTCTTTTTGCGTACTCCATACAGCCTGACCACCTGGACTCCAACTGACTCACTCTGCCCTCCAGTTACAGTCGGCTTTACGATTTTCTCGTACCCACCCCTCCCTTTCCTTACACAGTACGTCTCCTCTTACACTCATTTCCCTCCCTTCTTAGTTAGTTGTTGCTGGCTGTCAGGGTCCTAGGTGTCCACTGGTTGTAACCCCCCCGCTGGCTTCTTCGCCTTAGGTTAGGGGTCCCGCGAGGCCAACACCCATCCTCATACTCGGAGGTATTACGCCCCTCAGGCCAAATTATAATTAGTCGCCTCGCATCGTGGCATAGAGAGGGCCTCACCTGTCACTCCCAGTTTATCTTATGGTTAACTGTCACCGAGAGGCCGACACCCCGCCACTACGTTCAGTGGCCACGTTATCCCCTTGCGCCAACGCATAGATAGAGCCTCTCACGCCACTTGGCATCTAGCAGGGCCTCACCTGTCACCAAACCTAGTTTTAATTGTTTCGCCTTTTGGCTTAGCTAGCAGCGACAAACTACAATCTAACACAGATGCTTGATTAGCTACTTGATTATTGTTCCTACTCAGGGCCGGTGCAAGGATTTTTGCCGCCCTAGGCAAAAATTTTTTTGCCGCCCCCCCATATGTCCAGCCCACCATGTGACATCACAATGCCCCGCCCATATGCTCTGCCATATGGGCCAACGCCAGTCTTCACAAAGTGTCTTATCTGAAAAGACAGTGTGTTTACATTAGAAAGCCTACAGGCACAGGCTATAGACACCAGAATCACTACATTATGCTGTAGTGCTTCTGGTGACTATAGTATCCATTTAATGTGAGGTAAATTAGAGATTAGTGCCACTAATAATATATTGGATTTCCTACTTACCACCAGATGAGGACAAGAGGCTGATGATGGGCTCAGTCTGGCTCCACAGGTCTGGTGTAGAAGAGGCTCTCTGGAGACTGTTTTTAACAGTGCTCACAACAATTAACGAACAGGAAGCAGCTCCATTTTTAGGGCCCCTTACACAGCTCAAGGTCTGGGCCCCCAGGGGGCATACGCCTACAATGCCCACCCATAAATCCACCTACATGGCCCATCCATGAGTTGGGGATGTTTTATGTGTGCAATTTGTGTAAGGGATGTAGTGTGTTTATAGGGGATGTAGTGTGTGTTTGCGTGTAAGGAATGCATTGTATGTTTCTGTGTGTGTGTGTGTAAGGGGTGCAAGGTTTGTTTCTGTGTATGTAATTGAATGCAGTGTGTGTCTGTAAGGGGTGCATTAATTATGTAAGAGAACGTAAGGGATGAATTGTGTGTTTCGGGTGTGTCTGTGTGTGAGTAGGAATGCATTGTATGTTTCTGTGTGTGTGTGGGGGGGATGCATTGTGTATGTGTGTAGTGTAAAAGAGAGGGTTTGTGGGGTAGGATAGGGACTGAGATGGGAACAGCTTTCTTTTAAAAAAAAAAAAAAATTCATAGTGCTCTCCCCTCAATTATTGATTTCCCCTTCCCTTCTGTCCCTCCGTGTTCTCCCCTTCTGTCACTTAGTGCTCTCCCTTGGCCCCCTGTCCCTCTGCAGTCCCCCTTGGTGGTCTTCTCACTCCCCCCTCCCCCCTTAGTGGTCCTCCCTCTCCCAAACCCCTTAGTGGTCCTCCCTCTCCCAAACCCCTTAGTAGACATTCCCCTACTCCCCTCACCCCCTTAGTGGTAATCACCCTCCTCCCCTCTCCTTAGTAGTCCTCCCTCCTTACCCCCCTTTGGTGGTCCTTCCCCCCATTAGTGGTCCTTATCCCCCCTCCCCTAGTGGTCCTTATCCCCCCCAACCTCCCATAGTGGTTCTTATCCCCCCTCCCTCCCCTAGTGGTCCTTATCCCCCCTCCCCTAGTGGTCCTTATCCCCCCTCCCCTAGTGGTCCTTATCCCCCCCTCCCCTAGTGGTCCTTATCCCCCCTCCCCTAGTGGTCCTTATCCCCCCTTCCTTAGTGGTCCTTATACCCCCCCTTAGTGGTCCTTATACCCCCCCCTCCCTTAGTGGTCCTTATACCCCCTCCCTCCCTTAGTGGTCCTTATCCCCCCCTCCCCTAGTGGTCCTTATCCCCCCCTCCCTTAGTGGTCCTTATACCCCCCCTTAGTGGTCCTTATACCCCCCCCTCCCTTAGTGGTCCTTATACCCCCTCCCTCCCTTAGTGGTCCTTATACCACCCCCCCCCTTTAGTGGTCCTTATACCCCCCCCCTCTCCCTTAGTGGTCCTTATACCCCCCCCTTGTCTCCCTTAGTGGTCCTTAAACCCCCCAAACTCCCATAGTGGTTCTTATCCCCCCTCCCTCCCTCCCCTAGTGGTCCTTATCCCCCCTCCCCTAGTGGTCCTTATCCCCCCTCCCCTAGTGGTCCTTATCCCCCCCCTCCCCTAGTGGTCCTTATCCCCCCCTCCCCTAGTGGTCCTTATCCCCCCCTCCCTTAGTGGTCCTTATACCCCCCCTTAGTGGTCCTTATACCCCCCCCTCCCTTAGTGGTCCTTATACCCCCTCCCTCCCTTAGTGGTCCTTATACCCCCTCCCTCCCTTAGTGGTCCTTATACCCCCCCTCCCTTAGTGGTCCTTATACCCCCCTCCCTTAGTGGTCCTTATACCCCCCCTTAGTGGTCCTTATACCCCCCCCCCCCTCCCTTAGTGGTCCTTATACCCCCTCCCTCCCTTAGTGGTCCTTATACCACCCCCCCCCTTTAGTGGTCCTTATACCCCCCCTCTCCCTTAGTGGTCCTTATACCCCCCCCTCCTCTCCCTTAGTGGTCCTTAAACCCCCCTCTCCCTTAGTGGTCCTTAACCCCCCCCTCCCTTAGTGGTCCTTATACCCCCCCCTCCTCTCCCTTAGTGGTCCTTAACCCCCCCCCCTCTCCCTTAGTGGTCCTTAACCCCCCCCTCCCTTAGTGGTCCTTAACCCCCCCCCCTCCCTTAGTGGACCTTAACCCCCCCCTCCCTTAGTGGTCCTTAACCCCCCCCCCCCCTTCCCCCCCTTAGTGGTCCTTACCCTTCCCTCCTGCCCATGTAGCGTGGCCGGGCGGCGCGGAACGCGAGACAGGAACCTTTGTTTCCTGTACCCGGCCACCGGCGGAATGACAGGAAATGCTCACTGAGTGAGCACTTCCTGTCATTCCGCCGGCGGCCGGGTACAGGAAACAAAGGTTCCTGTCTCGCGTTCCGCGCCGCCCGGCCACGCTACATGGAGAGACCGGCAGGAGGGAGCGCTCTGCGCTTCCCTCCTGCCGGTCATAAACCCGGCCGCCCTCCAGGCAGCAGTGCTGCGCCGCCTGGGGCTTGCTAAAGCGCTCAGGCGGCGCAGCATGAGGAGCCACAGCGGGGACAGGGATCCGGCGCCCCCTGGTAAGTTGCGCCCTAGGCGGCTGCCTAGGTCGCCTTACAGGTGGCGCCGGCCCTGTTCCTACTGAAGATTATTCTCATTAACTAATGTTACTTAATGCATCTCTGAAGAAATACTTAATAATGAACTTTGTGTTGTTGATTACTTGCACTTCTTCTTATTGGATTATTGCCTAAATGCAATTCATTTAAGTTTAACACTTATTAAAACTTCGGTTGAATCAAGTTACCAGTGATTCTCTCTTTTCTTAAAGCTACAGTATTGATACCTAAGGATTCTCCATTTCTTCACTATTGTAATTAGGGAGATTACAAGCTGCAGTTGAGTTCCAATCCAAATCACCCCTAGTAGCGTAACAATCGTTCACCTTGTCTCAGACCTCCAGAGCGCAAAGGCACTTCTGCCCACACTGGGAGTGCCACCGGCGGAGCTGCATGAGAGGGAAGCCCCCGGGAACCCTGAGGTAACACACCGCTGGGACCCGGCCAAGATAACTCAATTTTTCCCACAGGGAAGGGGCAAAACACAAGCTGCAACAGAAGCTACCCCAACCGCCCCACCTCCTATACACTTCCCCGCTAGAATCCCCAACGACTGAGGAGGTTCCCGGACCTTATAACACCCACACTCACCCCGAGACTTACCTCAACAACCAAAGGCACACACGACCGCAAAAATCGGGACATTCGGCACACCGCCCATCACCCCAAGCGAGGTCCTCCACAGGCGGCCACTACTCTCCCGAATATCATCACCTCTACTATCAAAACATACTACACTATTTGGTTCTCTATATATCTTTTGTCTCTTGCATATGAGCTGACCCATAAGGAAGAACATAACAAGGACAAATTGTTCTGGACTGAATACTGCCATACAACACGACCTCGATAGACGTCTCTAGATAAGACTTTCTCGTTTCACCCACTTATTTTATCTGGACTAGTCACTTAGTTTTATAAGGCGCAGCCCTTACTTTTATTTGCTTTTTTCTGTGTTGTGTCTAAGGGTTCTTGAGGGATTCCCTTATAGGGTTGCTGCCGTACTGTGTTATTTAGCGCGTACTCGTTGTCTTGCTTTTTCTCCCGAACCTCCGCCAGCCGCAGCCAGGACCCAGCAGTGACTACTCGAACGCTGAATGTTGACTATGCTTACTCCTACAATCGAAGGCCGTGATGGAAAACTGCAAAACACTTATGGACTCGGACTACAGTATGGCACAACAGTTAATGTGCACAAGCTATCTGTTTACTAATGCTTTGTTTTTTATGCTTGCTTTTTACTTCCTATCCTCAGCGTAGACACACAATCACAGGCCTCAGGGAGACCAAAACACACAGTATCCACAGCATCTCACATCAGAGCACTTAGTATATAATGCAGACCTACCACATAGGTCAGACCCACCACAGAGACCAGGCCAACGAAAGCCTCCCCAGCCCCCCCCCTCCCCCAGGGTAACAAGGGATAGCGACCCACACGACAGGCCACCAGTAACCTGACCCTCTCATACATGCGTTTATCACAAACCGCCCATAGGCAGACCAACATGCTAGACACGCGCGAAACCAAGCTCTCCTCAGACACTTCACTACTGAACACACAAGAGGCTAGAAGAGCACGCACGCTATAGCTAAACCACCTCACTATCGATTACCTACTATACGAAACAAGAATGAGAATGTCCTCAAGGCTAACAATAATTAAATATAAAATGTGCAGTTTATATACGAAACCACAGTATGAACATAAAACGATTGATTTTAATGCGCTTGACACAGCTGTTGTGGCGTTTGAAGCTGCTTGTGTCACCTTGTGCACGTGAAAAAAAAAGAATAAAAAAAAAAGAACTAACTATGTATATTTAGCACTACACTAAGATAAATTTGTTAAAATGTACAGCTGATAACCAATGAAATCTACACTCACACTTGGTATTACACCAATTTATGAGCAAAAGATTAGAGAATATATTAAAGAAATGAAAAGAAAGGGAGAAGGAATTTGTTAATAGCACTTATGACTTATATGGTCAATCATTTTTTTTGCACTTTAGGAATTAGATAGGAATTGATAATATGAAAATTTAAGTAAGCTTAAAATTCAAGATTGAATGTTATTAGGGCAATAATACTGGCTTTGGCTTTCAATTTTCTGTATTCTATGCTATAAATAGAGAGCTGAGCTACTTTTTATTGTTTACTATATTATCACCGTAGCGGAGTAGCAGTATAATTCACGGTATCTCCGCTGGTAGTCAGGATAAAGCAGGTAAAACACAGGCAGTGTAATAATAATCCCTCTTCCCCAAGGACTAGAAGACACATAGTCTGGGAGCCAACTGTCAACTGTCATTTTATTCCACGGTCACAGTATTTATGCAAGACCCCATGCAAGGGTTTTCCTGAATGACATTGCAGGGGTTTTACTACAGAGGACTGTGTGGGGAACTTAGCCTGCAAGGCTGTTTCCCAGCATGCCTTGCTGTACAGGAGAAATAATTGTGCAAGAATGTACTGTTAATCACATTATCTCTCCGTACAGCAAAATATACAGTTTTACATAAAAAAAAAAAAACATAACATGATATAATATTCAGACGAATGCTACACACTGCATATAAAATGAGCATAGCAACAGTTAACAAAATATTCACCCTAAGTGTCCAGAAGTGGCTAGGTTTACCACAAACCTTTGTAGAATTGAAAAAAATTCCCCATATTTGAGGAGCTGCAATACCCTGAAAAATCCCAAATTAAAATACTCTCTTTATCATGGGATAATATTATTTACAAAATAATTATCTGAATTTTATAAGTTTTTTTTCTTTGCAAAAATTTGGGATACCTTATTTTATTAATAATTTTCAACCACCAACTTGAATCTCTAATGTTGGTGACTGTTATTTACTAAATTGCCATAACATGAGTTATTGTATGAGAGATCAATAAGTCTAGTTTATAGACATTTAAATATAATCAATAATTTCTTATAGATATATTTGAATAGGACTAATAGCAATCTGCGATTTAGTTTCCACTTAACTCTTGAAAGGGGAAAAAACTAAGAGGGGGGAAAAAGGGGTAATGTTACTTAAACACTGTTTTCTTTAACAATCTACAATTAAAGTCATCATAGATGTTTGTGTCACGGCTCTCGCCGCGACATCCAGACTGCAAGTCGAGGTCGCCCCAGAAATACCCGATGAGGGATTTGAACCCAGGTACCTTGCTATCCTGAACCTGCTATTTTGCCTCTGAGCCACCATATCAGCTCTAGAGATAGCCAGAAGTACATCTTGCCTTGTATCCAGCACTGGGGGCTGGCCGTTATCTGTGGCTGCTCCAATACTCTTGCACACCTGAAGCTGATGGCCGTTAGCCAGGTATATAACCCTGCCTCTCCCAGAAGGCAGGGTCAGTTCATTGACTCTGGTTCCTGTTATTTCGTGTTCCTGTTGTCCTGTTGGTTTTCGGCTCCTGACCTTGGCTTTGTTATTGTTGATCCTGTATTCTGGCATCCTCTGACCTCCGGCTTACCCACGACGATTCTCCTGCTCTTGTCCTTGTCTGTACTTCGACCCGGTGATCCTGAATCAGCCCCCGTGCACAGACTCACAGGCCAGGTGAGTTCTTCCCTGACCACCTCGGCCTGTGTTTAATTGCAAGGGTAAGCACATCTCTGCAAACTGGACTCCCACCAAGGTAAGCCGTGACAGAATGAACTGACCATACATGGAGTCTGCAGAGATGTCTCAATTGCTTACCCAGCAAGTATCCAGCCTGGCCCAGACTGTCTTGGAGCTGCAGCAAGAAGTCAGTTTTCTTAAAGGCACGGTACGCCCAGCCCTGGAACCTGGTTATCCTGAACCATTTACCGTTATGCCGGAGAGATTTGATGGTAACCGTGCTTCCTTCCTGTGCTTTAAAATAGATTGTGAATTGGTGTTTTCCCTGAAGTCTCGGACTTATGCTAATGACTTCATAAAGGTCCGAGCAGCTATTAACCTGCTGTCTGGAAAAATCAAACAATGGGCACATGAAAGGTTGCAGTCTCAGAGTCCTGTCCTTGCTGGATGGGATGCTTTCATGACTGCCATGGAGGCACAGTGCAAGATTTCTAGCAAGACCGCTGTACCTAAACCAGCACCACGTCCCAGAGGATCCCAGATTCCCAGAAACAAAGGGAACCTATACCATTACCACAACCCCGTGCTGCCTCATTATGCTCCTGTTCCTAGGGAGGCCCCAGAGCAATCCTACCTTCCTCTTGACTCTGATGAACCTATGGAAATAGGATTGGTCCAGCGCAAGGTGACTACTGAAGAAAGAGACCGGCGGAGAAATCATGGCCTTTGTTTTTATTGTGGTGAAAGAGGGCACCTTATCTCACACTGCCCAATTCGCCCACATCGGCCAGAAACCGTTCAAGTTGGGGTTGTGCATACCCATCCGGCCAAGTCTGCACCTCTGCCTGAGAAACGCCAAAGTCACTGTCAGTCTGGTCCACGCTCCGTGACACATATGAGTACTCAGACCACGGTAGTTAATACTACCTGTGTTTCTCTAAATTCAGCTACCAGTGCCTCTGAAGTATCTCTGCCTCCAGCCCCGGAAACATCTGTACCTCTTCTTGAAGAAACTGCTGTTCAAGCAAGCACCACTTCCTACCTGCCCAGAGGAGAATTACCTACCAATGCACATGAGGAAAAAGGTACAGAGAGACTGACTCCTGGGATCAAGGTACTTACAGCCTGCTCCAAGTCTGGTACCATAAAATCCCAGGATGTAAAAAGACTCTGCTCTGGATACCTGAATTATAAAGACTACCTGAGTGAGATTGAGACCGAAGATGAATACGATTTCCAAGAAGAGCCTGTTCACGCCCGGAGGGCGTTCTTGACGGGGGGGTACTGTCACGGCTCTCGCCGCGACATCCAGACTGCAAGTCGAGGTCACCCCAGAAATACCCGATGAGGGATTTGAACCCAGGTACCTTGCTATCCTGAACCTGCTATTTTGCCTCTGAGCCACCATATCAGCTCTAGAGATAGCCAGAAGTACATCTTGCCTTGTATCCAGCACTGGGGGCTGGCCGTTATCTGTGGCTGCTCCAATACTCTTGCACACCTGAAGCTGATGGCCGTTAGCCAGGTATATAACCCTGCCTCTCCCAGAAGGCAGGGTCAGTTCATTGACTCTGGTTCCTGTTATTTCGTGTTCCTGTTGTCCTGTTGGTTTTCGGCTCCTGACCTTGGCTTTGTTATTGTTGATCCTGTATTCTGGCATCCTCTGACCTCCGGCTTACCCACGACGATTCTCCTGCTCTTGTCCTTGTCTGTACTTCGACCCGGTGATCCTGAATCAGCCCCCGTGCACAGACTCACAGGCCAGGTGAGTTCTTCCCTGACCACCTCGGCCTGTGTTTAATTGCAAGGGTAAGCACATCTCTGCAAACTGGACTCCCACCAAGGTAAGCCGTGACAGTTTGAGATTGAAGCAAAAAAATTCTTTGTTTTCATTATTTATAAATGCATTTATTCTAAGCTATCTTTTTTTTCTCTCCTCCTCTCTCCTCCATCGGGTCCCTATTGGACTTGCTTAGTTGTTGAGAAGGTAGTGTCAGGAAGCAGAGCCTATAGTAGTCTTCTCAGGCTCGGTGAAATATAGGGGAAAAGGGAGAAGACACGGATATAGTGTAGTATGTTGAATTGCTTGATAGTGATAAATAAAGAAAAATATTGCACTTACAATTTTCTGAAGCTTATATTGAGTTCCAGATATATGCGCCTGGATGGTACAATCCCCGTCTAAGGATCTATGGAGGGATCTGAAGGTTCCAGTTGCCAAACATCGGCCTCGAAACCTTAATGACTTGGAGAAGATCTGCAAAGAGGAGTGGACAAAATCCCTCCTGAGATGTGTGCAAACCTGGCGGCCAACTATAAGAAACGTCTGACCTCTTTTATTGCCAGCAAGGGTTTTGCCACCAAGTACCAAGTCGAAGGGGTCAAATACTTACTTTGACATGCAAATCAATTTATCACTTTCTTGACATGTTTTTTTCTGGATTTTTTTTTTGTGTTATTCTATCTCTCACTGTTAAAATACACCGACCATTAATCCCTTCCCGACCTCGGTAGTACCAGGTACATCCGACAAATGGTCGTTAACAACCTTGGATGTACCTGGTATGTCCAATAGTAAATCCCCACTTACCTGATTGCTGGCAATCCCCTGCCAGTGATCGCGATCCTGGGGTCTGTCTGGGAGCTCAGGCAGACCCCTTCTGCCCGATCCGACACGCCCGTGACATGTGATCGCAGGGTCCTTGGCAAATCTTATGTTTGACCCTGTAACTTTCCAAATCACCATAAAACCTGTACTTGAGAGGTACTGTTGTACTCGTGTTTTAGAGCAGTAAAATGTATTATACTGATAATATCATCTGTGAAATGGCAGTTTGTGTGAAAAATGCAAAAAAACTAATATAAATGCTAATTTTGGCCAGGGTTTGTGACTAAGTGGCTCCTAAAAAATGACTGGACATACCCCATTTTGAATACTGTGAGTTGTCTTATTTTACAAATGGTATGCCATGATGGGGTTCATTTTCATTCCTGGGCTGCTATACAGTATCAAAGGTAACATAGGCCCAGTAAACCAATCTGGCAAATTTCAATATGCAAAAATGGAAAAGGGGAAAGCCCTAAATTTGACCCCAGAAAGTTTGCAAACAACCATACAATGTGTACATTGGGGCACTGTTGTACTCAGGAGATGTTGCTGAACACATATTGGTGTGTTCTTTGTCATGAACACATAAAAGGAACTGAGAATCAATGCTTAAAGTACAATGTGAGAGAAAAATA
Source organism: Pelobates fuscus (assembly GCF_036172605.1). Taxonomy (NCBI): domain Eukaryota; kingdom Metazoa; phylum Chordata; class Amphibia; order Anura; family Pelobatidae; genus Pelobates; species Pelobates fuscus. Next base: position 235,455,236 of record NC_086318.1, read on the forward strand.
ACACACAAAAAATGACTACCCAAAAGTTTGACAAAGACTGGTGGTCGAATTAGTGCATGGAAAGTGTTAAAATACCACCATGTGTAAAAATACCCTATGGTGTCTAGTTTTCAAAAATATATGGTTTGATGGGGGTAAATTACATTAGCGGGCTTCAAAAATGGCCCAAATGGGACATGGGTGCATGATGACCAGCTGTGAAAATTCCAAGTTGGAAAACTGAAATGCGCACCCTCCAAACAAGGTCTTTAGGCCCCCAAGTAACCCAACACACCTATACATGGGTGGTATCATTGTATTTTGAGATGTTGCTCAACAGATATTGGGTTGTTCTTTGGCAGTAACCCTTAAAGTTATCTGCTATGTATGTCCAAAAAATCACCAATATTTTTTTGTTTTTTTTTTATTTGGCAAAGATTGGTGGTAAAATGGTTGCATGAAAATAGTTAAAATACCCCAAGTTTAATACCTTAGGTTGTCTTATTTTAAGAAATATATACATGTGAAGGGTTATTCAGGGATTCCTGAGAGATATCAGTGTTACAATGTAACTTGCATTCATTTTGAAAAATAAAACATTTGGAAATAGCAAAGTGCTACTTATACTTATTGCCCTATAATTTGCACAAAAAAAAAGCTAAGAACATGTTAACATTGGGCAAAGTTAGAAAAAGTGTGTGTGTTTTTTTTTTAATTTCATCAGATTTTATATATATATATATATAAATATATTTTATATAAATAAATTTTTGTTTATAGGAAATTATATGATATGATGACTTATCTTTCCAAAGTCAATTTAATGGCGAGAAAATTGGTATATAATATGTGTAGGTACAGTAAACGAGTAAGAGGAAAATTACAGCTAAACACAAACACCACAGAAATTAAAAAACCGGCTTGGTCCAAAACAGTAAAACTGAAAATCGGTCTGGTCACTAAGGGGTTCAAATTATACAGTGACCATTACTTTGTCAGTGTGCAAACGTTCAAAATCAGCAGGGGATCAAATACTTTTTTTTTTCCCTCAGTGTAGCCATCAATAATTATTTTTCAAAATTTCTCAGCTCAAATAACTGTTAAACCCAAAGCTTTTGGATGTGTTTACTCTAATCTGTTCAAAAGAGGGATCAATTCTGCGCTCCTTTACCCAAAACTGTGACTCTTGAGTGACAGAAGAAAAGTACATACTGATTCATCTGCTGAAGCAAAAAATATTTTAGAAACAGCGACCTGAATGGTCTATTTCAATCTCTGCAACAGCCTCATCGGCATTGACTATGCCATAATAAGGATGTATGCTACTGTTATCACCCATTGATAGACTCTTTGCATACTTTTGGCTGCCTCAGTTCTTTTCCAGGAGAACTTGGTCCGGGGTTTTGAACCACTTTGTGACACACCAGGAGGGAAGGTGCCTGAGACTAAGTAAAGCAAACGTCTCCTGAGAGCCAGATGGAGCTGGAGCTCCCGAAAGTTGACCGGCAAAAGCACCAAACACTCTGTAACTATTTTGAGAATAGGACCACGTGTGCGGCAGATCAGAACTTTACCCTGGTGGCAATTACCCTACATTGCATGGATCTGAGCACTATTTGGATGACTTGGATGCTCAGATCAGGGCTATTTGTGGATGTAGGACAAGTAGGGTTACTGTATATTTTTATTATGTTTTGGGGTACTTTTAAGTTTTTATGTTTTTGTCTTTGCCTCTTTGTTCCTGGGATATAATTACCTTACAGGTCTTTAACTCCATTATCAAAATTGTCAAAGCTGGGTTAAAGGTTAACAACATATACTCGGGCTAGTGTATGCTTACTCTCAGATTCTACACAACGTTGTTCTACTAAACAAAACTTTGTTATTAACAAATGTTCTTTGTTATATGGAATTTTATATTTGCTTTTACTTCTTGTAAAACTTGATGTCATGTTATCTTTACATATTTTCTCTAACTTGTTCTGAAAATGCCTGTTAGACCAGTTTTTTTATATTTATCGAGGTAGATGAACCAAACAAATAAGCAAATGCGTCAATGTGTGGATTACTGACAATCCTCTACATCCTTTATAACCTTCATTTAACTTACCATGTATTTATTATACATTGATATAATGTTTTTGTAGAATTGCAATTCCTTTTTTTTTTATGTGCCCTGGGGAAAAAGAGATACAGAAATAAATGTGCAAGGAGTTTGTACAATAAAATACAGAAATCATGTGCATGTGTGTATAAGGAAATAGGAGTTGGAGTCACACTTGTTTCCCCTTTAAATTAGACACACAACAAATATAGAAATAGAAGGGTTTGTTGAGACAGGCTCAGCCACCGAGTGTAGTGGCATTATGGAGACAGGCTTGGAGACTATGGTGAGGCCTAATAGAAAGCAGTTGTTGTTGGGGCATTCTATCATAAGAGATGTGGAGATGTACAAAAGTGGTCTTGTGAGATGTCTTCCCAGAGCTACGGCTCACAGAGACAGGAGACGTATGTGTAATGTTGTTAAGCGAGCAAAGCAGGAAGGGCAATTGGATGTACTTGTCCATCTAGGGACAAATGACTTGACTTGCAATTTCAGAGGTAAAGGAAGTTTTTTGTGTTTTTGCCAATGATATATGGCAGGTTGCTTCCACACTGTCATTCTCTGAAGTTCTGTCTGTGCATAACACTCAGAACGACAGGCGGATGTGTATTAGGGACTTTAACTTGTAGCTTGGTGAATGGTGTCAGGAGAAAGGATTTGGCTTCATTTCTCATGCTAGCTCTGTTTGGAATGGAAATAAGCTGTATAAAAAAGATGGTTTTCCATCTTTCTCAAAGGGGAACAAATGTTCTCAGTGAGCAGTTTAGAGGTTTTGCTAAGATGTTTTTAAACTAGGAGGGTGAGGGGGGGGTAGCAAAAGGGTGATCAAACACCAATCCAATTGCCCCCCAAAACAAGGACAGAAAGTAACTGTAACGAGTGTGTTAAAAAATTATAAGCTACAAATGCTTGCAGTTTAAGGAATAAGATCCATGAACTTGTGGCAATAATAGCAACTGATAATGCAGATTTGGTCGCTGTTACTGAGACATGGTATGAGAAAAATGACATTGCAATACCAGGGTACTCTTTATATAGAAAAGACAGGGGGAAGGTAAGAAAGGGGGAGGGGTTGCCCTGTATGTGAAGGATAGCATAAAATCTAGCCTAATTAAAGTTAGTAAAGTGAACATAGAGTCCGTCTGGACATGGGTGTCCGCAGGAGGGGGGGGGAGGGGGGGAGGGGGGGCAGGAGGACGGCAAGAGGGGGCACTTGCCTCATCCCCCCCTGGATTTTCCAGCTTGTGCTGCTATTTTCGTTTGTGTGAGAAAACACTGCAATACCGGCGTTGGTGGCTAGGAATGGAGAAAGGCAGGAAGCTACAGCTTATCCCTCCTTCTCTCAGAGTGCAGCCTGCAACCCCTAGCCTGCAGAGGCAGCCTACAGATCAGGTAAGTGAGGGATGTGGGGGCAGACTACAGATCAGGTAAGTGAGGCATGGGGGGAGCAGCCTACAGATCAGTTAAGTGAGGGATGGGGGCCAGACTACAGATCAGGTAAGTGAAGGATGGGGGGGGCAGTCTACAGATCAGTTAAGTGAGGGATGGGGGGCAGCCTACAGATTAGGTAAATGAGACATAGGGTGGGCAGCCTACAGATAAGATAAGTGAGACATAGGGGTGGCAGCCTGCAGATCAGGTAAGTGAGGGATGGGGGGGCAGTCTACAGATCAGGTAAGTGAGGGATGGGGGGGGGGGGGCAGCCTACAGATCAGTTAAAGGATCGCTCCCCAGGTAAAAAACATATCAGTGTTAATGTGTTCACTTTTATTTACTGAGTGTCAGGAAACACAGAGGGCCGCTGGGTAGGGGTGCCACTGATTGGCTACGCAGTTCAGCTGGCACTCTGAGCCAATCAGTAGCTCCCTATTCATAAAAACGTAAAAAAATGTATGAATCGGGAACTAGCGATTGACTTAGAGCGTCAGCTGACCACTCTAGCCAATCAGCGGCACCAATGCCTGACGTCAATCTACACTTCCTGACACTCCGTTTCAGAAGCCGAATACCACTGAGCGACCTGGAGATCTGGAGCTGTAGGAAGACTTGGGGTTAAACAATTTGAGAGCGGTTTCACCCCTTAAAGGAAAGAGAGCGCCCAGGGGCCTCCTTGCATCATAGTATTTTAATTTAGATGAAGTTGTTATGATGACCAGAATGTTCCTTTAATTTCATTAATTTCACTATAGTGTCAGGAAAACAAACATGTATTTCTGACACCATAGTTGTGAAAACGCTATTCACCCTGGCTTTATGTGATAATGACTATGCTCCTCCGCTTTATGACACTGTCAAAAAGGGGCCAAGCATGGATGTCATTACAATTATGCCCCCCCCCCTGGAAAAATTCCTGCAGACGCCCATGCCCTGATCTGCCTCTTTGTCAGTCTCAGCCAATCCTATGGGGAAGCACTGTGATTGGATCAGGCTACCACTTCTGATGATGTCAGCAGACTGCTTGTTTATTTTTTAGGGCGACTAGATGGTGGTTTTAACACTATAGGGTCAGGAATACATGTTTGAATTCCTCACCCTATAGTGATCCTTTACATTTTCTCTTTTAGTTCCTTAGTAGATAAGTACCTAATTTGGTATCCTTAATTATGTAAATCCTACATAAGAATAACAAATTAGGGAGCTATATACTAAACAGATGAAAGATTGAAATTAAGGATAAAACAGCTCTTTTCAGTTGCTTAATATATAAGTGCCTATTTTCTATCCTTATGAAAGCAAATGGATCTGAAATATACAGTCATGGGAAAAAGAAACGACACTCTTGAATACTATAGTTTTTCATATCAGGACATAATAACAATCATCTCTTCCTTAGCAGATCTTAAAATTCAGTAAATACATACTCATGGCATATTACACCGTGTCATGATTTGTTTAACAAAAAATAAAGCCAAAATGGACATGCCTTGTGTGAAAAACTAAGTACATATTTGATTCAATATCTTGTAGAACCACATTTAGCAGCAATTACTTAAAGTAATAATTTTCTGTATGACTTTATCAGTCTCTCACATTGTAATGGAATTTTGGCCTGTTCTTCTTTACAAAGTTTCTTCAGTTCATTGAGGTTTGTTGGCATTTGGTTATTCACATCTCTCTTAAGGTCCTAACAGCATTTCAATAAGGTTGAGGTTTTTTTTTCTTGTCTTTGTCTTTTTGTTTATTTCCACATTAGAATTCATTTTGCTCCTCTTTTTTTCTTATTCTTTATAATTAACAATTTAGATCGTAGTAATAGAAGGGATAAGTAACACAAGATGAATTGGGACTTGATTAAGCTGAGGTTAAGTGGCATAAATTAAGGCCAATATCTGATGTGAAAAAAAAAAAAAAAAGTTGAGGTCTGGACTTTGACTGGGCCATTGCAATACATTGATTACTTTTTTTCATCTATTCTGTTAAAGATTCACTGGTGCTCTAGGGATCATTGTCCTGTTGCATGATTCTATTCTAAAGCCAAGCTTTAGCTGTCAGACAGATGGCCTCACATTTGACTCTAGAATATATATATATATATATATATATATATATATATATGTATGTATATATGTATATATATATATAGTAAGGCATAGCCTGTAGTTGTGGGAGGGGTTACCCGGCTATAAAAGCTCAGGCCCCCTCTGGTTCAGCACTGGAATAGCCGGGTTCATTCGGAACCTTTGTACTTCTGGTTCGAGCTCGTCCCCACGTGATCCACTCCGGTCCGAAGTGCTTACCCTCTGCTCGGTGTCTAGCGCTCCAGCCCGGCAATCTACCGGGATCCCGACGAACTCCCATCCTCCCCAGCCAGACCCACGGCGGTTGCTGAATCCGGACACTTACTTACCTAATCCAGGTCCCAGAAACCGTGAGTCTCATCCACACCACCCTCAGCCAGACGCCTGGCATCCACGCACACTTTGCTCACCTGTTCCAAATTACGTCCTTATACTTACACTACCGCTCGGTACCGCAGTTCCTTACCATCCGGTTTCACTGGTCACGCAGACCTCAAACCCTTTCTCTCCAACGCGGTTCGGTAACCGGCCACCCGGCAATTAGTGTTTGCAAATTTCTTGCTGACAAAACGCATGTCAGCTCACAACGCCCCCTGGTGGACAAAATATATTTATATCCGTTTACTTTCTCAAAAAAAAAAAAAAAGGAAACAGACGACCCCTGGTGGCCACACATATTATGACACAATGTTAAAATAAGAAGTATATATGTTTGTTGGTTTTTTTTCCCCTTCTTTTTCCCCAGATTTCACTATTAAGTTATACTCCTGGCTATTATATCATAATGTTTTCATGTGTAATATGTTTGGTTCAAATGTTTACTTGAACCTGTCACACATTTCCAAAAACCGGGTGAGGTTACCTATCACCTACACAGGTGTTTAAAAAAAAAAAAAAAATAAATAAATAAATAAATAAATAAATAAAAAAAAAAAAAAATTAATTAATAATACAATTAGATATTTAAAGCTAAACTTTTGTCTTTACGCACTCGGTAAGGATTAGCTTACCCCATGTCAGGGGTTGTCCCGTCCTTTGTCATGCCCTCCACATAAAAGTCACGACTTAAACCAAATACGTCCATCTCCTCAGGATTCACGCCTGGCCAAATTCGAATCCTGGTTCAACAACTCCCCTGATACTCGGAGCCATCATCGGACTCCCATTCCTAGCCTACCACTGGTAAATATTTAAGTTTCACCGCACTTTATCCTTAACCGATATTTAACATAGAGGATACAAAGGATAACTTCTAACTCTACCCCCAGATTGTTATCCCACCTGACGTCCAAGCTATCACCCAAATCAACATCGTTATTTAAAGCGTTAACAGGTAAAACCATTTAAAAAATAAAAAATAAAAAAATATATATATATTTTCAAGCCCAAACCAATTAGCCGTCCCTAACCATATGTTTTATTTCACAGACGAAAAGGAAATAATAATAATCTATAAATCCCTCCAAAACCCAACGTTGGAAACTCGTACAACAAACAAATAGGTACGGTCGCACGACGATCACTCCACCCCGACCCAGTATATATATATATATATATACATATATAGGGCAGTCAACTGGTGACAACTGGCGTACAGCCTGTAGCTAAGTTATTGTAAATTAAAAATGTTCCTGGGAGGCATACACCCATCCTCGTCGGAGGTATTCGCCCCTCGGCCCAACGCATAGACAGAGCCTCACAACAACCACCCTTGGTGGTCAGCTAGGGTCTCACCAGTCACAGCCAACCTACTTTGTCTTGTTACAGTCACAGAGAGGCCAACGTTACCACCACGTCATTTAGGTGTCCCTCGTCCAACCGGCCCTCCACATAGATAGAGCCTCTCTCGCCACTTGGCATTAGTAGGGCCTCACCTTCCTCATAAGACAGATAATGTTTCGCCGGCTCGGCATAGCTAGCACCAGTTGACTCAGGCAACTTCGCTCAGAATCAAAACCCGTCTCTTACCCTATTTTTCATTTTTTAGTATGTCTCAATCCCATGACCAAGAAGAAGAGCTGGCCATACCTGAAACCCCTACCAGACCCGCCACTCCGGCCGGCCCAAGCACTCCCACCGAGAACCTAGAACCAGCCAGCCCATACGCTCTCCGGTCATGGACCATCCCCAAGCTCGCGGCTGAACTACGTCGCATGGGTGTCCCGTATCCAGCTACAGCCCGCAAAGCAGAACTGTACAAACTTTACATTTCTAATGCTTGTACTCCCCAACCTGGAGTAGTTCTGCATTCAGAAAACTATAATGAGATCAAGGGTCTGATGTCATCCCTCTTGGCCTCAATTACCACGATCAGCACCAGGCTGGATAAACTGGAAACTCCCCAGACGGCGACAGTCACCTCGCCCACACCAACCCTCACTCCGGCACCAACCCTCACTCCGGTCCTCCTCCCCCACGGTAATGACACTACCATAAACCCAATACCAAGCACATCCTCCCACATCATCACGCCTGCACATTTCGTACCCCCGACAATACGCAAAGACATTCTGGAAGGCAAGGACATAAACCTGGTTTCTCTGCTAATCGCATCACAAGATGTCGTAGAGAACAAGGCTTATTGCTACGGCGATCTTTCGGTTGTGCTAAAAGCCAGAGATCCCAGGCTCAACCGGAAGCTCACCATACCGGAATTCGTCCTTGCCTTCGGCCTCTACCGTGACGTAATCTGTTCCACTTCCCCTCACCGTAGGGAGGAATTGGACTTGTACATGCACAAGTTGGTGGACTTAGGACACAAGTATGGGGGTTTTTCCTTCTATGATTACCACAAATCGTTTTCGGCCAAGGCGGCAGCATCCATAACTCAATTTAACACTCATACCAACTGGAGTAACATGGATACTGAACTCTTCTGCCGCCATTTCGCGGGCCAAAAGCCTCCATCCTGTGCCCTATGCGCCTCTATCTCACACTCCACCAACCTGTGCCCAGTCGATCCTAACCTTCCTACCACTAGTCGGGCTACCTTCGGTTCCTCCACTACAGAACACAGAGGATTGAAGGACAAGTTGGGCAGACCCATTATATACCTTGGCAAAGCGCAGATCTGCAACAACTTCAATTCAGGAAGTTGTGGGTTCAGTTCTTGCAGACTGCTGCACGTCTGCTCAATCTGCTTCCGGGCACATGCAAAAACTATGTGCCCCAATCGTCTGTACCCCAAACAATGACTAACCGAAGTTAGCATCGACAACCTGGCATTCTACCTCCAGGCACACCCTTCCCTTCACTTAGTCGACTTCCTCATTCAGGGCTTCACTGAAGGTTTCCACACGGGTCTAGTCACACTCCCCACTGGTGTTCTAGAATGTCCCAACTTACAGTCAGCTATCCTTGACCCAATCACTACACAGTCACTACTCAAGACCGAACTGACTAACGGCTTTATCATAGGCCCCTTTGTTCACCCTCCTTTCGCCAGCTGGCGCACCAACCCTATAGGTATTGCCACTGGCAAGTCCAACAATAAAAAAAGACTTATCTACGACTTGTCCGCTCCTCATTCTTTACCTACTCCCAGCATCAATTCGTTAATACCTTCGGAAGAGTTTTCCCTGCAGTATACCACAGTAGATGATGCCATTCAATCCATTCTGAGGGCAGGGGGGGGAGCCTGGTTAGGAAAAACCGATATTTCCAACGCCTTCAAGCTCCTACCCATTCACCCGTCCCTGTGGCACGTGCACGGCATCAAATGGGAAAACAAATATTACTTTGCCACCCGCCTTACCTTCGGAGCAAAAAGTAGCCCGAAATTATTCGACATTTTTGCCGACACTTTATGCTGGCTACTCCTCAATGTCACTCACTGTCCCACTGTTCTGCACTATCTGGATGACTTCCTGACGATAGAACCACCTCAGTCCGCACCAGTTAGTCTCCAGAAAACGTTGGCCTTATTTACAGCATTGGGGGTGCCACTGTCTCAAGCTAAGACAATAGGCCCTACTTCAAAACTCACGTTCTTAGGTATCGACCTAGACACCGTTACGTTACAGGCTAGTCTCCCTCATGAGAAGGTGCAGCAGATCATTGAGATGGTAAAGTATTTTCTGGGGAAGGACACGTGTACCAGGTCAGACCTACAATCCCTACTGGGCACGTTAAACTTCGCCATGAAAATCATTCCACAAGGTCGGGCGTTTATCTCAAGATTGCTGAACCTCCTCCCGTTGCTCAATACAGACTCCAGCAGGATATCGCTAGATATTCACGCAAGGGCAGACCTACTCATGTGGTTACGGTTCCTAACTCATTGGAATGGGGTAGCCATGTTCATTACACCTTTATCAGACTCCTCACCCATCATCTGGACCGATGCAGCAGCTCACACAGGGTTCGCAGCAATCTATATCAATGACTGGTTCAGAGATTCATGGCCGGTAGAAACCCTAGGTCTACCCTCATTTCCGAGTACATCGGCTCTATTTGAGATCTACCCAATAGTGGCAGCCGCAAGAGTGTGGGGACACTTATGGCAGGGGAAAGCGGTAAAATGCTTTTCCGACAACAAACCAGCCTGTGACATAATAAACAAGGGTAGATCCTCCTCACTCACCATCATGAGACTGATTCGAAGGCTGACTTGGTTAGCAGCGACACTACAGTTCCATATCACTTGCATCCACATCCCAGGGAAAACCAACATAGCCGCTGATGCATTGTCTCGATTTAACTTACAGGTTTTCTTCAAGACACATCCCACAGCCAACTCCAGACCGGTCAGCACCCCTCCATTCCGAGACCTCATCCTGGACTAGAAAGACTGCTATCTCACAGCAGATACCTAGCCGGAGCAGCCCTATCCACAAACACATCCCGCGCTTATAATCGAGCATTTAGCTTATACACCAAATTCACAACAGACCATCAGTTAACCAACACCCATTCTTTAGACTCCATTATCGCCTTTATTTCTTTCTGCCACCTTAACCTAAAATTAGCATTGAACACCATTAAACTATATCTCTCGGGTATACAACATCATATCATCAGTGCCTACCCTAGTACTAAACCCTTCATATCTTCCTATCCCGTAAAAACCATATTAAAAGGTATAATGAGATTAGACATACCCACTACCTCGTCTAGACTACCGATAGACGGTCCCAAGTTCCGCTCACTCTCCAATATTTTGGACTCCAAACCTTTCGAATCCCATACCAACCTGGTTATCAAGACAGCGGCATACCTAGCTTTCTATGGGTTTCTACGTCCAAACGAGTTCACTACCAATAGTGTTTCTTGTCAGCCTCTCTACATTTCAAATCTCCAGAGAAACACAGATCACTACGTTCTCAGCCTAGGTCGCACAAAAACTAACCAAGTAGGCCCACCGACTAAGATCTGCTACTACCCCACGGGCAATCAGTGGTGCCCGGTCGCAGTATTCGACACCTTTTTGGCCTCCCTCACAGGTCTCAATCAAAACACCCCACTACTCACACTCCAAGGTCTACCCTTAACAACGGCCAAGTTCATTCAGTACGTCAGAACTCTGTTCACCCGACTCGGCCTCAATCCCACAGGATTTTCCGGTCACTCGTTCAGAATCGGAGCCGCTTCAGCAGCCTCTAGTCATGGCGTACCATCTCACATAATTAAAAGATTAGGTCGGTGGAAATCAGCGGTTTACACCACTTACATTCCACAACCAGAAATAGAACTAAGATCAGCATTCAAAGGTCTTGCTATGTAATCTGTGTATAAATAAAATGAATTGTTTACTCCAACCTTTTTGCCCTCTTTTATTTCAGGCCTACCTCATACGTCGGTTACGGCACACCTCAACCGACTTTCATACTCTGGTATAATCAGTACACTTACGGCTTATGTCCCCGACTACAAATAGTAAGGCATAGCCTGTAGTTGTGGGAGGGGTTACCCGGCTATAAAAGCTCAGGCCCCCTCTGGTTCAGCACTGGAATAGCCGGGTTCATCCCTCCCACCACAACCCTCTATAAACCATTCCTGGGTGGGCCCTCTTTTATTTCAGGCCTACCTCATACGTCGGTTACGGCACACCTCAACCGACTTTCATACTCTGGTATAATCAGTACACTTACGGCTTATGTCCCCGACTACAAATATATATATATATATTACTTTCTCACCTCTCTGTGTTTTATTTTTGTGTGCATTTCTTCTCGGGTGCTGCTATTTGTCCATCCTGCTATTTCCAACCATTGATAGGATTTTGTAATGTGAGCCACATCTACTATCTGCTGATGATGCATACCATGGAGTGGTTTGTCTTGCTATTGAATCTCCACCTTACTTAAATCTTCTATCTGATGCTGTCCCAAACATTCCCTTAGAAGTTTATCTGTGCAGGCTATCTTCATGATCTATTTGTGAATGCTCTATGTTTCATGCAGGACTGTGGCCTTGACACTCATCATGCCCAGACCTCCTTCCTTTCAACTGGTGAACAGTTTCTAATTACTACATTTCTGGTGGAATTTTTCATTTATCATGTGTAGTTTCCTGGTCTTGAAATCCAAGGTGTCCAGCTCTTCTTTGAGGCCAAGTTATTATCTTAGATGGGTACCTAATGACTGGTAGGGCATATGTACTGATGGCATGGATCTTGTTCACCAAAGGAATTAGGCATCTTGCAAAGGACAGAGTCATTTAAAAAGCCAATGGAATGGGCAAAACTAAACATTACTTCCCATTTGAAGAAAAGTCATCTGAATTAGAAAGCAACTGTCAGAGTTATCTTTATTTATGTGGTCTATACATTTATATAGAGAGAAGCAGATGGACAGGTGGGCAGATGGAAGAGATGATGCACATATTTATAGTCAGGTAAGCTAGCAGACAGAATTGTATAGAAATTATTCTTCTTTCAAATATGTGCAAAGGTTATAACTATTATATAATTCACAACACATAGTGTTTGATGGTCTGCAATAAATAGAAAGAATAAAAGAATATAGTAATTTTATTTTCATTCATAGTAATTTTATGACAGTAAAATATTTAAAGTTAAAATGACAATAAGATAATAATTTTATGAAACAATTTAAGATGCTGTATACACGACTGCCAACTCTGATATTCCCTCCAGTTATTAATAGAAAGGCAGAGACTGGAGTTGTGTGAGGAGTTACATGGCCTATAAAGACTAAGGCCACCCCTTTGGGCCAATATCGCCTGGTTTGGCCCACCCAAAGCTCCCTCTTTCAAGCCATTCATTTTGGTGGGCACTCTTTATTTACAGGCCTACCCGAACGTTGGTTTCGGCACACCACAACCGACTTATACCACATCCTACTTTAACCACCATCAATACTCTGACTTGGCTTATTGTCCCTGACCACACATATAAATGAATATAAATATATATGAACTATAATGTAGAGAACACAAATGTGTAATCTTTTATATAATTATGTAAAGAAAAAGCTAAAGGAGGCATTCTCTCCTGAATAATAGGTTTGTCAGCCTGGTTAGAATGCAAGCCAGGCAGACTACCAGTTATGTCAGGAGGCCCCATGAAGGAAATGCCATGCAGAAATAACTGTTACAGAACTCATCGAATTGCCCTAGTTCCCTTAGTGTGAAAAGAGTGTGATTAAAGGGACACCATAGGCACCCAGACCACTTCAGCTCATTGAAGTGGTCTGGGTGCAGTGGCCCAGGTCACTTAACCCTGCAAAAGTAATTATTAAGTTATTGAACATCCACCTCAGTGTTAAATCCACCTCTAGTTGTTGACTTTTGGTTGCCTGGCACTGGATATCCTGATGATATGCATGAGGATGTCCAGTGTTATTCAAAACCCCATACAATTCTTTCCTATGGGGAAATCCCTAAGGCAAGAATAGCCATGGCCGTGCAAGTGCCTTAGATCTACTCTGCCGGCTGACTTTCAAGGGACATCGGCGCTGGACTCAGGTAAGTGACAGAAGAGGTTTTTAACCCCTTCTGCACCACGGGGAAGGAAGGTTGGCACTATCAAGAGCTACAGTGGCACTACAAATTCCCTTTAATGATGTCTTAGTACTGCACTTTCCACCAGGGAATACACCTAAAACAGTGGGACAGGATAGAGACTATCCTGTCAAAAATTGGTACACAGTTCACGTCATGAAAACTTCACGTCATGAAAACTTTAAGAATATTGAGCAGCAATTCACCTTATCTTTCAGAACTATTACATTTTTAAAAATTCTAAATTCCTCACTGTGAATAGGAGAATTATTTTGTGCCATTCCAGTTTTGATTGTAGATGTTGCAAAATTGTTGATCAAATGTGTGGTATCTGTAAACATTACAAGTTGTTAAAATTGTTGTCTATTCAGGTATTTGTATATGCAGTCCCCACCGTTTCTCTAACTGCAAGAGTTCATTTTCTTCAGAAGGATCATCCAAAGCAAGAGGCATGTAAAGTTTTGAAAGAAGACCTACTTTCACATCCTGGAGGTCCTCTTCACAGTCTGCTTCCAACACCTTCTTAAATACAATAGGCTGAGGTAACTGATGACAGGAAGGAGTCCAGCTAATAAACAGACCATTAGGCTTGATAAGACTTTTGTCAGCTAATTCTTGCAAATACTCCAGACCTTGGTCCACATGTGGGTTTTCCAATTTATGATGGCACACTTTTGGCTCATCAACCACCTTAGGGACATAACTGACTGAAAGTTTCTGTAAAGCATATTCTGTTTTATCAACGTCTAAGGTGCTCCCCTCTTGAACTTGAGAACTTCGACAATTGGTTTTAATACAACCATAATGAACAATGTCATCATCCTTTGAATCAGAAGGTGCTACAGATTGCAGGGGTGATTGTGATTCAGGTGGATGATGTGGCATATCATAAGGTGTAATATTTGTTATGACAACTGGCTTTTTGCATTGTGTTGTATTTGTTTTACAGGCTGGCTCTTGAAGAGTTACATAATCAATATCTTCCACTGTTTCTGTGTTGTGAGAAAACAGAACTTGTTCACTAGTGAATTGTACGTCACTCTCCATTTGTATGTCTGGCTTGCTATTCATGGAAGCTTCTGACATTTGTGGATTACACACATCAGTTGTGATGATGTTAATGGCAACATGTGCCTCTATATGAAATGTTGCATCTTTTCTTCCAGGAGGTAGATTCTGAAATAAACAAAAAGAATGTTATGTTATCCAACAATTTTGATAATTTCAAATACCACAGAATTACTTTTTATTGCTCCAACTAATCCCTGTATTATGATATATGTGCACAATCTGTATTGCACAGGAGTTTTGTTGTAAATATCATCTTAATCATTCCAGGGATGGATTCACCACAGTATCTGGTCACGTGATTTCTTGGTAGTGAACAACATCTATTTCATTCATATTTAACTGCTCCATTCTGACCACCCATGCCAATTTTCACCTATATTCTGACAGCCTGCAGTTCTGATGCTTTTCTACCTCTTCCATTGAAAAAAGTAGCTACACAGCTATAGCTATAGTTAATTGTTTGCATAATGCTTTGGGAGGTGCCTCCTTGCACATCAAACATATGGAGTTGTCATCTCTTATTCCTCTCATCAGTCTTATTCTGATTTCATGGGTTTGCAAATATTAGCCAGCGTCTTGTCTGCAAAGTCCCACCTTATCCTCAAATGCTCTTCATGGGAACTCAAAGATTACAAACTATGTAAACATGAAGACAAACACCTACATGGTCATATAGACTTAAACCCACTTATGCACACGCACAAACACATTCTTATTCATACTTGCTTCCTTCATTCTGTAATAGTAGGGCATACATGTCCTGAGATGTCAGAATGACAGAAGCCACATTATTGGGCATTCTTCCAGGTCTGTGGCCACCATACTTAATTCTATACTTTTCCTTTTATTGATTTGCTGGTAGATGTGGTGGAGAGAGAGATACTATCTCTTTTTCCCAGAACCTCACACAACATATTAGGAAGCAAGGGACAAAATAAAAGAAACACTCCAAGCACCATAACCACGGCAGAACCCTGGGGTAGTGGTTATAGTTCTAGAAGTTTCCTGGAATCCTCCCATAGTTAACAGACAACTGTTTTAGTATGGTTTGACAACTTACCTGGGTTTGCAGATGCAGGCACTTCTGCAGGAAAAGTTGGATATCACTGCAGAGCAAGCCTGACTGATTCAGGACTGCTCTGCTGACACTCTTAGCCAATGAGTGCAATCCTCCCTGCCCCTGCTTAGCTCAGTAGAGCTAACCAGATTGCTAATGGAGATGACCAGAAGCAAAGGCTGGAGGAGTAAATGTCCAGCGAGATTCAAGTAAGTTGGGTTTTTTTTTACATTAAAGTATATTTTGCATATGAATATAAAAAACAGGTAAGTAATATGTTTCTTCAAATAAAGCAGACAAACTCAAAATACAATTTGTGCTGCTTCCTGTGTGGCATGTACATTGTGTTCCCCATTGTGCTATACGGGATTTGTAAACATGATCTGCCCATTGTAATGACCTATGGCATTGCTAAAGGAGGTGAGGGGGGCACAGGGCAATGTCCTCCTTAGATTATTCATTGCTTCCCTGTGTGTCCCCTGCCTAGTTTGACCGCCGCTAACTGTGTTTTGCAGAGTAGGTACCTGCTACTTGATTATGTGTGTATGCCTGAGATTGTGTGTGTGCGTGCATGAAAATTTGTATGTGGTTAATAGATAGTTCCCTAATTTGTTATCCTTAAATACTGCAATCCCACATAAGAATAGCAAATAAGGAAATGATTTACTAAACAACTGAAATATATTTTTCTTAAGGGATTTTCTTAATCTTGGTCTTTCAGCTGTTTAGTAGATAGCTCCCAAAATTGAAACTTTGATATGAGAGTTTCATTAAAGGATCACTCCTTCCCAGCACAGGGTCCGAGCAAACTGCTACTGTATGGAATGTCCCGCCAGCACACTTGTTAAGTTTAAAGCTTAAAGTGGCGGCCACATTAACATATTTCACACACCGGCTGATGGAGGAGAACCAAACCCAGGGACCTATGTAGGCCTCCTCCTGGACGCTCCGTCTTTCCTGAGTGCCTGAATATGTAGTTTGCCCTGATTGCAGAAGGACAAGTACAAATCAATTGCCTTTTTTTTTGCATAGGAAACTCACAGATCTCAGTGTACATGGTTCTACTTGAAGCATGCAATACATATAGATCTAATTAGATGGAGGCTGCTGGAGTTGCAAGGTGTGCCATTATATATTCGCTCAGCCTCCATGACCTGCACAGTATGAAGAACTATTCACAGAGATCTGTGCATGCCTAAGAGACAACTGCCCACAATGCCAGTCCCCCTGCCCTCAATGCCAGTACCCCAGGGCTGGCCCGTCCATAGGCCCAGGTGGGACCACCACTCCAGGCAGCACATTCAGAGGGCACATTCAGAGGGAGAACAAAAAACAGGGCGCATGAAAATACTGAGAACGGACAACAGCTCAATTAGCATGCTCTTCGGTGGGTCCCCACTCAGATCTAAAGCTAGTTTTAACTCATCTTGTGCAATTACAAAAAGAACCAGGCCATTTGCATAAGGGCAGGACAGATCCAAAATACAGGATGGCTCACTCTGCCCGATAGAGAGAGCAACCCCAGACAATAATTTTGCTGCCCCTAGTGGAATGTTTAACCTTCCCCAATCAGTCCCTCTGCTGGGACAGGGGTGTTGGGAGGGGGAGGATAACCTGGGTTGCAGGGACTTCATTCCACTCACGTTCCATCGCTCTGTGATGACTTGCCTTGCGCAACTTGAGTTGTTATTACAGTAGTGGAATGGCAGACTGATTAATCAGGTCCTTGGTCCATAACTGAGTGCCCAAGCAAGCCTCGGTGCGGGGTCCCCTCCACTTAATCTGCCCATGTGGAGGGAGCCCAACGCCTTTGGTCTGCAGCTCCACCGGGTGCAGCACCCTACCAAGTACAGACCCCACACTGTTACCCTCCCACACACAGCCCACCACACTGTCACATTACATACTGCCCCCCCCACACTGTCACCCTCACGCATTGTCACCACTCATATACTGCCCTCCCACAATGCATTTCACCCTTAGAACCAGGCAACACAATGTCCCAATGGCCCTGCAGTCCCCCACGAGTAAATGCATCTTAATAAGTAATAAAGAGTAATACATACCAGAATAGAAGGTTGTGCCAATTGACTGACGTGCACATATTTAAAAATATGATATCCTGTGGCTACAGTAAACACAATGATCAGAAATGTCAAAGCAATTAAAGATATAAGTTTGGCAGCTTCATGTGAACTGTGATCTGAAAAGAAACAATGTAACATTACAATAGGCCCATTCATTCTTCGATATACCATTTTAAATGTTTCAAAATCATTGTAACATCTTGTAGCAAAGAAATAAAACAATATTGATTAGCTGCCACTAAAATCTGAGAGTTGATAATGACAATGTTGAAAAATAATGTGTACAGAAATTCCTTAGTGCTCTGTGCATTCAAATATGTCCCTCCATCTATTGCTGGAAAAGAACACCCATAATTCTATGGCAGCCCTGGATTGGTAGAGAATTATGGGAGATGCACAGCAGGTGTTCTCTTGTAGGACACCCAGATTTTAGGCATTATAAAATTAATGTGTCTTACATAGATGTATATTCTCATAAAATAAAATACGTATGACATCAACTAACTGTCCCTTAGTAATATTCAGCAAGACCTCAAAATTAGGTTCCCGCTGACTGACCTGATGGCATTTTTGCAGGACTTCCAGCTCAGCAATGTTTTCAACTAATCTGTTTAGGACAAACATGTAATTTCACTGATCAGTTGTCAATTTTTTAAAGTGATGGGCCAGTATAGTTGCCAATATCTAGAGTGCGTTCATACCAGGGTAGTGAAGGGCATAGGGCAACAAGGACAAAAGGAGTTGCTTAAAGATATACTGGGAAGTTGAGAGACACAGCTGGAGAACTAATTATATATACACATCTTCAAATCATGAGGATATGCTTTTTGGTCACTCTTCTCTATGGTATCGTAGAAGAGTTATTGCACAGAACTGTTACTTCAATCAAAATGGCAGAAATGGCCAAATGTTAGTTACCCATATGTTGTAGAACTATATTTCTTTGTCATAGCGAAGACTGTAATTGGACAATTTCAGAGGCTCAGATCGATCTGATCAGGTGAGCGGAGGGAGAAGGGAAGGCTAATATAAAAAAAAAAAATCTATCAACAAAAAAACCTTATTCAATTTACAGGGAGTCGGGAGGGAGCACACCGTAGGAGGGAGTGAGGGGGAGGCAAGATTTGTATGTCTGCCGGCAGTGTGCAGAATTGACACTATGCACATAACTGACATTAAGTAGCCAGAGTTCTGGGCTGCTTAAGTCACATGTCTTCAGAGTGGATCTGGCCCCCAACACCCAATTAACAATAATTCAGGATGTGCAGTGGTTCAGATAGAAGCACAGCAAATCCAGGCTCCTACCACCATTAGCACTTCAAAACACTTCAACAAAGATATTAATTCATTTAACACATATAGAATTAACTTCTTAATCTATTTTCAAGTCTAAGATCCATTGGATTGTAAAGAAAAAAATTAAAATAAACAAATACATTGTTAATCCTGATCAATGAGAACTATCAATCATAGCAAGCTAAACACATTAAATTATTCCTGCTTCATAATTTAAATATCTCACCTTCTGGAGTAGTGGCACACACGTTTGGAGAAGAAATCGTTATTTTTTCAAATTCGCCATAAGTAAAAATTACAGTAACACAGTAGGTGGTGTTTGGGGTTAAGTTGTTTTCCCAAAAATTCTTAGTATGCCACTAAAAGAGAAACATATTTTTTACTATATTCTTTTTAGTCTAAGCAACCTAAAATATCCTGAAGAGTTCTAGCTGTATTAATTTGAAGCAATGCAATCATTCACATTGCTAAATTATAGAAGCAATCCATTCCAAATATGGTTGTAGTTGACAGGAATAATGCAACTGACCTACGTGTGTTATGATTATAATTACTTGCTCTATCCCAAGAAAAAGGACTATATTTCATGACTATCTGTGCTATCTAACAGGCTATATGGTAATGGCAATATTGGGCATTGGTTCCTCAGGTATAGCATATATTTTGGGTGCAGATTTTTAGACTGTACAAATTAGTCTGTTCTTCCTACTCACCCTTATAGGGTTCTAACCTTGGAGAGTTAGCTGTAAACTGTAATAATCGTTAGTCATGTGAAGTGCATCAAGTTTTATCTTTTAATGTTTACTTATATGTGCTTATTTTTAAGATGAGCATAAAATATTTTCAATCACAAATATGCTAATCAAGAGTCTCTGGAGCTAAAATCTCTCTCTTTCTACTATGATCAGTTATACAAGGAAATACAATTTTAACCATTCACGCTGTTTATAATTTAGCACACACTTAGACAGTGAAGACAGACTTCAGGGTTATTCACTAAATTATAAAACTGCTAAGAATTCGAAGGTAAATCAAAGCAAATTAAAAACGTTCTGCAAATGTACCCACATTGTGAAATTCCGGCTACTACAATGTTTCATTCACTTATTTTAGTCTAAAATTTAACTCTAAAAATTCCAACAAGTCACCCATTTTAGTTCATAACATTAATAAGATGTGTCCAGATCTGCTTTCTTGCTGTACTGGTTTCTGTAGATCAGCATGGATAAATAATGTCACCCAAAATTTCCATGTTCATAGAAAGCTTAAGAAACTTAATGAGAATGTTAAAGTGATGGGCCAGTTTGCCAACACACTGCCAGTTGGGCCCTTTGCTCTTCAGAAAGATTGTGACTCAAAATACACATTAAACTAATGGCTGGTAATGTAAAAAAAAAAACAAAAAAACACAATATAATGATTTGAGTCGAGCAGCCTCCAGGAATCCCACAGGGCTTGTAAGTGTCTAATTGGATGGAATAATCAAAATACTTCCTTAATAAGGTGCTGTAGCTCAGTCCTGACATAAACCCAACTGAGGTTTTGTGATATAAATTAAAAATCAAGAAATCCCAAGAATATTGGTGAACTAAAAGCAGGTTTGTAACTCAGAATAATCCATGATAGATCAGGGGCTCCAAACTTGTGGTCCACATACCAGAGGGATACAATCCAGTTCCTCCATGAGTAGGTATTGGCGGTTCAACCGCTAGTGGCAGTGAAGCTGTACTACTGAGGTTGGGAACTGCAGGCTGAGGGTCCATTGGGTGGCCCATGCAGGATCCCAGTCATTTGCTGCAGTGCTTTAACAGTGCGACTGGGCCCCTTCTTCTCTCCAGGGAATGCTGAGAGGAAGTGAGAGTTGGTGACTTCCATCCAGCTGACATAGACCCAGCCATGCAGTGGGAGGGGGGCACAAGCATGGTGGGAAACTAGAGGGTGGCTAAAATGTTGACCTGTGTGTGTGTGTGTGTGTGTGTGTGTGTGTGTATTTGTGTATCTCCATGTGTTTCAGTGTATGCATCTGTATGTCTATGTTTGTATCTGTTTGTCTGTATCTGTAAGTGTGTCACTGTTTGTATCTGTAAATCTGTACATCTGTATATGTGTCAGTGTCTGTATCTGTCTTTCTGCATGTGTGTCAGTGTGTATCAGTATATCTGGGCAACTGTACGTGTGTCAGTGTTTATATTTGTATGTCTTTGCATCTACATGTGTGTCAGTGTGTGTGTTTTTCCGCATGTGCTAATGTTTGTATCAGTGTATCTGTGCATCTACATGTGTGTGTGTGTATATGTGTGTGTATATATATATATATATATATATACACACATATATATATATATATGACCATGTGTCTCTATCTGTGTGTCTCAGTGTGTCTGTGCAAATGTATGTGTATCAGTGTTTGTATCTGTGTGTCTGTACATTTACATGTGTGTCTGTGTATCTGCATGTGTTTCAGTGTTTGCATCTGTATCTGTATATCAATGAGCTGAAATGGTCTGGGAGCCTACAGTGTCCCTTTAAGCTGGCTCTTGCTCTTGTGATCAGATTACATTTATGACTAATTTGTTCAGAAATCCAGGAAATTCCTAGTGTTGACATATTTTTCACTGTATGAAAAAGCACCATAATTTATTAACCCCTTAAGACTGCAGGACGTTCTATGCCGTCCTTATTTAGATGGCTCTAAAATCCGCAGGGCGGCATAGAACGTCCTGCGGTCTTATGTACTTACCCGGTCGCCGGCGATCCCACGCCGGCGATCGCGGTATGGGGGACTTACCTGGGAGCCCAGGGAGTCCCCCTCCGTCCTCTTCGGACCCCCAGGGCCATGTGATCGCGAGGTCCTTGCGAGGACCCCGCGATCACATGGACGGCATAGCCGTCCAAGGCAGTGCCAGCAGGGGGAGTGCCTGTAATGACAGGTACTCCCCCTGCTGTCTGAAATTCAAATAAAATCTGTTAACACAGTGTAAAAATAAGATTATATATACTTAGATCATATATATATTTATTATATATATGATCTAAGTATATATATACACATATACACATTTACACATAAATATACATACACTGTCTACATGTATTTTAATATTAATATATACACAATTATATATATATATATTAATATCAAAATACACGTACAATGATATTGATTAAATATATATATAATTGTTATTATATATATATTTATATATAATAAAAAATAAATAAATATATAAATACGTTAAAAAATTAAATAAAAAAATAATACAAAATAAATAGATAAAAAATATATAAACATGCGAAATTTCGTTCTAACTGTATTTTAAAATTAATATATATATATTGATATCAAAATACATCTAGAACAAAATAATATATATCTATATACATAAGTATATACGTATATATCACTAAATATATACCTATATATAAATAAAAATAATAAAAAAAATTATATACATATATATGCACACATATATATATACACACCTATATATATAATAATTCTACGCATATATTTATGTAATAATTTTACATAATTAGGTCATTTTATTAATTACAATTAGCGGGACCTGCCTGACAACCCATGCTGAAACTATAGGGAATTTAATTTGCTAGCACAATATTTAACCCTGTAACTTTCCAAGACACCATAAAACCTGTACATGGGGGGTACTGTTTTACTCGGAAGACTTCGCTGAACACAATAATTAGTGTTTCAAAACAGTAAAATATATTACAACGACGATATTGTCAGTGACAGTGACATTTTTTGCATTTTTCACACACAAATGGCACTTACACTGACGATATAATTGTTGTGATACGTTTTACTGTTTTGAAACACTGATATTTGTGTTCAGTGAAGTCTCCTGAGTATAACAGTACCCCTCATGTACAGGTTTTATGGTGTTTTCAAAAGTTACAGAGTCAAATATAAGGTTTGCGTTTCAGTTTTTTCACATTAAAATTCGCCAGGTTGCCTTTGAGACCGTATGGTAGCCCAGGAATGAAAATTATCTCCATGATGGCATACCATTTGCAATAGTAGACAACCCAGGGTATTGCAAATAGGGTATGGTTTTTTTTTTTTAGTAGCCACTTAGTCACAAACACTGGCCAAAATTTGCGTTCAAATTAGTTTTTTGCATTTTCAAATATTAACACTAACTTTGGCCAGTGTTTGTGACCAAGTGGCTACTAAAAAAGACTGGACATACTCCATTTGCAATACCTTGGGTTGTCTACTTTTGCAAATGGTATGCCATCATGGGGGTAATTCTTATTTCTGGGCTACCATATGGTCTCAAAGGCAACGTAACCAATCTGGCGAATTTCAATGTGAAAAAACTGAAATATGTAACATGCTATATTTGACCCTGTAACTTCCCAAAAACACCATAAAACCTGTACATAGGGGGTACTGTTTTACACGTGAGACATCGCTGAATACAAATATGTGTATTGTATTGCAGTAAAAGCAAACAGTATTATGACATTCACAGTTAGAATGTCACGTAGAACTAAAAAAAATTAAAAAAATCTTATTTTCTCTCATTTTTGTAATATTTTTTTCATATTAAATTATGTTCCATACCTAAATATTTGATGTTAAACGAAAGCCCTGTTTCCCCTGAATAAAATGATATATAATAACTGTGGGTGCATTTAATATGAAAGAGGTGAATTACGGTTGGACAGACATGTAGCGCAAATGCCAGGTTTTGTTTACGTTTTTTTTGGATCACAACTTGTACATTTGGCTGCGGTCTTAAGGGGTTAAATAAATATAGTTTCTAGCAATGGCATGATCATTTTGAATTATATGGTACATACTGCCATTATTTTTGATTTCCCTTTAAATTTATGTGACAACAACATAATTAAAACATGGATTCGGTAAACATTTGGTAAATACATGAGTTTATTTACTAATTGTAACAAATTGCTATCCGATTGCCAAATTAAAGGAACACTATAGTCACCTAAATTACTTTAGCTAAATAAAGCAGTTTTAGTGTATAGATCATTCCCCTGCAATTTCACTGCTCAATTCACTGTCATTTAGGAGTTAAATCACGTTGTTTCTGTTTATGCAGCCCTAGCCACACCTCCCCTGGCTATGATTGACAGAGCCTGCATGAAAAAAAAACTGGTTTTACTTTCAAACAGATGTAATTTACCTTAAATAATTGTATCTCAATCTCTAAATTGAACTTTAATCGCATACAGGAGGCTCTTGCCGGTTCTAAAAAGCTATTAACATAGCAGGGGATAAGAAAATCTTAATTAAACAGAACTTGCAATAAAGAAAGCCTAAATAGGGCTCTCTTTACAGGAAGTGTTTATGGAATGCTGTGCAAGTCACATGCAGGGAGGTGTGACTAGGGTTCATAAACAAAGGGATTTAACTCCTAAATGTCAGAGGATTGAGCTGTGAGGCTGCAGGGGCATGTTCTATACACCAAAACTGCTTCATTAAGCTAAAGTTGTTCAGGTGACTATAGTGTCCCTTTTAAGTCTTTTCTTTTGCCATTTAGACTTTAATTTGCTAAAATTTGGAGTTAAGTGAATAAATGAAAGTTGTCAAGCTGTCTGACAAATATGATTATTTAGTGCATGTGTGCCTTATGTTTCTTTCTAATAAAAGTAATCAAATAACCACTTCATTGTAACCATGCATGATAAATTATCCACAGTTGCTATTTATTTCTCCATACTTACCACATTGTTACTATTTGTGTTTTTCACTAAAACCTGATACTCAAGGTTTGGAAATATATTTGGATCAGGAGGATTAGAAATATTTATGGTAAAGGAATTCTCGCCTGGAATCAGTTTGACTTCTGGAGGTGAAATTACAGCTAGGAAATAAAATAAGATAATGCAGTAGATCAAATGAATACCAACATCATATCATTGATGAACTCAAATGTTTACAACAACAAAAAAGTAGTAGCTGTGCTTATACAGTACAGATCGTTCAATGTTCCAAATTGCCTACAAATTCACACCAGGTGTAAAGGGCATTTTGCTATTAAAAAAAAAACCAAACAAACAAAAAAACTTAGGTTGTTTCTATAACTCCATGCATTACATGCATCCCACTGAAAAGAAATCATTGTGTTTAAACAAGATTAGCAGACATTTAGCAACACCTTAAATGAAGTGAAAATAGTTTTCTAATAATTACCCAATACCCAAAGTATTTCTCTTTGGAGTTTGGATATCAGCATCAGCAGAATGAACACCATAAACACCTCCCCTAACTTAATGACATATACAAGAAACATTGAAAGGGAACAGTTACTTCCCATGATTTTTAAGTATTACGTTTACTTAACCCAATATTTAACAAAGATGTGTTTGTGGGGTGTGAAAAATACCATTACATGTAGAAATCCAAACCTCTTTATCCTGCAACTGGTTGCCTCCATCCTAGCTCTCTCTGTCATTGTTATAAGCTTTGTCTTTTGAAACTGGCAGTTATTGTAGAGCAGTAGTGCCAAAAAGGTAGATCCCCAGATGTTGTAGAACTACAACTACCATGATGCTTTGCATGCCTTCAGAAGGATAAAGCACCATGGAAGCTGTAGTTTTAATACATTTGGTGATCTACCTTTTGGGCACCCCTGGTACAGAAAATGCATACAGAGAAGAGGAGACATTAAACAAGGTTACTTTTTCGTCTCTTTATTTGCAATGTTTGACCTGGCTTTGCCCAGTCCACTCTGTGTTATTATGTGATATAGTTAACCTTTAGTTTAAATTTAATAGAAAAAAATTGAGCATCTTAAAAAAACATTGTAAACACAAGTTATAGGTTAAAGCGACAACATAGTCACCAGAACAATTACAACTTATTGTATTTGTTCTCAGTCCCTTCAGGATTTTTGTAGTAAACAAGGTATTTTCAGAGAAAATGCAATGTTTACATTACAGCCTAGGGATACTTCCAATGGCCACTCCTCAGATCACTACTACAGGTGCTTCATGGGGCAGTGATGCACAGTGTGCAGTACTGTCATTCAGTGTATCCAACCTCTGCATGGATACCCTCTGAATTTTCCTCATAGAGATGCATTGACCCAATGCATCTCTATGAAGTGATGCTAATTGGTCAGGACCGCGTTTGATTTGTGCTTGCTCTGACAATCCACTGCTTTCGCATGGGAGAGCATGGTGATTGTCTCAGGTCATCACTTGTGATTATGTTAGCCACGCAGGCAGATCAGGGGCAGAGCCAGCAGCAGCAGACTGGAATAAAGGTAACATTTTACTATATTTAGGGTGGCTCAGGGGGGAAAAAGGGACTAGATGGTGTTTTTAACACTATACGGTCAGGAATACATGTTCCTTTCACTAAACTCTGAAATCAGAATAGAAAATCCTGATTTCCAGTAGTGTTTGGTGGGGCTGAAATTTGTACTCAGATTGTTAAAATCTGAGCCTGGATGCTGCAAATCTGGACTATGCCTGACAGTGTTAGCAGCCAGTGGACAAATCATTTAAAAAAATACCTGAGTGGCATGAGGATTAACTCTGTGGCAGCTGGCCAGTGCATGCCACAAAAAAACAAAACAATCAGGGTGCTCTACTGAGAATTAAAAATGTAGGAAAGCCTTTAAAAAGGTTTTTCCTGCATTGAAACCTCTTTATGCATTTAGCCAACATAGAGTTCACATGGATTTATTTATGTTGCTTTTAATTTGTTTTTAATTTATTTCCTCTGATTTTTGCGAATCAAGTTATTATTGTTTTTTAATAGTAGCATTGTTAATTATGTTTTTAATTTGATCAATAATCAAGGACATTTAATAAACATCATCTTACGTAGCCTCTTAATTTCTATGGAAGCAATAAGGGTGTCCTTATTTTTAACACATGGCTTGTCCATTTGGCTTTGTTTCTTTGTTAAATAAATCATGACACGGTGTAATATGGCATGTGTTGTTGTTGTTCCTCTGTTGTATTTACATAATCTTAAAATCTGCTGATATGTAAAACCATAGAATTCAAGAGCAAATAGGGTGTGTGTATATATATACACTTCCTGGCCAAATTCATGGTGGCACAACAATGGGTAGATCATGGGCATCCGCAGGAATTTTTCCGGGGGGGGGGGGGGGGGGGGCATAATTGTAATGATATCTATGCTTGGCCCCTTTTTGACAGTGTCATGAAGGGGAGGAGCATAGTGATTATCACATAAAGCCAGGGTGAATAGCGTTTTCACAACTATGGTGTTAGGAATACATGTTTGTATTCCTGACACTATAGTGTTCCTTTAAGCAAATTAAAGGAACATTCTGGTCACCATAACAACTTCATCTAAATTAAAATGCTATGATGCCAGGAAGCCCCTGGGTGCTCTTTCCTTTAAGGGGTTAAACCGCTCTCAAACGGTTTAACCCCAAAGGCGTCCTCCAGCTCCAGGTCCCTCAGTGGTATTCGGCATCTGAAACGGAGTGTCAGGAAGTGCAGATTGACGTCAGGCATGGGTGCCGCTGATTGGCTAGAGTTGACAGTTGACGCTCTAAGCCAATCGCTAGTTCCCGGTTCATAATTTATTTTTACTTTTTTATGAATGGGGAGCTACTGATTGGCTTAGAGTGCCAGCTGACCGCTCTAGCCAATCAGCAACACCCCTACCCAGCGGCACTCTGTGCTTCCTGACACTCAGTAAATAAAAGTGAACACATTAACACTGATATTTTTTTTTACCTGGGGAGATGAGAAGGTCCAGAGTTTCCCTGCCAGGCCCAGGTACCAAAGTCTTATGATGTGGTGTCCAGAATAAAGTGGAAAGTTCACTTCATTTGTCCTTCCTGCTCCAATCTCCTTTTCTTCTCCTTCATTTGACAGTCTTCTTTTTCTTCTGACACTGTCTTCTATATTTGGCTCCTTCTGCTCCTTTACCTTTCTGCTCCTTTCTGCTTATTTTGCACCCTTCTGCTCCTTTCTCATTCTGATTCCTTTCTGCTCCTTGCAGACCCTTTCTGCTCCTTCTCCTACTTTAGCTTTGTGCTCATTGCTGTCCCTTTCTGCTCCTTCTTCAACTTTACCTTTGCGCTCCTTCTGATTCTTTCTGCTCCTTTACCTTTGTGCTCCTTCTGTCCCTTTCTGCTCCTTGCAGACCCTTCCTGCCCCTTGCTGCCCCTGCTCCTTGCATACCCTTCCTGCTCCTTGCTGCCCCTGCTCCTTGCAGACCCTTCCTGCTCCTTTCTGCCCCTGCTCCTTGCTGACTCTTCATTTAGCCCCTCCCCTCATGCCTCACTTGCCTAATCTATAGGCTTCCCCCCATGCCTCACTTGCCTAATCTATAGGCTGCCCCCCCCCCCCCCCCATGCCTCACTTGCCTAATCTTCAGGCTGACCCCCATGCCTCACTTGCCTAATCATTAGGCTGCCCCCCCATGCCTCACTCCCCTAATCTATATGCTGCCCCCATGCTTTACTCCCCTAATCTATAGGCTGCCCCCCATCCCTCACTCCCCTAATCTATAGGCTGCCCCTCCATGCCTTACTCCCCTAATCTATAGGCTGCCCCCCCATGCCTTACTCCCCTAATCTATAGGCTATTTTAACACCCCCCCTTCACCCCATCCCTCACTTACCTGATCTGTAGGCTGTCTCTGGCTGCATGTGTTGCTCCCCTGTGGTTTCAATCAGCAGAGAGAAGCAGGGATAGATGCAGCTTCCTATCCCTGTCGCTCTATACACAGCGCCACCTACTGGCCGGCGCCGGTATTGCAGTTCATTTTAAATCTCACACGAAAAATAGCAGCACAAGCTGAAAAATCCAGAGGGGGGCAAGTGCCCCCCCTTGCCACCCCCTGTGGACGCCCATGGGGTAGATCCTCCCTATTCCTAATTAGACAGGAAGAAAGCATATAAATACCCCTTCCACTCCTTAGTGTATTAGTTCATATTTCTATAGGACAGACTCTGTAATTTTTGACTATAAACATTTTTCATCCTCTCTTCCAGATTATGGCTCTGTACAAAGGTGTTCCCCTGACAGTTCCCCTTTATATATATATATAGGGATATCTTGCAGTGAGCCTATGCGTAGCAAGTGTTATGCATATTTTGTGCATGTATACCTTCATTTAATATATGTATTATCCTGGTTGATACTGCTAGCTTTTCTCTTTGCAGGCATCCTGGTTCCCTGCTTCCTGGGTTGCTTCTGGTGTTTTTCGACAATTCTAAAGTATTTACTTTTTCCCCGATGTTCCCGGCATTTTCACAGTGTTTTTAGCCTCCCGCAAATGTGGTGGACTTCAGGAGGAGTGTTGTCCCGATGCATGTGCAGTTTTGTTTTTTCTCCCGAGCACAATGACGTCATCTATGATGTATTGGCACTCTTTTTGCAAGCAAGAAAGGAGTTTTACTTCAGAGGCATATTACAGAGAATGGGATGGCTTCTGTTTCTGGGCTCCTCCTAAAAATATATTCAAAATCCCTCTACTAAGGACATATTGAAAAAAAAAAGAAATAGAATTCTCTGCACTTGGCTTGGTAAGACATTAATGGCTCTACGGTTATAGATTCTTACTGGCGTATGTCACAAAGACTATTTGTTATACCTAGTGGGGCAAGGAGAGGCCATTAGTAAATTGATTATTTTTGCCATTATCCAGGTCTCAGGTGTTCCTGTTCCTGATGGACTTCAGGCTCATTCTACCAGGTCCCTTTCATCCTCATGGGCTTTCACATTTAAAGTTTCTCTAGTACTGATATGTAGAGCTATGTGGGCCTTTGTTAACTCCTTTATTAGGCATTACAGTAGGATGTCGGCGTGGGTGAATTTGATAGTTTTGGTAAGAGTATTCTTTTGGTATCTAATTTGTAAATATGTACAATATTTTTCATCGTTGGATTGTTACTTTGGTTGTTTCAATACGTTTGCATTTGGTAATTTCAGATTGTGTGTTTTGTCTTCTCCCTTTCTTGATTATTGCTTGGGTATTACTCATTGTTGTGCTGCCATGGATATGACCAAGAAAAGAGAACATTTATTCATACCTACCCTAATTTCCTTTTCCTGGTCATGGTAGCACAACAATCCTCTTCGTGAAACAAGACTAAGTGTCGGAGGAATGGAAGGGATCATTTATACCTTTTCTTTTAATTAGGTTCCTGTCTACATAGGGATAGGGAGTAGCAACCATTGTTGGGCCTATGACCAGGAAATTAAAAGTCTGGTAAGTAGTAATACATTTTTTATTTTTATTTTCAGAAACTTAAACAAGAACTTACGTTTTAGAAAAAACCTCTCTGTTTTTTCCGAGGTGCAACAGCATTTGCCAGTCACATAAACCTTAGCATGGTAGTAGTCATAATAAGGGATTTCCTTTGACAAGTCACACCAGGTTCTATTGAGTTCTCTGCACCCATTCACGATTTCCCAGACTCCTTTACCATATCTGTACAGAGAGAAAGAAGGATTTTAGATAATAGAAAAAAAAAAGACAAAAACAAACAGACCTGAAAAGTTATAAAAATACAGCATACAATGAATAATGAACAATGAAGGAGATTTATCAAAGTTCTGTGAACTAAAAAGTGAGGCAAGAGTGTAAAAGTGGTGCAAACACCATCAAAACCAGTGGGATAAGCAGACACATCCCATTGGTTGATTGCCCCACTTTTAGAAATTTGCACAATTTTTCATATTGCAATACATTGTATTCTAAATCCCCAAATGTATCAAATAAACCCATCTATCTAACAGTGCACTACCAAATATGTGGCCTAAAAGTACATACTACTGGAGGGGCTCTGGCATACTTACACAAAGTAGGTATGGATATATGCCTCTAATGGTTTATGTTACTGAACACGTCACTGATTGTGTGCCACTTGTGAGGGATGGGCATCTTAAATGTCCTGTCACTTCTCGCCAGTAGAGCTGCTACTTATGCAATAAGTATGATAGATAGATTCTCAACCTAAACTTTACTTTAATATAATTACACTTATTATACTTCAAGCTGTTTTGCATAGTGCAATCTAAGAATAAATGCTAAACAAATAATAGGTTTAACTTACATTAAATACTTCACAGTATATAGCAAGTCTCTGTTAGATCCTGAAATATTTGGCGCTGCCCAATTCAGAATATTGTTTGAGTTTGAGTATGTTACATTTTCAGGCTTTGGTAGAGAACATTTTCTTTTCGCTGTAATGTAAAAAATAATGAAATTGAGCCAAAAACAGGAGCAGGTTATGAGCATAATGTAAAGCTTATGTTATACATTGCAGTATAGCAAAAATCACACTACATGATTTATGAGCAGATGCCAAAGAACTACGGTAAACACTGTTACTCATACTGACTAAGCTATATTCTGATATTTCTGATATACAATAACAGGGTTATTCACTTAAGTGACTTCAAAGTGACTTCATTACCTTCAATGCTTAAAGGGTCACTATAGTCACTAGAACCACTGCAGCTTAATATAGTTGTTCTGGCATGTATAACATGTCTGTGCAGGCTGATCACTGTAAACATTGCCTTTTCAAAAATGTATGTATATAATATGTAGCTAGCCTGTAGTGTATAGGTGTGTTTTTGGGCTGTATATTATGTATGTGTGTGTGTGTGTGTGTGTGTGTGTTTATAGGGCCTTTAGAGTGTGTGTGGTGTGTTTGCATGTAAGGACTGTATTTGTGAAGATAGGAGCTGCAGGGGGTGGCATTGTGTGTATTGGTGTGGTAATATTAGGTGGTATAGTGTGTATAGGGGAGTAGTGTGTGCATAGGGGTACAGTGGGTACACAGGAGGTGTATATTGGCATAGTGTGAGTGGAATGTTTATAGGGAGTATAGAGTGTGTAGTGCATTTATATGTATGTATGTACGTACGTACGCAGGAGGTGTAATGTGTGTGTTTATAGAGAGTGCAGTGTATAGGGGGTATAGAGTGTGTGTGTGTGAGTGCAGGGGGTATAGTGTGTAGTGTGTATATAGTGTGTGTGTAGGCAGAGGTGTAAATAGAAACCACGGAGCCCCAATGCGAAAATTCCCCTGGGCCCCCCCCCCACACACATGCAGACAAACAGATACACATGCAGTCACATACATACAGACAAACATACACACAGATACCCATACATACAGACATACATACAGACACATGCAGAGAAACACACACATACACTCACAGATACACACACACTCACTGACACACACACTCAGACACACATACACTTACAGACACACACACACACACTCACTGACACATACACTTACAGACACACACACACACTCAGACACACACACCCATCCAGACACATATACACTCAAACACATATACTCAGACACATACACACTCAGACACACATACACAGACACACACACACACTCAGACACACACACACACACACACACACACACTTACAGACACATACACTTACAGACACACACAAATTATTACTATTTAATGTCCACCCAGCCTTCCTAGGTGCAGGGAGTGTAGTGTGTATGTAAAGGGGGTATAGTGTGTAGATGCAGGGTGTGTAGTGTGTAGGTGCAGGGTTTGTAGTGTGTTGGTACAGGGGGTGTAGTGTGCAGGGGGTGTAGTGTGTGTGTGTGTGTATATATAGGTGTGTATTTTGTATAAAGGGGGTGTATAGTGTGTGTAGTATGTAGGTGCAGTGTGTATATAGGGGGTGTATATAGGGTGTATAGTGTGTGTACTGTGTAGGTGCAGGTGGAAAATAGGGGGTGTATATATAGGGTGTAGTGTGTAGGTGCAGTGTGTATATAGGGGGTGTATATATAGGGTGTATTGTGTAAGTGGTGGGGTACAGTTCATGTATATAAGAGCTGGATAGAGTTAAATAATTAATTTTCTTATTTCATTATTTAAATTAAAAGATAAAAAACGACACATTTACTTTCTTTTCCCCTTATTACCTTGCAGGGGGTGATCCAGTGGGCTAGTGATGTGGCCTGTACCTCCGCAGGGTACAGACCATGCCTTTCTCTCTCAAGAGCTGGAGTTTCACAGCGTTGCCACGGGTTACCGGGCAATCCTCTGATAATATCGGAGATCGCAAGAGAGTTGGCCTGCGTGCAGCCTGGAGGCCCTTTACTCCATTACCAAATTCCCTTCCAGACAATGAGGGAACGGAGCTCTTCTGACCCTCTCTCGGGGCCAATCTGCTATGCTTGAGCCGGCAGGTGAGATTTTTCGATCTCTGCTAGCCTCGGCCCATGGCCATCTCAGCCCACTGGGCATTTGTCGGTTTGCCCGATGGCCAGTCTGGGCCTGCTTCCTATGAACAACTCTAGTGGCTGTCGCTCAGACGGCCACTAGAGATGCTTCTTAGTACAGTGTTGCACATTTGCATTCAGCATCTCCACCCTTTGCATGGAGGGGCTGAACATTCCCCATAGAGATGCCTCCTATGAGAAGATACTGAATGGCGCAGCGTGGCCATTTTCCGAGCTTGTACAATAGCCTCCCAAAGCATGCCTATGGTAAAGCATTGGATAGACTGAGATCATCTAGGTTGATGATCTCACTCATGGAGGTGGTGTCAAACAGTCAAACAGCGAGACTGGTGCATTGTGAGAGAAAAGGTGAGTAATATCACCTTTTCAATTAGATCTAAGTGGGCGCCAAGGATGTAAATAGTTAGTTTAACACTATGGTTTTAGGAATGCATGTTTAGATTACTGACACTTGATTGTATTCCTTCGAGGTCAAATTTATGGTCAATATAGCCCAACTGGTATAACTCTCTATCTTATCTATGCTACCGGTTCATCTACTTTAATCTTAAAGGGACACTCCGGGCATCATAAAATGTTATCTAAATGAAATTATTATGGTGCCAGGAGGTCCTGACTTGCTCCCTTTTAGGGGTTAACCCGTTTTAGGGGTTAAACCTCCTTTGTGCTGCTGCTTGGTTAATTGGGGGAGTTTTCCTTAATTTCCACCTGTGTGGGTTTGTATTCCCATATGAGCACACCCCTAACTCACTGAGCTTGCTCACATTTGTTTAAAAGCTGACTCTGTTAAGTAGGAGTTAAAAAACCCAAAACAGGAGTTTAAACTAACAAGGGGTTTAAAACAGCAAGGTAATTGTGTTACTGTTCTTTATCTGGGAAAATAAGTGTTAGCAAGATGCTGGTTTGACTCAATGCTCATCTTGTTGCATGTATAAATGCCTGGATGTATCTGTCCAGGGCCCATACCCCTGTGACAGGTGTGCGAATGGCTTCTCTGGAAGCTCAGATTGGAGATCCCGGAAGCAAATTGCAACATTGAGGGAGATCGATAATCTTGAGAGGAGTCTGCTGTTCACTGAGCAGAATTTAGTGGGGACAGGTAGTGAAGTGGGAGAGATAAGACAGATGGGGAACAGGCAAGTAGCTGGGTGACAGTGGGGCGAGGTAGTGTGTGGGGGGGGGGGGGGTTGGGAAGAGGAAAGGGCTAGCTAGTCTTGAGTTTGTGCAATCTAGCAGATTTGTCTGTTTGAGTGAAGATGTTGGGAGAGGAAACTGTTCCTTCTAACAGCCGAGGGATGAAAATATAAGGAAAGCTAGACAGGTTGCAGTGGTAGGGGACTCTATCATTAGGAGAGTGGATAGGGTAAACTGCCACTCTGATCGGGTCAACCGGACAGTTTGCTGTCTCCCGGGTGCTCGGGTCTGGCATGTTGCTGACAGAGTGGAGTAATTATTGGGAGGGGCTGGGGATGACCCAACGGTTCTGGTCCATGTTGGTACCAATGACAAAGTTAGAGGAAGATGGAAGGTCCTAAAGAATGATTTCAGGGAATTAGGTAGCAAAGTTAAGAAAAGGACCTCCAAGGTGGTATTCTCTGAGATATAACCTGTGCCACACGCTACAGTGGAAAGGCAGCGGGAGATTAGTGAGGTCAATGCGTGGTTGAAGTCTTGGTGCAGGTGTGGGTTTTGGGTTTTTAGAGCACTGGGCCAACTTTGCACTTAGGTACAACCCTTATGAAAGTGATGGATTGCACCTAAACGGGAGAGGGTCTACAGTGCTGGGGGACAGGATGGCTAGAAGCTTGGAGGAGATTTTAAACTTGTAGAAGGGGGTGATGGCAATCTAGAAAATGGAGATAGGACAAAAAGGAGGTGGGCTTCAGCTGAGTATAAGAGGTGGGAGGGAATGGGGGAGGGACAAGCTCAGGACAGAGGACGTATGTAATATTGATAAAAATTTATATTGATTTAAATTATTCACCTCATTGGACTGGCAGACTTAGTTCAGTGTAATAGTTGCTATGCATTTGTTTCACGTTCCACTTTTGGGAGGTTTGGTTGTTGTGTAATCTGTAGACAGTTCTCTATTTTGCGGCAGGAGATTGTATTTTTGAAGTCTGAGATTTGTAAATTATCTGGTAAACAACCTCAGGCTGGAACTGCTGCAAAGCCACTGCCGCAGAGTCATAATAGGAATGGCAGATGGATCACTGTAGGATCTGGTAGACTTAGAGTTGTGGATAAAAGGCATATTGCACAGTCTGTTGCTCTACATAATTCATTTTCTGCACTTTCAGAGTGTAATGGTGTTATGGAGACAGGCACCGAGGCTAGTGGTGTTGTGCAGAGAGGCACTGAGGCAAGTGGTGTTGTGCAGAGAGGCACTGAGGCTAGTGGTGTTGTGCAGAGAGGCACTGAGGCTAGTGGTGTTGTGCAGAGAGGCACTGAGGCTAGTGGTGTTGTGCAGAGAGGCTTGAAGACTATGGTGAGGCCTAATAGAAAGCAGTTGTTGTTGGGGGATTCCATCATAAGAGGTGTGGAGATGGACAATGGTGGTCTTGTGAGGTGTCTTCCCGGAGCTACTGCTCACAGAGACAGGAGACGTATCTGTAATATTGTTAAGCAAGCAAAGCAGGAAGGGGAATTGGATGTACTTGTCCATTTAGGGACAAATGACTTGGCTTGCAATGAGGTTTCAGAGGTTATGGAAGTTTTTAGTGTTTTTGCCAATGATATACGGCAGGTTGCTTCCACACTGCCATTCTCTGAAGTTCTGCCTGTGCATAACACTCAGAATGACAGGCGGATGCGTATTAGGGACTTTAACTTGTGGCTTGGTGAATGGTGTTGGGAGCAAGGATTTGGCTTTATTTCTCATGGTAGCTCTGTTTCGAATGGAAATAAACTGTACAAAAAAGATGGTTTGCATCTTTCTCAAAAGGGAACAAATGTTCTCAGTGAGCAGTTCAGAGGATTTGCTAGGATGTATTTATTTTTTTTTAATTTTTTTTAATTCTTTATTTTTCTTGTGCAGTTGATAACAACAAGCAAGTAGAGCCACAACAGCATCCACAAGCATATTTATAGCATTTCACATTGTGGCAGTTTAGTCGGCACATTTTTTATATTATAAGATTAACAGGCTAGTAGATGACGCTTATATAATATGCTACAACAAAAATGCCTTTAACAAAGCTAGTCATGCTTAAAGTTAATTACAGGAAATTCAGGCATATTTATAGGTTCAACAAGCTTCCTTAGATAAGTATGCTTCAGAGTACTAGTGAGTATACAATTGAGTAAAACCAATGCTCAACAAGTTTAGGTTAACTGCGCTTTTCTAGGAGATTTAGCTTCTCATAAGAGGTATGGTACACGTTTAGATATAGTAAAACAGTGTAAGATTAGGCATTGCGCATTGTTTTAGATAAACAGGTTTAAGATTCTATGATTATTACGAGATTGCCACTTGGGGCTGTGAGAAATGAGTCCAAAAGGTTAGGTCTAGAGAACAGTATGCTAAGTTCACATAGGGAGACCGGTATATGTTGGGGAGTCCCCAGGGTATTGCAGTCCTGCAGAGCCGTCTATACTTGTGCCGGGAGACCGTCCTGGGTCTCTAGCCTATTCAGCCGATTCCCAGCCTGTCATGTGGTTGTTGGTCGCCTTGCGTTAAGTTGGTGTTCATTCTATATGTATCGTTGGCAAGGATGTGAGGTGGCATTGCTCCTGGGCGCCTCGTGGTGCTTCTGGGCGCAGGTCCGCCATCTTGTGGGGTTGCGCTCGTCTGAGTCCCGGTGGCTTTTTTGTTTTTGCTTCTATGAGTGCAGGTGTGAGTGCCTGGGTCGGTGTGGTCTGTTTCCCGCCTCCCCTTGTGTTGGGTCGGAGGTGGCCGGCCAGCTGCCCTGAGGGCTTGTAGCGGAGCTCCATAGTGGCGACGGCGGATCACCGGGCGGATCCACGTGGCCACCGTCCGAGTCGCTTGAAGGTAGGGCAGTCCCCTGGTGTGCAATATCTCACAGAAGGCTGAGTAGAGCCAGTCCAGGGCTACCAAGGGGTGGGGGTGTCTTAGCTGTACCTCAATCTTTCTGTTCGGCAAACGTTGAGCGGCCATCTTGGATGCGGTCGGCTTGCTCTCTGTCAGTGAGGCAGTCGTCGCTATTGCTTCCTTAGCTCGCCCGTCTAGTGGGTACCGGGATATCCCCCCCGGTCCAGGGGGGGGGGGTAGGAGTCTGCAACGTTTTCGGGGGCTAAGGTGTCGAGGAGAGCGCCCGCCTCTCCCCGGCTCCAACTCCTTTAGGCCTCAGGTGGCGGTGCGGTCTGCCTGCCCCGATTTGCACACAAAAAGTATCCTCCGGTTCTCCGGTGCACCCCCGTCGTGGGTGTCGCACCCTGGAGGGGTTCTGGGCAGTATAGCCGCCGGTTTCGCCTAGTGTAGCGCTCGCCCGGCGGGAGCTCTGTCCCCCTGTGTCTAGTCCGCTTGGCGGTCAGGCTCCGCCCCCCCGCTAGGATGTATTTAAACTGGGGGGGGGGCAAAAGGGTGATAAAATATCAATCCAATTGTCCCCCAAAACAAGGACAGAAGGTGCCTGTAGCAAGTGTGTTAAAAAATGATAAGCTTAGAGTCATGTCTACAAATGCTCGCAGTTTAGGGAATAAGATCCATGAACTTGTGGCAATAATGGCAACTGATAGTGTAGATTTAGTCGCTGTTACTGAGACATGGTATAATGAGAAAAATGACAGGGACATAGCAATACCAGGGTACTCTTTATATAGAAAAGACAGGAAAGGCAAGAAAGGGGGAGGGGTGGCCCTGTATGTGAAGGATAGCATAAAATCTAGCATAATAAAGGTTACTGAGGCGAGCATAGAGTCCGTTTGGGTTACGTTAGAATTTGGTAATCACACAGTGACTCGTGTAGGTGTGATTTATAGGCCCCCAGGACAAATTGAAGAGTTAGATAATCTACTAGTTGAAGAAATAGCTAAAATGACAGGGGGGAAGTTATCATCATGGGTGACTTTAATCTTCCTGATGTGAATTGGAAAACAAAAATAGCTACTTGTGCCAGGAGCACACATATTCTAAACTACCTACTGGGATTGTCTCTAAAACAAGTCGTTGAGGAGCCAACTCGTAAAGAGGCCATACTAGATTTAGTGTTAACAAATGGAGATTTGGTATCAGATATTACTGTAGGTGAAAGTTTAGGATCCAGTGATCATCAGTCAGTGTGGTTTAATATAAGAACAGTGACTGAGTCACACCACACAAAAACAAAAGTTTTAGACTTTAGAAAAACAGACTTTTCTAAAATTAAAATATGTGTAAAGGAGTCATTATCAGACTGGAGCAATTTAAATGGAGTCCAAGAGAAATGGGATTATTTAAAAGTTGCACTACGGAAGGCAACAGAAAATTGCATTAGGCTTGTCAGTAAAAGCAAAAAATTCAAGAAACCACTGTGGTACTCCGCAGATGTGGCCAAAATAGTAAAAAACAAAAAGTTAGCATTTAGTAATTATAAGAAAACCCAGAGTGAGGAAGACAGAATGACCTATAAGATTAGGCAGAAAGAGGCTAAGCAAGTTATAAGAGCTTCCAAATCACACACAGAAGAGAAAATAGCACAGTCAGTAAAAAAAGGGGGACAAAACTTTTTTTAGATACATAAATGAGAAAAGAAAAGTAAAACAAGGATTAGTTAGATTAAAAACAAAAGAAGGAAGGTATGTAGATGAGGATAAAGGTCTAGCTGACTGCCTCAATGAATATTTTTTTTCGGTATTTACAGATGAAAATGAAGGAGAGGGACCTCAGTTAAGAAAAAGGATAAATGAGTAATGTATTACACGTGAGTTTACAGAGGAAGAGGTTCTATTTCAACTGTCAAAAGTAAAGACAAATAAGTCAATGGGACCTGATGGAATACACCCAAAGCTATTAAAAGAGCTTAGTGGTGTACTAGCAAAACCATTAACAGATTTATTTAACCAATCATTGTTAACAGGAGTAGTCCCAGAAGATTGAAAGTTAGCGAATGTTGTGCCCATTCACAAGAAAGGTAATAGGGAGGAGTCGGGCAACTATAGGCCAGTAAGCCTTACTTCAGTAGTGGGGAAAGTGATGGAAACCATGTTAAAGGATAGGATTGTTGAACATCTAAAAACACATGGATTTCAAGATCAGAGACAACATGGATTTACTTCAGGGAGATCATGCCAAACTAATCTTATTGTTTTTTTTCATTGGGTAACTAAAATTATAGATCAGGGTGGTGCAGTAGACATTGCTTACCTAGATTTCAGTAAGGCTTTTGACACTGTTGCACATAGAAGGCTTATCAATAAACTGCAATCTTTGAGTTTGGATTCCAATATTGTTGAATGGGTAAGGCAGTGGCTAAGTGACAGGCAACAGAGGGTTGTAGTCAATGGAGTATATTCGAAGTTTGGGCTTGTCACCAGTGGGGTACCTCAGGGATCTGTACTTGGACCCTCTTTAATATTTTTATTAGTGATATTGCAGAAGGTCTTGATGGTAAGGTGTGTCTTTTTGCGGATGATACTAAGATATGTAACAGGGTTGATGTTCCAGGAGGGATAAGCCAAATGGCAAATGATTTAGGTAAACTAGAAAAATGGTCAGAGTTGTGGCAACTGACATTTAATGTGGATAAGTGCAAGATAATGCATTTTGGACGTAAAAACCCAAGGGCAGAGTACAGAATATTTGATAGAGTCCTAACCTCAACATCTGAGGAAAGGGATTTAGGGGTGATTATTTCTGATGACTTAAAGTT
Source organism: Pelobates fuscus (assembly GCF_036172605.1). NCBI lineage: Eukaryota > Metazoa > Chordata > Amphibia > Anura > Pelobatidae > Pelobates > Pelobates fuscus. Next base: position 235,495,362 of record NC_086318.1, read on the forward strand.
AGGTAGACAATGTAATAGAGCAGCAGGAAATGCTAGCAGAATGCTTGGTTGTATAGGGAGAGGTATTAGCAGTAGAAAGAGGGAAGTGCTCATGCCATTGTACAGAACACTGGTGAGACCTCACTTGGAGTACTGTACACAGTACTGGAGACCATATCTTCTGAAGGATATTGAACCTTAGAGAGAGTTCAAATAAGGGCTACTAAACTGGTTCAAGGATTGCAGGATAAAACTTACCAGGAAAGGTTAAAGGATCTTAACATGTATAGCTTGGAGGAAAGACGAGACAGGGTAGATATGATAGAAACATTTAAATACATAAAGGGAATCAACACAGTAAAGGAGGAGACTATATTTAAAAGAAGAAAAACTACCACAACAAGAGGACATAGTCTTAAATTAGAGGGACAAAGGTTTAAAAATAATATCAGGAAGTATTACTTTACTGAGAGGGTAGTGGATGCATGGAATAGCTTTCCAGCTGAAGTGGTAGAGGTTAACACAGTAAAGGCGTTTAAGCATGCGTGGGATAGGCATAAGGCTATCCTAACTATAAGATAAGGCCAGGGACTAATGAAAGTATTTAGAAAACTGGGCAGACTAGATGGGCCGAATGGTTCTTATCTGCCGTCACATTCTATGTTTCTATGTTTCTATGTTTCTATAAAAATTCACAACAAGTACAAGTGACTCATGTTAATATTGAATCTATGCTTAATAATGCAAGGAGCTAAATAACAAAATTGGGGAACTTGAGGCAATAGCATACACTAAACAATGGGATGTAATAGGCATCAGGGGCGGACTGACCGGTCGGGCACTTCGGACATGGTCCGAGGGCCCGGCCGGGAGGGGGGCCCGGCCGCCCCTTTAAATGCTGCAGCCGCCTGAGCGCTCTCTTAAGAGCCTCAGGCGGCTGCAGCTTTTCACCTCCCCTCCCCTCCCCTGTAGCGTGGCCCTGGTGCCGGCCGGAGTGATAGGAACGTGCACACTGAGTGTGCACCTTCCTGTCAGTCCGTCCGGGTACAGGAAACAGAAACTCCTGTTCCGCGCGGAACAGGAGTTTCTGTTTCCTGTACCCGGCCGGACTGACAGGAAGGTGCACACTCAGTGTGCATCTTCCTATCACTCCGGCCGGGCACCGCGTACCGCACAGCAGCTCGGCCACGCTACAGGTGGAGGGGGGGGTGGGGGGTGGGGGGGTGGGGCAAAATGAGAAAGGGAGGGGAGGGGGGGGCAAAATGAGAAAGGGAGGGGAGGGGGGCAAAATGAGAAAGGGAGGGAAGGGGAGGGCAAAATGATAAAGGGAAGGGAGGGGGGGCAAAATGAGAAAGGGAGGGGAGGGGGGGGCAAAATGAGAAAGGGAGGGGGGCAAAAAGAGAAAGGGAGGGGAGGGGGCAAAAAGAGAAAGGGAGGGGAGGGGGGGCAAAAAGAGAAAGGGAGGTGAGGGGGGGCAAAAAGAGAAAGGGGGGCAAAAAGAGAAGGGGGGGCAAAAAGAGAAAGGGGGGGCAAAAAGAGAAAGGGAGGGGAGGGGAGGGGGGGCAAAAAGAGAAAGGAAGGGGGGCAAAAGGAGAAAGGGAGGGGGGCAAAAAGAGAAAGGGAGGGGGGGCAAAAAGAGAAAAGGAGGGGAGGGGAGGGAAGAGAGGGGAGGGGGGGCAAAAAGAGAAAGGGAGGGGAGGGGGGGCAGAAAGAGAAAGGGAGGGGAGGGGAGGGAGGGCAAAAAGAGAAAGGGAGGGGAGGGGGGGCAAAAAGAGAAAGGGAGGGGGGGCAAAAAGAGAAAGGGAGGGGAGGGGGCAAAAAGAGTAAGGGGGGGCAAAAAGAGAAGGGGAGGGGAGGTGGGGGGCAAAAAGAGAAAGGGGGGCAAAAAGAGAGAGGGAGGGGAGGGGGGGCAAAAAGAGAAAGGGAGGGGGGCAAAAGGAGAAAGGGAGGGGGGCAAAAGGAGAAAGGGATGGGGCAAAAGGAGAAAGGGAGGGGGGCAAAAGGAAAAAGGGAGGGGAGGGGAGGGAAGAGAGGGGGGGCAAAAAGAGAAAGGGAGGGGAGGGGAGGGGGGGCAAAAAGAGAAAGGGAGGGGAGGGGGGCAAAAAGAGAAAAGGAGGGGGGGCAAAAAGAGAAAGGGAGGGGGGCAAAAAGAGAAAGGGAGGGGGGGCAAAAAGAGAAAGGGAGGGGAGGGTGGCAAAAAGAGAAAGGGGGTAAAAAGAGAGAGGGGGTAAGGGGAGGGGGGTAAGAATAGAGAGGGAGGGGGGTAAGAAGAGAGAGGGAGGGGGGTAAAAAGAGAGGGAGGGGGTAAAAAGAGAGGGAGGGGAGTAAGAAGAGAGAGAGGGGGGTAAGAAGAGAGGAGGGGGAGTAAGAAGAGAGGGGGAGTAAGAAGGGGTTAAGAAGAGGGGGGAGTAAGAAGGGGGTAAGAAGAGGGGACGGGTGGGGTTTGAAGAGGGGGTAGGGAAGAGTAAGAAGGGGGGAGGGGGTAAGAAGAGGGGGGTAAGAAGAGGGGGAGGGGGGTAAGAAGAGATGGGGCGGGGGTAAGAAGAGGGGGTTAAGAAGAGAGGGGGCGGGGGTAAGAAGAGGGGGAGGGGGAGTAAGAAGAGGGGGAGGGGGTAAGAAGAGGGGGGAGTAAGAAGAGGGATGAGTAAGAAGAGGTGGGAGTAAGAAGAGGGGGAGGGGGGTAAGAAGAGGGGTAGGGGGGAGTAAGAGGAGGGCAATTGCCCCCTCCCCTGTCCGCAGGCACCGTGCGGGCAGCCGGCAGGGGAGGGAGGAAGAGAGGACCCGGGAGCTCAGCCTGCATCTCCTCTGGGTCCTTCTTGCGCGAGCACAGATCGTTGCCGCGCTTACCATGGCAACGTTACAGCTCCGGCGAAAGTAAACTCTAGCCCTGGAGCTACGGGCTAGAGTTCACTCTCAACACTGTGGTTGCAGTGGTGAGAGTGAACTCTAGCCCCATAAACACACTACCCCCACACACCATACACATTCACACACTGCCCCCATACACACACACTGCCCCCACACACACCATACACATTTACACACATTGCCTCACACATACACACATACACTGCCCACCCATACACACACAGCCCCCATACTAACATTGCCACACACATACACAGCCCCCCCACACACTATACACATTCGCACACTACACCCCCTCACACACACTGAACCTTTCACACACACTGCACCACTTACACATTGCACCACTGCTCCTATACCCTACAACAGCCTCATATCCCAGCAGACCCCAGGTAAGTTGTCAAACTGTTCTTAAACGGTTTGACTACTTACTCTGGGAGGGGGGCCCGGCCCTCCTGGCACCATAACGACTACACAGAGCAGTAGTGGTTATTGTACATGGATTATTTCTTTCAATAATCTCCAAGTGCCCCAGTAGCCAGCAAGCCAGCCAGCCCACAGGCCAGCCAGCCCACAGGCCGGCCAGCCAGCCCACAGGCCGGCCAGCCAGCCAGCCCACAGGCTGGCCAGTAGCCAGCCAGCCAGCCCACAGGCCACCAGTTAGGCTTACAGCCAGCAAGCCCACAGCCTGCCAACCGCAGCCAGCAAGCCACAGCCAGCAAGCCAACAGCCTGCTAGCCGCAGCCAGCAAGCCCACAGCCTGCCGGCAGTAGCCAGCAAGCCCACAGCCTGCCAGCAAGCCCACAGCCTGCCAGCCGCAGCCAGTAAGCCCACAGCCTTCCAGCAAGCCCACAGACTGCCGGCCAACAACAGTAATTAAGGTAAGAGGAGCCAACTTGGCCTAGGTATCAGCGAGCTATGTTGTGTTGCTATATTGTGAATAGGAACCAGAGTGTTGGAGAGACCCCCCTCCAGGCCCCATTAGACTCTATTGTAGTCTCTAATGGGACCTGGCGGAAATTCTTTCTAACACACTCTCTAAAGGACACTGAGATAGCCTCTGCTAGAATACTCCCCCCCCCTCCATGGCCCATTAGCCCTCAATTGTAGTCTCTACTGGGGCCTGGAGGCGACTGTTTCCAGCAGGGACACTGAGATGGCCTCTGTTAGAAAGACCCCCTTCCAAGCCTATTAGACTCCATTGTAGTCTCTAATAGGGCCTTGAAGGAATTATTGAACTTTTGTTCCTTGTGTCTAAAGATTGTGTAGGGTGTGGCTGGAGGCGGTGCATGGAGGCGGGACATGGGTGGCGCTTGCTGTGGAGTATGGGTGGGGCCTGTAAGGGAGCCCTTGATTTATTTTGCCCGGGGGCCCTCAGATAGGCATAACTGAAACATAACTGGGCAGCTAACTTAAATAGGTACACTTTTTAGGAAGGATAGACAAAACAGAAAAGGTGGTGGGGTATGTTTGTATGTCAACCATGAGTTAAAGCCAAATCTTAAGCAAGTGGAAAGTGATTAGGAAAATGTGGAAGCTTTATGGGTAAATATCTGCTTGGGGCAAAAGAAGGAAAATCAGTTATTGGTTGGGATATGTTATAAACCACCTAATGTTAATAATGATGAGGAACAATAGCAAATTGAGAAATCTGCAAATCTGGGTAACACGTTAATTATTGGAGATTTTAATTACCCGGACATAAACTGGGACAGAGGGACTAGTAATTCAGCAAAGGGAATTAGGTTTTTGAACTTGTTGAAATGACACCTTCCTGTCACAACTTGTACAAGCACCAACTAGAAAGGATGCTTGTCTGGACTTGGTTCTAACAAACAACGTTGATCTTTTGTCCAACATTCAAGTAGGTGAGCCCTTGGGAAAGAGTGATCCCAATATAGTGTCCTTTGAAATAAACTAAAAAAAAACAAAAGCACGTAGGGTATACTAAAACATAGCATTTTAAAAAGGCCAATTTCAATAAGTTAAGGGGAGCTTTACAATATATTGATTGGCATAAACTCTTTAGCGAAAAGAACACTGAGGGTAAATGGAATACCCAGCAAATATTAGAAAGGCACATTTCTCAGTATGTACCATTGGGTAATAAATATAAAAGAAACAAATTGAAACCAATGTGGCTTAGTGGGAAAATAATTCAAGAAATTAAAGGGACACGCCAGGCACCCAGACCACTTCTGCTCATTGGAGTGGTCTGGGTGCCAACTCCCAATTCCCCTAACCCTGCAACTGTAAATATTGCAGTTTTCATAAACTGCAATATTTACCTTGCAGGGTTAACTCCTCCTCTAGTGGCTGTCTACTAGACAGCCACTAGAGGGCACTTCCGGGTTTCTAGCACAGATTTTCTGTGCTATAGCGTCGCTGGACGTCCTCTCGCTCACAGATGTGAGCACCTCCAGCGTCGCTAAAATTCCCATAGGGAAGCATTGAAAACATTTTTCAATGCTTTCCTTTAGGGAGGTCTAATGCGCGTGCGCTGCATTGCCGCATTAGGTCTCACCCCGCCGGCGGCCGCGCATGCGCAATCAGTCTCCCCCGCCGGATGACGTCGGCGGGGGAAGAGCGTGGGCGGACCCTGGACTCTGGTAAGTCACTGAAGGGGTTTAAACCCCTTCAGCAACATGGGATGTAGGGTGGGAGGGAGAGGGGACCTGCAGTGCCAGGAAAACAGATTGTTTTCCTGGCACTGGAGTGTCCCTTTAAAAATAAGAAAAAGGCATTTAAAGCCTTTAAAGTGGACAAATCAGAGGCTTCCTATAAAAGAGATAAGGAAGCCAATAATGTGTGCAAAAAGGCAATTAGATTTGCTAAACTTCAAAATAAACAAATTATAGGCCAAGAAAGCAAAACCAATCCCAAAGCGTTTTTAAGTACATACATTCTAGAAAAAACAAAGACCTTAAAAAGACAACTTACATCTGTTCACCTTGTAACATTCCCCCATCTTACTTTCAAATTACCTGTACACAACTTCTCTATCACATCTCCCTCTCACTTATCTATCATTAACGCATATTCACACACAACTTACCTGCTCTCACCCATTTACACATTGTTATCCAGCCACCAACCTACCGGTCATATTCTCCTACCTACCCAGTGCTCTAGTCCCACGACACTTCTCAGTCATAACCATTCAGCCTGTCACCTTCACAACCTTGGCAGCATAACATGTCATGTTCATGATCCATCATACATCAAACTAGTTACATTCACCCAGCCAATCACATTCATCAAAGTTCATACCTTTGTATATATGAAGTGACGAAGCTAATTAAGAAAACTGGCATTTGGATAGCAGGGATGGTGAATCTGACCATGCCCAGCTCATTGCAGTGATTATCTGTTTATGATTTATGGGTGCTATCCGTTGGTTTTTCTGTCAAATTGCTATGGTTTGACAAACAACGTGTTCTCCCTGGCACTCATGACCTAACCCTGTACTGCTGGATGGATAATGTAAAAACTACACTTCTTGATCATCAACTGCAAATAAGCTCAGTCTTGGAAAGCATGATAGGTTGAGAGAGCTGGGCTACCGCATCCAAGATATAATCTAAAGAGCTTAAAACTAACTGCATACATTGATTCCTCATGCTTTCATGTGAAAACGTTAAAAATGACATTAGTATTTGTGTTTGGGTAAAAATCTCAATTTTAGTACTGATCATTTATAAATACCCATGCAGCTGGCGGTTTTGTCTATAAAACCATTTAGCATCAACAAGTCTCAATTTGCAGGTAAAAACACCATTCAAGTGATTCATTTTACTTTTTGATGGTTTCACACGTTTATGTGGTGGTTAGCAACTAGTAGTAATCTGTTATTTGATAAACCACCAAAACAGGATGCGAACAAACAGCCACCCCCATAACATTCAGCAGTTGTGGTCTGAGTTACACACAGACAGTCTAGTTTGATGTGCGTTGTGATTATCAAGTTTTCTTCTAACATGGCTATGTTTTACCTGATGTAGATCATTACTAACACAACCCTAAAGAATCATTGGAACATTTACAAAAATCTGTAATAATTGGGATATAATAAAGCTTTAGTGCAGGCATTGGCAACCTTCGGCACTGCAGATGTTTTGGACTACAACTCCCATTATGGGTGTAAGAGCATTATGGGGGATGTAGTCCACAACATCTGTTGTGCCAAAGGTTGCCTAGCCCTGCTTTAGTGTATAAGTCAACTCCCAGAAGGCACTGCATAATCCAACAGTAATTATAATACCCAGGACAAGAGGTTAGTTTAACACACTCAAATAAAAATATACCTATAGTCTTGCTTCCTAGGTCTACAATAAGTACTGAAGACTTATCAAACCCACAGGAAATTTGTTTAATATTGCATTCTAGAGACTTGGATAGGATAAGACAAAACTTTTTTTGTAGTTTATATTTATAGTGCCAACAAATTACACATGGCTGGATACAAGACATATTAACAAAACACACACAGAAATAGACTGACACAGTTGGCCTTGAAAGCCCTAATTATATTTTACAATAAAAACATGTTGAACGTATTAGTTTTGTTTGGGTACCAAGATATTTTTTTTCTCACATTGTATGTTTTACTAACAAATTGTTCAGGTAAAAGAGTTCCAGTTCCTAAGTTCCACTGTATATCCATTGCATTTCTCCCATAATTACTCTATAAATTAAATTTGTTGGTTCCACATGCATTACAAAGGATTACAGCATGGTGAGTGTGAGAATTAAGAAGGAATTAGGACATTGAAAATAGAACAAAAAAATCTTAATACTGAGGGGTTGAGGGAGGGAATGATGAGACACTTGAGGTTGGACTGAGACAGTCAGAGGGCTGAGAGGTGAATAAGACACTCGGTGTAGCAAACAATGTTTGAGACACTTTGGGTAAAGTGAGATATTTGGTAGTTATCATTCATTTGAAATGATGAAAATAGCCGGTAGAGAAGGCAAAAAGGGAGGAAAACAGGTGAAGAAAATGAGGAGAAAAATAAATTTGGTAGAACAGAAAAGTGAGAAAAAAAAGTCAAGTAAGAGTCTAGATGCAGTCTGGCCAACCAATCTACCTCCATTGACCTAGCAAAAATTCTGCTGCTCCATTGCATAGGTACACAGAGGTTCAAGAGTTATTCTATATAGTGTTTCATTCATCCTCTACTTTGTGACAGATCATGATATTTGAGCATGTGCACACACAGGTTACTTTTACTGCTTTAACATGGTATATTGGGGCTCAGGATATATGATGATGGAAAGTGATTTAAGTAACATATGAGGAGTACTGTCCAATTTCAAGACCCCAATCAATGTGAAGGTGCACAGGCAGAGCTCAAACCATTAGATCACCAATGATAAGCCCTGCTTTGGCTTGGCAACTAATTACATAGAGTTGTGAGGCACTTGGTGGTTGACATTTGAGGGGATAATCCAGTTTTTAAGTGATTTAGGGCCATGAGGCATTAAAGGCAGGTGACACAATGTGGGCCTTGGGAATTGGAGGGAAGGTTGACAATTCTGGGGAAAGCAGATTTTTTAAAAAGGTGAGGCACTGAAGAATATTTAGACAGTGAAAACCAAGACACATAAAACATTAAAGGAACCATTTGGCTGCCACTGGAAGGGTGGCCACTGATTGAAAAACATACATATTTTTCTCACGTTTTGTGAATTGGGAGCCACTGAATGGCTGAGAGCATCAACTGACTGATCTCAGTCAATTAGCAGCGTTGCTGCCAGTGGTACTCATAATCTCCTGTTTTACAGCTTTTTTTTTTAGCAAACGGAAGGACAGGGGAAGAGAGATCCAGAGCTGGAACACAGACTTTTGGGTTTAATAATTTATGAATGGTTTAACCACACCAGAAGTGAGCCAGTGCCAGGCATCACCTAGCACAATAACAACATATGTGAGGTTGTTATGGTGCCTAGAGTGTTCCTCTGGGATATTTGGAATTAGTGACAATGTTCGGGTTTTGGTGAACCTAGTGAGATGTTTTGTAGATATATCATTTGTAAACAGGTTGTATGACAGCTTGGGAAAGGATTACACACTGATGAACCCAGAAAGATGTTTGAGATAGTTTGGGGAGTTTTGGTTTGAAATATTAGGGGAATTTAGGGTGACATGTAAACAGCAGGCACATACAGCGGCACACACTGTGGAAAAGAGATGGTAGTTATAGAGGGTAGGAGGGAAACAGAGATAAAGGTTATATGGTATAATAAATAGAATCTGGTGAATATGGAAGGCTATAAATCAATTGGATGATAGAAACTATGGGGATAGAAAAATGGGGAAAATATACTATGGTTGAGAGACATTTGGAGAAGGGTGGGAATACAGCCCAAAACAGAAGAGATTACAGATAATAAAATAGTACATGGAAGATAGAAATTGATTATACTCAAAAAAATAGTCTTGTTGGCAGTGCATTAACATGTTGCCTAGTGACTGACTCTTGTCTAAGAATGGGGAAGCAATAGATTGGTGTACGCACAATGAAGTATATGTGATAGGGACTTACTACTGCATAGTTTTCTTTAAGGCATCTAGTCAAATCCTGCCTAGAAGTTGGTTAAATATTGATCCACGTCCTAACAAATATAACTATTACACAACTTAATGATACTCATTTTATCTACCTCAAATGACAGTGAGTCAGCTCTGCCAAGAACTGCAACCCTAAGATTTGAACATATGATATTATTATATAATTTACTACCTGAGTTATTGCACTTTTACCTTGTTTAGTTCCAACCCTGTGTACACGCAAAGCTGATTGGGTTTTACAAGTGTAATAGATCTTGGTATAGAGACTGTATAGGATATCATGCTGACTCACAGCTGCTCCACTGGAATTCTCAATGTTACAGTGTACAGAGTATACTACTTGGACTGGAGGAAGTGAGAGAATTCTTTACCGAAACATTGACACATGTACAGACTATATATATCAATAGATCATTAGATAGATTACTACACTGTAATAGCCAGGGGCGGACTGACCGGTCGGGCACTTCGGACATGGTCCGAGGGCCCGGCCGGGAGGGGGGCCCGCCATCAGGGGGCCCGGCCGCCCCTTTAAATGCTGCAGCCGCCTGAGTGCTCTCTTAAGAGCCTCAGGCGGCTGCAACTTCTCACCTCCCCTCCCCGGTAGCTGTGCGGTCCGCGGTGCCCGGCCGGAGTGATAGGAAGGTGCTCAGTGTGCACCTTCCTGTCAGTCCGGCCGGGTACAGGAAACAGAAACTTCAGTTCCGCGCGGAACAGGAGTTTCTGTTTCCTGTACCCGGCCGGACTGACAGGAAGGTGCACACTCAGTGTGTGTGCACCTTCCTATAACTCCGGCCGGGCGCGCGGACCGCACAGCAGCTCGGCCACGCTACAGGTGGGGGTGGTGGGGGGCAAAAAAGAGGAGGAGAGGGGAGGGGTGGGCAAAAAGAGGAGGAGAGGGGAGGGGTGGGCAAAAAGAGGAGGGGAGGGGTGGGCAAAATGAGAACGGGAGGGGAGGGGGGGCAAAATGAGAAAGGGAGGGGGGGCAAAATGAGAAGGGGAGGGGGGGCAAAAAGAGAAAGGGAGGGGAGGGGGGCAATAAGAGAAAGGGGAGGGGGGGCAATAAGAGAAAGGGAAGGGAGGGGAGGGGGGGCAAAACGAGAAAGGGAGAGGGAGCAAAAGGAGAAAGGGAGGGAAGGGGGGGCAAAAAGAAAAGGGGAGGGGGGGCAATAAGGGAAGGGAGGGGGGGCAAAAAGAGAAACGGAGGGGAGGGGGTAAAAAGAAAAGGGGGGGTAAGAAGAGAGGAGGGGGGAGTAAGAAGAGAGGGGGAGTAAGAAGAGGGGGAGGGGGGAGTAAGAAGGGGGTAAGAAGAGGGGGAGGGGGAAGTAAGAAGGGGGTAAGAAGAGGGGGGGGAGTAAGAAGAGGGGGAGGGGGGAGTAAGAAGGGGGTAAGAAGAGGGGGAGGGAAGAGTAAGAAGGGGGGAGGGAAGAGTAAGAAGGGGGAGGGAAGAGTAAGAAGGGGGAGGGAAGAGTAAGAAGGGGGAGGGAAGAGTAAGAAGGGGGGAGGGAAGAGTAAGAAGGGGGGAGGGAAGAGTAAGAAGGGGGGAGGGAAGGGTAAGAAGAGGGGGAGGGGGTAAGAAGAGGGGGGGCGGGAGTAAGAAGGGGGTAAGAAGAGGGGGAGGGGGGAGTAAGAAGAGGAGGGGGGAGTAAGAAGAGGGAGGAGTAAGAAGAGGGAGGAGTAAGAAGAGGGGGGGGGGGTAAGAAGAGGGGTAGGGGGGAGTAAGAGGAGGGCAATTGCCCCCTCCCCTGTCCGCAGGCACCGTGCAGGCAGCCGGCAGGGGAGGGAGGAAGGGAGGAAGAGAGGACCCGGGAGCTCAGCCTGCAGCTCCTCTGGGTCCTTCTTGCGCGAGCACAGATCGTTGCCGCGGTTACCACGGCAACGTTACGGCTCTGGCGAAAGTAAACTCTAGCCCTGGAGCTACGGGCTAGAGTTCACTCTCAACACTGTGACCACCAGGGATTCCTGGTGGTTGCAGTGGTGAGAGTGAACTCTAGCCCCATAAACACACTACCCCCACACACCATACACATTTACACACATTGCCTCACACACACACACATACACTGCCCACCCATACACAAACAGCCCCCCATACTAACATTGCCACACACATACACAGCCCCCTCATACACACATTGCCCCACACACCCTACACATTCACACACTACACCCCCTCACACACACTACACCCCCTCACAAACACTACACCCCCTCACACACACTACACCCCCTCACACACACTGCACCCCTTAAACATTGCACCACTGCTCCTATACCCTACAACAGCCTCATATCCCAGCAGACCCCAGGTAAGTTGTCAAACTGTTCTTAAACGGTTTGACTACTTACTCTGGGAGGGGGGCCCAGCCCTCCTTGCACCATAACGACTACACAGAGCAGTAGTGGTTATTGTGCATGGATTATTTCTTTAAATAATCTCCAAGTGACCCAGTAGCCAGCAAGCCAGCCAGCCCACAGGCCAGCCAGCCAGCCCACAGGCCACCAGTTAGGCTTACAGCCAGCAAGCCCACAGCCTGCCAACCGCAGCCAGCAAGCCACAGCCAGCAAGCCAACAGCCTGCTAGCCGCAGCCAGCAAGCCCACGGCCTGCCGGCAGCAGCCAGCAAGCCCACAGCCTGCCAGCCGCAGCCAGTAAGCCCACAGCCTTCCAGCAAGCCCACAGACTGCCAGCCAACAACAGTAATTAAGGTAAGAGGAGCCAACTTGGCCTAGGTATCAGCGAGCTATGTTGTGTTGCTATATTGTGAATAGTGTTGGAGAGACCCCCCTCCAGGCCCCATTAGACTCCATTGTAGTCTCTAATGGGACCTGGAGGAAATTCTTTCTAACACACTCTCTAAAGGACACTGAGATAGCCTCTGCTAGAATTCTCCCCCCCCCCCTCCATGGCCCACTAGCCCTCAATTGTAGTCTCTACTGGGGCCTGGAGGCGACTGTTTCCAGCAGGGACACTGAGATGGCCTCTGTTAGAAAGACCCCCTTCCAAGCCTATTAGACTTTATTGTAGTCTCTAATAGGGCCTGGAGGGGATTCTTTCTAACACACTCTCTAAAGGACACTGAGATAGCCTCTGCTAGAAAGACCCCCCTCCATGGCCCATTAGCCCTCAATTGTAGTCTCTACTGGGGCCTTGAAGGGATTATTGCACTTTTGTTCCTTGTGTCTAAAGATTGTGTAGGGTGTGGCTGGAGGCGGTGCATGGAGGCGGGACATGGGTGGCGCTTGCTACGGAGTATGGGTGGGGCCTGTAAGGGGGCCCTTGATTTATTTTGCCCGGGGGCCCTGAGGGTTCTCAGTCCGCCCCTGGTAATAGCCATTGTCCATAGTGAAGGAACACTCCAGCTGCCAACACATCTTAAGTGCATTTGACAGATTTTGGGTCATTTATTCATGCTGAGTTTTTCTCCACTTTCTAATATATTGTGTGTGTAGCCATGAGCTTAATTACACTTTTTGAATTGAGCAGTGAGACTACAGGGACATAGCTTGTACACCAACACTGCTTCATTCGGCTAATGTTGTTTTGGTGCTTAGAGTAAACCTTTAAGGTTGCTTCTTGACAATGTTTACATAGGTATTAGTGAATCAATGGATTACCAATATATTGCAATGTATCACTCTAACAACATTGATTAGCCCTAGGTTTCATGTTACCTTTAGATAAAAATATCCAAATACAAGAAAACTCTAAAAAAAAACAACAACTTTATTTTTAGCTCAATTGTTATTTAAGCCAGTAACTAGATACACCAGAAATCTATTTTTCTACAATTAATGTTAAATATGTTCCTTTAAGAATTCTTTCACTTCTTTTAAAATATTAAAGGACCACTTTAGCCACCCAGACCACTTCAGCTCAATGAAGTGGTCTGGGTGCCAGGTCCATCTAGGGTTAACCCTGCCTGCTGTAAACATAGCAATTTCAGAGAAACTGCTATGTTTATAATAGGGTTAATCCAGCCTCTAGTGGATGTCTCGCTGACAGCCGCTAGAGGCGCTTCCACACTTCTCACTGTGATTTTCACAGTGAGAAGACACTTGGGTCCATAGGAAAGCATTGAGAAGGGAGAGGGAGGAGAGTCCCCAGCGCTGAGGGAGTCCGGCGCTGGAGAAAGGTAAGCCTTTAACCCCTTCCCCTCCCCTAGAGCCCGGCGGGAGGGGGAGACCTATTAACACTATAGTGCAAGGAAAACTAGTTTGTTTTCCTGGCATTATAGTGGTCCTTTAAGCTCAAAGCTTCAATTGTCTTTTCACTTTAAATTCTTTGAATTCTGAAAGTTGTAGAGATCAGTAATACATAATTGTAAAGAATGAAATGAATGTCTGAATAATATATTCAGGTATTTTTGCTCTATCATGGGGATAGAGCTGACTTGAAACAAATCAATACATATCCTACTGACAGAATAAATGTGATTATGACATCTAATTTTCTTTCAATCTCATTTGTCTTTAATGCAAATCGATTTTTTTTAAACCGTATAAAGATAACCCACTACTCAGTGAAGTGGTTATTAGTGTGCCCCTTCGTCATCCCTGATTTAATATTAAATCATATAAGAATGGGTTCACAAAGTTAAGTTCTTGGTGCAGAGGGACTGCGCTTACAGTAGCCCTGATAATGTGGAATTAACTTTTAACCATTATCATTTATCAGTTTTCTCAAACCTGGTAAGTAGAGATGTGCATAAGTGAAAAATCCGATTTAATTTGTTTCAATTTCATTTGTTCATTTTTTTTATTTTGGGTTGTCTGGCATTTGAAAATTGTCAATTCAATATAATATAAAATTGTAGAAAAAATGTGGAAGCAAAATTAAGTTTGGGCACCATCATTTCCATTTTTCCAAAGCATATCAAATTAGAGTGCTGTTTAGCAGGTAGCTTACTAATTTAGTACAGTTGAAACTTGTAATGCAATCCAACGCAATCTGCTTTAAAATGTCCAGCTCACCACATAGACCTGTATCATTGTTTCTGGGTAAATCCTGGAAGGAAGTCCAATACCATTTGACTAAACACAAATTACCTAGTCTTCAAATCAGACTGGAATTTTAAAGCTGGGTCCTATCCCCAACCCCAATTACCAATAGTTGGGCCACAAGGCCATATTGCAGGTCTGAAGCCAACCTCTATCTGACAAAAGCTTTCCTTTTAGGATTTTCCAGAGTTGAGAGACATGTAACATTTATTGAAGTTAAATGAAGTTCTGGTGGAGTACACTCTCCTCCTCCTTCTGGTAGCTGAGATAGGTCACTTTCTTTTCTGCTCTATCATCCTAAACCTCACTATCGAGCACTGTTTACATTGTTTGGTATAAACTTGAAATGCAAAGAGGCCTGTAAATGATCCCACAAGACAGGGCAGTCGACTGCTGTTTAAAAACGGTGTAAAAATTCAATGAAAACAACCTTTCACTTTGAATTCCCAGCTATTCTCACTTTAGTGTTACCCATCCAAGCTTTATATACTGGACTTTCAGAATTTTACCTCCACACATTCTAGTGATGACTATCCATTAAAGATGTATATTTAATGTATAATTAATAAATACGTATCTGAGAAAAATATAATTAAATGTTGATGTCTACGCCTACGTATTCCTGCAACTAGTTGCCTCCCTAAATGCTCTCTGTGACTCATGGTTATGAGCTCTGTCCTTTGCACCTGGACTTTAGCAGAAAGCATTCAGAGAGGAATGAAATAAAAATGAAAGAGGTTAACATTAGGTTAATGAGTCTAATGGTCTATTCAGTCTCTGTCCAAGACTGATCTGTAAAGAAAACTCAGTACTGAAGCACTGTTCCATTTCTTCCCCTCTTACATGTGTACCTCTTACATGTCTACCCTTAAATGTGAGACTCCCTGCTGCTGTGGCAATGACCTTCTAGCTTCTAAAGAGCTGCAGAAGTCAGACGTCAATCCAGCCAATCCAGAGAATGTCAGCTGACCACTCTCAGTCAATGAATGGCATACTGTGCAAAATAATTTTCAGAATATTTTCAGAATTTAATTCAGCCAGCCTGGAAATAACCCATAATGCTGACGGAGGAGGAGTAGTTACCCATCTGGCAGCCAAGGGGTTAAACTTGGTATGTACAGCATTTCATAGAGAAACGCTGTACATACAAACGGTGTGCACCATAACCACTTCTAAAATTGAAGTGGTCATGCTGCTTGGAGTAACCCTTTACTGCACTGTGAATGTTTACATGGTGTGTTCAATTAAAACATGGCAACATTTCATTCTTTGTGTGTTATTAGTTTAAGCAGACTGTGATTGTCTATTGTTGTGACTTCGATGATGATCAGATCACATTTTATGACCATTTTGTGCAGAAATCCATATCACTCCAAAGGGTTCACATACTTTTTCTTGCAACTGTATTTCAGTTCATGTTTATTCAATAAATAGTGAACTGTAGTGAACTGAAAACCCAATTGAAAAATGTAGTTAAATTGGTGAAGTAGTCAAACATTCTCTGTTTCTTACAGACAATGTTTGGCTTTTTTAGTCTTGAGTGTTACCTTTTATTTTTCTAATCACTGGAGTTCACTGTAAATTAAACTCCTTACAGTAATGTCTAGCAATGCCTCTTTTGTTTCCCAAATAATGTTATGGGACCAACTATATGAAAATAATACAAAACAAGCAGCAGATAAAAAACCTTCACTATTACAGGTAAATCAATCCTTGTACCATACCAGGAGTGGTGCCTGGGTGTTCATGCAAACTTGTTATATTTAGGACATTAAGAGAACCTTCCCTCCTAGGCACCACTCCTGGTATGGTACAAGGATGGCTTCCCCTGTAATATTGAAGTATAGTATGATTTTTTTCAATTTCGGATTGAGGTTTGAGATACCGGTAGAATGTAGTGCATAGGACAATTTTACTTATTTATTCATTACATTTTTTATTTGTATTTATTTTTCCCTTTCCATTAGCTATCTATTTTCACCTTCCTATTTACTTCATAGATTTGCTCTCTACTTTGGGAACCTGGTAATCTATGTTGGATACTTTTTTCCAGCTTTACCACTAGATAAAAAGCATTGTTGTAGATCCACAAAAAACAGCAATGCACGTAGCTTTTTTTTTTTTTTTTTATTAATTTTTTTATAAAACTTGCAGGTTGCCCGCTCTCAGCTGTCAGTCGGACAGAAGGGAATGTGCTCTTTCTTACTTTTAAGGCTCAAAGTATAAAGGAATTGGAGTCAATCATTCTCCATGAGAAGCATTTCAATAACCGTGCATGCACCATAGGACCACAGTGCTTCTCAAAGAAAAGCAATGAACAGACCCAAGAGATCCTCATTTGTGTCCATTTAAATATGCTAATTTAAGTATGCTGCTTGGTAAAACATCCCCACAATAATGCATTAACTACAAAAATATTATAGGAATGTTTTTTATTTTTAAATTTCTCATAAAAAAATTATAACTCTGCCACATAGGAAATAATTGTAAATTGTTATAACTTACTCTTTTTATTGCTAAGAAACTGACTGAGGGGGCGGAGCCTAGCTACTGAGCTGAGTGGACGTGCCAAGACCAAGCTCCTGCACAAACTACCTGTTTTGGGGGGTAAACACCCCAATAATTGGCACTGATCCACTCTGAAGGGTTAGAGCCGCACTGGGGACAACCGGACACAGCTTTGGACACCTGACTCACTACTTTGACCACCCGGGGACCCAAGCTGCGGCAACTGAGGCCTGCAGGACGGCAAGCAGGGGAGAGACGGCCGCTCTGCTTTCTCCCTACCTGCTACAAGATTGCCTCGACCCTCAAGCCTTCAACCCCCCCCCCCCCCTGGAACCGGTGGGGGATATCCCGGTCCTCGCTGTGAGCCCAGAGCGACCCATTTAAAGTGAAACTTCACCTGTATGCAAGTTTCAGGGCTGGCGACACACAAGGCACAGACAAAATGGCAGCGGAGTGCCAAACATGGCAGCAGAGTCAACCCGCAACCCCAAAGCAATACACATCCAACAGCACCAACTTCGAGAAGTGCCTTGCTGAAATATTCCAGAAATTTTGGGAGAATCTGCAGAGCCATGCTCGGAGTGATACGACAAGGCGGCAGAGCCGTGTAGGAGCGGGTGAGACGGGCTACAGACAGCTGCATGAGAGGGAGGCACCCCCGACCGCAGCACCGCACCACCCGCCGACCCTCATACAATCTGGCCCACCACAACCGCCTGGGGACTTGCCCCTGCAACCCTGCCGGGAACCAGCACGCAGCAAAAAGGCAAGCCCCCTGGGTAAACAGGTCCTGTTATCGAGTCGCAACTCCTCACGGCAGGCTGCTGCGGCAACTCTCACACGACGCCAAAGGAAGCAAAAACGCCGCTCACCTGCATGGATTTCTCGTCATCTACAGGCTCCACCGGAGGCTACAGCAGCCCTGTGCGCAACAGCATTTTCATAGAGCTACTCACATGTCCTACCGACCTACTTAGAAAACCGGACCTATCTTACAGTTAAAGCCTATTTCTTGGTATACAAATGAGCACAGCTCCACTAGACTGTTAGCAGTAATGTTGTAATAACACTGACCTAGCATTAGATGTTGCCTATCGGCTGTCAAGCTAATTGTGTATAATGGCCATATGTGCCCGGCTAAACGGAGAAAGCAAAGCTCTTTAAAACATTAAATGAAGCAAATACTTATGTGAGAAAATACCGATGTTATCAACTACTGTGTTCAGCATGTTTCAGTTTCATTACTTTTAAAACAAAAAAATGAGGCATCGCTTCTTTGTGAAATGTTATACTCTGTTGTGACCTCCTTAACGTGTATTTATACTTGCATATTTCCCTTCTTTTACTTCTGTATCCCAACTTATTTGCCTTAATAAAAGAAAGATTTAAAAAAAAAAAAAAAGAAACTGACTGAGATTGTTTTTGAAGTGATGGCATCTGGAGTTTTTAGCTAAAAAGTGGCCAGAATTATATATTAACAGAATATTCGGGAGAGTAATTGACCAGAGTGATGATTAGACCATAACAATAGATTGCTGGCAGGAGTATGTTCCTCAGGGTACTGTAAGTAGTTTAAGCTATGGTTATGTTCAGAAGTTAAGGGCATGATCATTGAATGAAAAGGTAAAACACAAAGTGAGTTTATATAGAAACTGTTGACAAGTTGAGAAAATAATAGATCATGCCATGCCCAACCCTAGAAGGATGTCAGCTATGTATCTTGTTTCTATGCATTGTCACTCCTTTTTTCCAGTTTTCTGGAGAAAACTATTTAGGTACCCAGCTGGTGGCCAAACTACCATTTTATTACTTTTAGTTTAGCAGCCGTTAATGTTAATGTCTCATCCAATGTCTTAATATATTAACTGATTCTGGAGATTTAACTTGTAGAACCTGATTGGTAATTGAACCTGAAACTTTTTATTGAAACAAGTCTCAGTACCTACTAATTTATTAGGAAGACGTTGATTAAACCCCAAACCCCTTCACCTGTGAGAGTGGTTGTGCTTATATCATATCATATTGCATTCTAACTGAACACATTTTGTTCCTCACTTAGTTCTATATATAAGCGGATATATATATATATATATATATATATATATATATATATATATATATATATATATATATATATTATTATTATTATTTTTTATGTTGTATTAAGGAACAAATTTTTTTTTAAAAGATTCCCTTAACTTTGCAAATGTAAAACACTGCAGTTTGTCTTACATTATAGTGTTATGACTGCATCTAGACAGCCACTCAAGGCACTTTCTGTAGTTCACAGAGTTTGACTGTGTGAAACAATGCTGGACACTCTCACGCTTTGTAGGACACTGTAGTGCTAATTAATTACATTGTTCTGTATGTTGTATTGCTAAATTCCCATATCAAGATATTTTGGAAACATTTCTAATTATAGAGGATTAAATGGATGCAAAAAGGACAAATATATGCTCTCTCCTCAGCCTGCCTTGGAACAGGTTATCTTTGTCTACAACTCTTTATTGATCTCTAACCAGTTCTGGAAAGCTTTCTCCTGTTGTAATCTTGCAACCTCACTTTGAACCAACCTATATAACTAACATACTATATTCAAAGGCAAAATAGTGCAACTGAGTTTATTTAATTAGTTTTTACTTATATAATTATATTTTGACAACGCGATTTGTGACTCTTTCTAATTTACTACAGCTCACTTTCCACCCTTTTCCAAACAAACAAGCAAACTATTTCACGTCCTTCCAAACTACCTTCACTCACAACTTTGAGCACAACTTTAATACTTTAACTCAGGTCCATGAACCCACGTACCACCAACTTATCATCTATCATTCAATTAACTAATTAACTATAGTGGAAAGATTGCTTTGATGTTTCCGTTATGCTATCAATCTTTTCCTCTTTCACACCCTTAATTCTCCACCATTCATATTCCTGCCCTATGTTCATTTTCCAAAGTTGAAAAACAAGATGATTTTGTATGTCTTCTGTCATCTTGCTCCAAAAATCTAGTTCCTTGATCCTATTCCATCATAGCTCTGTCCTCCATTCAGAGTAAAACTAATCCAAATATTTAATCTCTCTCATCTGGTGACTAGTCAGAATGAATACCACTGTCTTCTTGATCATCCATATTCTGGTCTCCCAACTCTACTGCACTTGCTCTACCCCTAATGGCTGCTAACACCAAAGTCATAAGTCTATATCCATTCTTCTTGCCATTTCTGAAGTTTTTGACAATGTTGACTACTTGCCTCCTTTTTTGTTTGTAACATAAGGTAATTGTGACATTGCTTTTCTTTGTTTTCTTCTTACTTGCTCCCATAACTCTCTCTAACTCTCTTTATATATATTTATTGTCAGGATCCAAACCTTAATTTCAGTATTTCTTTCCTTTCATTCAAGTTTATACCTGCAGTAACTATGTTTTACCACTAGTGGCCTCCCTAACTACTAGATCTGAACCCTCTTTCGCTCATCCTCACCTGCCTGGATTGATTACTGATGCTATAAAAGACCACACCCTGCTAAAGGAATCTGACTTTATATTGATTAAGGGTTGTTGTTCTGGACGTGACATGACTTCTGTTCCTGGCTCATACTGAGAAACCTGATCAACTCCAAATACCTTTGGACCATCTTGATTTATTCATCCAACCTGCTTGTTTCCAGACTGCTCTTTTCTAAGAAGCTTGGTAACAAATCCTGATTTCCAATTCCAACCTGCTTTATTTCATATTGGACTTTATCTCTTTTAACTTTACAATTATCGGAGTAAACTCAACCAACTTGCTTTATTCATACTGGACTTTGTTACCTCTTTACTTTTGTTGCAAACTCCTTTTACTCCAACCGAATTCAATACAACATACCTGGATAATACTGACTTTTCGAATTATTTGCTACTATCTTGAATAACCCTACTGCAATTATCTGATATCAGCATTACTGCCTCCAACCAAAACACTCTGAATAATTCAACGTCTCTTTAACCTGAATCCATTATATCTTCATATTCTGTTTATCTCTGTCTTATTATATGTTTGCCAGTAACCTATAATTCCGCTTATAGGTTTTACCTCTCTTGATTTACTTGGTACTTGATAACCTGGGGCATATTGCCTAAACTCTTAATTCTGGTCTTTCCTTATACCTATAATTTCACGTATAGTTTCTCTTTCTTCCTCTAAACCTATAATTCTGCTTATAGGTTCTTTTTTTTCCTCCTCCTTCCTCCTAACCTACAATTCTGCTTATAGGTTCTCCTTCTTCCTCTTAACCTACAATTCTGCTTATAGGTTCTCCTTCTTCCTCTTAACCTACAATTCTGCTTATAGGTTCTCCTTCTTCCTCTTAACCTACAATTCTGCTTATAGGTTCTCCTTCTTCCTCTTAACCTACAATTCCGCTTATAGGTTCTCTTTCTTCCTCTTAACCTACAATTCCGTTTATAGGTTCTCCTTCTTCCTCTTAACCTACAATTCCGCTTATAGGTTCTCCTTCTTCCTCTTAACCTACAATTCCGCTTATAGGTGCTCCTTCTTCCTCTTAACCTACAATTCCGCTTATAGGTTCTCCGTCTTCCTCTTAACCTATTATTCAATTTATAGGTTCTCCTTCTTCCTCTTAACCTACAATTCTGCTTATAGGTTCTCCTTCTTCCTCTTAACCTACAATTCTGCTTATAGGTTCACCTTCTTCCTCTTAACCTACAATTCCACTTATAGGTGCTCCTTCTTCCTCTTAACCTACAATTCCGCTTATAGGTTCTCCGTCTTCCTCTTAACCTATTATTCAATTTATAGGGTCTCCTTCTCACTATTCCCTTATTTCTACCTATAATTCCGTTTATAGGTTCTGATTCTATCTACTTCTCTATATCCTGTCCGGGGCTTATTTTCTAAACCCTTTATTCTATAACCTTCATTACTAATTACCTGTAATCTCGTGTATAGGTACTGCTTTATTCCTTTTGTCTATATTTCCTTTAAGTCTTGCTTCACTTATTTCAAGTTTAAAACATGTCTTACAATTCCAATAAAGAACCTAAACTTAACCCCGGTATAAGTCGCTTAACTGACCTGATCAGAACAATGATATATATATATACGAAAAGAGACTTGGAGAAAGATAGATATATATATAGTAGCTCACAAAAGTGAGTACACGCTCTCACATTATTGTAAATATTTTATTTTATATTTTTATGTGACAACACTGAACACATGACACTCTGCTACAATGTAAAGTAGTAAGTGTACTCACTTTTGTTGCCAATGGTTTAGACATTAATGGCTGTGTGAGTTATTTTGAGGGGGCAGCAAATTTACACTGTCAAACAGGCTGTACACTTACTACTTTACATTGTAGCAGAGTGTCATTTCTTCAGTGTTGTCACATGAAAAGATATAATAAAATATTTACAAAAATGTGAGGGGTGTACTCACTTTTGTGAGATACTATGCATTTGTGTGTGTGTGTTTAGGGTGCTAAAAGACTTTATTCTGGGTTACCCTTTGTTTTCATTTCACATTGTCACTCCTAGCAGCATAATATGTTTTGGATTCCAGGACCATCTGTGGGCTGAAGACACCAGGTTGTATCTCTCCTTTTCCATATTATTTCCTTCCATCATAAATTGTTTCACCAACTGCCTTTCCCCTATTCCGAACTGTCCTTAATTACTCTGTTAAAAAATAAAACTATACAAATCATCCTTCATCTGTCTGAGTTTAGGTAATGACACTACCATCACACCTATCCCACATGCTTACTTCCTTAGTGAGATTTTCAGCTCTGACCTCTTATTTGTCACATCGAGTCAATTTACAGATACAAGCTATATTTTCAGAGAGTTTGTATTTGTCTCTTTCTAACAAGATGCAAGTAAAGAATCTGCTTATGAGCTGATTACTATTAAAAGCTTCAACTTGCATACAGAAGCTTTTTGCAATCATATGTATTCGATGAATGTCACTGATTTTTACAAGAAACCTGTGAACAGGGGTTTCTGATAAACGCAGCTTTGCAGATTTAATAATATCGAGCTACTTAACTAGCAAACGAACATTTAGCAGTTTCCAAATACATCTGGATACCAGTATTACATAAGGCTGATTTGACGATGCAGGGCATTGTGCGTTGAGTCCATAATTCTACAATTCTAACGTGAGTCTTTGGTTCTGTATGTAGCTTTTCACTGCACAATGTTTTCATTAGAAACATAGAAACATAGAATGTGACGGCAGATAAGAACCATTCGGCCCATCTAGTCTGCCCAGTTTTCTAAATACTTTCATTAGTCTCTGGCCTTATCTTATAGTTAGGATAGCCTTATGCCTATCCCACGCATGCTTAAACTCCTTTACTGTGTTAACCTCTACCACTTCAGCTGGAAGGCTATTCCATGCATCCACTACCCTCTCAGTAAAGTAATACTTCCTGATATTATTTTTAAACCTTTGTCCTTCTAATTTTAGACTATGTCCTCTGGTTGTGGTAGTTTTTCTTCTTTTAAATATAGTCTCCTCCTTTACTGTGTTGATTCCCTTTATGTATTTAAATGTTTCTATCATATCCCCCCTGTCTCGTCTTTCCACCAAGCTATACATGTTAAGATCCTTTAACCTTTCCTGGTAAGTTTTATCCTGCAATCCATGAACCAGTTTAGTAGCAGTAATTGCATGGTGTTACAATGTAATGTAAAGACACGGTCTGACACTTGAAAAAGGCTTATTATTATTATTGTTATTTATGTAGTGCCAACAGATTCAGTAGTACTTATCATGTAATGTGAATAGTACATGAGCTGCATCTTATCTCACAGCGTGAGACATTATTATAATTAATAAAGCGCCATCAAATTCAGTAGCGCTGTGCAATAGGTGTACGCACAGGAACAGAGGGTGCTGAGGGCCCTGCTTGAACGAGCTTACATTCTAGAGGGAGTCGGATATAGTGGCATGGGAGGTAATCACTGTATTATGTCTGTAATGGCTTCCCTGACACCACACAGTAAAGTAAGTTATAACCTTAGGTCACTCATTGCACTAAATGCATGCCTGTTTGTATGTATTGTTTTGTTTTATATTATATATAAAACTGTAAAAAATTAAAGTTTAGCCCAGCAACATTTTCTTTTTTTTTCTCACTAACTGCATTATTTAGCATTCTGTAGGTTTTCATACAGTTAAAATCAATCATATATACATATATCCAAAGATGTTTCTCTATGACTCATGTGTTGCAATATATTGTACTTACCTTGCACACTGCTCCAGTGCTGTTTTTTTACAACAGCTTTCTCTCTAGGGTTCTGGTAATTCCCTCAAACTACATTTTAAATGATGTCCCCCATCCATCTCCCTCCTCCCATGCGGTAAAGGAGTCTAAGTAAAAGATGTAACTGTTCAAGAGGTGGATGGGAAGGATATTCTAAGGGATATGTTAAGGTTACTGAGATATTATGGAATACATGGGTCTGCCATTATGCCGAAATACAGATATTGTTTTTTCAGTCTGCTGACATTTTGAGAATCCACCTTCTCAAGCATTACCCGCATCAGAATTATAAATACCCACCATCAATTTCATTTTTATTTTATCATGTACTGTAGCTTTAATTAGCTCTTCTATGTCTTCTATGTTAATTTGCATGGCATATAGGAGGAATTCTAAGTAATCTCTAATAGATCACACTCCTCAATATTTTTACCATGGATGGACAAAAAAAACTGACAAATATATATTGTAACAATTTATAAATACATAAAGTTTTAGGCACCACTTAAAATTAATACAATCAAACGGAACAGCAAATTCACAAAATAAATAAATGTAAGCTACTAATTAATACATGTTACTTCATCATTACATAAGCATATATTTATGTTAAATACCGTCACGACATCTTTAATGTTATACACCTAAATAACCAAGAACTGACTTCTACAGTGCCTTGTATATAGATGACATTGATATACAAGATCCACACTAACTAAAACAAGTGTGTGTATATATATATATACTACTATTATTATTGTTATTATTTATAAAGCGCCAACAAGTTCCGCTGTACAATTGGTGGACTAACAGAGAAGTATTTGTAACCAGATGAGTTGGACACACCAGAACAGAGGGATCCATGGCCGTGCTCACATGCTAGAGGGAGTGGGGTAATGTGACACAAAAGGTAAGGGTAGGGTAGAAAAGTAGGTTGCTAGGATAGTGTTTATTGAGAGCTCAGTATTTTGTTTTGATGACAGTTTCAGGGGGGGAATCAGGGTGAGGGGAGGGAAAGCTGTTCACAGTTTAATTGATATTCTTTCCTAAAGAAGTAAGTTTTCAAAGATTTTTTGAAGGAGTGGAGATTGGATGAAAGTCTAACAGAGAGGGTAAGGGCATAGGAACGGTGCAGCCATAGAGAAGTCTTTAAGGTGAGCTTCAGAGGTAGGAATGCGGACAGAGGTTAGACATAGGTCTCCAGCAGACATATAATATCAAAGGTCTGCACTCCCCTGAAAATGCATACATGCTGCTGGGGCTAATTCATACAACATACAAAATCCAGTGCACTCGATTATTAACAAAACAGCAATTTTAATGCTCACTGTATGTAATAGTTTTATTTAAAAACACCTTACCTAGGCAAAAAAATAATGGGGGTTTAGTTACATTATATGATCATACATTGCATAAGCCTGCCACAACGTCAATGTACCCAATTCTTGACAAGTCCTATTCTAGCAATCTAATGCCTGCTCTTATATAAATATATCTCAATTAAGGTATTCTTGGTACACCAGAAGCCACAAAACCTAAAGCTGAGTGGTTGTCCACAGAACCCTGGAATAGCACTGTATAAAACATGCTTCACTGTTATGTTTCTTTTGTATTAAACATTTTTGTGTTAGGGTTAATGTTAGTCTGTGTGTTAAGGTAGTAACAATTAATGATTCTGTTGGAGTTAATGTTTACTGAGAGTTTAGAGGTTAATGTTTAGTGATAGTGTTGCAGTTAATGTCTAGTGATAGTTTAGGGGTAACTGTTTAGTGATAGTGTATGGGGTTAATGTTTATGGTTGTAGTGTGTTAGGATAGTGTAGGTATTGATGTTTATTGTCACCGTGGAGTGGTTTATGTTTAGTGCGAATGTATGAAAGGGGTGCTTTAAGCATGTTAAGGTAGAGTAGAGGGTTAAATTTTAGTGTAGTGTAACATATTTGTGTAATATGGGATTAAATGGAGAACATTACTGTAAGGGCAGTAAAGGAGACATATATGCCCCAATAATGGCCGAGATTCGTATGGGTTACAGTCCTGAGTGGGAGCTATTTTAATTGCCTTAATGAAATGGCAGAAGGTGTAACTCTAGGTTATCTCCTGCCATGTTCCAGATGAGGCCCCAGACTGCCCCGGAGTGGTAGGTACATTAGTTCCAGATCATTATGGGGAATATATAGCTTACTGTGCCTAGGTCAGTGTGATTTAAGATGTGAACTCCCAGTCACTGCATGTGATTTCCAGAGAGCTAGTGCTGAATCCGCTGGTCTACTCTATGGAGACAGAGAGACTGCTGCTCATACAATGTAAACAGCGTCATCCATACAAAGTACAGTAAAAGAGACACAGAGGAAGTGACTCCCTGACCCTAAGAGCTTACATTCTGTATAACACGCCTCCAAACTTGCAGAAGCCTACCTTTAGCAGAGTCCGCAATACCCAGCACAGCGGATGTCAGAATGAGAACGAGAGGCAGTAGCAACATTCTATGCGAGGATTCCACCTTGCGCTCGGTGTTCGCCGGGCCGGGTGCCCTCACATCGCGCGCACAGAGCTGGAGTCAGTCAGCTGCGGTACAGCCAGTGTGGGAACTTCCTGAGGTAGGACAAAAGGCAGATCGCCCCCTCTAACTCCAGCCTTTGCCTTTGGAGACGTGTGTGTCTGTGTCAGTATCTAGGTTGTGTTTCCTCTAGGACAGGTTGTGGGTTTGTTGTGAAAGCTTTCTGCCTCGCCCTGAATTATCTGAAACCAATTTCCTTGTCTTGATGTTGCCCTGTGTACAGCGTACAGGAGGTGCCTTCTCTGCTCATTGCTGGAAGCACTGAGTGACTCACCTGTATACCACTACAGATCATATGATGCATGTGCTCAGAAATACCCTAGCTTAGTTTATCAAACAGTTTGTTATTACACAAAATATGGCTCGATTTTACCCCTTAACCCCTTAAGACCCAGCCAAAAGTACAAGTTGTGATCAAAACAAAACGTAAACATACCTGGCATTTGCGCTATATGTCTGTCCAACCGTAATTCACCTCTTTCATATTAAATGCACCCACACTTATTATATGTCATTTTATTCAGGGGAAACAGGGCTTTCGTTTAACATCAAATATTTAGGTATGGAACATAATTTAATATGAAAAAAATATAAAAAAAAATGTGAGAAAATAAGAATTTTTTAAATTTCTTTAGTTCTACGTGACATTTTAACTGTGAATGTCAAAATACTGTTTGCTTTTACTGCAGTTACATACACATATTTGTATTCAGCGAAGTCTCACATGTAAAACAGTACCCCCATGTACAGGTTTTATGGTGTTTTGGGAAGTTACAAGGTCAAATATAGTGTGTTACATATTTCAGTTTTTTCACATTGAAATTCGCCAGATTGGTTACGTTGCCTTTGAGACCATATGGTAGCCCAGGAATAAGAATTCCATGATGGCATACCATTTGCAAAAGTAGACAACCCAAGGTATTTCAAATGGAGTATGCCCAGTCTTTTTTAGTAGCCACTTGGTCACAAACACTGGCCAAAGTTAGTGTTAATATTTGAAAATGCAAAAAACTAATTTGAACGCAAATTTTGGCCAGTGTTTGTGACTAAGTGGCTACTCAAAAAAACAGAACATACCATATTTGCAATACCCTGGGTTGTCTGCTATTGCAAATGGTATGCCATCATTTTCATTCCTGGGCTACCGTACGGTCTCAAAGGCAACCTGGCAAATTTTAATGTGAAAAAACTGAAACAAAAGCCTTATATTTGACTCTGTAACTTTTGAAAACACCATAAAACCTGTACATGAGGGGTACTGTTATACTCAGGAGACTGAACACAAATATTAGTGTTTCAAAACAGTAAAACGTATCACAACAATTATATCGTCAGTGTAAGTGCCATTTGTGTGTGAAAAATGCAAAAAAGTTCACTGTCACTGACGATATCGTCGTTGTAATACATTTTACTGTTTTGAAACACTAATATTTGTGTTCAGCGAAGTCTTCCGAGTAAAACAGTACCCCCCATGTACAGGTTTTATGGTGTCTTGGAAACTTACAGGGTTAAATATAGTGCTAGAAAATTAAATTCCCTGAACTTTCAGCCTGGGTTGTCAGGCAGGTCCTGCAAATTGTAATTAATAAAATGACCTAATTATGTAAAATTATTACAGAAATATATACGTAGAATTATATATATATATATATGTGTATATATGTATATCATTTTTTATTATTTTTATTTATATATAGTGATATATACGTATATACTTATGTATATATATATATATTATTTCGTTCTACATGTATTTTGATATCTATATATATATATTAATTTTAAAACACAGTTAGAACGAAATTATGCATGTATATATATTTTTTATCTATTTTTTTAATGTATTTATATATTTATTTATTTTTTATTATATATAAATATATATAATAAAATTATATATATATTTAATCAATATCATTGTATGTGTATTTTATATATTAATATATATATCATTATGTATATATTAATATTAAAATACACGTAGACAGTGTATGTATATTTATATGTATATTTATGTGTATATATATATATATATATATATATATATATATATATATATATATATATATATATATATATATATATATAATCTAAGTATATATTATTTATTTTTACACTGATTTAAAAAAAAAAATATTTTATTTTCAGGCAGCATGGGGAGTACCTGTCATAACAGGCACTCCCCCTGCTGGCATTGACATGGACGGCTATGCTGTCCATGTGATCGCGAGGTCCTCGCAAGGTCCTCGCGATCACATGGCCCAGGGGGGGCGAAGAGGACGGAGGGGGACTCCCTGGGCTCCCAGGTAAGTCCCCATACCGCGATCGCCGGTGTGGGATCACCGGCGACCGGGTAAGTACAAAAGATCGCAGGGCATTCTATTCCGCCCTACGGCGTTTAGAGCAACCAAAATAGGGACGGCATAGAACGCCCTGCAGTCTTAAGGGGTTAAGGACTGAGTCAATTGTACAAATTGTGATCAAAACAAAACATAAACAAAACCTTGAATTTGCGCTATATGTCTGTTCAGGCATAATTCACCTCTTTCATATTATGTGCATCCACACTTATATATAATTTTAAAGCCGGGGATGTAGGGAAGCTGCGCTTAACAATTTAAATCCTTGTGTGGAATCCAATTGAGCCAATATAAAGGAGAAAAAATGGGACAAGAATACGAATATAGAGTTGTATGTCTATAACAGCAGAGGCAGAATATAAGGAAAAAATATATTGCACTCACACTTTTCTGGAGCTCAAGATCAGCTCCATATCACAGTATATAGACGGTACAATCCTCATCTGTGGATGTTAGGATGGTCCTGATTTCCTCTGGTATTGTATCCCTGTGCCAATAATCCATGTGGTGTATTCCAGGGACCCGGTAAGTACAAAGGACAGTGGGGAAGTTCTATATCGCCCGCTGGCGTTTAGGACTGCCTAAAAAAGGACAGCATAAAACACCCGCTGTCCTTAAATGGGTTAAAGAAGGACTCTGTGTCACATACTACCAGTCCTGTTACAAACACACAATGTTATAGCTAAACAGAATTTAGGCTGGTGATTTATAGACCCAATCCACAGGTTAGCAGTACACACTCATTTTAAATAAATATTAATAACAAACTCCAACTTCTGCAAGCCGTATAATGATCTGAAAAATGGAGTTCGAAAATGAACCTCTTGGTCCCAGAATTTTATAGTGCTTAGTTTGTCTTCCTTATGCCTTCTCTTTTTATTGGTGTAAATTCATGCATACCCATAGTGCAACATAAACACTTTTACTGAATTACTTTATGTTTTGAATTGTCTTGTTTATTACTTTTACATCTTAACCCATTAAGGACACAGCTTCAGAAGCTTGTCTTACGCTTAATGACACGAGAATTGTTTGCATTTTCTTGCCGTTTGCGTTCAACTGCAATTTGCATCTCTCTCGTTTATTACACCGACACATATTATATACTGTTTTTTAAAGGACAGAAATGGCTTTAATTTGATGTAATATATATGCTTATTTATTATTAAAAAAAATACAGAAAAATGCAAAAAAATAAAAAATGTGTTTGTTTTTTACAGTTTTTGCAATAATAATGTGTGCATAATAAGTGCAGGTTAAAGAAAGTAATTAAAAATAAATTAATTTAGTTGTTCTGATTTACAGAATATATACTGTGTAACGGATCACCTGGCACCCTGACTTGGTACCTCCGTTAATGGATGCTCCTAGTGCTTCCTGAGGACTCCAAGCACTCTGGCAGACACCACAATCACCGAATCCGAGAAACATATATAAATCCTCTCAAGCATATGAATGCTGTAGACCATTGAACAGGAACCATACGAATAGGCTTGTACTCCTAGCAGTCGACTGGAACAGCATGCAAGAAATCCTTCCCCCAATAATGAGACGACACATCACTTTGAGGGTAAAACAGGAACTCTGGACTGGCTCATCCAGCCTGGCTTTTATTTCCAACTCACACATACAGGCCACACCCAGGGGGAGGCATAAAAGAACCAATGACATAGATGTTACCTCCCACACATCCCCTCCCCTTAGTGTGACACATAATCCCATTATTCATACAGTTTAAAATATACTTTTTACACAATATTTATAACTTCAAAACCATACATCACATTCACACAAAATTACATATCCACAATCAATCCATTCAGAGGAACAACATATTAAAAAATGGCATGGATCAGACCAGGGGTTCAAAAGTTACTAAAAGTATCTTTTAAAACCCCTAGCTTTCCAGGGCCTTCTCTGTGCTGGAGAAGTAATCCAATTATCTCCCAGCACAGAGACAGACTCCATTAAGCACATGGGGACACAAAGACAGTAAAACACTTTAAAATACATAAATTCACCTTTTACACATAACACACAGACATTTCACCTATCCCCAGATAGCTGGGATCTGCGCGCACAAAACTACCGAATAGCGCGCAGATCCTACTCACACAGTACAATTGCCATGGAGCTAAAGTCTTTCTCATAGTCTTTCATTATGAATAGGCTCCGTGGTATAGCTATCTGGGGTATCACATTCCCATAAAGTCTGGTCCATAGTCCAAAGGCAAGAGGCGGGCAATCGGCCCCCTCCAAGGACACGTGGCGAGGTCGGTTTCGCCACAATCCCAAAAAGTCCCAATATGTCCATCGATGATTTTAAAAGTGCCAGTTGCAGCAATATAAAGTACAATATGCCCCAAATAACCCAGGGGCCATAGTCAGCAGGTAGGAGGCTAGCAAACAGGCTTCTCCAGGGCCCAGTGGCGAGGTTGGTTTCGCCACATTTCTCCCCTTTTCCAAACAGACTAACAGGGTACCTGACCTCTTGCCGGTCAGAGCCCTTGTTAGTCCAGCAGCCCACCCACAAGACAGAAACAGCAGTACAGCCCACCCGCAATAAATGGTTACTACACCTGGGTAAGGGAGAATCTTGTCCATGTCCAGGTTCCTTACCACGGCTGTGTGGGGGACTGGTAGGCTGCCTTGGTGGGTTGCTGAGGGGGCAGAGACCAGCGGTACTCTGTCCTGGTGCCAGCACTACCATGGGAGTAGTCTGGTTGGAGCCTGGTTGCTGGAGACCGACTGTCTCCTCTTTAGCTGCACAGCTCTGCTGCTGGAGACCAACTGTCTCCCCTTTGGATACATAGCTCCGCTGTTGGAGGGGGAGACCGACTGTCTCCCCTTTGGCTAAGCAGCCTTGTTGCTGGGGGACAGGACTGACTGTCCTTACCCCCTGTGCTGTAGGTGCAGAGACCACAGTCCCATCTGCACAGTTGTGGGGCTTACAGTCTCCCCCTGGTACATTAAGCTGCCGCTGGGGAGAGGTGGTAACCAGCTCCTCTCCCATTAGAACACTCTGCCGCTGGGGAGAGGTGGTAACAATCTCCTCTCCCATGCATACTTTCAGTCTTTGTGGAGGGAGACCAACTGTCTCTCCTCCCAATGCAGTGTCCTGCTGCTGGGGAAAGGAGACTGGGCTCTCTATTCCCTGCTGGACACTCTGCCGCTGGGGAAAGGAGACTGGGCTCCCAATTCCCAACAAATCACACTGCCGCTGGGGAGGGAGGACGGCCCCTTCAGCTCCCTGTAACTTGGGCGCAGAGACCACGGTCCCATCTGCGCTGGTGTGGGGCTTACTGTCTCCCCTTGGTGCGCTAAGCTGCCGCTGGGGAGAGGGGGTAACAAACTCCTCTCCCTTACACACTTTCAGCCGCTGGGGAGCAGGGCTGACCCTCTGTACTCCCTGTAGGCAGGGCGCAGAGACCACGGTCCCATCTGCGCTGGTGAGGGGCTTACTGTCTCCCCTTGGTGAGCTGCACTGCCGCTGGGGATCTGGGCCGACTGCCCAGCATCCCTGTAGGGCCGGTAGAGAGACCGCAGTCTTCCCAGGACCAATCCATGAGGCCCCTCAACATTTGTGAGTAAGGGCCACCTGCTTCCCCACCTGGCAACTCTGGCTGCTGCTGGGGATCTGGGCCGGCTGCCCAGCATCCCGGTGGGCCCGGTGGAGAGACCTTGGTCCCATCTCTACCTGCCTGTTGTGGTTCCTCACAGGACCAGTCTATGAGGACCCCCACTTCGGGTTCCTCCCGCCGCCTCAGAGAAAGACGGCTAACCTCCTTGGATGCAGCCTCTACTCGGCTGCTGTAACGCTCCTGAGCATACTTCCTCTCTTTCGCCAGCCGGAATTCTCGGTCCAGCCTTGTGTTTCGCTCGGCCATGACCTGGTTCCAGATCACCCGGCGTGTCTCCATGGGTATATCATTCCCATACTCGGCCACTCGCTGCCTCACCTCGGCCAGCCAATCATCTCCAGAGCCAGAACCTTCCATACTTGTCTGCTCCCAGGGGCGCTGCATGACTGCTAGCGTTGCCCTCAATTTGTAAATCCAAACAGTGTCTCTGAGCTGCTTTACCTCGCACTAGGACGCCATCCCACCGCTTGCCACCAATGTAACGGATCGCCTGGCACCCCGACTTGGTACCTCTGTTAATGGATGCTCCTAGTGCTTCCTGAGGACTCCAAGCACTCTGGCAGACACCACAATCACCGAATCCGAGAAACATATATAAATCCTCTCAAGCATATGAATGCTGTAGACCATTGAATAGGAACCATACGAATAGGCTTGTACTCCTAGCAGTCGACTGGAACAGCATGCAAGAAATCCTTCCCCCAATAATGAGACGACACATCACTTTGAGGGTAAAACAGGAACTCTGGACTGGCTCATCCAGCCTGGCTTTTATTTCCAACTCACACATACAGGCCACACCCAGGGGGAGGCATAAAAGAACCAATGACATAGATGTTACCTCCCACACATCCCCTCCCCTTAGTGTGACACATAATCCCATTATTCATACAGTTTAAAATATACTTTTTACACAATATTTATAACTTCAAAACCATACATCACATTCACACAAAATTACATACCCACAATCAATCCATTCAGAGGAACAACATATTAAAAAATGGCATGGATCAGACCAGGGGTTCAAAAGTTACTAAAAGTATCTTTTAAAACCCCTAGCTTTCCAGGGCCTTCTCTGTGCTGGAGAAGTAATCCAATTATCTCCCAGCACAGAGACAGACTCCATTAAGCACATGGGGACACAAAGACAGTAAAACACTTTAAAATACATAAATTCACCTTTTACACATAACACACAGACATTTCACCTATCCCCAGATAGCTGGGATCTGCGCGCACAAAACTACCGAATAGCGCGCAGATCCTACTCACACAGTACAATTGCCATGGAGCTAAAGTCTTTCTCATAGTCTTTCATTATGAATAGGCTCCGTGGTATAGCTATCTGGGGTATCACATTCCCATAAAGTCTGGTCCATAGTCCAAAGGCAAGAGGCGGGCAATCGGCCCCCTCCAAGGACACGTGGCGAGGTCGGTTTCGCCACAATCCCAAAAAGTCCCAAAATGTCCATCGATGATTTTAAAAGTGCCAGTTGCAGCAATATAAAGTACAATATGCCCCAAATAACCCAGGGGCCATAGTCAGCAGGTAGGAGGCTAGCAAACAGGCTTCTCCAGGGCCCAGTGGCGAGGTTGGTTTCGCACATACTGTGTCTAGGATTTTAAGTTTTTTTTTTTGGTAGTTACAGGTCACAAAGCACAAGGAGTAAAATAAACTTTTAATGTGGAGCGATTTTAGAATTTGGTATGTTTGTCTTGTAAGCTTAATAGCCATAAAAGAAAACAAAATTGCCACACAAAAGTATATATTTATATAAAGTAGACATCAAAGGCTATTGTCCTAAGGTTGTTTTGACACTTTCTGCGAAGCCATTTAACCGTCAATCTCTGCTAAATATTGGAGTGAATTTTTTTTTGTTTTTTGGCACACAAACTTATAACACAGAACTTCTCATGTGTATTTTGTAAAGTTGGTGTGTGCTATTCCTGTACAAAATTTGTAATTTTTTTGTTCAGCTACATCTGCTGAGTACAATGATACCCCCATTGTATGGCTCCTTGGGTAGAAAAGCGTTACAGCGTTCTATGCCGCCGCAACGGCTTTAACCCCTTAAGGACCAAACCTCTGGAATAAAAGGGAATCATGACATGTCAAACATGTCATGTGTCCTTAAGGGGTTAAAGCCCATTATAATGGGGACGGCATAGAACGCCGTAATGGCTTTAAGGGGTTAAAAAACACTCTAAGTTTCCAGGGAATACTCTTCGACCATTGTACTTCTCTAATCCTACCCTTACCTTTTATGGCCAAAAAAAACCTCAACTTAATTGAAATGCTGTGGCGTAACTTTGACGGAGCTGTACATAAACAACTGCCAGCAAACCTCAATGAACTGAAGCAACATTGTAAAGAAGAGTGGGACAACATTCCTCCACAACGATGTTAGAGATTTATAACATCATACAAAAACGAATACTTCAAGTTATTGCTGGTAAATGTGGTTCTACAAGCTATTGAATTATAATGTTTACTGATTTTTTCACACATGGCTTCACCATTTTAGCTTTATTTTTTTGTTAAATCCTTGCACAGTGTAATATGCCATGTGTTGCTCATCTGAGGTTGTATCTACCAAATTTTAAGACTTGCTAAAGAACAGATAATTGCTATTATGTCCTGATATGTAAAGCAAAATTCAAAGAGGGTGTACTTTCTCTATCCCATGAGTGTACATGCATATATTAATATAATAATAAAAGAGGTGCAAAACACACATTTTTGCTGATGAAGTCTATAGAGAGATTTTCTTTTCCCAGGTTTCCCACAGAGACCTACACAAGGGACAGGGAGCTGCACCTCTGTGTGTCTCTTTGTCCCCCCAGAACCTATGTGTGTATCTTTGTTCCCCAACCCCTTTGTGTGTCTCTTTTTTCCCTTCTCCAGCCCTCCAGTGTTACTCGTCCCCCCACCTTTGTGGATCTGTTTCTCCTCCCTAGCCCCTTTGTAGCCCTTTTGTGTGTCTCTCTTCTCCTTCCAAGTCCCTCTGTGTGTGTTTCTGTCCCTCTCAGCCATCTGCGTGTCTCTTTGCCCTCCAACCCTTCTGTGCATTGAATGACTACAACCCTCTGTTGCCTGTCACTCAACCACTGTCTAATCCATTCAACAATCCAAACTCGAAGATTGCAGTTTATTGATAAGCCTTCTATGTGTGACAGTGTCAAAAGCTTTACTGAAATCTAGGTAAGCAATGTCTACTTTACCACCTTATTCCAATATTTTAGTTACACAATAAAAAAAAAAAAAAAAGATTAGTTTGGCATGATCTCCATAAAGTAAACCTATGTTGTCTCTGATCTTGAAATCCATGTGATTTTAGATGTTCAGCAACCCTATTCTTTAACAGGGTTTCCATTACTTTCCCCACTACTGATTTAAGGCTTACTGGCCTATAGTTGCTTGACTCCTCCCTACTACCTCTTTGTGAATTGGCACAACATTCGCTAATTTCCTGGGACTAGTTAACAATGATTGGTTAAATAAATCAGTTTATATCAGTATTGCTAGTACAAAGTTCTTTTACTTTGGGTGTATCCCATCAGGCCCCATAGACTTATTTGTCTTTAATTAAGACAGCTGAAATAAAACCTCTTCCTCTGTAAACTCAAATGTAACAAATTACTGAATCTTTACTCCTATGCACCAATCATCTGCCAGTGCCGTCCCTAGAGGACAGTCCTTTGCCATGGTATAACACCCCTTTAGTAAATTGTTTCCATTGCAGTTGTCACTCATAGTTATAATACATCTCTACCTAGTTAAAGAGTGGAACTTAAATAATTTGAAAGTTACAAAGAAAAAACCAAAGGGAGAAAAATGTGTATAAATCACCAAAAGTGGCAACAAATGGTACAGCCTGTTCAGTAATCGGTGTAATCTACCATAAACATTGTATGTCTAGGGGAACAAAAGAATAATATAGTGCAATACCATAAGCACAAGCAAAGGGCTTAGGGGTGGTTGAAAACTCACTAGATAGTAGCAAACCTGCCACTTTTGGTGATTTATACACATTTTTCTCCTTTTGGTTTTTTCTTTGTAACTTTTATATTCACTGAGTGTCTCAATGGAACACTTTAACCTAAGGATTTCTGTGTGTCTCAGAGCATATAGTGATTACTTTTCTTTCTTTGAACTTAAATAATTATCTGTACGGGGGGCGTGGCTAACCGCTGAGCAAGACTGACGCCTGAGACTTTGCTCCGGCACGAGGGCTCCACTAAACTTACCCTTTTTTCGAGCTGAAACCCTGTAATCCACCAAGCTCCTCATGGCAACATCTAAGACCAAGAAGGCTACCTCTAAAGCCGAAAAAATGAATTTTTTCGGCCACAAATCTTCTTCCACGGCGGACTCACAGCGAGCAGCCGGACACGAGGGCGCAGACGACACCGCTCCCAGCCCTTCCCCAGCGTCGCCGGAAGATCCACTGCCTATGGACTGCCTGACACAGAGCCATTTCGAACAGGTCATGGAGACGATGGCGGAAAAACTAATATCTACTTGGCAAACAACCGCCGACCAAATCAAGAGGGAGGTGAGAGACCTTTCGGCCAGAACATCCGCTATGGAACAGCGACATCAGGAGCTAGAGGCCACGCAAACCTCCACCTCAGAGCACTTACAGGCTCTCCAACACAAGATGGAGGCCATGGAAGAGCGAATGGCGGACCACAAAGATAGGGCGCGCAGGAATAATCTACGACTCCGTGGTGTCCCAGAGACAGTTCTCCCAGAGGACCTGCAAGCCTATGCGAGAGGCCTAATGAGGGCATACGCCCCTGACATTCCCGCGGACATGCTCCTGGTAGATAGAATACATAGGGTGGCGAAGCCCAAGAATCTACCACGCAATGTTTTGCTCAGGGCCCATTATTTCCATATCAAGGAGCTGGTCCTGCGCTCCCATCGCAGCGGGGGGGGACCCCCACGGCGACTTTCCATCGGTGCGCATCATGGCGGACATCTCGTCAGCTACTCTCCGTCGCAGAAGGGATTACATCCAGATCACCACGGCACTTCGCACCCACGGACTCCGTTACCGGTGGGGGTTCCCCACAAAATTGATCCTTACCAAAAATGGGAAGACGACCTTCATACCATCTCCAGAAGAAGGATTACAGCTCATTGAAAAATGGGGCCTACTGAAAGAGCCGTCAGGAGAATCACGGCACGACAAACGCCGCTCCTGGCCGCACTTCTAACATGGACTAACACGTTAACTTGAAAGTGACTAACATGCTTGACGCAAGTATCATATATTGCTTACCTATGTTTAGTTTTCTCTACCACCTAAAGCGCTATTGTTTGTATATATTAGTCGCCCAATACCACCTTCACAGATCATCCACCTTACACGTAATCCGTATCCCACTACCTATTCCGACCCTGGGCACGTGGGAGCGTCCCCCCGCGGGGATACCCTAAGATGTATGGGAGTCCTGGAGGGCATTTAGACCAATCACACCCATCCTTACCTACACCCAATAACCAGGTGCTGCCAGCCTACGCACTATGTTAATTATGGGAACACAGACGCAAACTCCACAGGGAATGCCTCACCCGAAGGCCTTATAATATATATTTAGAAGGCTACACTTTCCCTTACGAGGTTCTATGTATATTCCGTCTGTGTTCATGCATCACACTCCTCTCACTCAATACCGTCAGTCACCCTACTGGGTGTTAAGCCCTATAATGTTTTAGGTTCATACTTTAATGATATGGGACCGAACCTTTTAGATGTTACCATGTGACCTATGCAGATTCCATGTCTGCAAGAATTCTGTTTTGTTCATCCGCGCATACGGGCGACACCAAGGGGCACACAACCCAATATCCCCAGGCAGTAGAGTTGGCACACACAGTTCAGTGTGACACACTATATACGAATGCATGGCACCGGTCATATATCGTGCTGTATAGTTCCAGGTACCACAGGCTTACGTGCCACGTAATGTAATGCCTACAGGCGTACCCAAGGTTCTACCGTTAACTGCTACCACAACTACAGGAATGCTGCCCGCTGCCACCCCCCAGGGTGGATATTTAGAGCCTCCTTGAAGTACCAGGCCATCACCTGGAATAACCCGAGGGCTTTTAAGGCTCACCCCGCCCCGCCCCCCCCGCAGGCACTATCTGCCTAGCGATGTCCCCATCCGGGAACGCAGAACTGTACTACGCAATTGCCGCTCCATCTGAGATGCACACCCCGGAGCAGGTAACCCATACATGGGTACACTCACGCAGTCCGTGGGAAGGTTCATTCTCCCTTAATACAGTGTAACTTAGGGTAAATCGACCCCAAAGCGCCAGGTAAAGCAATGATATTTGTTTGCCTTCTGTACTCAATGTTAAACGTTATATGTTAATGTTATTCTGCTTTACTGTTTGCCAACCTCATATACGAAGTTTCAGCTCTACCTTAATACCTATATTGGAGCCCACTTAGCCACGTATCTGGAAGCTCCCGCTCCTCTACCCCTTGGTACGACTAGCGTACCAGACCACTAGGTCCTGTACAGGGCCGGCCTTAGGGGTGTGCGAGCTGTGCGGCCGCACAGGGCGCCATGGAGCAGGGGGCGCCGTGGATTTAAAAAAAAAAAAAAAAAAATTTTTTTTTTTTTTTTTACATTTGCAGCGGGGGCGGAGCTTACCGTGCGGCGGGGGCGGAGCTAAAAGCGCCGGAAAACTGCTGCAGGGGAAGCAGGAAGGAGTCCCTGCTTCCCCACCAAACAGTCACCAGGCAGTCACCCACCAAACAGTCACCAGGCACTGCCTCCACAATGAACTCCACAGGTAACTGTGGGATTGTCAGGTGAGTGTGACTCTCTGCCTGTGTTTATTACTGTCTGTGTGTGTATGACTCTCTGCCTGTGTTTATTATTGTCTGTGTGTGTATGACTGTCTGCCTGTGTATGTCTGTGTGTATGACTGTCTGCCTGTGTATGTCTGTGTGTATGACTGTCTGCCTCTGTGTGTGTCTGTGTGTTATACTGTCTGCCTCTGTGTGTGTCTGTGTGTATTACTGTCTGTGTCTGTGTGTATGACTGACTGTCTGCCTGTGTGTGTCTGTGTGTGTGAGACTGTCTGCCTGTGTGTGTGTGTGTGTGTGTATATGACTGTCTGCCACTGTGTGTCTGTGTGTATTACTGTCTGCCTCTGTGTGTGTGTCTGTGTGTATGACTGTCTGCCTCTGTGTGTATGACTGTCTACCTCTGTGTGTATGGCTGTCTGCCTCTGTGTGTATGGCTGTCTGCCTCTGTGTGTATGGCTGTCTGCCTCTGTGTGTATGGCTGTCTGCCTGTGTGTGTCTGTGTGTATGACTGTCTGCGTGTTTGTCTGTGTGTATTACTGTCTGCCTCTGTGTGTGTCTGTGTGTATTACTGTCTGTGTCTGTGTGTATGACTGACTGTCTGCCTGTGTGTGTCTGTGTGTGCGTGTGTGAGACTGTCTGCCTTTGTGTGTCTGTGTGTGTGTGTATGACTGTCTGCCTGTGTGTGTGTGTGTGGATGTCTTCCTGTGTGTGTGTATGGCCGTCTGACTCTGTGTGTGTGTGTGTGTGTGTCACATACAACCAATACACGCATATCACACACTGTTAATACACCCATTACAAATATCACACATAGCATACATATCACACACAGTCATCACACCTACTATCACATACACAGACAACACAAACATTACAGCATACATGGATGGACGGGGGGGGGGGCGCTGTGAAGATTTTTCGCACAGGGCGTCAAAATGCCTAAGGCCGGCCCTGGTCCTGTACATATTATCCTCACCTATACTAGCCCCTTCCCACCTCCCCACAACACCACGCCCTCAACTACCAACACAGCAATTCATAGACAAGCCAGCCCGAGTTGCACAGAACTCCGACAGCTCCTCTACACCCCATAACACATACCAACGAACATGCTCATATACTCACACAACACCAAGGGCCTCAACACGCCACATAAACGACGTATGCTCCTCAACAACATTAAACGACATTAAACGAACTAAAACAGACGTAGTCTGCAAACAAGAAACGCACTTTGTATCCACTACAGTCCCAACCTTTGCCCTCAGAGAATACCCCATACAATTTCACGCTACCCACACCTCCAAATCCCGAGGAGTATCCATACTGCTACACAACTCTCTGACCGTGGTTAAAAGAGATATCCAAGGACGATATATAATTCTACACTGTAGGATCAATGAGCGCCCATATGTCTGTATGCCTCTACAGCCCAAATGACCAACAACGTAACTTCTTACATAAAGTTCTCCATAAACTACCTGAAGATGTGAACGACCCCAGGTTCATATGTGGTGATTATAACCACATTATGGACACTCGTATGGACTCAACCATCCCAAACACGTCGGCAAGACATCATACTCTCAGGCCACACACTAAGGCATTCACAAAACTTAGCCATGAAAACAGTCTATATGACGTATGGAGAACAAAACACCCCTCAGAAAGAGAATATATGTTCTTCTCACAAGTACACAAGACATACTCCAGAATAGACCACATCCTTGCCTCAGGTACGCTGCTCCCACACATAGAGGACTGTTCCATCGGCAATATAGTGTGGTCTAATCATACCCCAATAACAATGACTTTACACTCCACCTACCAGCACCGAGCTAAGCCGCCATGGCGCCTCAATGACTCATTACTATACGATCAATCATTACTATACGATCAATCATTTACAGCGATGCTGGCGACAAACCTACAAAACTTTTTTGTGACGAATGACAACTCGGACGCCTCCATCTTCTCGATATGGCAAGCCCATAAAACAGTTATGAGAGGCCTACTAATCAGCCGTGATCAGCCATCTTAACTGAAGCGTATGCAAGAAAAACACCACACAGACCTCCTACGCAGATTGAGAGATACCACTGCGACTCACCTCCTAAACCCCTCCACTGCTCACGCTGAGGAAATACAGGTCATCACCAATCAACTCAACGCACTATCTTTGGAAAAAACAGCCCACATCCTTACCAAACTGAAATTAAGAAC
The DNA here is from genome assembly GCF_036172605.1 of Pelobates fuscus. Lineage (NCBI taxonomy): Eukaryota > Metazoa > Chordata > Amphibia > Anura > Pelobatidae > Pelobates > Pelobates fuscus. The sequence continues at coordinate 235,537,197 of NC_086318.1, forward strand.
GTACACTCAAGGTAACAGGGCAGGGAAACACCTGGCCACTCTGCTTAAAAAACAACAGTCAAACTCTAAAATCCCACACTTGATTACCGCCTCGGGCGAAAAATACATAACCCGCAAGACATCAACGACAGCATGGCCGACTATTATCACTCCCTATATAACCTCCGCACAGACCCTACACTACATCAACCAACCCCAACAGAAATTGAGGAATTTCTTGCGAAGATGCAGCTTCCCACTCTTACTAACACACAAAAAAATGTCATACAACTTCAGGTCACCACACATGAAATATTAGACACCATTAGCTCCTTGCCTCCTGGGAAATCACCAGGCCCAGATGGCATGACCAATGCTTATTACAAACAATTTGCACCACTCTTAGCCCCCTACCTACAAAGGGTATACCATCACGCCATACAGACGGGACAACTGCCAAACGAGATGTTAATGACCCATGTTGCCACTCTCCCCAAGCCAGGGAAACCCCCTAATAGATGCCAGAATCTCCGCCCCATCTCCCTACTGAACACAGATGTAAAAGTCATAGCAAATATCGTCTCCAATAGATTAGCACATATAATACCTTCACTGATACAGGAAGACCAGGTGGTATTTGTGGGAGGCAGGCAGGTGTCAGGATCGGGACAGGGATCCAACACGCAAAGTACAAACAGGAGGTAGGTAGGACCTTAGAATGGCCGGACTAACGTAAGGAGTAAGCAAAGAATGGTCTAGAGACAAGCCGAGGACGAGGGAACGAGAGAGCAGATAAGCGAGAGACAAGCCGAGTCAAATGGTAATAGAGGTAAGCAGGGTAGAACAAACAAGCCGGGTCAAAACCAAAGAGACAAATAGATAACAAGAGCACTGAGTGACTAGACAAGCTAGAACCACGACAGGGCAATGAACAAATGCAGAAAGCCCTACTTTATACCCTGGTTCTAGATAGGTAATCACGCCCCCGACGAGTCCTGATTAGTGCTCGGGACTTGATTGACAGGTCGGAACGGATTGTCGTCAAGACGTCGGCTACTGAGCGCCGCGTCATAAAAGGAAGCGGGTCCCTCGCGGCTGGCGTGTAAACGACCGAGAGAACTGCGAGGAACGAGTGAGTCAGCCCCTCTGAGAGGATGAACGTCTAAGTGTCTCACCTCCTCTGAGGTAGAGACAACAGGTACCCTGACAGTACCCCCCCTCTCAGAAACGCCCACCGGGCGGAAAGAACCGGGGCGAGATGGAAAACGAGAGTGAAAAGCCCTGCGGAGGCGAGGAGCATGCACATCCTCCTGAGGTACCCAAGTCCTCTCCTCAGGACCATATCCCTTCCAGTCAACAAGATATTGTAACCTCCCCCGAGAGATTCGAGAATCGAGGATGGAGTTGATCTCATACTCATCCTGACCCTCAACCTGAACAGCGCGAGGAGAGGATACAGTGGAGGAAAACTTGTTACATACTAGAGGCTTCAACAAGGAAACATGAAAGGAGTTAGGAATGCGTAAGGCAGATGGAAGGACCAGACGATACGCAACTGGGTTAATTCGAGTCAGAACCCTGTAAGGACCAATGTAACGAGGGGCGAATTTCATAGAAGGAACCTTCAAGCGAATGTTTCTGGTACTCAGCCATACCCTATCACCTGGAACAAAAACCGGAGCCGCCCTTCTACGCTTATCAGCGTGTTTCTTGAACAACGCGGAATTATGCAGGAGAATTAGTCGAGTTTGATCCCACAACTTCCTCAAATTGGCAACATGAACATCAACCGACGGTACCCCTTGGGAAGGAGAAACCGAGGGAAGAATGGAAGGATGAAAGCCATAATTCATGAAAAAGGGGCTAGAACGAGTAGAATCACAAACGAGATTGTTGTGTGCAAACTCCGCCCAAGGAATCAGACCGACCCAATCGTCCTGGTGTTCGGAAACAAAACAACGCAAATATTGTTCAATCTTTTGGTTGGTGCGTTCAGCAGCTCCGTTAGACTGGGGATGATAGGCAGAAGAGAAATTCAATTTGATGCCCAGTTGAGAACAGAAGGATTTCCAAAAACGGGAAACAAATTGGGAACCTCTATCAGAAACAATTTCGGAGGGTATCCCATGTAAACGAAAAATCTCTCTCGCGAATATCTCAGCCAATTCGGGAGAAGATGGAAGTTTAGGTAAGGGCACGAAATGAGCCATCTTAGTAAACCTGTCAACCACCGTGAGAATAACAGTCTGTTTTTTAGAAACAGGCAAATCGACAATGAAGTCCATAGCCAGACAGGACCACGGTCTCTCGGGAATTTCCAAGGGATGCAAAAACCCACATGGAAGCGTATGAGGTTGTTTAGTCTTCATACAGACCTCACATGCTCCGACGAAATCCCTAATATCCTTACGTAGTGAAGGCCACCAGAAATCTTTAGAAATCAAGGCACACGTCTTGCGAATGCCAGGATGCCCAGCCACCTTACTGTTGTGAAAGCACTGTAACAGTTCCAGTTGGAGTTCAGGAGGAACGAAATACCGTGCCCCAGGACCCTGTCTAGGAGCCAGATGCTGTAACTTCATGATCTCGGCAAGCAACGGAGAATGAATCCTGAGACTCGTGTTGGCGATAATATTGCACTTGGGAACTATAGAAGACAAAACCGCCTCAGATATAGTAGAAGGTTCATGTTGGCGAGAGAAAGCATCGGCTTTAGAGTTCTTAGAACCAGGTCTATAAGTGAGCACGTAATTGAAATGAGTGAGGAACAAGGACCAACGAGCTTGCCTGGCGGACAAGCGCTTGGCCTCCCCAATATAGGACAAGTTCTTGTGATCCGTCAAAATAGTAACAGGATGCAAGGTCCCTTCCAATAAATGTCTCCACTCCTTTAAAGCCATGATAACCGCTAGTAGTTCCCTGTCACCAATGTCATATCTGCTTTCAGGCCCAGATAATTTCTTGGAAAAAAAAACACATGGATGTAACGGTTTATCCACACCTAACCTTTGAGACAAGATAGCGCCTATACCTGTCTCTGAGGCGTCTACCTCGAGTAGAAAAGGCAAAGTCGTATCAGGGTGAACTAAAATCGGTGCAGAAGCAAAAAGTTCCTTGAGTGTCTTGAAAGCAACGAGAGCTTCAGTAGACCAAGTCTTAGTGTCAGCCCCCTGTCTGGTCATATTGGTAATAGGAGCAATAATAGAAGAGTATCCTTTAATGAAACGCCTATAATAATTGGAGAATCCAATAAACCTCTGAATGGCCTTGAGACCCCTGGGTAATGGCCAATCTAAAATAGACTGGAGTTTATCCGGATCCATTTTAAACCCGTCCCCAGAAATCACGTAACCAAGAAAGTTTATCTGAGATTGGTCAAAACTACATTTCTCCAATTTGCAGTACAACCCATGTTGTAGAAGTTTGCGCAATACCCTTCTGACTTGTCTGTGGTGGGTCTCAATTTCTCTAGAGTGTATTAGTATATCATCCAAATATACAATAACGCAATCATGTTGAAATTCTCTAAGAACTTCATTGATCAGGTCCTGAAATACTGCCGGTGCATTACAAAGCCCAAAAGGCATTACCGTGTACTCATAGTGCCCATAACGGGTATTGAACGCTGTTTTCCACTCGTCTCCCTGCTGAATTCTCACCAAGTTATACGCCCCTCTGAGATCTAACTTGGTGAAAATCTTGGAGCCTTTTAGACGATCAAAGAGCTCAGTAATCAAAGGAATCAGGTAGGCATTTCTAATAGTTATTTTATTCAAGCCTCGATAATCAATGCAAGACCTTAACGTACCATCCTTCTTATTCACAAAAAAAAAAACGGCCCCGGCAGGAGAGGAGGATCTCCTAATGAATCCTTTGTCTAGGTTCTCACGAATATACTCCTCTAAGACTAAGTTCTCCTTAGTGGATAAAGGGTATACCGTACCCCTCGGAGGCATGGTCCCAGGCAGGAGTCTGATCTTGCAGTCAAAGGGCCTGTGTGAAGGTAAAGTGTCAGCATTCTTTTTGTCAAAGACTGCCTTTAAATCCAGGTACAGAGGCGGTATTTGTACGTCTGTAGACTGGGTAGAATTAGCCGGTGCGTTAACTACGCAAACCGGTGAGACTTTCTGTAAGCACCTGCTCTGGCAACCCTGGCCCCATGAGACTATCTCCCCTAGTTCCCAATCAATAATAGGGTTATGTTTCTTTAACCACGGATACCCCAGGACTATAGGAACAGAAGGAGACGAAATAAGCATAAGAGATATACCTTCCTCGTGTAGGATACCAACAGTTAAGTTAACAGGTATGGTCTCACGAAAAATAACAGGTTCAGATAATGGTCTACCATCTATGGCCTCAACGGCCAAGGGTGTATCCCTTAGCTGGGATGGAATAGAGTGTTTAGTAACAAAAACTTGGTCAATAAAGCTCTCAGCAGCTCCGGAATCTACCAACGCCATCGTTTTTAGTACTCCCTTCTCCCAAGCTAAAGAAACAGGTAGCAGAAGCCTGTGATCTTTATAATTGTGTATAGAGGACAAAATAGAAAAACCCAAGGCCTGTCCTCTAGAGAAACTTAGGTGCGAGCGTTTCCCGGGCGATTAGGACAATTTAGGCGTAGGTGCCCTCTTACTCCACAATACATACACAACCCCTCCCTTCTCCTGTACTGTCTCTCTTCTTCTGAGAGGCAAGTATTGCCTATCTGCATAGGTTCTGGAAAAGCTGAGGTTGTGGATTCAGGACTTTGAAATGAAGGAGCTAGTTTAAAGGAAGGTCTACGGGTTCTATCTCGAGTGTTCTGCCTCTCTCTTAAACGTTCATCAATACGAGAAATAAAAGAAATTAAATCCTCCAAATTTTCAGGAAGCTCTCTTGTACCAACCTCGTCTAGAATTTCATCTGATAATCCGTTTAAAAATACGTCTATATAAGCCTGTTCATTCCACTTAACTTCTGCCGCCAAGGACCTGAACTCTAGTGCATAATCCACAAGGGTTCGGTTATCTTGTCTAAGGCACAACAGAAATCTAGCTGCATTGACCTTTCTACCTGGAGGGTCAAAAGTTCTTCTAAAAGCAGCGACAAAGGCATTATAATTATAGACTAACGGGTTATCATTCTCCCACAATGGATTGGCCCGTCTCAGAGCTTTATCAATGAGTAGTGTGATAATGAATCCAACCTTCGCCCTATCTGTAGGGTAGGAGCGGGGTTGTAATTCGAAATGAATACCTATCTGGTTTAAAAAACCACGACACTTATCCGGAGAGCCACCATAACGTACAGGGGGAGTAATACGGGAAGAAGCACCTACTGTGGCTACCTCTAGACCTGAACTTACAGGGGAGATGGATGTAGTACGCATCTCTTCTGGTTGATTACTAGAACGAGATAATAAAGCCTGCAGCGCTAGAGCCATCTGATTCATTCTATGATCCATGGCCTCAAATCTAGAGTCGGAAGAACCAACCTGAGTGTTTGTACCTGCAGGATCCATTGGCCCTGTCGTAATGTCAGGATCGGGACAGGGATCCAACACGCAAAGTACAAACAGGAGGTAGGTACGTATACCGGACCTTAGAATGGCCGGACTAACGTAAGGAGTAAGCAAAGAATGGTCTAGAGACAAGCCGAGGACGAGGGAACGAGAGAGCAGATAAGCGAGAGACAAGCCGAGTCAAAGGGTAATAGAGGTAAGCAGGGTAGAACAAACAAGCCGGGTCAAAACCAAAGAGACAAATAGATAACAAGAGCACTGAGTGACTAGACAAGCTAGAACCACGACAGGGCAATGAACAAATGCAGAAAGCCCTACTTTATACCCTGGTTCTAGATGGGTAATCACGCCCCCGACGAGTCCTGATTAGTGCTCGGGACTTGATTGACAGGTCGGAACGGATTGTCGTCATGACGTCGGCTACTGAGCGCCGCGTCATAAAAGGAAGCGGGTCCCTCGCGGCCGGCGTGTAAACGACCGAGAGAACTGCGAGGAACGAGTGAGTCAGCCCCTCTGAGAGGATGAACGTCTAAGTGTCTCACCTCCTCTGAGGTAGAGACAACAGGTACCCTGACAGCAGAGGACTGACGGCACAAGGAAAACCCTAGATCTACTTTACGAGATACAACGTAATAAAACCCCTAGCGTCCTATTATCTCTGGACGTTGAGAACGCCTTTGACACGCTTCATTGGCCTTTCTTAATGGCAGTTCTCCGAAAATTTGAATTCCCCCTGCAATTTCTATCACTTGTCACTTTACTCGTCACCGACAGCCAAGGTTGTGAATGGGGGCTTCATATCAAAACGGTTTCACATCTCTAATGGCTCCAGACAGGGCTGCCCCCTCTCCCCACTTCTCTATATTCTAGCACTGGAACCCAATTGATAAGAGACAACCCCAATATACATGGAATTAGGACCAAGAATCGAGAATATAAACTATCCCTCTTTGCAGATGATATCCTACTCACCTTGGAACAACCGCATATATCCCTGCCCAACTTCCACCAAATTCTCTCCCAATTTAGTGCTTGTTCTTACTACAAACTGAATATCTCAAAAACACTCGCCCTAGGCATTAACATCCCAAACCAAGAAATGTCAACCCTCAAAGCTAACTTTCACTACGACTGGAGGCGTGATCATATCAAATTCTTAGGTATCCTCTTTACACCATCCACGAACTCACTATACAAAGCTAATTATGTCAAACTCCTCACGGAAATCAGAACTCTGCTGCACAGTTGGGGGGGGCAAATATATATCCTGGACAGACCGGATAGCTTCAGTAAAAATGGTGATTCTACCAAAAATTCAATACTTGTTCCGTACGCTCCCACTCAAGCTCTCCAGTAAATATTTAAAGGATCTGCAACGTACCATAGACGATTATGTATGGGACTATAAAAAACCAAGAGTGGCACTAACCACGATGTTTAAAGCATGTGACCAAGGGGGGATGGGCTTGCCGTATGCGAAAGGATATTACAGAGTGGCGCAGATTGCCCCACTTATTGCGGCATCTCACCGTACGACCCCCATGACATGGGTCGTATTGGAGAAACATGGTGCCAGAGGTCTCTCACTCCCCACTATGGCGTGGCTACCGCTTAACCACAGACCTAAAGCATCTGAAATGCTACCGACAACCACACTGACCCTCTCCGTATGGGAAGACTACCGCAAAAAGAAGGGGACAACAACATCTCTTTTACCAATAGAAGCGTCACCTTATTCCAGATTTCAACCACAAGCTCTGGCAGAGGCATGGCATTTTCACACTGTCGCAAGTGCTGCAGGGTGACGGCCTCAAGCAACTCACTGACCTACGTGAAGAATTCAAAATGCCAACGACGGCGACCTTCTCCTACATCCAGCTACAATCATGGATAAACCTCCATAAACCGCATCAAACCGTGCGCTCACCTGACCCACACTGGCTCAAACTGACAGAGATATGCACTAAAACGAAGCCAGCAACGAAACTTATCTCGACAATCTACACTTCTGAAAAAACGGACACCCAGGCAAAACCACCTTCCTTTAGAGTGGCATGGGAACATGACATAGGGCACAAGCTCACGAATGACCAATGGATTGACATCTTTCGTGCCAATAAAAAGCTAACCCTCTGCACATCCCACACAGAACTCTCCCGTAAAATACTATACTGGTGGTATCTTGTTTCTACGAGACTTAAACATAGCTATCCAAACATGCCAGATACCTGCTGGCGATGCCAGGGTGACCAAGGCACCCTGCTACACATATGGTGGCAATGCCCACTATTGAAACAGTTCTGGTCACAGGTCCTAGACCTAGCGATATGCTGCACCCAAGCGCACATCACCCTGCTACCTGAAACATTCCTGCTACTACTACTCCCCCGGACGCCTTACACACATACTAGATATTTGTTATACCACATCTGTATAGCAGCCCTCACCGTCATAAGTAGGAAATGGAAACAAACCACTGCCCCTACGATCAACCAGTGCATCACAGCTATAGAAACCACTAAAACGTATGAAACCATAGCAAGGAAATCAACACAAACCAACCCCTATTGGACTGTGGCATGGGACATATGGGATAGAAGCAAACCATGCTGAATCGCCAATAAAACACTACCTGAATCAAGGGACATACCTCCCCGACTGGAGGAAATTCATGGCCCACGCTGGCCCGCACCTGCGCACCTACACACCTACACCTCATATACAACCCAATACACATATACCGCATACCAACCCACATGACATACACACTCACCACCCTATCCTAGCCAGATCTCCCCCTTACCCTCCACTTAAAGACTGCCTACCACGCAAGTAATATTGAATCGTACACTCAAGCCACATCCGACCCAATGTAAACAAACGAGACCCACGATTGCACGTTAGAGTTCAGATGTTGTGGCACCATGAATGTTTTACGCATATTGCATCACCTTGAATCCACATTGTGACCATGAGTATCTACTGTAACCGTGATAACTCTTGTGACGATTTATATAACCTTACCTAACCTCCCTTTGCCTTCTGTACCCACCCCCTCCTACCTCTTTATTGCAAAATAAAAATTGTCGAATTCAAAAAAATAATTATCTGTACATTACCAAATCTGTCTACATGCATTAAAGGGACATTATAGTCTCCAGAAGGATATTGATACTTTAGAGAGAGTTCAGAGAAGTGCTATTAAACTGGTTCATGGATTGCAGGATAAAACTTACAAGGAAAGGTTAAAGGAACTTAACATGTATAGCTTGGAGGAAAGACTAAACAGGGGGGACATGATAGAAACATTTAAAGGGACACTATAGTCACCCAGACCACTTCAGGTTTTAACCTTTCAGATGCAGACATAGCAGTTTCAGGGAAACTGCTATGTTTACATTTGGGGTTAAGCCAGCCTCTAGTGGCTGTCTTCCGGACAGCCACTAGAGGCACATCTGAGACGCTGGAGGCATATTATGCCTCCATCGCGCAGAGCGTCCATAGGAAAGCATTGAATTCGGCTCCACTGACGTCGGATGGGGGAGCTGACGTCGGCGGGGGAGGAGAGGTCACCAGCGCCGAGGGAGCCCAGTGCTGGAATAAGGTAAGCTGCTGAAGGAGTTTTAACCCCTTCAACGCCATGGGAGGGGGACCCTGAGGGCGGGGGCACCCTCAGGGCACTATAGTGTCAGGAAAACCACTTTGTTTTCCTGACACTATAGTGATCCTTTAAATACATTAAGGGAATCAACATAGTAAAGGAGGAGACTATATTTGGAGTGGTAGAGGTTAACACAGTAAAGGAGTTTAAGCATGTGTGGGATATGCATAAGGCTATCCTAACTATAAGATAAGGCCAGGGACTAATGAAAGTATTTAGAAAATTGGGCAGACTAGATGGGCCGAATGGTTCTTATCTGCCGTCACATTCTATGTTTCTATGTTTCTAGATGAAATTTGAAAATTAACTAATTAAAATTAAATTAAACAAAATTTTCAACTCTGCACAACCCTAATTAAAACTTTCTTTCTTTTTGGCACAGTGGGAGTAGATGATATTTTAACACATTTGCAGACATTAACTAAGTGGCACAGAAATGATTTCTTCTAGAGACTGTTTACAAATGTGATCTCCTTCCAGAAATTAAACAAGGTGCCAGAGTCTCCTGGCAGAGAAATCCATTCCTCAACAGGCTGATAATCATTCTTGGAGGATAAATACAAGTGAGTGAGGCTTTATGGACTAAATTTTATTTTGCAAATACATTACAGTAAAAATGAATATACTCTATTTTAGGAGTGAGTGTGGTTAATAAACATTTGAAATCTGCAGTTGTGCAAGATAGACAATGTGTTACCAATATTTTTTTTTAAAAACAAACTGAAACAGCAGCACTGAAGCAGCATTGTAACCCTACTTAAAATAGCACAGCCTATTATATAAATATATATATTTTTTATATAAAGAAGCAGATGTTTCTCAATCTGGAACAAATAGCACAAGAGGATGATTCACAGGTCAGTAAAAGTAGGGACTGTCCCAGAAAACTAGGACATAAGGCCATTATGTCAATTACTATTATTATCCTTTATATAGTGCCAACATATTCTGCACTTCTCTACAATTATGTAAAAGGGATATTTGAGGTGAAGAAGGCCTTGCTCTAGAATTTGAGGCAGGCATGTATATATCGTTTTGCTTTGCCCAGGGACACTTACTGATAAGGTGTTTTGACTGGAATTGAAAACCTGAGTTAATATGTCAACATCTACCTAATACCAAACTTATTTTATTATGAACTGCATTTCATCAAAATTTGGCCAATTGTGCATTTGTCCAAATTCCCAATTTTCAAGCCACTATATAGACTGATCACGAAACAAACAACTCAGCAACGAATGAGCATATTAATTTTATTGATTGATTCAGAGTTCCATTATTTACTCCAAGAAAAAAGGGAAATGGAATGTTTTTTTTTTTGGTAGTGGCAAATATGCAGCGTAAAGAGATTAATAAAATTCAATGACTAGAATTACAATTCTCATTTTTACCAAAAGCTGATTACGGTCAAATTCAGCCAACCAGACTGAATCTGCACTAATCGGTTGGACACATGCAGTGTCCAATTTAAAATCTGTGCTTTTTGCATGTGAACCCTATGCAAAGGATTTGGAAGATTTGCAAAGCACCGATTTTAAAAGAATCAGGACCATCCTAGTAGGGAATGATTTACTGAACAGAGTTATACCATTTCCAGTAGGATTCAAGACGTAACAGAGGTTTGTCTGATAATCTCTTTTTGAGATCTCGCCTGTTTGATTCCCACAAATTGCAAAGAACTCAAGAGATGCGTAGACTGCAGAATGTCTTGCCACAGGTTTGTGTGAGGTGCCATCTGTATACACTGTGCATATAGAAGATCTGAATCAGTGGTGTACTAACCAGGTGCATTCTGTACAGCTCCTATGTGTGCTCTGCACTATTGCTGGGAACCGCTATGTAACGTCATCCCAGCTCCAACATCAGTGTAGAGATTCAGGGAACTTGGTAATCAGTGCAGATCCCCAATGGACTGCAAGGATGTGGCTCCACTGCAGCTCTTACAAGGTAAGAAAATCGTGGTCGGATGGATCTCATTGTATAAAATTAAACATATATATATGTGTGGGTATGAATCTGAGTGAGTGAGTATGTGCTTGAATGTGAGTGTATGTGAATGAGTGAGTGCTGTTTCTCTTTTGTGTTTTATAATTATTTAGAAACAATTCTGTGCAAAAGTCTTGACAGGCAGATGTTATAACATGCTGTAAAGTTAGAATGCTTTCAAAAATAGAAATGTTAATAGTTCATATTTTATCAATTAACAAAATGCAAAGTGAATGAACAAAAGCATACAATAATTTACGAATGTGCAACATTTCAAAAGCTCTCTATAAGTTTGTTTAAAATCGGTGCTTTGTACATTTTATGGAACATATATACTTTCCATAGGATTCAGAAGTGAAAAGCATGGGGTTTCATAAAAAGGAATGCATCAGTTTGAATCGGGCGCTTTTGGTTCAAAGACCTGAATTGACTGGATTTGGCTTTAGTAGATCTGCTCAGGATTCAGTAATATTTACCAAATTTTGTGCATCCAAATTTTTACACTGTGCCCTATTAACTCTTGTTTAAGGTACAGGTGATACTCGAAAAATGTGAATATCGTGCAAAAGTTAATTTATTTCAGTAATGCAAAGTAAAATGATAAACTAATATATGAGATAGACGCATTACATGCAAAGCAAGATAGTTCAAGCCGTGATTTGTCATAAGTGCGATGATTATGGCTTACAGCTCATGAAAACCCCAAATCCACAATCTCAGTAAATTAGAATATTACATGCAATCAATAAAACAAGGAGTGTACATAGAACAATATCGGACCTCTGAAAAGTATAAGCATACATATGGACTCAGTACTTGGTTTGGGCCCCTTTTGCAGCAATTACTGCCTCACTGCAGCGTGGCATGGGAGCTATCAGCCTGTGACACTGCTGATGTGTTATGGAAGACCAGGATGCTTCAATAGCGGCCTTCAGCTCTTCTGCATTGTTCAGTCTCATGTCTCTCATCTTTCTCTTGGGAATGTCCTATAGATTCTCTATGGGGTTTAGGTCAGGCGAGTTTGCTGGCCAATCAAGCACAGTAATCCCACGGTCATTGAACCAGGCTTTGGTGCTTTTGGCAGTGTGGGCAGGTGCCAAGTCCTGCTGGAAAATGAAGTCAGCATCCCCATAAAGCTCGTCTGCAGAAGGAAGCATGACGTGCTCCAAAATCTCCTGGTAGACGGCTGCGTTGACCCTGGACTTAATGAAGCACAGTGGACCAACACCAGCAGATGACATGGCTCCCCAAATCAACACAGACCATGGAAACTTCACACTGGACTTCAAGCATCTTGTAGTGTGTGCCTCTCCATTCTTCCTCCAGACTCTAGGTCCTTGGTTTCCAAATGAGATGCAAAAGTTGCTCTCATCAGAAAAGAGGACTTTGGACCACTGAGCAACAGACCAGGTCTATTTTTCTTCAGCCCAGGTAAGACGCTTCTGACGTTGTTTTGTTGTTCAGGAGCGGCTTGACAAGAGGAATACGACATCTGAAGCCCATGTCCAGGATCCATCTGTGTGTGGTGGCTCGTGATGCACTGACTCCAGCCTCAGTCCACTCCTTGTGAAAATCCCCAACACTTTTGAATGGCCTTTTCTTGACAATATTTTCCAGGCTGCAGTCATCCCTGCTGCTTGTGCACATTTTTCTTTCACACTTTTCCCTTCAACATAACTTTCTATTAAGGTGCTTTGATACAGAACTTTGGGAACATCCAACTTCCTTCACAATTACCTTTTGAGGCTTTCCATCCTTATGGAGGGTGTCAATGATGGTTTTCTGCACAACTGTCAGGTCAGCAGTCTTCCCCATGATTGGGATTCCTACTGAACCAGACTGAGAGACCTTTCAAAGGCTCAGGAACCCTTTGCAGGTGTTATGGCTTACTTAGGTGATTAGAGTGGGACACTGTGAGGCTAGAATATTGCACCTTTTCACAATATTCTAATTTACTGAGATTGTGGATTTGGGGTTTTCATGAGCTGTAAGCCAGAATTATTTCATTTATGACAAATCATGGCTTGAACTACCTTGCTTTGCATGTAATGTGTCTATCTTATATATTAGTTTCCTCTTTTACGTTGCATTACTGAAATAAATGAACTTTTGCACGATATTCTAATTTTTTCGAGTATCACCTTTATGTCACTAGTAAGCTGGTATTCAAGCAGCAACATTGAATCTCATACACCTAAATTATAAAAAATCCCAATTTATTTTAAATCATATATTTGAAAACGGTCTATACCCAAGGTGTATTTGAAAGCTTAATATATTTTCACTGTCATATTTCCTTAAGTTATAGCTCTGTATCTCCATCTAGTGAAGAATTCAGGTAGTGCAACTTGGATTTCTTTTTTTCCAGTAGTCAGTTCCAGTGGTTTTTAAAATTGCATGAGCCTGGTGTTGTCCATTTATCAAGTGTAATGTAATGGATATTAAAGGCTGGGTGTTTTTCAATTAATCTATTTAATTCTGTGCAGGAAGAGAAGCAGAAGACCATAGAGTCTAACTGTTAATTGTCACTGTTTGACCCAAGAAATATGGCTTAAAGGTAGGAATTAGTTATTCTCAGTTTTTACATATACTTTATTATAAAAAATTAACAAAAAAATAAATAAAAAAAAAACAAGCAAACTTTCCTTTTCAAATTACTGGAAGGAATATTGTCTTAAATACTTTTGAGGTGAGTTGGTCTTTAAAGGACAAGTGTCACTTTAACACTATTTTTGTTATAATGAATAATAATTTCATCAAGTTTTGAAAATAAAAAGATTCTGTGTTAAACAAAGTAAATGTAAAAAAGGAGAAAACCTCATCCCTACCGTTAGTATATGAGAGGGATCCATCTGACATAAACGCATACCTTGGGTCAGACAGCGTTTAAAGCGATCTATACAGTCTTTCTGGTTTTCCTTTTTTTTTTACTCCCTGCACAGTGCAGTGACATCATCATACCCAATAACTATCTGTTTCAATCACTGGCTGATCCAAAGTGTGTGTATATGGCTGAATCATATACTTAATATTTATTTTTTAATAAATTCCTTTTAAAACATGATGAACGGATCATTATATTTAAAGATAGAGTTGAGATGACAGTTCTCCTTTAAGTAAGGTTCCTTTTCAGTAGAGACAATTTACCCACAATCCATTAGTCAAAAGAATCCCACAGTGGAGCAAGCTGCAGGCATTATGGACAGTGGAGAAGAATATGGCAGCATTGGCAGTGCTGTTTTAAGATGGTCTCTGGGTCTCCACAGCTTTTTTTTTTGTTTTGGAATGTTATTATTATTATTATTATTATTATTATTATTATTATTATAATTGGCATTTATGCAGCACCAAATTATTCAGCAGTGCTTTACAAAATGATACAGGAACAATAGGTAGATGAGGACTCTTTTCAAATGAGCTTACAGTCTAGAGGAGGTGGGGTATAAAAACACAATAGGGCAGCAAAAGGGACAGCAAACACAAAAAAGTGGAAAAGTAGCAGAACTGGAGTTGAGAGTGGAGTATGCCTCTTTAGGAGAGAGCAAGAGACAGATATGGGACATAGAAGTTAATCTGGAAGGCCATAAGCATTTCTGATGGGTGTTGAGGTACTTCTTAAACGATTGAAGACTAGGGGAGATTCTGATCGGGGTAGGCAGGTCGTTCCAAAGGAAGGGAGCAGCCGGTGAGAAGTCCTGCAAAATGGACCCAGTGTAAACACTCAAGTTTAGGTAATCATAATTTTGCCATGGAGGAATTATTGAAACCCTAATTAGTTCAAAACCTTAATCTCACTAAAGATTATATTACTCACGCCTTATCCACTTCGTATTTATTACTGCAGGTTTAATTTTTGCTGAAAGTGCTATTGTTGTCATTTTCTTTTTTGGGGGGTTTTATGGTCCCCATACCGCTGTGGAATCTGCTGACTACACTATTGCACATATCCTATAAATGGGGATTATATCACTGCACGCCATTCATAATAGAGCTGGTCTTTAGCCCTAAATGTTAGCAGGACTAAAGTGGATCTACATATTATCAATACAATATATTGTCGAGACATACTACACTATTGGATTTTCCTCTGATTTTTATTTTTTTTTGTATATTGATACGGGTCTCAAGCATTTCCTGATCTGGTCCCCACATAGAGAAAATATTTCCCTACTGGAGTTGGCTGTTCTTCCTGCAAGTTTGAATATTTCTTTGGACATTTTATTGGTCATTTTATTTTCTTTTTTAATATTGGTTTTACTATTAGTAAATAATCTTTTGTACCCATTGAAAATAATTTTATTACAATTGTATTGGCACAACCTTCCTCTCCATGTGTTATATTTCTTTTTTGGGTCTGTGAAGAAGCCCCATCCCTTAGGTGTGCTGCCTTTTCTTTACTATTTGATTTGGTTGAATCCTTTGCTGTTCTTTGTACTGTGCTGGAAAAGTCAGAAAACACACAAACGCATATACTTTTCCTATGGAACATAATAGACTAATGATACACGTGAGTGATTCTACTACTACTTCTGTAAGAGAAGCTCCAGCAACTGATCCAGAACCATGGAGTAGTTATGAATGGGATGTGTGGTTACCTTGTGCTGAATTTGCACAGGCATGTGCACGGTTGCCTAGACACATCACAATGCAGCTGTAGACTCAGAAGAGTTGAGGTACATCTAAGTAGGGAACTCGGACCTGATACTCTTTATTTTAGATGGTGGTCTAGGTTGGATAGCATGGAGGGGAATAACATGAAGCAGGACAGAATCTCTTGCTGGTTAGAAAAATTCAGAGGTGAGGGGCTAGAAAGGATGAAGTTTGGAAGCAAATTTTACTTCCTCATTGTGAAGAACAGGGAAAATGCAACTTTGAACACTCTCTCTTATTCTTTTATGTATCAGTGAATGTGTCTGCATGTACGCCTGAATGAGTATCTGTGAGTGTGTGTGTAAGTATCTGTAAGTCTATATATGTGTGTTTGTCTGTGTGTCTATTTTTGTATGTATTTGTGTATCTGTAAGTGTGGCTACATGCGTAAATATTCAGATGTTTCTATTAGTGTATGTGTGTATCTTGTGTGTCTTGAAGTGTGTGTGTGTGTGTGTGTATGATCTTGTATATATATATATATATATACACACACACATATATATGAATTTGTTACTGCTTGTATCTGTATTTATCTATCTTTGAGTATGTATGTCACACATAGTCACAGACTTCATTCACACAAACAGACAGCAATGCATATAACTCACAGCTACCCATACACATCAATAACTGCTATTCACACACATAAACACACATTACTCAGAGCTATTCACATATCATACACTGTCACACACAGCACTCACAGCTACCGATGCACATCCCTAACTGCTATCTACACACAGAAACTCACATCACTTACAGGTACCCATATATTATACACTATCCCTTATATCACTCACAGCTACCTACACATCACTTTCGGCTACCCACATAACACTCAGAGCTACCCACATATCACACACTGCAACAACATACATCACTCACAACTACCCACACATTACTGACAGCTACCATAACATCACTTACAACTACCCACACACCACATACATCACTCACAACTACCCAAACCAAACTTATCTCTCACAGTTACACACACAGCCACACAAATCACTCATACCTACTCTTACATCACACACAGAAAAAAACACACACTGACAATCACAACACTTACATCTACCTTGCATCTACACAACACACACAGTTGCGTACACCACACACACAGCCTTTTAATAAGTAGCTTCTTCTTGCATACACATATGCCAATGATGTATTGAAACCCCTATCTTGGGCAAATAGGAAGCACCTGGCTGGTACACTTGTTAAACTGCTACATTTGTTTGACTACCAGCAGCTTTGAAATAAACACAGGCATTTCCTGTGGGATAGCACAGTCTCCTGTCCATCTTCCTGGCTGCATGAGGTTAATTTCCGTTCCTTCAATATCTTAAGTTTGGCACATTGCCAGGCTGAGTTTCAACCAACTGTGCATATTATACAATGTCACTGGAGCTATTGATTGCACCCATATAAATATCAGATCCCCCCAAGACCAAGAGCACTTATATAGGAATTGCAAAAAATTCAGTTCAATCAATGTGCATGTTGTTTGTACAAACAGCATGTCAGTGTGGTCTTTCCTGAAAACAGTCAGGAGTGGGCTCATATATCCTAAGTAACTTACATATCTTTGAATAGTTTGAGGGGGGGGGAGGGGGCATTTCTCACAAGGATGTGGAACCCCCATAAGTTACACAAATCCCACCTCTACATTCCTTGCTTGTCCACTTGTTTGCATTTTCTGCTGTTTGTACTTTACTTTCTAGGTACAGATGATGCTCTGAGATTTAGCATCTGTTTCAGCCTAGGTGTTGCAGTATATAGGTTAGGTCCATGGTACCAGGGACACACCTGTCACTCAGAATCCAGGTTCAACAAAGAGGGCATACAATAGAGTCCATCACAGTATGAGGATTAATATTGAATGCAGCATTGTTCTTTGTAGCGGACTCAGGGTAACCCGACTGGTTACCTCCGCTATTTTCTTTCTCAGCTAGACTGGAACCGTTATGAGATTATGCTTTATTCCCCCCAGTAAAATGATGAGACATAGTTCTGGGAGTCAACTGATTTTATTCTGGCCACACACAGCTTTTATGCACTGACCTCTAACATGGGGTCTCCAACACAAAATTACGATTACTGATTTGTTTACAAGCTTGTCACCTGAGGCATACCGGATATCAAGTTCCCAGTACGGAAAGGTGCGCCGCTGACGGAACTCCTATACTGGCTTCACAGCATTTCCAGACATAATACTTATTACAGCACTCACGGAACCTACACCAAAGTATTCCTTCCCATGTGACCCTCCTTCTAACATCTAGGATCAGCACGGAACGGCAGGTGCCCAGTGGCTGTATTTTGCAGTACATAGGGTCTCTGCATTCAGCTCACACAAGCTTGTGAGTATACTACATGGGGAGGGAGGTTTCTAGCCAGAGGGGATAGTCTTGTATAATATACATCGTTTTTATGTAGGATTTTTTATTTTTTCTCAGTCCTAAACATTTTTTGCACTTTGACTTTTATTGATTATATTTATATTTGCATTCTATTTTACCTCAAATAGACTTACTTCACAATAGAAGCTCTTCTTTCTTTTCCCTTTTTTTTTGTTCTGTCTTTTTTATGCTTTTTAGGCATATCAACTAAAAAATTCTTGGCTACCTACAGAAATTTAAAGGGATGTGTGCATGCATGGGCTTCAGTTTAAACACATGTGAATGGAGCAACTCAAGAAGGGGGGTGAGTAACAAGGTGTTGTACTATGAGGGTATAAATAGTTTTTATGTCATTCTAATAGATCTGTCCAGATGAAAGTTTTATTTTAAAACTGAAACATTAATCTTTTTATTTTGAGCTAATAAAAGTTATATTTTTAATGCAAAGTCAATTGGAGTGTGCTGAAACTGATGTTTTGGGTGGGTCTGTAAATAATAAATAAATTCCAAATGCACAATATTACATATACAACTTACAAAGCCAAACTCTTGAAAGCTTCCTTTACTCTTCTCGGGCTGTGTCATGTATCTATTCTACTGAAGATTTCCAGTGTCCTATTCTTTAAATATATGTACTGGAATATCCAAGCTAGAAGCAGCCAAAGTTGCACCGACACTGAAAGAATGTGTTGAAAATGTAGAAGGGTCAAAGCCAAGTTCCAAGAGAGTTCTAATGTAAAATAAATTTAGTTGACACAAGTGGTATATCGTGCATAAACAGAAGGGCATATTCCTTGGACAACCTGTTATTGTGCGGCAGTAGATGTCTATTGTTATACTGGGCTCATATTTGGTGGGATCAAAGGGGAATTCTACAGGAGTCCCTGTTTGATTGTTTTTTTAGTGTATCTTAATATGAGCACTTAATGAACCCCGATTTTAACAAGATCATAGATATTCAGACAATGGGATGAACCCATAATATTACTTGTAATGCCTTAAATACGGCATTAGTGTTGAGGATGGTCTACTCATCATATGACCTTGAGAATGTTTACTAGGGTCAGTAGGCAGAATCGTTGTGATTAGTAAAAGTAGTAAGCAAATGATGAATGCCTGTCAGATAACATTTATAGTATCATGTGATAGTTTAGATAGGTGGCAAAAATAAGTAAATGCCACCCTAGACTTAATGGAATAAGATTTGGTCATCTGAAAACTGGATACGCATCTACTGAAAATAGCCAGAGCTCTGTTATATGTTTCTTGTGTGCTTGTGAATAGGGCAGATTGTGTCAGCAACCTGCTATGGGCCAATAAATGGGCTAGTCCAGTGTGCCGACTCGAAGTCTGGGGATTTAATGTATTTCTTGACAGTCAGGTTGAGTTTGCAGAAGTCCTGAAAATGAGAAAGGGACAGAGCATCATTAGTTGAGTTATGACAGCCTGGGATGTGAACACAAACCAGATAAAATTGATGGTTAGCTACTAGTCAGGCAAATGTCCTAGCAAGAGGCAGAGTAGCCTTGAAATAATTGCATGACCCTGAGGTATTATGCGCATGACTAAATTTTGTGAACCCAGGAGGGACAGAAGATTCAAGTCTAACCAAATTCGCCAGATTTATGTCAGGGAGATTGGACTGCCAAAACCAGACTAGATGGGGAGTCTATCATCTTGTCCATGCCAGTGTGACCCCTTGTTTGGAGAACAAGTCAATGCTTCCAAAATTGTCCAGGTAGTGAATGCTATTGGGCATTGTATGATATTGAGGAGGAACTAACACATGATTCCGCAAATTGCAAAATAATTTATAGCTACCCTTGGCCTTGAAAGTAAGTCTAGAAGGAATGAGTAATTCTTCCTGATAATTCCTCTCCTTGTTCTGAAGCCTGTGACATACTACGAATGGAAAAAAAACATGTAAGCAAATGTACCTGAAATGAGGAATCCTGACAATAAAACAAATGACAGTAGGTAGGCCAAATGAATGTCTGATTACTTTAATTATGACATGCGATATGTCCTCTCGCTATACCTGTTCCAGGGTCTGCCTCTGAACCCTAAACCTGAGGGTCCAACCAACATCATATTATACTGGCGTTGGCCTTCGCATGAGGAATTGCTAGAGGTCTGGTTAAAGAAAGGTAGAAATTGTTGCTGTTTTTTGTTTTTCCAACCCACTGCAATCAAAACCGAATACAAATTGTCCTGGGTACTCATAAAGGTACTGCACTTACACAGAGGCATATATTCACAAAAACACTCACCTTCATCCATGCTCATGTTCTCACACTCACTTACTCATACAAAAACACTCACAGATCCACTATTATAAACACATTTTACAAACATATATGCACTGCAACAAATATAGGCACACTGCCTGCCATACATATACACAAACAGATATATAATGTCACACAAATGCCACACATTGCCACACACTATTACACAGCACATACACAACATATACAAAAACAGATACACACTGCCAAATGTCCACCAGCGTTTTCACACATTTCTAACATTAGAATATTCTTAATAATGTCACTGTATTGCTATTTATGCTTATGTTAACTTGAGTTGTTTAGGCTACTTTCACTTCCTTAGGCCTTGTAAGAAAGTAAAGAAGTTGATGATTGAATTTGAGTAATTCATAATAACCCACGTCTTTTTTGTAACCCACAGGTTAGAAAAAAAGGTTTGTTTTGACAAATGTTAGCAGTTCAATATATGGAAACTGTTGTAAACAGTCAAAGGTTTTTGGGGTAGCTCTGAGTGTTGGTTCCCCACTCTTTCATTTGTCCTTCATTTTAAACCTATGCTTCAGTGAATTGTGCCTGAACTGCATATAGAATAAGTGTTTCCACACATTTCTATAAGAAAACATCACAGAAGAGACTAACATTCTCATTGAGAAACCTTTGAATCTGCACTCACGTGTGCGTTATCTGAGGTCTGTGATGGAGCTGCAGTACTTGAAGATGTTGGTCTGAGGTCTGGAACCTGGTCTGTAGCAGAGGAGGCAGACTTGCTCAACTAGAGCATGCCTGTCACTTCTGTTAGCTCAGGGGAGCTAACAGAAGGAGGACGCAAACCTCCCTGGCTGTTTGATTGACAGCCAGGGGGGTCTTACACTATTTAACTATACAAGTGCCTAAATTTGCAATTTTATAAACTGAGGTCAAAATAGGATACTCTCCACCCGTAAAGCTCTACAACAAGCTGAAGTACTTTTATAGGTGTGTAGTGATCCTTTAAGTTAGATGTACTATGAACTTATTTGGTTTGTTGGTATATTGTTTACTACACTTTTAAATGTGTTTACCTTTTCCTTTTTTTTACTGTTTTTAGTCTTGGGTCACAATTTCTTTCTGTCCAGTAGGAACATGATAACATTAATCTTAATGCAAAATTAAGGGTTAAACCCTTCAAAATCTATTGGTAAAAAACAGTTAATATTGAACCCTATTTTTTTAGCATATACTTTTCTTTTTCTACTGAGCATCTCCTGATGTAAATAGAGAAAATTAGAGCTGTGATTTCCATATAGATTGTGTTCATCAGTGTGCTTTCTAATTGATTTCCCTTTTCCAGCACATAAACTATGTCCAGCATATAAACTATGTCTAGTACAGGGAATCATTTTTACTGCCTTTTGGCATGCACACAACAGTACTGGAAAACATGGAGGATCTGGTAACCCTACTTATACACACTGGAGTCAGAGTAAGCCATTAAAGGGACACTATAAGCACTGAAATAGATTTTAGCTTACTGGAGAGTGTTTGGTGTATAAATCATGCCCCTGCAGTCTGACTGCTCAATTCTCTGTCATTTAGGAGTAAAATCACTTTATTTATACAGCCCTAGCCACATCTCCCTGCATGTGGCCTACACAGTCTTCCTACACATGCCCTGTAAAGAAAGACTCAATGTTTAAACTTTTATTGCACAGTGCATTTAGAATGTCTTATCTCCTGCTCTGTTATTCCTCTGCCAGAGCCCATGTATGTGATAAAAGTTCTATTAACTGAGCAGGAGATAAAAAAAACCCTCTAAAGTAAACACTTTAGTGTTCTCAGTGCTCAAAGTGCTCTCAGATCTGATTGAAAATTAAACCATTTATTCCATGCAGGCTATGTGTGGGTCACAGCCAGCAGAGGTGTGACTTAGGCTGCATGTAAGAACGGAACAGATTGCAGGAACATGATCTATACACTACAACTGCTTTGTAAGCTTAAGTTGTGTTTGGTGCTTAGAATATCCCTTTAAGTGTTGATAGCATGGGTTATTTGAATTTTGTACATGGTTTGTAAGATTTGAAAACTAACTAATACCGAATTATATGGTAATAGGTCAAATTATATGCTTAATACATCTAAATCAACTATTATGAGTTGGAACCTAGATAAGGTTACCAAATATACACTTAAGAGAGAATATACCTTTAAGTGGAAAACAGATAGTACTGAGTATCTAGGTATAATTCTTACCTCTCATGAATTTTTTTTTTTTATCAAGGCTAATTGGGAGGCATTGTGGAATCAAACCACTAGATTGCTCAATGATGTGAAACCTTTGGAACTGTCATGGCTGGAACGAATTAACGTCATAAAATCTTATGTCCTTCCAATCTGGAACTATCTCTTTGGGGTGATTCGAACATGTTTACATAGATCAAATTTACTTAACATTTTCTGATTATATATCCAAAGGGAAAAAGCCAAGAATTAAGAGAAAGATATTGGAGAAAAGCATAGATAAAGGAGAACTATCAATCCCTAATATTAAAAAATATCATTATGCTACCATCCTTAAACATATCTCTAAATGGTTTAAAATAGAATCTAAAGATTCTTGATATAATATTGAATTTTTTTTGTTGGAAATATCGGATCTTTCCCTGTTTATGTGGATTGATCCCAAAAGATTGGGTATTGACAGGTCTACAGGTATCAATGGTGGGAAAAACTATTTTAACTATCAAATTCTAAAGTTCTGGTCTAGATTCAAGATAGAATACAATTTGTCATGGGATAACATTATCAGATCTAAGAGCAGTATAAGCCTCTTAGAATATAATATCGAGGATATTAATCTCTGTACGTGGAAAAAGAATGGCATAAAGGTTTTAACCGATATTTTAAATGGTTCTTATATAAAATCTTTCCGCAAAATAACTCTTGAATTCCATATTCCCCCAAAATAAGTTTTCCGCTATTTTAGAATTAAAAGGTATCTGAGAAAATTTACATGTAAGGAAGATAACAAAATCAAGGGCTTGGATTGCTTATTGAAATACAGAGATAGTGTTAGAACTTTGATGAGAAGTACCCTATTTGATGATGAAGATCTATCTATAACAGACCCAGTTATAAGTATAATAAAAAATTGGAAAGACGATCTTGAAATAGAGATTAGACATTTGGACTGGTATAAGATTATACCAGAAGTTAAGAAATTTATACATTGCTTTAATCTTATAGAACTACAGTATAAGATACTAACTAGATGGCATTTTGTTCCAAAGAAAATTAAGAAAATGTTTTCTAGATATTCTTCTCTTTGCTGGTGTTGTAACCACTTAGAAGGTTCTTATACTCATATTTAGTGGAACTGTCTGAAATTAAAACCTGTATGGGAACTAACATATAACATATTAGAGATTCTTACAGGTTCTCCCATGATTTTTTAGACCCCTGGGACCCCCTGATAAAGGTTCAAAATAGGATATGGTCGATAATTATGGTCTGCACTATGAAGACTGGTGGTTTGAAACTTTTTTTCCGTATATTTTAACGATTAGAGTCCATTGGTTAAGTCTTGTCCTTTCTGTCTTGTTTGTTAATGTTTTAAAATCACCAAGTGTTAAAGTAGACTGTCCAATGTTTAACTTATTTAATAAGCATACTGGGATCTACAGAGACGTTGGAATGTCAAATATTGTATTTTGATGATATGTAACTGTGCTTTTTATATTTGTAAAAATCAATAAATATAAAAAAAAAAACTAATACCGTATTTGCTCAAATTTAATGCGCACCTTTTTTGGAAAAGATATTTTCAAAAATTAATGTGCATTAGATTCAATTACATTACATTCGGGGCAAAATTTCTAATTTACTGGCGAATTTCATTTCGGTGAATTCACACAGGCAAATATTGTTCCTGGAAGAGGGCTCAAGAAAGAATAGATTTAACATGTAACACTAAAACTGAAATGTCATCAATGTTAGTATGGTATATGGTGATAAACATTTTCATTGTAGCACAATGTTGTATAGTAGTATCTTCTTGTATAAATGTGCATTACATTTGACAGCAAACAAAATGCTCAGCTTCCAGGTATCAAAAATTGAGGTACACATTCGATTCAAGTAAATATGGTACTTATCTGCAATGTGTGCTTGAACCTGCTCCAGAATCATGCTTTACGTTCTTTACTATTATGTTTATGGTGGGCACTGCACATTTCTGGTGAAAAATAGCATATAGTGGCACTTTCTTACACCCAAAAAGTGGAACAGAAACCTAAACACTTAACGTTAGCAGTGAATAATATAGCTGGTCAAAAATTGTATTACAGCACAATGTAAACATTTTACAAAATGTACAAAAATATAAGCAATAGTAAAAAATGTGAAATAAAAATGTGTAACAAATGTATTATTATGAACTAAACTCACAAAATAGAGAGCCAATCTGCCTATTAACAATTGGATTAGGTGGGAAGCATTTCTAGACCATTGCAGGTGATCTTAAGCCTTCTTTAAGTCTTATTAATAGTGTTGTCGCGAACCCGAAATTTTCCGGCGAAAGAACCGGCGAACCGCGCGAACCGCCATTGACTTCAATGGGCAGGCGAATTTTAAAACCAACAGGGACTCTTTCTGGCCACAAAAGTGATGGAAAAGTTGTTTCAAGGGGACTAACACCTGGACTGTGGCATGCCGGAGGGGGATCCATGGCAAAACTCCCATGGAAAATTGCACAGTTGATGCAGAGTCTGCTTTTAATCCATAAAGGGCAGAAATCACCTAACATTGACACCTGTCCTCAAAGCCCTGCCCTGATACACACTGACACAGAGCAGAATAGAGACTGTTCCCCGTCCTCAGAGACCATGATACACACTGACACAGAGCAGAATAGAGACTGTTACCCCTACATAGGGTCACTTGGCAGATAAGGCGGGGTCGTGGGAGGGGGAGGATGACTTTCACCTCTTCCCCTGTTACATTCCCGTTGTGCTGTGACATCACCCTTATACGCTGTGTAAAGCATACTATTTAATTTGATCAGCATGGCCACTTGAGTTTTTATAGTTTTCACGCTGCTTGTAGTTTATATATGGTTCACAAAAATCAAACAAACGATAAAGTAAACGTGTAAGGATTCAGAATATTCTTTCAAACCCTTACACATTGTGTGTACGTATTTTTTGTCTTAAGTTTGTGGCTTTAAAGAGGTTTACGTTGTTTCTATGATGTGCATAACATGTTCTTGTAAATGTTTGTTAAATTTTTCCTGGAATTGTAATTTTTCAATCTGAATAAAGATAGTCAAATCCCTGATACACACTGACACAGAGCAGAATAGGGACTGTTCCCCCTACATAGGGTCACTTGGCAGATATGGATTGACACCTATCCTAAGGATCCCTGATACACACTGACACAGAGCAGAATAGAGACTGTTCCCCCTACATAGGGTCACTTGGCAGATATGGATTGACACCTGTCCTCAAAACCCCTGATACACACTGACACAGAGCAGAATAGGGACTGTTCTCCCTACATAGGGTCACTTGGCAGATATGGATTGACACCTGTCCTCAAAACCCCTGATACACACTGACACAGAGCAGAATAGAGACTGTTCCCTGTCCACAGAGACCATGATACACACTGACACAGAGCAGAATAGAGACTGTTCACCGTCCACAGAGTCCATGATACACACTGACACAGAGCAGAATAGGGACTGTTCCCCCTACATAGGGTCACTTGGCAGATATGGATTGACACCTGTCCTCAAAACCCCTGATACACACTGACACAGAGCAGAATAGGGACTGTTCCCCCTACATAGGGTCACTTGGCAGATATGGATTGACACCTGTCCTCAAAACCCCTGATACACACTGACACAGAGCAGAATAGAGACTGTTCCCTGTCCACAGAGACCATGATACACACTGACACAGAGCAGAATAGAGACTGTTCACCGTCCACAGAGACCATGATACACACTGACACAGAGCAGAATAGGGACTGTTACCCCTACATAGGGTCACTTGGCAGGTATGGATTGACACCTGTCCTCAAAGCCCATGATACACACTGGGGGGAGCTACTGTCCTCCCCAACCCCTGCGCGGTGGGTGGGGGCCATAAATCACAATGGGGGGGACCTACTGTCCTCCCCCCTTGGCCCCCACCCCTGCGCGGTGGGTGAGGGCCATAAATCACAATGGGGGGGCCTACTTTCCTCCCCCCCGGCCCCCATCCCTGCGCGGTGGGTGGGGGGCATAAATCACAATTGGACGGACCTACTGATAGGAGTGGAGTATTGTTCATATCAGTTTAATACCTTCCGCGTCTCCTATCAGTGGACGTGTATATGGCAGCCATTTTAGGAACCGCACACCTGGGACCCGAGCAAGGTCACCTCGTTCAAGCTGCTCTGGTTCCTTGATGAGCCAGCTGCCCGTGAGTTAACATGTCCCGTGGAGAAGCACTCTGTCCTGTAAAGCCTCACCACAAAAAAATTTAATAAATAACAGCACTCGGAGTGGTGAGTTTAGTAAATGTTCATATCAGTTTAATACCTTCCGCGTCTCCTATCAGTGGACGTGTATATGGCAGCCATTTTAGGAACCGCACACCTGGGACCCGAGCAAGGTCACCTCTTAAAACAGGCGACATGATTTGGCCCTGTAAAACTATCCTGGATATTCTCTACAATTTCTATGGATATGGCATTGATTTATGTAACAGGGAGATGGAAGAAGATGCTTGGTCGGTCCTCTTACTTGAAATTTGGGGCACTGCGCGGGAAAGCTAATGTGCCACCAGATAGGAGTGGCGAGTTTAGTATTGTTCATATCAGTTTAATACCTTCCGCGTCTCCTATCAGTGGACGTGTAAATGGCAGAGATTTTTAATTGTTGAATCACCTCCCCTTTTTAGGCCAAGGTGGGAAGATGCTTAGACCACTGGTATATTGGTGCCATCTTGGAGGATTTTTTTTTGGTTTGGTTTTTGAAGCCACAGTGCTGCACCAGTGGGCCTAAAAATTAGGCATGTACACATGCCTGAAAAATTTGGTATTGTTGCAGCCGCTGCTGTAGCAGAGGCCAGAAAAATTGATGTTTGTTTCACAGGCAGAAAGTGCCCTAAAACATGGCGGCTTGAACCCTAGTTGGTGGCGGATAAGTCACGCAAGTCAAACGTCATTCAGAGCTAAAATACAGCAGCGTGTGGACCATTTTTAGCCCAAGGCAGCTCATCTCATCAGGCCTTTTTTAAGCGAATGTATCGCCCAGTGTCAGTCACTTCGGGATCCATCCCTCATTCATCTTAATAAAGGTGAGGTAATCTAGACTTTTTTGACCTAGGCGACTTCTCTTCTCAGTGACAATACCTCCTGCTGCACTGAAGGTCCTTTCTGACAGGACACTTGAAGCGGGGCAGGCCAGAAGTTCTATCGCAAATTGGGATAGCTCAGGCCACAGGTCAAGCCTGCACACCCAGTAGTCAAGGAATTGCAAATGGTGTGTACTATAACCTTAATCCAAATTAGGAATAAAGAGTGTGCTATCACCAAGAGTGTACCTCACTCACTCAAAGCAATAATACCAAAACAGAAATAGCAAATATGGCTAAACAAGCAATATCCACTAAAAAGAGGGATAGCACATCAAATAAAAGATACAACCTTAAAATAGGGCGGGATCTTGCAACAGATCTAGAACAAAATGGAACAATATGGTGAAGTATGAAAGGACAAAAAATTAGATATCCAGGAGGTAGAAAACTTACAAAAAGTATAGTCGTTCTGCGCTTGTCTCCCTTAAAGGGTATCTGTAGCAATTCAATGTCTGGCTTGTACGGTAAAATTCCTCCAGATATTAGATCCTCAAAGGGATAAAAAAGGAATATACATAGAGTAGTACTGTATAAAAATATCAAAAGTTTATTTCACTGATTGTACTTACATCAAGGTTACAATCAGCGAGCATGTCTCCACTAGCAAGTGGACCAAGATGGTAAATGGATAAATATGCAGATGGTATATCGGCTGAAGTACCGTGTAAATACAGGAACAAATATAAATAAAAACAAATACAATAAAATAATATATTATACTCAATCCAACGCGTTTCGTCTTAGAAGACTTCTTCAGGGATGTGAGTGCTGTTCCGAAAAGTTCTTGTTTTTATATCCATGGCTCCAGGTGACTTCTATTTGGTCTTTCGAAAACCGGCGGGATCGGGCACTTCCGGGTTTCCGTCATCCGCTTTCTCATTGGGCGATCTTAGGTTGACGTCGTACGTCTTTACTGGCGTGTACATACTTCCGCGTTTCAACAGTGGAACGCATATCATCATAGTGATTCTTGCGTTCCAACCGTGGAACGCATGTAGTGAAACAAGCTCAAAGATCAGGACGACAGTGGGCGTAAGAAAAAACGCTCACTGACAGCCGGAACCCTCATGGGGAATATACAACAAATCCAAATATGAATCAGAACATATACGATAAAAATATATAATATAAAATAAAATGATAAGAATCCAGACATAATAAAATGATATCTATGCGGATCTAAAAGAGACCATTAGCATCCATTAAGATATTGACCACTGGGTACTCTCAAAAATAAAAAAATATAAAAAATATATAATTGAAAAAATATATATAAAGAAAGAAAAATAAATATAGAGGGAAAAATCTCCAAAAAAATATATATTTACAAAAAAATATATATTTACAAAAAAATATATATTTACAAAAAAATATATATAAAAAAAATATATATAAAAATATATATATAATATACAAAAAAATACCAAGTATAGAATAATGAAGTAAGGTATCATGTAGATCCGCATATATGTACATTCCAAAAGAAACAAATGAGATCAGGATAAACCCCAGACATGTGTATTCAAATATATATTAATACGATGGTATTTCCAACTTGCACACATATAAAAGTAGCAATATTAGAGGCGTACCCTCCTTAGATATTCTATAAAGAAGAGGAAATGGCAGTTAGATACATATTTAATGTGTTATTCCAAATTCAAAAAAACTTTATAAAAAGAGAGGAAAAAAGGAATACCTAACTGAGAATATTATAATAATCCCATGAGGTCAATATCTTGATTTAACCCGTTCTTCAATTCTTCTTTATAGAATATCTAAGGAGGGTACGCCTCTAATATTGCTACTTTTATATGTGTGCAAGTTGGAAATACCATCGTATTAATATATATTTGAATACACATGTCTGGGGTTTATCCTGATCTCATTTGTTTCTTTTGGAATGTACATATATGCGGATCTACATGATACCTTACTTCATTATTCTATACTTGGTATTTTTTTGTATATTATATATATATATTTTTATATATATTTTTTTTATATATTTTTTTTGTAAATATATATTTTTTTGGAGATTTTTCCCTCTATATATATTTTTCTTTCTTTATATATATTTTTTCAATTATATATTTTTACATTTTGTTCTAGATCTGTTGCAAGATCCCGCCCTATTTTAAGGTTGTATCTTTTATTTGATGTGCTATCCCTCTTTTTAGTGGATATTGCTTGTTTAGCCATATTTGCTATTTCTGTTCCAGTAGTCAAGGGGTTCATCGCTCCTCAGAGTGTCGATATCTGCAGTTAAGGCGAGGTAGTCTGCTACCTGTCGGTCGAGTCGCTCTCTGAGGGTGGATCCCGAAGGGCTGTGGCGATGCATAGGACTTAAAAAGGTCCGCATGTCCTCCATCAACAACACGTCTTTAAAGCGTCCTGTCCTTGCCGGCATGGTCGTGGGAGGAGGAGGATGACTTCCACCTCTCCCCCTGTTAGATTCCCGTTGTGCTGTGACATCACCCTTATACGCTGTGTAAAGCATACTTTTTAATTTATTTTGCAAATGCTGCATCCTTTCCGACTTGTTGTAATTCGGTAACATTTCCGCCACTTTCTGCTTATACCGGGGGTCTAGTAGCGTGGACACCCAGTACAGGTCGTTCTCCTTCAGCCTTTTTATACGAGGGTCCCTCAACAGGCAGGACAGCATGAAAGACCCCATTTGCACAAGGTTGGATGCCGAGCTACTCATTTCCCGTTCCTCCTCCTCACTGATGTCATTGAAGGTATGTTCTTCCCCCCAGCCACGTACAACACCACGGGTACCAGATAGGTGACAACGAGCACCCTGGGATGCCTGTTGTGTTTGGTCTTGCTCCTCCTCCTCAAAGCTACAATCCTCCTCTGACTCCTCTTCCTCACAATCCTCTTCCAGCGTTGCCGCAGGTCCAGCAAGCGATGCTGATAAGGCTGTTTCTGGTGGTGATGGTGACCACAACTCTTCCTCTTCCTCTTCCTCTTCCTCTTCACGCTCATCTACGGCCTGATCCAGCACTCTTCGCAGGGCACGCTCCAGGAAGAAAACAAATGGTATGATGTCGCTGATGGTGCCTTCGTTGCGACTGACTAGGTTTGTCACCTCCTCAAAAGGACGCATGAGCCTACAGGCATTGCGCATGAGCGTCCAGTAAAGTGGCAAAAAAATTCCCAGCTCCCCAGAGGCTGTCCTAGCACCCCGGTCATACAAATATTCATTAACAGCTTTTTCTTGTTGGAGCAGGCGGTCGAACATTAGGAGTGTTGAATTCCAACGTGTAGGGCTGTCGCAAATCAAGCGCCTCACTGGCATGTTGTTTCGCCGCTGGATATCGGCAAAGTGAGCCATGGCCGTGTAGGAACGCCTGAAATGGCCACACACCTTCCTGGCCTGCTTCAGGACGTCCTGTAAGCCTGTGTACTTATGCACAAAGCGTTGTACGATCAGATTACACACATGTGCCATGCACGGCACATGTGTCAACTTGCCCAACTTCAATGCCGCTATCAAATTTTTTCCGTTGTCACACACCACTTTGCCGATATCCAGTTGCTGCGGAGTCAGCCACTTTTCCACCTGTGCGTTCAGGGCGGACAGGAGTGCTTGTCCGGTGTGACTCTCTGCTTTCAAGCAAGTCAAACCCAAGACGGCGTGACACTGCCGTATCCGGGATGTGGAATAGTACCTGGGGAGCTGGGGGGGGGTGCCGTTGATGTGGAGCAAGAAGCAGCGGCACAAGAGGACTCAGCCGAGGAGGTTATGGAAGAGGATGGAGTAGGAGGAGTAGAGGAGGTGGCAGCAGGACTGCCTGCAATTCGTGGCAGTGTCACCAACTCCTCTGCAATGCCACGCATTCCTTGCTTGTCAGCCGTCAGCAGGTTTACCCAATGCGCAGTGTAGGTGATATACCTGCCCTGACCATGCTTTGCAGACCAGGTATCAGTGGTCAGATGGACCCTTGCCCCAACACTGTGTGCCAGACATGCCATGACTTCCTTTTGCACAATCGAGTACAAGTTGGGGATTGCCTTTTGTGAAAAGAAATTCCGGCCGGGTACCTTCCACTGCGGTGTCCCAATAGCTACAAATTTTTTGAACGCCTCAGACTCAACCAGATTGTATGGTAAAAGCTGGCGGGCTAATAGTTCGGACAAGCCAGCTGTCAGACGCTGGGCAAGGGGGTGACTTGGTGACATTGGCTTCTTACGCTCAAACATGTCCTTGACAGACACATGACTGTGGGCAGATGAGCGGGAACTGCTCAAGGCGGGAGACGGAGTGGCGGATGGTTGAGAGGGGGCAAGAAGGACAGCAGTGGTTGACGTGGCTGAAGATGCTGGACCAGGAGGAGGATGGCGGCTTTGAGTAGGCGTGCTGCTTGTACTCATGTGTTGATCCCATAGGCGTTTGTGATGTGCGATCATGTGCCTACACAAAGCAGTTGTACCTAGGTGGGTGTTGGACTTCCCACGACTCAGTTTCCTTTGGCACAGGTTGCAAATGGCATCGCTGTTGTCAGAGGCAGACACACAAAAAAAATGCCACACTGCTGAGCTCTGCAATGACGGCATTCTGGTGGTGGACACAGCATGCGTTGATTGGCGTGCTGTCGGGCTGACCCCGGGTGCCGATGCATGCTGTCTGACTGTGCCACTAGCTCCTTGCAACGACCCCCCCCCCGCTTCCAACTTGTCTCCTCCTCCTCTCTGTCTCCCCATCTGAACTTTCGCCCTGTTCTTCTTCTTGCCGAGCGGGCACCCACGTGACATCCATGGACGCATCGTCATCAGCAACCGCTTCGCTTGTATCTGACAACTCAGAAAAGGAAGCAGCAGCGGGTACAACATCATCATCATCACACCGTACCTCCATGTGTTTAATGCTGCCTGCCTGAGACATATCCCTGTTATCTACATCCTCTAGCAATAATGGTTGCGCATCACTCATTTCTTCAAACGGGTGTGTGAATAACTCCTCTGACATACTAAGTAAAGCGGCTGTGGTGCTAGTTTTGGTGGTGGCGGCAGGCGGGTGAGTGGTATCTTGAGAGGTGCCTGAAGCTAAGCTGGAGGAGGATGGTGCGTCAAGGTTCCGAGCGGAGGCTGTACAAGATTGGGTGTCCTGTGTTAGCCAGTCAACTATGTCCTCAGAACTTTTCAAGTTCAGGGTACGTGGCTTCTGAAAACTGGGCATTATTCTAGGGCAAAAGGGAATCACAGCACCACGACCACGACGGCCCCTGCGGGGTGGCCTGCCTCTGCCTGTCATTTTTTTGGGGATTAGTGGTACTATGCGTGCAAGCTACTGTGAGAACAGATATGATTGGCAATGTGAACTGTAACAGTTCTGCAGAGCACACACTGTAGGCCTGACACACCCGCTTGAAGACAAGTAACTGCTATTCAATCTATAACAGTGAAAAATAAATTTTGGTTTTAAAAGCACGCTATAGAGACACCAGATATGATTGGCAATGTGCACTGGAACAGTTCTGCAGAGCACACGCTGAAGGAAGGCCTGACAGAGCCGCTTGAAGACAAGTAACTGCTATTCAATCTATAACAGTGAAAAATAAATTTTGGTTTTAAAAGCACGCTATAGAGACACCAGATATGATTGGCAATGTGCACTGGAACAGTTCTGCAGAGCACACGCTGAAGGAAGGACTGACAGAGCCGCTTGAAGACAAGTAACTGCTATTCAATATATAACAGTGAAAAATAAATTTTGGTTTTAAAAGCACGCTATAGAGACACCAGATATGATTGGCAATGGGCACTGGAACAGTTCTGCAGAGCACACACTGTAGGCCTGAGACACCCGCTTGAAGACAAGTAACTGCTATTCAATCTATAACAGTGAAAAACAAATGTTGGTTTTAAAAGCACGCTATAGAGACACCAGATATGATTGGCAATGTGCACTGGAACAGTTCTGCAGAGCACACGCTGAAGGAAGGCCTGACAGAGCCGCTTGAAGACAAGTAACTGCTATTCAATCTATAACAGTGAAAAATAAATTTTGGTTTTAAAAGCACGCTATAGAGACACCAGATATGATTGGCAATGTGCACTGGAACAGTTCTGCAGAGCACACACTGTAGGCCTGAGACACCCGCTTGAAGACAAGTAACTGCTATTCAATCTATAACAGTGAAAAACAAATTTTGGTTTTAAAAGCACGCTATAGAGACACCAGATATGATTGGCAATGTGCACTGGAACAGTTCTGCAGAGCACACGCTGAAGGAAGGCCTGACAGAGCCGCTTGAAGACAAGTAACTGCTATTCAATCTATAACAGTGAAAAATAAATTTTGGTTTTAAAAGCACGCTATAGAGACACCAGATATGATTGGCAATGTGCACTGGAACAGTTCTGCAGAGCACACGCTGAAGGAAGGACTGACAGAGCCGCTTGAAGACAAGTAACTGCTATTCAATCTATAACAGTGAAAAATAAATTTTGGTTTTAAAAGCACGCTATAGAGACACCAGATATGATTGGCAATGTGCACTGGAACAGTTCTGCAGAGCACACACTGTAGGCCTGAGACACCCGCTTGAAGACAAGTAACTGCTATTCAATCTATAACAGTGAAAAACAAATTTTGGTTTTAAAAGCACGCTATAGAGACACCAGATATGATTGGCAATGTGCACTGGAACAGTTCTGCAGAGCACACACTGTAGGCCTGAGACACCCGCTTGAAGACAAGTAACTGCTATTCAATCTATAACAGTGAAAAATAAATTTTGGTTTTAAAAGCACGCTATAGAGACACCAGATATGATTGGCAATGTGCACTGGAACAGTTCTGCAGAGCACACACTGTAGGCCTGAGACACCCGCTTGAAGACAAGTAACTGCTATTCAATCTATAACAGTGAAAAACAAATTTTGGTTTTAAAAGCACGCTATAGAGACACCAGATATGATTGGCAATGTGCACTGGAACAGTTCTGCAGAGCACACACTGTAGGCCTGAGACACCCGCTTGAAGACAAGTAACTGCTATTCAATCTATAACAGTGAAAAATAAATTTTGGTTTTAAAAGCACGCTATAGAGACACCAGATATGATTGGCAATGTGCACTGGAACAGTTCTGCAGAGCACACACTGTAGGCCTGACACACCCGCTTGAAGACAAGTAACTGCTATTCAATCTATAACAGTGAAAAAAAAATTTTGGTTTTAAAAGCACGCTATAGAGACACCAGATATGATTGGCAATGTGCACTGGAACAGTTCTGGAGAGCACACGCTGAAGGAAGGACTGATAGAGCCGCTTGAAGGACACTGACTGGCTGCTATTAGCTTACACTAGAAACCTTTTTTCTTTGTAAAAGCACTCTAAAGAGACACCAAATATGATTGGCAACTGTCAAAGCACGCTGGAACAGGTCTACAGAGCACACGCTGAAGTAGGCCTGACACCCAGACGCTTGCAGACAACTAACTGCTCTTCTATTACAGTGAAAAAAAATATTTCTTTTAAATCTAAAGCTTAAGCTATTGTAAAAACAGATATGAGTGGTGGCACTGGGCAAGAGGGCACAGTATCCACTGTGAACCTCACACAGAAGCTGGCAGGCAGGCAACTGCTCTTCTATTACAGTGGAAACAAAATTTTGGTTGTAAAAGCACGCTATAGAGACACCAGATATGAGTGGCAACTGTCAAAGTACACTGGCAGGGTTGTGCAGGGCACACGCTGAAGGAAGGCCTGACAGAGCCGCTTGAAGGACACTGACTGGCTGCTATTAGCTTACACTGGAAACCTTTTTTCTTTGTAAAAGCACGCTATAGAGACACCAGATATGAGTGGCAATTGTCAAAGTACGCTGGCAGGGTTGTGCAGGGCACACGCTGAAGGAAGGCCTGACAGAGCCGCTTGAAGGACACTGACTGGCTGCTATTAGCTTACACTGGAAACCTTTTTTCTTTGTAAAAGCACGCTAAAGAGACACCAGATATGATTGGCAACTGTCAAAGCATGCTGGCACAGGTCTGCAGAGCACACGCTGAAGTAGGCTTGACACCCAGACGCTTGCAGACAACTAACTGATCTTCTATTACAGTGAAAAAAAATGATTTCTTTAAAATCTAAAGCTTAAGCTATTGTTAAAACAGATATGAGTGGTGGCACTGACTGTGCAAATGGGCAAGGCATCCAACCTGACACAGAAGCTGGCAGGCAGGCAACTGCTCTTCTATTACAGTGAAAAAAAATTATTTATTTTAAATCGAAAGCTTAACCAATTGTTAAAACAGATATGAGTGGTGGCACAGTATCCAATGTGAACCTCACAGTAGGCACAGTATCCAATGTGAACCTCACACAGAAGCTGGCAGGCATGCACCTGCAATTACATTACACAGGGAAAAAAAAAGCAGCCTGATGTTATAGCCCTAAAAAGGGCTTTTTGGGGTGCTGTCCTTACAGCAGAGATCAGATGAGTCCTTCAGGATTGTAGTGGACACTGAATACCCTAGCCTAGCTATCAATTTCCCTATCTAATCAGCAGCAGCTAAACTTTCCCTCCTCTCACTAAGCATGCAGCTTCAGAATGAATCGAAAATGGATGCTGGGAGGGAGGTTGGAGGGTGTGGAAGGGAGGGAGTGCTGCTGATTGGCTGGAATGTGTCTGCTGACCGAGAGGCACAGGGTCAAAGTTTGCCCAATGATGACGAATAGGGGGCGGATCGAACTGCGCATGTGTCCGCCCGCCGTGGCGAACACGCTAAGTTCGCCGGGAACTGTTCGCCGGCGGACAGTTCGGTACATCACTACTTATTAACTGTGATATGTCTGAGCCACACAATTGGCTATGACTTGAAAAGCCCTGGTGTCTACAAATGAGTGACAGCCCTCCCTCGTCTTTAAAGAGTTTGTATTTTCCACTTTGTTTTCATAAGATATTTATCTAATATATGATCAATCAACAGTGTAGGAAATAGCAAAAAATGTAATTCTGTAATGCTCATCACACGGCTAAAACTCTTTAGGCTTTTTTTTTTTTTTACACTATAAAGGTGAGATTTGTTTACGTAATACTTAAATCACCCAAAACTTTCAGTTTAAACCACATCCTTATTTTAAACCTCAGCAGGCACAGAAACGTGATAATTTATCGCACCTCAGCACAACCTGTATACATGTGGTTTAAGTACTTTTCACTTCCTGAAAGTCACTTTTCTTTCTACAATAAGGAAACACTTAAACATTTGACACTTAAACATATGAGTTAGTCATATTTCTATTATTAAAACAAAAGACAAATAATCAATACACCTCACTGTGCATACATACGAATAATACTTATATCAAAATAGCAATGTCCCATGCAGATCTGTAAAAACAAACAGAAGACAGAAGATAGTGCTTTCTGTAAAGTTAATAGAGTGTGAGCGCTCCAGCAAAATTATAGAATGATAAAATCAGTATAATCCGTATAAAGTATATATTTTAATGGGACAAATACATAAAAATATCCAAGCTGCTCCAAAAGATATGTTTAAAACATTAAAAGCAACACTGATACAATTCATAACATAAAAGGTAGTAATGCCGTTTAAACAACTACCGCCCAAATATATGGCACTGAAATATGGTATTGATAGAATGCTTATCCATATTCTTCTCCATTATCTGGTTATTATATCTATTTTGGCCAGCTCTTACTATTTGTGTTTCTAGTTATCGCTATTCTTTTATCCCCTTCTATATACACAAATTTCAGCTACGATAGTAGTGTTTTAGTATTTATTATATATTGGATATGTCCTATAAATTTTATTATTTTATTGTATTTTCAAGTTTGGAATTCATACTCAGATCTTGAATTAAATAAATAATTATGGGGACACTGAGACACTAGGGACATTGGCGGGGAGACATTGGGACACTGGGAGACATGGAGACACTATGTCCCTAGTGTCTCCATGTCCCAATGTGTCTCCCAATGTCCCTATGTCTCACAGTGTCCCCTAGTGTCTCAGTGTCCCCAAGTGTCTCAGTGTGTCCCCATATTTCCCTGCTGCCTTTCCTCCCATATTTCACTTCCCTGCCTTTCCCCCAATCCTTCACTGGGAGACATGGGGACACTGAGACACTATAGGGACATGGGCTGGGAGACATGTGGACACTGGGAGACAGATATTTGGGGACACTGGGAGACATGGGGACAATTAGACTCTAGGGACACTGAGAGACATGGGGATACAGACACTGGGAGACTAGGGGACACTGGGAGCCATGGGGACACTGAGACACTAGGGACATTGGCTGGGAGAGATGGGGACACTGGGTGACATGGAGACACTGTCTGTCTGCAGACTGGGAGCTGCTGTCTGAACTCTCTGTGCTGTGTAGCTGCTCCCCCGTGGATCAGTTAGTAAAGAGGGCAGAGTAATCTCCATTTATACTGAGAAAAATATCTGCATTTGTATTGCCGGTATTGCAGAGTAATCTCCATTTATACTGAGAAAAATATCTGCATTTGTATTGCCGGTATCACTGCAATACCAGCACGGCCAGGCAGCCCCAAATACTGGCTGTGCTGGTAAAATACCAGTCAGGTGGCAAACCCCAGAGTAGTGTGTAAAAAAAAAAAAAAGTAACTATTACTTTTTTGTTAAATGGGCCTATTCCATGGGCCTGGGCCTGGGCCTGGGCCTGGAGCTGCAGCTTCATCAGCCCCTATGCTAATCCAGCCCTGACCCTTGACCTGGGGGTATATAAGGCTAATTCACAGATGAGGATGTAGTCTTGAAAAAGAGCCGAAACACGTAGACTCATTGGTCCACGTCTTATCCCATTACACTGCTCCTTTCCCTTAGCCGCAGCCTTTTGAAATATCCGGCCACTGATTTTTCTACACGCTGTCACCTGTTGTGCTCCCCCATTGCTCCCCCCTGGTCAGAAGTTAGTGGTGGTCCGTCGATCGGCACAGCTCACCACGTGTTACCTGTGAGCTTTTGCGCCATTCTACCAGGATCATCTGGGGTTGAGCTCGCTGGGCATCTCAGGATCATCCATTAATCTCCTGCACATACTGGGTCCAGGACTCGTGGAGGGGCCCCTCCATTGATAAGTACCTTAACTGGAGAATTGTATTTATCCTTATGCCCATTCTGGATTTTATGTATTATCATTGCTGTGTTTATTTCTTGTACTAGATATTGTTTTTTAGCACATCATACAGGGCATAGTGTTGTTGATATACCCCCTTTTTTAAACTTTATTTTTTTCAAGTCTCTTTTCACCTGCAGTTAGATCAAGCATATCAAACTCAAAGTCTAGCACAGGCCGAATAAACAAGGTTTAAGTTTATGTGGGCTGCAAAAACAAAACAAAACTGAAATTGTCATAGAAAGTAGGTTTATTTTGAAAAGTACAGTATAAAAAAAAACCACAGCATCCCCCTCTACTAAACCACAGCACCCCCCTCTACTAAATAGCAGGCCCCCCTCTACTAAATCCCTGCACCCTCCTCTAGCCAACAAGCAGACTCCACTCACATTGCCGCTGCCAGTATGCGACTCCGGAGTCCGACCTCTGGTATATCACAAATGGCGCCGTCGCACCCTGTACCAAAGCGGATCCTCCCGCTACTTCTTGAAACCCTGTGAAGGTGGAGCATGTTGACGTCACATCAGAATGTGACGTGGTGTTGTGTGCCTCTGTGCACCTCAGGTGCTCCACTGTCCAGCCACGGCCATCGCAACACTGACTGACACACAGACACACTCAATGACAGACACACACACAAATTTACACATTCTTGCACAAACTCACATCATTCCCTGGGGCAGGGGCGTATTAGCCGCGAGGCAAACAAGGCATTTGCCTTGGGCGGCATTTTCCAGGGGGCGGCAAAAAAAGCCGCCCCCAAATGCCCAAGGCAAATGTCTTGTTAGCCTTGCGGCTAACAGACATGCCGGCGGTCGGGCGGCGCGGGCGGCGCTGGCGGGCACGGCCGGCGAGGGAGCACTTCCCCTGAGCTGTCTGCTCAGCTCCCTCGCCAGCCGCAGAGTGAGGCTGGGAGGCGGAGCCGGAATATGATGTCATATTCCGGCTCCCAGCCTCACTCTGAGGCGCGCGAGGGAGCTGAGCAGACAGCTCAGGGGAAGTGCTCCCTCGCAGGCCGTCCGCCCGCCAGGCAGTGCCGCCCGATCGCCCAGCAGCCACTGGACCACCAGGGAGGAAGAGACCCCCCCCCCCAGCATTACCAAAGGTAAGGAGGCTGGGGGGGGGGGGCGAGGGGGGAGCTGGGGTGTTAAATTTTAAAAGAAAATGTGTTAAAAATAAATAAAAAAAAAAAAACGTGTTAATAATAAATTAAAAAAAAATGTGTTCAAAATAAATTTTAAAAAGTGTTAATGTGGGTGGGTGAGTGTGTGTCTGTGTCTGTTAGTGTTTGTGTCTGTTAGTGTCTGTTAGTGTGTGTCTGTTAGTGTGTGTGTGTGTGTGTGTGTGTGTGTGTGTGTGTCTGACTGTGTGTGTCTGTTAGTGTGTGTGTCTGTTAGTGTGTGTGTGTGTCTGCTAGTTTGTGTCTGCTAGTGAGTGTGTGTCTGTTAGTGTGTGTCTGTTAGTGAGTGTGTCTGTTAGTGTGTGTGTGTTTCTGTTAGCGAGTGTGTGTTTCTGTTAGCGAGTGTGTGTTTCTGTTAGCGAGTGTGTGTTTCTGTTAGCGAGTGTATGCGTATCTGTCAGTGAATGTGTGTGTGTGTATTTAGAATGCGGGGCGGGGGGAAAGCTTGGGTGGGGGTGGCGCGGGGGGGAAAGGGGGGGCGCCTGAGTTTTGTCCTGCCTAGGGCAGCACAAAACCAGGATACACCACTGCCCTGGGGTCCAGTGGGGATCTTCTATCTGGAGATCTCCTTCCTGCTCCTCACTGCTAGCTCGCGCTCGCAGTTTAGTGATGCCGGGTGCCAGAATATGACGTCATATTCCGGCATCACTACAGACGGCGCTAGCAACTGAGCAGTGAGGAGCAGGAAGACTGCGCTCCTCCAGCGCTTTTCTTCCGAGTCCCGGGTGAATTTTAGAAGAGTAGGCAGGTGCCTACTCCTTTACACTAAGCATGTACTTGCGGCTCGCCCGTGAGTTTGACATGCTTGAGTTAGATCAACACACTTTGCCACTTTATGTTGTGTAAATTTATTTTTCATGCCTTTTTGATAGTGTTTTTTACGTAGTTACAATTTGGGTGGTAGTTGTTTAAACGACATTGCTACCTTTTATGTTACTAATTGCATCAGTGTTGCTTTTCATGTTTTAAAAATATCTATTGGAACAGCTTGGGTTCTTTTTATGTATTTGTCCCATATTATACTGTTTTTATCATTCTATAATTTTGCTGGAGCACTCACTATATATATATATATATATATATATATATATACATACATACATATATATTGCAATTTGTCATTCCTTTAAGTCACTTAACTTTAGTGTGAAGCAGCCCTTTTCATTCTCTATTCTCAATATTTGTTATGACCCTATTTAATAAATTTGTTATAGTCTGTAAATTTAGTATAAACATTCTTTATTTTTTTTATATATGCTTTTTTAAAATGCCAAACAGTGACATAGAGTGTTCTTAAGAATAAACAGTTGTGAGTAAGCATAAACGGAGGCTCACAGGTCTCCAACTAGTTGGTATTAAGGTGGACCACGCAGGGTCTCCATGCATTGTGCCATCTATCTGTCAAAACAGATGCGTAATGTCATACACATGTATTACTTCACAATTTTCGATTGCGTCATTAGCTAACTCGTTATTGCAGATATTAGTTACCTCCTAAGTGGGTAGATTTGCAACACCCATTTGGTCTAAAAATGTGGATATTTTGTATGTGTAGTATTGTTACGCAATTCCATGCTCGGATGGTTAAAATCGGGTATGCAGTTAGTAATTGTATGTCATTGATGAAGCTTTTGTCAAGCATGTAGATCAATGTGTTGGCTATGACATATGTGCGCTTCCTTTCAGGGGATGTCCCCTGCGTCCGCTATGGGTTCTTTTCACAGTGCTGTGGTTAGAATTTTTGTCTGTAGAAAGAATAGAGATCTGACTGGTTGGGGGAAAGAGGGAGGATAACCAAGAAGAAACAAAAAGAATGCAAATTAAAGGGACACTTCAGGCACCCAGACCACTTCTGCCCATTGGAGTGGTCTGGGTGCCAACTCCCACTACCCTTAACCCTGCAAGTGTAATTATTGCAGTTTTTTTTTTAAACTGCAATAATTACCTTGCAGGGTTAAGTCCTCCCCTAGTGGCTGTCTATTAGACAGCCACTAGAGGGAACTTCCTGCTTCATAGCACAGGTTTTCTGTGCTAGAGCATCGCTGGACGTCCTCACGCTGTGTGAGGACCTCCAGCGTCGCTCTATTCCCCATAGGGAAGCATTGAAATTCATTTTCAATGCTTTCCTAGGGGGTGCGCTAATGCGCAGCATTGCCGCGCATGCGCATTAGGTCTCCTCGGCCGGCGGGTGAGATCAGTCTCGCCCACCGGCCGACGTAAGCAGAAGGAGGAGCGGCGGGGGAAAAGGAAGCAGCGACGTGGGACCTGTCGCTGCCTCTGGTAAGTCACTGAAGGGGTTTTTACCCCTTCAGCAACTGGGGATTGGGAGGGAGAGGGACCCTCCAGTGCCAGGAAAACTGATCGTTTTCCTGGCACTGGAGTTTCCCTTTAATTAGAAGTGTGGTGCAGTAGGGAGGGGGGTGTGTGTAAGAGGAGAGGGGGTGTAAGAGTAGGAGAGATGGTAGGCCAAAACATGCGGGTTCCCCAGCTTTGCCTCAGCCGGCGGCGCCCTCCCTGTTTCCAGTCCTTTTGTGAGCTAGGTATACATACCATGGGTGCCACCATTCTGTATGCTTGTTGCTTTGGTTTAAGAGTTCTGTCTGCTTCGCTTCGGCTGCATGTATTTCCTACACTCTTAGTAGCCATTGATCGGTTGTTGGGGGATTCGACTGTTTCCAGAAGGCCGGCACAGAGGGCTGCATTGATCAGGTGTCGTAAGATCATTATTTTTTTATATTGAGAGATTGGCAGTTTAGTTGAGTGTAGGAGCACATTTGCAATACCGAAGTCCCCAAGAATTTAGCTATTATGTTTTTGATCTTGTTCCAGTATGGTGTTATTTTAGGGCAGTCCCAGCAGATATGTTGTACCCCGGTATTGCACCTCCAACAGGTTTCAAGTAGCGTTGGGAAGGGCAGGGGGGTGTGGTACCATTGTGAGATTAATTTATAGCTGACCTCTTGATATTTAGAGCTAATCGAGCTTTTATGTTGCAGAATGAGAATTTTCTCTCATTGGGCATCAGAGAAGGTTTGAGATGTTAACTCTTCCCGTCTTTTAAAGGAGTTCTTGCAATCAGGGCCGGTGCATCCTATAGGTGACTAGGCAAGGGGGCACCAGATTTGAGTGACCGGCAGGAGGGAAGCACTTAGCGCTCCCTCCTGCCAGTCACTCAATGTAGCATGGCCGGGCAGCGTGGACCACGGTACAGGAGCTTCTGTTTTAGTGTCTCAGTGGGCACTTCCTGTCAGTCCGGCCGGGTACAGGAAACAGAAGCTCCTTTACCGCAGTCCGCGCTTCCTGGTCACACTACATAGATAGATAGGAGGCATAACAGGGAGGGAAGACCACTAAGAGGAGGGGGGGGGAGTGAGAGGACCACTAAGGAGGGAGAGGGGGGACTGGAGAGGACTACTAAGGGGTTGGTGGAAGAGGGAGGACCACTAATTGGTTGGGGGATAGGAAGGACCACTAAGGGGTGAGGGGAGAGGGAGGACCACTAATTGGGGGGGCAGAGGGAGGATCACTAAGGGGGTGGGGGGAGAGGGAGGACAACTAAGAGGGGTTAGAGTGAGGACAGAAAGGGGAGAGGAACACTGAGGGAAAGGGAAGAGAGTGTAGAGACCACTAAGGAACAGGGGGAGGAGAGAGCGCTAAGGGACAGGGGAGATCACTAATGAACAGGAGGGAAGGGGAGAGCACTATAAGAAAATAAAAATAAATCACACTACACACATACACAATGCATCCTTACACAGACACACCGAAGCACACAATGCATCCTTTTCGCACACACACACACACACACACCACTTCTCTTACACCCACACAGAAACAAAATGCATCTCTTACACACACTTAATGCACCTCTTACAGATACACACTGCATTAAATTACATACAAAGAAACACACCTTGCATCCGTAACACACACACACAGTTTCAGTCTAGCTCTTTCTCCTCTCGAGACATACCAGAGTACCGCTGTTCTTATTGTGGTGAAGAAGTCTCTCGGCAGGCTCAAGGGAACGTTGTGGAACAGATAGAGGAACCTCGGCATGACGTTAATTTTCACCACCGCTATTCGGCCCTGCCAGGATATATGGGCATAGTTCCAGGTTTTGAGTTGAGTTTTCTGGAATGGTTCTTAGGAGCGTGAGAAAGTTTTGATGGTATAGGTCTGTTGGTGTGCATGGTACCCATACCCCAAGGGAATGCATTTTCTCTGCGCACCAGTTGAAGGGGAAATTGGTTTTTAGTTGGGTACAAAAAAAATTATATATAAGTATACAAGACAGCTATATGAGATGCCAAATTCAATAACCACCCATGATAAAATTACACAAAAATAAAGATAACAT
Source organism: Pelobates fuscus (assembly GCF_036172605.1). Taxonomy (NCBI): domain Eukaryota; kingdom Metazoa; phylum Chordata; class Amphibia; order Anura; family Pelobatidae; genus Pelobates; species Pelobates fuscus. Next base: position 235,581,706 of record NC_086318.1, read on the forward strand.
ACCAGACCTAGTGAGAAGAAGGACAAGAGTCAACCAATACACCCCCAACGTTTCGGCAGAATGCCTTTATCAAGGGAGCTGTCTTGTATACTTATATATAATTTTTTATGCATTATGCAGTTTGCTTGTATGCCACTTAAGAACTTATAGATATTGCATTGTATTCTTTATTGGACATTTATTGTCTTTTTTATGCATTGATACTGTTTATGAGAGCCTATTATTTTGACCCATGTAATAAACATCTTTTTCTATATACTTTTGTGGTTGTGCTCCTTGTTTAAGCAATAAATGTAACTCTTTTGGCCTGTTTGGAATACGGCCTTATACGAGTGAGCACCCGAGTTTAGTTGTTATTTTCTGTTCTTTCTTAACATATTAAGTGTGCCTACCTGTTTTAATTGTGACTATCCTCCTGAGTTATAGACAAGCATGGGTTGTCTCCTTCAACCCCGGGCCCCTCGGCCAAAGTGCCCCCTCAGGCATAAAGCATGAACATGAATGACAAATGCTTAAAACCCACCCTCATGAACACACTCCACTCAAGAACAAGTCACAGGCACCCAGTGTCACGAATTCCGGGAACCCAACACGCTAACAGACACACACACACAGAAAAGGTGCCGTACCGGACCTTAGAGTGGCCGGGCTAAGCACACACAGAATAGTCAGGAAACAAGCCGAGTCAGGGGAACCAGAAGACAGGATAACGATAAACAAGCCGAGGTCAAAGGGGTAGGAGAAAGTCACAAAGTCAGTTTAACAAGCCAGAGAGTACGTAACCAGAAATCACAAGTTCAGAATCAATACTATACAGTAAAGACCACAACAGGGCAGGGAGGAACAGGAAAGGTAAGTATTAATACCCTAGGTTTAATTCTGATTGGATAACTTCCAATCAGAATTAACAATCACACGTGGGAGATATCTAAGCCTCCCACTGTGATTGTGGTACTGTTGCTTTAACGCCAGGTCACTCACGTGACCCCGGCGTTTGCATAAATTAACGGCCTCCCAGCGTGCAGCGTTATACATGCTGCCGCTGGGAGGCGTGAAGGATGCGAGCGGCGGAGAGGAGACGCCGCTCGCCGACAGGTAGGAGGAGGGGAGACCGCGGGCGGCGATGGACTGAGGGTGAGTGCTGCAAGTTGCGAGCAGCCTCCCCTCCTAGCCGCCCGCGGACCCCTGACACCCAGGGAGCGATGTGAGGCTCCTCCGGCCCTAAGTCGGGTACCGGCAGCCATGGCCCCTAATCTCTTGCAATGCGGAGGTCAAATCCCAGGTCAGAATGTGGGGGCGCCAGAGGGTAAGGAAGGGGTTAACTCAATTAGTGGAAAAAAAGAGTAGCCGACCGTGTCTATGTCTCACCCGTCTGTATCATGGCATGAGTTGTGTTCATCGGTGATGTGAGGCACTGAGGAGACTATTAGTTCAGAGAAGTGTGTTGTGATTTGTCAGTGCCGTCCAAGGCATATGGGCCCGCTCCCCCTGCAAGTCTGAGTTATTCCTCTGGAAGGTTCAGGTCATGCTGACTGCAGGGCTTCCCGGGGAGTCCCCGTTCTGCATAGTGGCAGCCGCTGTGGTACCGGTCCCATGATCCAGTCAGTTACTTCAATGAGGTGTAAGCCCAGGCTGGCCATCTCAGGGGAACCCATTCGTTGTGGTGCCTGGCTAGGAGTCTAAAAGGAAAGCCCCATTTGTATGGGATATTCCGGTTACGTAATAGGAGCATCATGGGCCTCAGCGCTCTGCGGGCTTCTAGTGTTAAGGACGACAGATCCTGGAACAGGGTTACCACAGCCCCAATGTTTTGCTACGAGGGTCTGGTTATAGCTTTTTGCATAATCTTCTCCTTGACAGAGTATGACTGTAAGCAGCAAATTATATCACACAGAGTTCCTTCATCCAGTTTGGGTCGTGTCGCCCTGTGCTATCAAATTCAATGTGATTGGGCGCATGCATGCTTAGTATCTCCCTGAAGAGTGTCCCTAATGTGCTTGCAATATCTTCGGTACCCTGTGGATATTGGATCTGCGGGCCATGTTGCCCAGATCTTCGGTTTTCCGCCTGAGTGCTAGCAGCATATTCCCTTGTCTCGTCAGGGCGACGCTAGAGGTTTAAATGAGCGCCTGTAGGGACTGCGCCGAAGGCTTCCAGGAGCCTGTATGCAGCTCCCCTGGGATGCCATCTCCATCCTCAATGTGGCCACTTCTGTGCGAATAGCAGCATGAATGTCTGCTGATAAGGTGTGCTGGTCGGACTTGGTCACCATGTTGGTGGGTAGTGCTCTGAGGTTGGAGCTTATATCTGACAATGTTGGGCGGCCAGTCTCTGAGTTGGGTGAGGGCGCCGGGGAGTCTGCCATGTTGGGGCCTAGCACCTCTCGGGCTGAATCCTGCGGTGTTTGCAGGAATCCGTCTATAGAGCCTGGTTAAAACGGTCCCGAGTTGTTTCTCGGGGTCTGGCCGGTGTCTGAGCATTTTATGCATCCCATTTGTCACTGTTGCGGAGGGCAGAGTGTGCTTTTAGGAGCTTCGTGGGTGACTGCTGCAAGATCAAGCTGCCATTACCACGCCCCCTAGTATAAACAGTTGATATTATTCAACTCACAAGTAGAGGGCCATGCCAGGCTTTATGTTAAAAGCTCCAGGGTGCCTATCAAGGCATAGGATCCCAATCACCAGGAGGCCACAGGATACTGGTTAAACTGATGATTTATTCAGACACAAAAATATAAACGAATATAACTATATATATATATATATATATATATAGGAAAATTCCTTCATACTTACCGTAATTTTCATTTCCTGATAATTATTCATGGCAGCAATTACTCATGGGTAGCTCCTCCCCTCACAGCAGAAAGGACAGGAAATAGAACTCGGAAACTGGTATATATAGATCCTCCCCCTACCCATCAGGCAGTCTTTGTAACTAGCTTCACCTCCTATAATATATGGGTGGGACCGTAATGCTGCCATGAATAATTATCAGGAAATGAAAATTACAGTAAGTATGAAGGAATTTTCCCTTTTCCTGACCAATTATTCATGGCAGCATTTACTCATGGGGAATACCCAAGCAATACATATAGAGGGAGTTACAGAGTTCAAAAACAGCCAATAGGTATAAAACCATTATTGAGCTGTATAAATCGTAGAAGACTTTACAAAGCCAAACAAGAATCAATAGGAAATTGTCATAAAATCTGCTCAGACAAGACAATTTTCCCTAGAGGCTGCCAGGTCAGCAACCTCCTGGCATTCAATATCAGAAATATCCTGAATAGATATAGAGTCAGATAGGAATTAAGGCCATAAAAGCATAAACTAGAGAAGGAAAATGTTACTGATATAAAACCGAATTGATATCATCAAATCAAAACCTCAACAAAGGCATAACTTCCAGAGATCATACTGTAACACGCAGATAAATGTTGGATGAGAACGTAGACCCCATGCTATTAAACATGGGGAGAATTACATAGAGAATCTTACTACTTTCTGAATGTATTTAATAAAGACGATTCACACCGCTTCCTCTTGCCTTGTGAACTACTTCCCTGAAGATACAGGAACAAATCAATACCTGCCTGTCAGAAAGAGGCAGAGCCTAGTAGAGAAATAAGAGTCTGTTATTAAAACACTGCAACAATTACCCAATGTTGCTAAATTCAGATTCACAACCTCACACAGTGGATGAATTGATACAGCAATGATCAGCCACAGGAGAGGAATAAACTAATAACATTACTAGGCAAAGGCAAGAAGAACCATATACAGATTAGTTGAGGAAAATAAAGAAATATCGTTATGAACCATAGAATTTGTGGCAACTAATAATTTATAAGGAGGCCAACCATGTCAGTACCTATATTTGTAAAATAGTACAGATTATGCCAAACAGTTTAATCACATTTAATAGAGACTGTTGTGCAACATAAGATATATATATATATATATATATATATTTGTGTGAAGGGCTCATGATGGCAAAGAGAAATAAGACCTAATAAGTGTAGGATGGTATAAAAGTAGCAAGTCGGTTGTGGTGTGCCGAAACCGACGATGAGGTAGGCCTGAAAATAAAGAGGGCCTACCAAGAAGAAATGTAAGAAAAAGGAGTTGATAAAGAGGTGTGGGTGGGAGGGTGATGCAACGCTGACCTCGAAGGTATGGAGCCAGGTAAGGGGTGTCCCTTAAGTAGGGAAGGGGTGTGTCATACGCCCCTCCCACAAACACAGGCCAAAAGGCCTTACTACTTGTGTGAAGGGCTCATGATGGCAAAGAGAAATAAGACCTAATAAGTGTAGGATGGTATAAAAGTAGCAAGTCGGTTGTGGTGTGCCGAAACCGACGATGAGGTAGGCCTGAAAATAAAGAGGGCAAAAATAGAAATTTCAACATTTTAATACAAACTACCAATATACAAACTTAACAAGACATGTTCTGAAAAGCATTCCTTACTTCTTGTACAGGGTTAGGAATGTACCGTGTGTAAGCGGATGATTTCCAGCGCCCCAGTGTCTTGATAACATGAACCGGTATGTTAACACTGGAGGCTGTGGAGGCCGCTCCTATGCGGAAGGAGTGGCCTGAATAGTTAGCTGGCTTGAGTCCCAGCTGTGTTAGTAATGACCTAACGTGGGTCATGAAGTTGGTAGTAGTGAGAACTGAACCTCGTAGAACAAAAAGTGGTTGTGATGGTGGTGCCTTGAGACTCTCTGTATAAGAGTCCAGTATTTGGACGGGGCACCAACTGTTGTGAGTCGGATAGTATTTAACCTCTACGGGTGGAGCGTGTTGACTGTTTTTTGAATGAGGTAGTGTCAGGATATAATAGTCCATGTGTTTGGTTAAGTGCGAATGAAGCAGTAGGTGAGTGGATTGTGTTGTATTGATGGCGGTAAACTCTCTAGGTCTCAGAAACCCATAAAAAGCCACGTAAATAGCTGTTTTGATGACTAGTGTTGTGTTGAAGGAGAAGGGTTTTAGATCTAGTAGTTGTGATAATTCCTTAAGGATATGAAAATCTATAGGAAGCCTCTGTGCTGTATGCGGGGGTTCGGATCTTTGTATACCCCTAAGGATGTTCTTGATTTGGTATGATGACATGAAACTTGAGTTGTTGGGTTGTAAGGTCAGCATGTGATGTTGGATGCCTGTAAGATATAGTTTGATTGTGTTGTAAGAAAGTTTGAGTTTGAGGTGGCAAAAAGAGGCAAAACCTAAAAAAGATGTCATGATGAATGGTTGTAATATGTTGTGTTCCAAAAGGAATCTTTTGAATAAACTGAAAGCTCTGTTGTAGGTTTTCCTGGTATTTGTAGATAGAGCTAGTTGGGACAAAGTTCTGCAATGTTGCATGATAACGTCTAGTCCATTGTTAGCTGATGGAACAGTGGAGTGGCCGTGGCTGTGAGCGCGGCTGATGGGAGAAGTTGATGAAAGGCCTGGAATTTAAAACGAGACAAATTATCAGCTGCCTCGTTACAAATACCTGGAATATGAACACAGTGCAAGAAAAAATTATGACATGCTGCCAACCAAGTGAGTTTCCTCAAAAATCTCATGATAGTAAGGGAGTTGGAGCGACCTTTGTTGATAATGGAACAGGTTGCTTGGTTGTCTGAGTAACACCTGACTGATGAACCTGTCCATAGATGTCCCCATGCCACGGCAGCCGCCACGATGGGATATATCTCGAAAAGAGCTGAGGTAGAGAAAAAACACTCCAGGTCCTGCACCTCTGAAGGCCAGCTACCCCAAAGCCATTCGTTCCCAAAAATCGCTGCAAAACCTGTGGTAGACGCCGCGTCTGTCCAAACAGTAGGAGAAGTGTCAGACAATTGAGGGAGGAACATGCTTTTTCCGTTCCAGGAGTTTAAAAAGTTTCTCCACATGAGAAGGTCTGCCGTGGCTTGGGTATCAAGGGTTAATCTGTGTGCATCATGTAGAAACCGTGGGAACATGCTGAGGAGACGTGATATGAAAGCACGGCCTTGAGGTATAATACGCATGGCAAAATTGAGTGACCCCAGTAAAGATTGTAATTCTTTGCGATTGCAAGTGCGTAGTTGTATATAGAGGTTGATGTTTGTCAGGATGTTTTCTACCTTGGTGCGTGGTAGGCTAGCTTGCATGTTGGCTGAGTCTAGCATGATGCCCAGGAAAGTGATGATGGTATCTGGGCCTTCGGTCTTGGTAGGGGAGACTGGGACCCCCAACTGGTTGAATAGGCTGACAGTTTCTTTTAGGCTACTGGGAGGGGAAGAATTCTCCTCGACCATTAGGAAATCGTCCAGATAATGTATGACTGTAGGGCATCTGGATATATTGAGTAGTAACCAGCATAGGATTTCGGCAAATGTGTCAAATATGGCTGGACTACTTTTAGAACCAAAAGTTAGTCGTGAGAAAAAGTAGTAGTTCCCTTCCCACTTGATGCCATGTAGGTGCCACAGTGTGGGGTGGATTGGTAGTAGTTTGAATGCATTTGTTATGTCGGTCTTACTGAGCCATGCACCGACTCCTGCTTGTAAGATAGCCGTAATGGCGTGGTCTATAGTGGAATATTGCAGGGAGAATTCCTCCGATGGTATTAGGGAGTTGAGGCTAGGAGTGGTAGAGGTGTGTGGTGCCGACAAATCGATAATAAGTCTCTGCTTGTTGGAAGATTTTCCTGTGACAACCCCGATAGGGTTTGTCCTCCATGTAGTGAAAGGAGGGGATTGAAAAGGTCCCAATAAAAAACCTTCTGACACTTCTTTAGCTATGAGTGTGTCAACAGCTGTAGGGTTGTGTTGGGCGGATTGTAGATTTGGACATTCCAGGATTCCTGAAGGCATATGTATGATACCTGTGTGGAATCCTTCTGATAGACCAGAGATTATGAAATCTACTAAATGTGTAGATGGATGCTGTGACAGAAATGTCGCAAGTAGGGATATGTTGATAGACGTTAGGTACTGTTTGGGATACATTTTATTGGGACACATGATTTTAGCATGTGCCCTGAAACATTTTGAGCATATATGCAATAAACGACAACCACTGTAATTACATGTACCAACATTAAAGTTATTACATATCTGGGATTTGCCCAGAAACTTGATAGGTCTACCCAGTTTGTCTTTAGCTATTTTCTCCGTAGGACCAGCGGAGCTAGGTCCTTGCACGTGGGTATGCTCGTTAGCAGTGGTGGGACAAAAATTTGCCGAATGAGACATGGAGGGGCAGTATGCACAAGCCGGCGTCCTTAGCCCTGCAAAGTGTCTGCAGAAAATCACTGTGTCTATCTTACTCCAGTTGGACCTTGTCCCGTACTGTGAGAAGGCGTCTGACACTTTTGCAGAAAAAGATCTATGGTAATCGTAGAATGCCGATCCACCATATTTATTGCCCAGGTCCACCAGCTTGTGCATATACATGTCAAATTCCTCACGCCTGTGTGGGTAAACGGCACATATGACATCCCGGTAGATGCCAAAAGCCAACACAAATTCCGGGATGGTGAGTTTCCTGTTTAGGCGTGCATCCCTGGACTTGACCACCACAGAAATATCCTCATACGCATAAGTTTTATGCTCCGCCACATCCTGGGAGGCAATTAGTAGTGCAGCTAAGTTGACATCTTTACCTTCCAGGATGTCTTTCTTAAGGTGCTCAGGTATCATATGGGCAGGGTTAACCTCCTGCTCGTCAGAGGTGGTGGCTGGAGGAACTAGTGGCAACTCGACCAGTGGCGGAGGGGTCACCGTGACTGACCCAGCCAAGGTAAGGGCTGTGGTGACCGATTCCAGTTTCTCCAGCCTGGAGTTTACCTTGCCCATGGATGACATGAGGGATGTAAGCATGCCATGTATATCTGTCGGGTTAGACTGGCTAGTCCCTTCCCCTGCATCAGAGTTATCAGTTGAGGTGTGCAACAGTTTGTATAGTTCCGCTTTCCTGGCAGTAGCGGGGAAAGGAATGTGTCGCCTCCTGAGTTCGCTAGTTATGCGAGGGATTGTCCAGGACCTGAATGATGCAGGACTAGCCATGTCTTCTTCCGGTGGTGGGGAGTTTGGTCTAGCCGGAGTGCTCGGGATGGAGAAATCCTCTACCCCTTCTTGAGACATACTAGATGAGAAAATATACCGTTAGTGTTGAAACCCAGGGGATGTACTGGCGGGCTAATTATGCCGTGTGAGGCGAAAAATTAATCTTGTCCTTTGGTGACAGGTGAGGCCCTGCTATTTGCCAAGTGGCTATGAGAGGCTCTATCTATGCGTTGGCGCGAGGGAATATTGAGGCCACCCATGTAGTGGCAGGAATTCGTAGGCCTCTCAGTGACAATAAAAGAAAAACAGGGGAAGGGAGTGACAGGTGACGCCCTCTCTAAACTTTGCGAGGCGGCTAACTAACGTGTGGCTCGAGGGGTGTATGCCTCCGAAACGTTTGAGGCGGGGTGTTGGCCTCGCGGACCTCTAAACTATAGGCGGTATGCCAAGAGGGGAGATACCTATTTGGGCCTATACCCCTAACTTGCCAGTACTCTATGTCCTATTTAGGGAGAACGTATGTGACACGTGAGCAGGCTTACGTACCTGATAGTATGTATACGTATATGGTGCGTAAGGTATAGAAAACCTGGATAAACCTAAAAGGGTAGAAATAGATATGATAGTATGAGAAATGGATCCTGTGATACTAACGTAGACTAGATATGCTGTGGTTGATTTTATTAACCGTATGTGTTGAAGGGGAACAATTAGAGTAAGGAAGTACCCCGCCTGATTTGTTATGGAGAAAAACCGTAACGCAGGATTAGTTTGTAGTGTCTACATATAATGTGTATACCTGGAGACCAAATTTAAAATATATATATGGCCGTGCTACTGTAGTAATCATAGTGCAGGGAGTATGAGTTTAAACTATGAAATTTGACCATATGCAGAAAAGTTGACGTATGAGAGGTTAAACCAAAAGTGTGATTCAAACCTGAAAGTATGAGATGTTGGGACCGTGTTCTGTATACACGATATATCGTTTGAGTATATGCAGAAAGGTCAGGAAATGTACGTGCCATGTAATCGGGTGTACATGGTAGTGACAACGTAATATACACAATTAAATTAGAGAAAACCTTATCACATATATATACATTATACCTATTCCTGATTAATTATCTGAGTTTCTAGTGTATGTAATTTGAGTACATAAAGAAAAGTCAGCATATGACACGTGCCATGTAATGAAAAGTGTACATGGTGTGTTTAAACAGGGAGGAGGAGAGAAAAAAAAAAAAAAAAACGTTTGTTTAAAACAAATTTCCTAAGTGTAAATGGAAGGTACACAAAAAGTAAAGTTGTTCAAGCAAAACTATGTATATGTATACCAGGATAATATCATGAACTAATAATACATGAGCCCTAACCTAGGTATAATTAATGTGACAGCATAAATTAGAAATACATGCTTATAATCGTTATATGTATATAAAACAGACTGGTATTTAATAAACTATAATCTGCATTAAAAATGAATAATCCTACTATCAGGTACTAAAACTGATCATATAGAAACAAACTGAAATAAAGGAGGGAAAAAGTAAAGCATAAGAATGCTACATACTTAGTACTTGGTTTCCGGAAACCGGAGGGTTAAATTGCCTGAGACTTTGGCCGTAAAGCGTATGGCCGTAAAGTGAGGCTGAAAATTATTGCGACGCCGTGGGAAGTGATCCGGGCGACGGACTTACGTTTGAGAAGTCCTGAGGACTCGATCAGCGAAGAAGACCGGGTTTGTGCGTGGCTGGCCGTGGAAAAGACCTGTAAGGAGTTCCTGGACACAGCTGACACCGAAGAAAAACGCGGGTTTCCGAAAGCAAGATGGCGCCGTCCGTGAACCGGAAGTGGAAGTGGATTCAGGATGCAACGCTGACCTCGAAGGTATGGAGCCAGGTAAGGGGTGTCCCTTAAGTAGGGAAGGGGTGTGTCATACGCCCCTCCCACAAACACAGGCCAAAAGGCCTTACTACATATATATATATATATATATATATATATATATATATATATATACACACATACATACACATATTAGGCAAGATACTGATGGGAAGGTGGTAACCAGAGGCACATCATACATTGTGGCAACAGACACACAATAAGCAGGGTAGTAGAAGATATTCAGTTATCCTTATGAGAACAACCACATACTTTCTCTTACCTTATCCTCAGACAGTGAAGAAGGACTTATGGCAGAGCCTATGGTGATAATAAGCAGCTTGTTATAACTGCAAGATGTCAACACCAATCCAAACATATAATCCACAGGTATTAAATCAATGCAATGTTAGGAGTGACCGTAACTTATACAGATCTAGGTACAGAGATCATGAAAAACATATCAGTCAAATGTTTGTCATCAATAAGTTGCATTACATTACATAGGATGAATCAACCACTTAAAGCCACACGTTGGTCGCAATTCCAGAACCTGTTTAGGGATTTCCTCTATTGTTCAGGTAGCAGGTGAATTTTTACCTAAAATAGAAAACCTGGTAGAAAGGACTGGGGACTGGAAAGACCTTAAAATACGTGCAATGCACAGCATCAAAGTCACCTGAGCATATGAGCCTAAAAGAATACCTTTATTGCAGAAAGGAATTTATAATGTTCCCCTTCACAACAGGGGAATTGGTCAGAAGTTTCTGATCATTAACTCATTAAGAACCAGAAGCAATATTAACAGCTTTTAAATCAGGTAATGGCTTCAGCATTACCTACTTGTGAGATCAATTAATAGCCCAATTTGTACTCTTGCAACTAGTATGATCTACTAAGCTGTGAATTAGTAATCAGCATATATCTAAAGGTAAAACACTGTCAACAATTGAAGAAGAAAAAAAAAACATTCCCTATCTTGGACAGAGAGGAGAGGATGCCTGGTAATAGAAAATCTATTGTCTCATGAATAATTACATAGATGTGCACCCACAAAAAAAATAATTAACATTGATTCTGTTAAACAGTACCATGCTTCATTTTGGAAAATCAGGTCTCCTTCTCTCCTGGAAAAAAGAGAGAGAGCACCGGAGTGCTCGAGTTCCCAATTAATGGGAACAAGAGTGTGTCTGCAGAACTGGTAGGGGGTAACCCTTGTGTTTGTACATATATTGGGAAAAAGGTAATAGCGTGATCCGTAGGCTTGGGTGGCCTTGGGAGCGCTAAAGGGGTAGTTCTGCAGATGTTGTTCTGCCTTAGGTATCAATCTTAGAAAATAATTACAACTTTAATGCGGGTATCATAAAAATAATGATCCCAGAAAACCAAATAAAAATGAAACTTAATGCACCATCACCACTAAGAGAAGAATGAAGTGATGGGGGTAGGGGGAACCATATAATCTGTGGAAATATCCCAGATTGAAAGGTGAGTGGAGTCTGAAGGGTAGTGACCTGCGTCAAAAATAGCTGTATAGGTGTCTCTAACTAAGGAGACTCAATGTCACAGCGGCAGGGTGACCCCAAGGTTCCAAAAAAGTAGATTGAGTCTTTGCCCATTAAATATGATGACAGTATCCATAGAGTAACAGCTATATTGCTACCATTCCATATAGTGAGCTGATGCACAGTATAATGGATCTATCTGCAGAGATCCTATTGTGTGTGCTGAGCTTTGGATGAAAAAAGATGGCTCATATAATAGCTGTGAGACAAACCAGATACTGTTCTAGCAGTACTCTGCTAGCTGGTATATAACACTTGCTAGAGTCGGCAAGTGTATCATACACTGGATACAATTGAAGAGAACCTGCTGTGTATGCAGGGCTTTGTAGAGACATCAATTCTCAATGAGGCTGAAAAAGAAAAAGATTCTACTCTGAAGGCATTCTCCTAGGAAGTTCTAACTACTGTTAGATGCCAGTGGTGCTGGGAGAGGCACTCAGACAGGTTCAGTAACACCTGCAATCTACCTGAAGTGGTAAAAATGTGTTAATTGCTTATCCTGAAACACCTGTGGGAGAAGGAATCTAATACAAAGCCAACAGCAGTATGTTCCCTTATTTACTTCATTTAAAAAATTGAAATAGAAAATCCACAGTAGGCAATAACTACTTACCCAGTATACTAGTGTATTAGTATTTGCTAGAATTGGGCAGTGCTACATTTCAGCGCAAAACAGACCTTAGATCATTCGTATATATTGAATCTACCAATGCCGTATATAAATTGGGGTTATATAATAATACCAACCTGCATACAGATTATATGAATCACATACATTGTGAGAGTTTCTAACAGCACCTTATGCACAGATATATTAGTTACATATACTGAGTCTGTTTAAACAGAAATCATACATAGCCTACCTCTGCTATATACAGTGACCCTATGCCTGTACACATATTAAGATTATATGAATGAACTAAATTGAGGCTGTGTTCTAACCGAACTTCATGCACATATTACACCACTCACATATACTGAGGTTGCGACTCACAACCGACATAGAACCAGTATTAGCTTGGATTCATATAGCGGATGTGCCTTATATGATTCACATATATTGTGTTTCCACTAATACATCAATCATATAGGAAACAGATACACTGAAGCAATGTCTCATATAGAGCATGTCCTGAGGGACTGAAAGAACAGAGACCCAGGTGCCTATACTAGTTTTAACCCCTTCAGGACCGGCCTGTTTTTGCGATGTTTGTACGTTAAGGACCAGAGCAGTTTTAACACTTTTGTGGTGTTTGTGTTTAGCTGTAATTTTCCGCTCTCTCATTTACGGTTCCCATACAAGTTATATACTGTTTTTTTCACGACAAGAAGGGCTTTCTTTACATACCAGTATATATATTATGTCATATATTGTATTTAAAAAAAATAATAAAATATGGTGAAAAATAAAAAAAAAAACATGTTTTTGGACTTTTACTTGAAAAATCTTTTACTTATCTACAAAAGCTAATGAAAAAAACTGCTAAATAGATTCAAAATTTTGTCCCGAGTTTAAAAACACCCAGTGTTTACATGCTTTATTGCTTTTTTTTGCAAGTTATAGGCCTATAAATACAAGTAGGAAATTGCTGTTTCAATATATATATATTTTAAATGTATCAATAGTGACATTGTTACACCGTTATCTGTCATAAATCCCTGAAACACACCTAACATGTACATATTTTTTAAAGTAGACAACCCAGGGTATTCAAAATGGGGTATGTCCAGTTTTTTTTAGTAGCCACCTAGTCACAAACACTGGCCAAAGTTAGCATTTATATTTGTTTGTGTGTTAAAAATGCAAAAAACGCTAACTTTGGCCGGTGTTTGTGACTAAGTGGCTACTAAAAAAAGCTGAACATACCCCATTTGCAATACCTTGGGTTGTCTTCTTTTGCAAATGGTATGCCATCATGGGGCTAATTCTCATTCCTTGGCTACCATACGCTCTCAAAGGCAACCTAACCAATCTGACAAATTTCAATAAAAAAAAAAAAAGTAAAATCAAGCCTTATATTTGACCCTGTAACTTTCACAAACACTATAAAACCTCTACATGTGGGGTACTGTTATACTCAGGAGACTTCGCTGAACACAAATATTAGTGTATCAGAACAGTAAAATATATCACAGCAATAATATCCTCAGTGAAAGAGCTGTTTGTGTGTGAAAAATGCAAAAAACTTCACTTTCACTGACAATATCATCGCTGTGATATGTTTTACTGTTTTGAAACACTAATATTTGTGTTCAGCGAAGTCTCCCGAGTAAAACAGTACCCCCATGTACAGGATTTAGGGTGTCATAGAAAGTTACAGGGTTAAGCACAGTGCTAGCAAATTAAATTATCTGGACTTTTGGCCTGGGTTGGCAGGCAGGTCCCTCAAATTGCAATCATTAAAATTACTTAATTAGGTAAAAATATTACATAAATATGCACGTAGAATTTTAATATATATACATATTTATATATTTGACGTCTACGTGTATATTTATGAAATTAATAATGTAATTTTGTATGTGGACATATGTATATTTCGTATTATTTTTATTTATTTATTTATACATAGATATATATATCATTACATTCTAAGTGTATTTTGATATAAATATATATATATCAATATCAAAATACTGTTAGAATAAAATTGAATATATATATATAATTTTTTTTTAATTATTAAAAATTATTTTTATTTTTTGTTATTTATTTTTATTAACATATTATTTGTATTTTATAATAATATATATATACCATATATATAGTTATTATATATATTGTATATATTCGTGTGTAATTTAAATATAAGTGTATTTTTATATTAATATACGTATATATAAATATAAAAATACACTTAGTGTGACATTATATATATGATACATATACATATATTATATATATAGATATAATACATGTATATATATCATATATATACACATATTATAATTTTTTTTACACTGATTGTTTTTTTTTTTAACTTTATTTTATGATTTTACACTTGCAGGGAGACTGCCTGTCAGCACAGACAGTCCCCCTGCAGGCAGATACAAAGACCCCTATTGCGGTCATGTGATCGAGTGATCACATGGCCGTGGGGTCCTGATCTGCCGAGGGGGGACTGCCCGGGCAGACAGGCAACCCCCCTGGACCGGGAGGAGAGCTGATCGCCGCCGTGGGACCGACGGCGATCAGGTAAGTAGCCCAAAACCGTTATGACGGTTCAGGACCGTCAGCGGTCCAAACGCACGTTTTACCGCTGACGGTCCTGAACCGTCAGCGGTCGTTAAGGGGTTAATCTAAACTACTAATGCACTCACCTGAACCGTTGCAGGCCTGTGTTTCAGCGGCAAAAATTGGGATTTGAACAACTGACAGCCTAAACTGTTTAAACTATAGGCTTCCATCTGTACCCCATATGCCATTCATCATCACCATACAAGGTGGAACACAAATAATAGGTATACCCCGGCAGTCACAACTCTGTTGGGCCTCATGTATGCAGTGTGCCGCTGTCAACCCTTCAGGGAGAGTGTAGCGAAAGCCACTTCGCCACTGTGGTTTGGAGGGGGCTGCTTGCCCGCCTCTTACCCTGTGACTACGGTCCCTGGGCGATTTGGCCCTTTATGCACGGTATTTGGGCATACTGTGGGTTATTGGGCTGCCCCAGGATTATGGGCCCTCTCATCAGCCCATACGAAACTTAAACCCCATGGCGTTTGAACTGTGTTTGTGGCATCTAAACGCTGTTTGGATATTTTGAGCGCTCAGATCCAAGCCATCTGGGGATGGGTTGAATGTGGGGGTTCTGTTTAGTATAACAGGAGTTATGTATTTTTATGTCTTTTGGTGGTTGCTGGTAACATGTGCTTAATGGAGGCTGTGTTTGTCCCTGGATATAATTAAATCAGCTTCTCCATTGTCTCCAGGATAGAGGATTCTGGGGAACTAGTTTGAGCTTCTAAAAACCATGCTTCCAGAAGGTCAAATGCACATTTGTACTAACCCCTGGTCCAATTCGTATGATTTTTGAGTATGTTGTTCCCCCGAATGGATTGATTGTGTATATGTATTTTTATGCGAATGTGATGTATATTTTGGGAGTTATGAATGTTGTGTAAAAACTGTATTTTCCCTACCTAGGATAATTGTATTTCCTGTGTGTACAGATAATTAGTTTACAGGTAGAGGGGAGGGCTATGTGTGGGATGTAACTATTGTGTGATTGGTTAATGTACGTTACTGTGTGTCCCTCCCCTTCATGGGAGCACCTAATAAAAAGGGCTGCAAGCTAGCAGCCAGAGAGTTCTATTTTTACCCTCAACTTGAGTCCTGTCTCTTATTGGGGGAATCTGCTACAAGGGATTGCTATGCTAGGCATATTCCCTTGCTATAATCACTGAGCTCTTGTAAGAGCTTGTTCCTGCTTCGTTCTGAAGGGAGATAGCTGCAGCCTGCGGTGCTTATGGTGTCTGGTGGAGTGCTTGGAGTCCTCTGGAAGCACTAGGAGCATCTTTCAACGGAGGTACCCAGTCGGGGTGCCAGGCGATCCGTTACAGAGAGTTATAGGTTAGACTCCTGATTGCTGAAGGAGGTACCCAGGCTGGCAACTCCTACACATGTACTGTTTGCTGGGTCTTCAGGGATAAAGGCTTAGACTCAACTGGGCCTCATATATGCAGTGGACAACTGTCATCACTTCCAAGAGAGATAGGACAGACCCCTGGATGCTGAAGCATGTACCCAGGCTGACAACTCTTACCGGTATGCTGTTTGCTGGGCTTCATGTATACAGTAGATCACATACATCCCCTTAGGGGGTACCTAAGCTGGCCTGTTGCTGGGTCTTCAGGGATAAGAGGCTGAACCCTGGCATGCAGTGGACCATTTTCATGTTTGGGTCCGACCCCCGGTCACTAAAGGGGGTACCCAGGGTAGCAACTTTTCATCTTAGTGCGTATTGCTGGGTCTTCAGGGCTTAGAGGCTGAACCCTGGCATGGCTACAAAAATATAGCCTGGTGAGCATAAAAGAAAACCTTGGCCTGCATAAGCAGACTCCTTCCAAACTGCTTGTGAAGGACAGGAAAAAGACTGCCTGATGGGTAGGGGGAGGATCTATATATACCAGTTTCAGAGTTCTATTTCCTGTCCTTTCTGCTGTGAGGGGGGAGGAGCTACCCATAAGTAAATGCTGCCATGAATAATTGGTCAGGAAATATATATATATCCTATATATATACAGTGTAATCAATGGAATACTTGCTACACCAGACGGTAGTCACTGCTCTATAGACAAAATACAGCAAACGTGCTTCAATCCAACGATCTTCCTCAGTGCTGGTAAGTTTGTCTTTTGTGTTATTTATGATGAAGGTGATAGGGGAACACCATTCTTACCCTCACATATTTTGTATTTTATATTTCTATTATTACTACTAGTATTTTCTAATATTTTAATATGCCATTATATGCAACACGGTATAACACAAAGCATGTTTCGAATAAAAAAAATTATATTACAGTGAACATTAGATTCAGTTTAATTTGGGCGGCCAATAGACTGCTTGCCAAAAGTCCATATCTCCAAAGCGCCATGAGGAAGTAAAACTGCAATGTGCAAAAATGTTCAGATGCTTAAAAATGTCACATTCCAATAAGAAAGAATAGAGATTAATCTGCTTAATAGATACATTTTTTTAAGGGAGGGCAAATAAGCATCGATGGAGTTGGAGACAAGCAAAATCTTTCACTAGATCAGGATTCCCCTTTCCAGCAGAAAAAAAAAACCTATAGAGTTTCCAGAGTTCCAAAAGCATTCTTCTCCAATTCGGAGTAAAGCCATCCAAGGCTAGTGAGTCTGAATTTGATCAATTATAAGACTGTGGAAGTGGGAAGTTCCAATATTTTTAGAACAATACCTGAAATACCAGTCTGCAATGAATTATAAAGACTACAGGGTTTATTTTTCCTGTGAGAAACAGCTGATCTTTACAGGGCTTTCCATTCCTACCTATACTATACTAGAATCCTTATAACTTCAACTTGGATGTGGTTTACTTACCTTCCACTTTTTTAATAGTAATTAAGTTAATAGACCACTTTACATATGCTAATATTCAATAAAGTATATTATCCAGCAATCATAGAGGCTTAGTGTAAATGGTATTTTTAATCTCATACTTATAGTGCAATTTTTTTCTGTACTATTATCTAATACTTGTATATTTGGATCCTCCATCCAGCAATAAGTAAATCAATCTGTTAAGGGAATTTCCTAACTTTGGTTCCTCTCTTTATATAGTTAGGGAGTCGGGACTACAGTTTTATTTTCCTTTGGAAAGAATATATTTGCTCTGAAATCAGAACTCTGTATTATTTTAACAGATACTCTCATTGTGTTGTATAGACATTACTCAGAACCATATGGTACTCTTACTTATAATTATAGACTTTGAATACACACTTACAGACACAAAAAAAAAATCTGCTTTTGTTTTGGAATGTGTATGTATGTCATTTTATCTACAGCAGATCTGGAAATATCCAAAAATGTTTACACAGTAAACCAAGTTATGTTATTTGTTAATTCTCATGGAAATGATCGTGCCACGTCAATACATATTTGACAAAAAAAATTGCACGCTGTAATGGAGGACATGTGTTGCATCAAAGTTCTTGCAACATCTTCTAGCATTGTCAGATATTTTTGAGAATCTACAAAGCTGATTAATTAACAAGTTAAACTGTTCTCCTCATGTTTACTCATACTGATTAAAATATGTATTACTGGACTGATTTATCTGGACCTGATTCACATAAGATAACTTCAATGCTTCATGCCCTGTATTTGTGCAGTATTCTCCAAACACATTTTCAGTGTTAATATAACTGGGTTTTTTAAATATATTAGAAAAATCAAACATCTCTGCTGTCTCACTAAAACATATGTTTTTACATGGATGTTGTGATGATATACAAACATATGGGTACTGCTGAGTAAGACTGCATTTCATAGTTTTAGTAGCATAAGTTGGGTTTTTGAGTTCTATATTTTTGTCTTGATGGTCAAGAAGATGGTCATCCTTCTTCAGTTCACAGTTAACATATTCATTCCTCACTGGCTCATTTGAGACATATCGTTTGTACTGGAGACTTTGAGGACTGCCCTCTTTTGCT